>NC_140089.1:69314098-70006187 GCF_964237585.1 Gallinula chloropus
TATCTGTTGCTTTGTTTTAGGATCTTTGTGGGGGGCAGAGAGGTGGGGAGATCATCTTGTAGTAAGAAATATCCATTTACTTAGATTATTAGGGGCTAATGAGGGAATAGAGGGAATCATCTTTGATAAATTAAAATGCATTAAAAATTAATTTTTCTAGTTTCTATTCAAAACTTGAGTTTTTTAAAGAATTGCAAAAAGCTTTTATTAAGTAGAACATGTACCTGAGCCAATAAGGTGAAATAGTACCTGATGCTTGCTGCTTAAATTCAAAGAAAAATCCTTATGCAAAATCCCACTGATGTACATTTTGAAAAGCAACTTGTAAGGTAAGACACTGCCTGTCTTACTGCTTGATGGACTCAGAAAATACGGATTTGCAGAAGATGCTTGGTACTTTCTGTACTCACTGCCATTAGCGCAGAGAGGGGAGGTGGTTGTAATTTTGTGTGGCTGGGTTCTGGTGGAGGAGGGGGGCTGCAGGGGTGGCCTCTGCAAGAAACAGCCAGAAGCTCTCTGCAGGCCCCACAGAGCAAACACCAGCCAGCTCAAGGCCAGACCTGCCACTGACGAAGGCTGAGCCCATCAGTGATGGTCACAGTGCCTCTGGGAATCACATTTAGGAGAAAAAAACACAAGCAGCTGCTTTTTGCCACCAGAGAAGGGAGTGAGAAGGTGTAAGAAACTGTGCAGACACCAAGGCCAGGCAAGAAGGAGCGGGAGGATGATGTGTTCCAGGTGCTGGAAAGAAAGATTTCCCCTGCAGTCCATTGATGATGATAAGAAGCAAAGATCCCATCTACAGCCCATGGAGGACCCCACACTGGAACAAGTGGAGACAGCTGAATGACACTCTGACCCCATGGGAAGCCTGCATTGGTGCAAGCTCCTGGCAGCAAAACTTGCAGCCCATGGAGAGACCAACCCATGCCAGAGCAAGTTTGCAGGGGGGGACTTGTGACTTTATGGGGGACCAGGCTGGAGCAGTCTGGGCTTGAGAGATTGAGAGACCTTCAATGATTTATTACTGCACCCCATAGAAGTGACGCATGCTGGGGCAGCTGGTGAAGAGCTGAAGCCCTGTGGGAGAGGACTCACACTGGAGAAGTTCATGGAGATCTGTCTCCTGGGGGTGGGACCCCACAGTGCAGCAGGGGAAGGGTGTGAGGAATGCCCTGCCAGCTAAGAAGGAAGACAACTCACTAGGAACAGACCAAAACCCCCATTCCCCCAGTCCCTGCCCCTCCTCATGCAACAATGGGGTGGGAAGAAGGGAGCAAAATCAGGACTAAAGGGAAGTCTGCTAAGAAGGAAGGGGTGAGGGAAGGGGCTTTAAGATCTGGTCACTCTTCTCATTACCCCACTCTGGTGTCACTGGGTGTGCAGTGCAGTGTAATGATAGAGAGTTTTCTTTCCTTTGTTCCCCGTTGAGTCTGTTCTGCCCGTGACACTGATTGCGAAATGATCTCTCCCTGTCCTTATGTCGACTCCTGAGCTTCTCAATATATATTTTCTTGCCTGTCCAGCTGAAAAGGGGAGTGACAGAGTTACTATGGTGGGCATCTGGCCTCCAACCAAGGTCAAACTACCACAGGAGGCAAAACATCAGTAATAACATTTGGAAAATGTGGCTGCAGCCCAACAATATTGGGTGAACAACTGGGTATGTGGATTGTGGAGGAAAAAAACCAAAAAATTCATTATATTATTGATGCAGACAAGCACAGATCTATTGCTGAAACACATGTGCACGCTGCGGAAAAAGCCATCATCATCTCTCATTCTTTGCAGCTCACTAATCTGAAAACAAAAATATAGGTTAGGTTATTCAAAAAGAAAATAAAATCCTATACATAGAAAGTAAAGAGAAGGCAGAAGATAAACAAATATTCTTCAGAACTTCATAGTTCAGTGAACTCTTCATTTTTCAAGAGCAAACTATAAACTGAAGACATTTAGGTGTCTCAACCATGTTATTGATTAATCCCAATGTTTCTGGGTATGCTTTTTTATAAGTTTCATAAATCTTCCAATCAAATGCTTTGTACACTTGAATGAATGATCCTTTTGAATTATTTAGTCTTTGTCCTTACTACATATCTGCCCTAGTCTGCTTATCTACTTTGAAGCTTCCTTAGGTCTAATCAGCTGTCTCACTTGAGTGTCTCAAAAGCCCTTGTTTTGTCTTCCTTTCAGGATTTTCTAAATGACTAGAAGAAGCACAAAAGCCAGGAAGACAGATAAGACTTTAGAAGGCTATAAAAACACTGAAAGTCATTAAACCCGTTAATCAACACACTACATGCACATGGGGGAAATTATTTTTGATAACATTGTGGTAATTTTCCCAGAAAACCAAAGAACTAAAAAAGTAGAAGTTATATATTCATATGAATAAATATAAACTTTGTAATTAGTATCTGCTCCTATAACATTTACTTCTGAAGCAGCTGCTGTAGGACTGACCATGTGCAATGTAACTACGTACCACAGGGTTAACACCATACATTGGATGTAGATAAAAGCACAACGGGGCCTTTTTAAGACATCGGACAACATGTTTATTCAAAACTGAAGAGCACAGTAGAATCGCAGACAGGTTTATGAGTCATGTCTAAGAGCTCACTTTTATGGATCAAGTTCATCAACTTGTACATGTACTACTCCCTAGAAAATTTGTTGTTTAACAGCCAAATTGATAAGCATACTTCCTGTCAGATGAGACAAAACAGACTTTTTGTCTAAATCATGGCACAGTTTTCCAGAGCCCTTTCACAGTCTCTGTTGGCTTAGAAAAATGAAGCGTTTGGTGAAGAAGTGCTCAGTGTAAAAGCTAGTGGTCTCAGCATTTGAAAAGGAAATAACACTCCTAACTTACAAGGTTTTCCTGAGATTATATTTTTACATGAAGCAGGATCAAAGTTCATCCAACAACGAAGTTTTCCAAAGCCAAACTGTTTCTACATAAAATGTCAGTTTTGCTGAGAAAGGAAAAAATTACTTCCAATAGAGTTTTGAATTTTTTCACTCTAGCTGAGACACAAACGGGATCTCACCTACCAGTATTACCCCTGAATACAACAGCTGTTGTCCACTCCTAATTCTTATATACCAACTAGAAAACAAGAATATTGCACACATTTCTCAATTTTCTAAAAGAAGATAGAGTTTTCTTCAATCCTGCAGTTTATTTTTGTATTTTGGTGACTTGACTATCAAAATAGCGATTAATCATGTGTGGTTTGTAATCCTTTATTTTACAGCTAAAATCATTACTATTAGATTCGCATGAACATGAATGAAAATGGGCAAGAGTGTTTCATTCAAGTGCCTTCTAATATTTTAAGCAGAAAGCTAATGGAAAATCGAGAATTTCAGTATGATCATCATGAACATGGTATATGGCTTGTAATTAAAAAGCAGAGTGTGACAACTGGCTTTAGGTACTCCTGAGCACAGTGTTATAAGTTTTACTGAGATATTTGGCCTGCCCCAAAACTAGAGGCATGGTCTTCAGAATTGCCTCAAAGGTATAAAAGCACAGGTTCCTCTGAACAAAAACTAATTTATAGAATCACAGACTGGTTTGGGTTAGAAGGGACCTCAAAGACCATATAGTTCCAACCATCTGCCATAGGCTGGGACACCCTCCACTACAGCAGGGTGCCCAAAGCCCCACCCAACTTGGCCTTGAACACTTCCAGGGAGGGGGCAGCCACAGCTCCTCTGGGCAGCCTGTGCCAGGGCCTCACCGCCCTCGCAGGGAAGAATTTCTTCCTACTGTCTAAACTACATTTAACCTCCTTCAGTTTAAAGCCATTACCCCTTGTCCTACCACTAGATGCCCTTGTAAACAGTTCCCCTCCAGCTTTCCTTTTGGCCCTATGGGGTGCGGGGCATATGAAATAAATGAAATAAAGAGCAGTGAGACATGTTTCTATACCCTCAATTCCTGCTCCTTTCTTCAAAAATCCTTTGAAAAATTCACAAACTCTGAAGATGAAAGTTAAGATCATCTCTAGCACTTCTGTCCTCAAAAGCAGCTCCCTTTCCACCTTGATTTGCCTCAGAATGCTGGTGCCAATGTGTGGATGTCCAAGCAGAGATATTATCATTCATTTAGTCCTTTAAACTCACATTTCTTGTATATAAACAAAAAAGAGGTAATTGCTTGCCTTGTCACTGTGTGTTACAGAAGGTTTTCTTTGGCAGAGCCCATATTGAATGGCTGTGCCTCAAGCTTGGATGGGTGGGCTTCTGTTCATACTTTCATCTCCCTGTATGCTGGTTTAAAAATAGACAACTAACAGCCAGAAGGACTTTCAACAACTACAAGACAAGAAAAAGCCATCTTGAGATAATTTCTTTTGTGTTCTGTTCCTCTTCACAAGCTATTAGTTATGCAAACATCTTCTGGAATAGTAACTGGCTAGTACTAGTTTGCAACTATTGCTGTAAATATTGACTACAGTACTAATAGTTATAACATGAAATTACTTTTTTTTCCTGCTGCAAGCAGATATTATGAAAACAGAAAAAAAAAACCCCAAACCTATCACTCACCCCCTAAAAAAACCCCACAAAAAACAAACCCTGCTAAAATAAATTCAAGATTAAAATGTTTATTAAGCTGCTGGACACAGTAGTGTGCAAACCACACAAAGGGTTTAACCCCGCAGCACCCCTGTAGTTTATCGCCTGCCCATAGTCCCACCAACCACAGTGGAAGTACTTGTAACCTTAAAATGGGTTAGGTACCCAAGTGCTCTGCTCAGCTTGGAGGAAAGTGCTCCTCATGCCAACTGCATTACAAACTGAAAGGCTAATGAGTCCCTAAAGGATTGCAAGGAATGTCGAGTGAACTAGGGTCGGTTGGGGGCTTGAAGACCAAACCAAGCAAAATTTACTTTTGCTCAGGCTTTCTTTGAAGCAAAGACAGCCAAAGTCCACTCAAAAGCCTGAAAGAGTCCAACAGGGAAGAACGGGAGAGCAAAAGCTTTCACCTTTGTTTCCATGTATGAATTAATAATATAAGGCTGTGACTCCAAATGCTCCCTGACTACTGGAATAATAAAATCTAAAGTAAAATAAAAAAGGAGACATACCCACCAGTTAGGATCATTTTAACACAAAGACAATCACAAATTACATTCACTATCACAGCTCCCCAAATCTCTCAGTTCAGATATACTGTCTTCACTAGCCCAAGGCTGCTCAAGCAGAGTACAGAAAATCCCTTTCTTCCAGAAGTAAGCAGGTGAGAAGACAAGAACAGGTCACAGACCTGATATGAGTCATGAGTGAAGAACTGAAAGGGTATGTGAGCCTACAAACCAGGACTCAACTTCAGCCCAGAAAACCCCAAGAGGCAATATGTGCCAGATAGGATGTAGTTTGGATAGGTAGTGAAGCAGTCAGGGACAAGGGAACCATATGGGAGAGGGAAACTGGCAGAAGGGGGGAATAAATATTCTATTTGGAGGTTGTTGTGAAATGCATGCCATGTGATATAAATATACATCTATATTTATGTGTGTGTATAAGAAGTATCTGCATATGAATATATACACATTAATGTATGTATACACATATTATATATATATATGTCAAGCTTTTCAGAAGTGGTTGAGTCACCATCCCTGGAGGTATTTAAAACATGCATGGATGCAGTGCTCAGAAGCATGGTTTAGTAGTGGACTCAGCAATGCCAGATTAACAGTTGATGATTTTACTGGTCTTTTCCAACCAAAATGATTCTATGAAATGAGCAATGCCTGTCTTTACACTTTTGAAGGGAAGCTTTGCTTTTGTCTGCTCAGGAAGCACTGAAAAACATGCAGTTACTGAAGAACCTATTTCCTGGCTTACACCGTTTCTCTCAAGCCACATTTCATCCTGGTTTGTCACCAGGTAGAGACAGGCATTAGAAGATCCTCCAAGGTGGTAAAGGGGAAGGCCCTGAACACCTGATAGAAAGCATTCAGCACATACCAAGCTCAGAACTGGCTTGTTCGGTTCTATTTATAAATATCTTAAGTATGGGATGCAGGGGGAAATGGCCAGCCCCTTTTCAGTGGTCTGTGTGGACAGGACAAGGGGCAATGGCTGCAAGTTGGAGCACAGGAAGTTCCGCACCAACATGCGGAAGAACTTTTTCCCAGTGAGGGTGACAGAGCCCTGGGACAGGCTGCCCAGGGAGATGGTGGAGTCTCCATCTCTGGAGATATTCAAGACCCATCTGGACACCTACCTGTGCAATATGTCCTAGGGAGCTGCTTTGGCAGGGGGATTGGACCCAATTATCTCTCGAGGTCCCTTCCAACCTCTATGATTCTGTGATTCTATGATAAATTCAATTTATTTCAACTGCAAAAAGACTTTGGTTAAGTAAAGGACAAGTATCCTGCCAAAATATCACGGCCTAAAAGTCATATGAAGCAGTTAAATGCAGTTTGCTCTCGCTCCTGTAGATGAACTCCTGAATCACTTTTACAACTGCATCACACTAAGAGGGAAAACCTAATATCCCCTTCTTTTGGCAAGCAGAGGGTAGAACTGTTTTGGAACAATGTATTTTAGATACTGGCAATGAGAACAGTGAGATTGTTACTTTATGCATTTCCAGCAATGGCTTCCATTTGCTCTATTTCTTTTGTACCCATTTCCTACTAACAGCACCATGAGGATTTTGTATTTCCTATGTACATTTCTCCTATTTTAAAACTTTTTTTTATTATTTCTAAAATGTTCATTTAGCCATAGACAGTAATGCACAGGCCCTTGATTACAGAGATTAGCTGCAAGTTCTGCTGCTACTGTAGAAGTCTCATATTGCTGTTCTAGTCAAGTGAAATATTCAGTATCACCAGTTTCCCAGACATGTCTTGTTTTCCCTCTTCCCACATGCTACAATAGGGTGAGGAAGCATCTCTAAACATGACATCTCTTCTTTTCGTCCAGTCCTCAAGCAAGAACTCAGCCGAATTGCTTCCTTTTCAATTAAGCTTATCAGAGCCTCAGATATCTGTATCACTTAGGAGAAGCAAGGTGAAATCAGTATTTGTCACACCTGAAGATGGTGGCTGATAGCTCTCCCTTCTGACTGCAGACACCATTGCACAGGTAGTATCCAGAAACCAGTCTGCTATTATTTAAAATTTTCACACAGACAGAAGTTGACCCAATGATACTAAACTATTAACCAACTTACTTTCTGCCATTGGAAAAAATCATACCTATGAGTGTTAATTTTTCCCTGGCTTGAGACCATCAGGTCAGCATCTTGAGAGAGGTGAGGAGATACAACCCATATTATTCAAAACACCATGGATCCTGCCACATCTTCTGAAAAGCAGGACAGGCAAAACATTACAGTAAACATTTAGAGGGCAAAAAGATTCTCACCTGAAGAAGATTTGAGACCATGCATCAAGAATTGCAGAAGAGTACCAAAAGGGTGACCTTGAGCACTAAGAGCAAGGCAGTACTGGCAGCAGAGAAGCTCACTCACCCTGCCTCAGCTCTGCACCTTACAGGGGGCCTGTGAGAAGCATTGTTGGGTGGACACAAGCATATAACAGATGCCTTTTTTCAGATTTAAAAAAAACCCCAAAAACTGACTCCCTGCAGGATAAATGCTGTCCCACCATGATGGACAACAGAAAAAGTTACTAACAGTATGTATGACACCAGGTTCTGCGAGCTCAGCAACAAAAGTGATCTCTCTATAACAAAAGGAAGATCTGGTAGTCATCTCACCGGCTGCAGAAAGAAATCCAAGTGTGGGCCACTTGCATTCCTGACCCCAACTAGCAACGATTCCAAATGCAGCCCAACATACTCCCAGGGTGCATGAGATGCCAGCATGAGGTTCTAGCAGCCTGACCGCAATGCAGCCTACCCCACTGGAGACAGGTCGGCACTTTCAGTGAGGAAAACCTGTTCCAACAAGTGAATTTTCACTTGCAAAATAAATTTCAAGCACGGAAGAGCTGAAAGGATTTGAAATATGAAGACAAACTGCTTTGTTGTTGTCAACACACACTATTAGGAACAAGCTGAGACACACAATTAGTCTGTAGTAAATTTATGTTATGGGTTATTCAACAAGGTTTATGCTACAAAACTTCAAAAGGCTGCAATAGAGGTAACATCTACCTCCTGTCTGATCTCCCTTAAAAGCATGACAAGTAAAACATATTTGCAAACAGATTTAATCTTTTTTTAAAAATCCTGCAACTATGCAGTGCAAACTATTATTAATGGTAACCAATATGGAAGTAGTAAAATCTCAGTAAATCTCAGGGAAAATCCTCATTACCTTGTACAGCCGCTTTACATGTAAGGCGTCCTTGTCTTGCCAATTTTTCTGCAAGATGCAGTGATTGCTTTTAAGCTAACACACTAGTACATGCAGCTTTGTCCAGTTTTGGTTTTCCAGAGATAGCAAACTGCCTTGCAACAATTGAAGCAAAGATTTTTATCTTTACATTTTTTTACTGTCGTAGCAGTGATTTGGCAATATCTTCTATGCACGTACCAACACAGAACTTACATCAGATTCAATCAAACCAGCCAATATCTACTACCTAGTGGCCAAGAAAAGTGGGATACAGCTATCTGGCTGGCCAAGCTGAAATCATTACCGCTTTTGTGAGTGTTTCCTCAAGAGAAGACAATACAAAAAAAAAAAAAAAAAAAAAGGGGGGGGGAATGAAAATGATCTGCATTTATGGGCAGTAGGCACCCCGCTGTTCTGTCAGAAAGGGCTAAACAGGTCTAAAGAGCAGCCACAGACAGAGTAACGCTGGGCAAACCTCCTTTCTGTCCTAAGTATCAGCCATAAACCACAATTTTCAGGTTATCAAGTGCTTAACAAACTAAAACAGGGGCATCAAGACAGCTATGACAAATGACTTGGCAGTCATTGTCTTTCATGGGGATTATTTCAGTGAATTGTCACAAACTGATCCCGCATTCCACAAGTTTCTCTAAATATCAGCCTCTGAATGTCTCAGAGGAGCAGCTTTTTACTGTGAGGGTTTCTGTGAGTTGTTTACTCAGAGGAGTCAATCTTTGACATAACAGTCCACAAATCCCAAAAAATAGCAAATGGCAAAATTTTAAAACAAGAGCATGGAGTGGCAAACCATCTTTTTTTGCATACAGGTAACTTAGATTTACTTGCCCCAAAATATAAATATTTTTAAAGTACATTCCTTCCTGTACTTTGCAAGAACCACACTAATAAAACTCCAAACACAGAGGAGCTGGACTAAGTCTCTGCAGAGCAGTAGTAAAGCAGCCCCATCACTGCTGAGAGCCTGTTCCCCAGTACAGCTTTTTCACCAGCCCTGTTCAACTGAAGAGCTCGAAACAGCAGCTAATGGGGTACAGTAACTACAAGATGCCTCTTTTGCCTATAACTCCCTTCCCTCTGGAACAGAGGGACGCTGCTGGACATCTTGAATTTGTAGGATTTCCACCCTTAAAGTCTCAAAGCCCAAGTTCCGCACCAGCAATGTGAAGGATGTATCTCATGCTGTGTTCTACAACAACAGGGAGCTCAGGGGTTACCAGAGTCATTAAGTAAGCCTCTGAGAGGACCTAAAGCTGCACAATAGGACTGACAGGTCCTGCATGGCGTGATGGAGCACCTAAATCCATAAGGGGATGAAGCCAGCTGAGTCATTTCTCCACTTCCCACTGTGACAACATGCTGCATTCCCTCCTCATCCCGTGTCTACCCACTCTGCCTGAGAGGAATCATAAGGGGTCATTTTGTCTTTCTGCTTGTCCAGCACAGGATGCTGCTCCCAGCAGGCCCTTGTTCAACCAGTTCCTAAAAAACTCTAGCATATGCCCAGGGTTTTTATTCCATGGCATCTCCAACACAGTGCTGGAGCTACACTACTTCTTGCTCTATCCTCTGCAAATTTAGAAACCAGGTTATCTTTTTTTTTTTTTTCTCAGTGTTTCAATGGAGACTTATGCTCCCCAATCCTTCAGAAAACACTGAACAATGTCAAGGCACTTCACCTTCCCAAAGAATTTTTCCTTCAGCCATTGCTCTCACAACCAAATGTCCAGGGATTTTGTTTCTGAAAAATTTCTGACTCCTACTCTGTACCTAATTTTTTATTTTTATCTTCATATAAGTGTCTTCACACAGCCTAGTCTTCTTGCTGGTGAGAGATGATCTAGGGTGTGCCAGAGTCTTCCCTGATTTCCTCTGGCAAGACATCACAGTGTTTCCACCAGAAACCAGATTTCAAGGACAAAACGCTTACTGCCTTTAAAGGATCCAGTGCTTCCCATGACAGCCAAACTGCCACAGTCCCAATGGAGCACCAGTTCCAACTGCTGTGGATGTTAAAAGTCAATACAGACTAGCTCCTCCTCCCTTCCAGCAGCCACACACCCTTTGGATCAGGCTGAACCAGCACAAAACCAAAACTGTACTCTCCCTCCCTGGAAATCGAGGAGGCACTTTCCCAGGAAGAGGTTTCTTTCCAAAGAGAGGCAGGAGATGAGGTGGAGATGGTTCTTCACAAGACACACACGTACACTTCTGCATCAGCAGTAGAAAAGCTCCACAGACCAAACTGACAAAAAAAAAAGCTAGTTGAGGAGCAATTGTGAAAATACTGAGTAGTCTTGATAATGACAGCAAAGAAACTTGAAAAGAAAAAAACAAAACATATATAACAAGAATCAGAAGAGATGCTGGCTCAAGGGAGTTAAAACAAGTTAAAATGAAAGCCCCAGAGTCACACTGTCTTAATTCCTTAGTTCTTCACAGGAAATAAATTTATGATAATATTTTCCTGAAGACAATTCATTATTCTGGGCTTATTAAAAATCAAGAGTCATCAGGCAGACTTAACTGCTATGCTGCCTCCTATATACTAATCAAATGCTTTAGTTGCATTCAGACAGAATAATTAGATACTCCAGCATGCAGGAGTGTCTTGTTACAGCTTTCTCCTGTGCCTTACAGTTCCCAGGGTGCTATAGTCTCATTTCTAGACACATCTATCAGTCAGACAAACCTCCAGAGCACACTATTGTTTCCCCTGCAACAATTACAACCTTATCTAGGGTATCTTTTAAATATCTTATCTAGGCAGCTTTTAAAAAGCACATTCTTATAAAAACAAAGCTTATGTCTCCTTAAGATTGAAAAAAAAAGTCTACATCATAATCAAATATGAAATAGCCTAATATAAACTTCACCTTTCAGGAAACTTGGAGCATGAGCGTTTTGTTCTTGTGTAAGTACTGCATGGGGAAGAACAGCTGATTATACCACAGACATCTGATACTCTTAGCATAAAATGTTCTGTGTACTAAACAAAACCCAGCAGTTTCACTTTCTCTAGCAGAAGCAGTTTCCCCTCCCTCCTGGTTGTCTGCCTGCCTGAATTCACCCTCACAAGCAGGACACAAGAGTGCAGTGTACAAGAGTACAGGGATTTTGATTTTTTTTTTTTTTAAATCTTGATTTCTTATATATTTAGCTAACATTGCTCAGTCTACTTATAGGCTTCCTCAGAGGTGCTTGATGACCATATTACTTAAACAGAAAATTAATAAACTAGAGTAATTTTGTATTCCACCAGTAACCCCAAATTGCAGTAGCCATAGAATTACAACAAACTGAAGATTATAAGGACGAGTTAAGGCTTAATTTTCTCACCACACGTCTGGTAGTAAATTGCTAATGATACTTGAAGTCTCCAGCCTTATAATGGCTGCACAGAGATATCATTACATCCAGATTGCTTGGGTTTTTTCTTTTTCTTTATATATACTGCCAACAGTGTAATGGAATAAATTACCAGAGGTGCAGTCCTCTAATGCCCACAAGTTTCAATCATTCCTCCCCCATTTTTAAAATAATTTCCTTTTTTATTTATTCTGAAAAGTCCTAAATAGGATTCTATGTATAACTGTAAGAAAATTATTCTATTTCTCACATTCTCTGAGTATTCTATATTCATTTTAGCAAGACCATGTTTGAAAGAGTGAGGCAAAGTTCTGGAAAACAAGTGCTGTCCTAAACATTGAGGAAGAGCTAGTATTTATTATCATTTTGACCTACTAGTCTTTTACCAGCAAGAAAGATCCCTGATTAAAAAACCTCTTCACTGTGAGGGTGACGGACCACTGGGACAGACTGCCCAGAAAGGTTGTGGAGTCTCCTTCTCGGGAGACATTCAAAACCTGCCTAGACATGTTCTTGTGTGACCTATCTAGGTGATCCTGCTCTGGCAGGGGGCTTGGACTAGATGATCTCTAGAGATCCCTTCCAACCTCTGCCATTCTGTGATTCAGTGATTAGTACCTAAAGTTAGTTAACACTCAGGGTGCTTTTCTTCATTTCTACTCACTGATAACCTTGTAAACATTGTGCTAGCAGCGCTGCCTGATTCACTTCTCCCTTCTCTCTTCCAAATCAATCTTCATTTCACCACCTCTGCCAGTTTCAGTTTCAAAGGCAAGTCAGTTTTAAAATTTCATTCTCAGGGAAGCGATATGTACTGTGGAAGCTATGGCTGGTTTTCTTCTTTCCAGGTAGGAGTATAAATAAATCTAGCCTCCAACATGGGAACTCTGGCTGCTGCAATATTCCAAGACACTGTTGCCTAAAGAATGTTGAAAGGCAAGTTTTATTAAATGTGTTGAGTCAGGGGAAAAGCCATCAATGCATCTCCTGCAAAGAAAGACAAGACTATAGCCAAACAAATAGTTTTTTTGTCAGAACCATGATAAACTACTCCAAGGATGCATCCAGATCTTCCCTGAGGTGCCAGGGCAAGTCTGTGTCTCTCAGGAACAGGGTTTCTTTTCTCTAGGTGTAACGGCTGCTTTTATGTCTGCCATCTAAGAGAAAAAGTCCCAAAATAATCATGTCTTATAATCAGACAAAAGAAAACAGCAATGCTACCAGAAGTAAAATCTGCAAGCCACATGCTAACCCATTTGTTTCATCCAGCAGGTTCTCCCCACAAGATACCTCAGCCTTAGAAGAATGTTTTTTTCTTTCCCGTCTTTTCTTCACAATTGCTTTCAAACTTTTCATGCCTAGATCTCCAGTAGCAATTAGGGTAATTAAGAGTTTGCTAGAGGCAGAAAGTAATGCAATCCATTTGATTTCCCTCCCGAGAAATACACGCACAACAAGAGGAGAGGGAGGTAGGAAGCTGCAGACAGAAATAATGGACGATGTAAAGACAGGACAAGACAGTCTTTTGATCAGCACATGCAGCTTTTCTGTCTGCAAGCTGAAGACCACCCATCCACAAAACTTTACAGCACACCTCTATATTAACCCTTTTGGGGGGGGGCGGCGGGGGGGGAATCAGTCTAGACTGTCTTTAAAAAGTTGTCCAGGAATTTCTTAAAGTCATTACATAATAGCATTGATCTCCAAGGGCCGTTGCTATGAAATACATATATACATATATATTTATGTATTTCATAGCAAGGGCCCTTGGAGATCAATTCTCACTTTTAATTTATTACTGTTTTACTTATGTTCAGAGACATAGCAGATAGCCAATCTCCAGGCTCCTCCCCAGGACCCCCAGTCAAGTTCAGGTGATGTACATCTCTCCTGCAGAGCCACTGTCACATGTGCTGTGCAGAGAAAAATGCTCCGATGTCAGTAAGAGGAAGTGTCCTGTTATTTGAGCTGCTCTGAGACATGCTATTACTTTTGTCATTTGGCAAATCCATTCCCTCAGTATCAGCCTGCTGCATTGAAGTGGTGGACGGGCCCTAGAATAACCATAAAAGGATGCAGACTGTGACAGAGGCTTAAAAATCAATAGCAGAAGGAAAATCTAGAACAAACGTGCTGCCAAAAGAGTTCTGCCTGCAGCCTCCACTTTACATTGCAAAGGCTCAAAGATCAGCAGCACCGGGCAAATGAAGCCATCCAACCAGTTCACACTCCTGAGTAGCAACTTGACTGATTTATCTTTAAAAAAGGGCACGGTAGCAACAATTCACAAGTGCTAAGGTCTTCAGGAGTTTAAGATTACAGAAGTGTTGAATGTGTGCTGCTCCGTACCTGCTCACACAGAAGTGTTTTTACTGCCTATGTTCAGCAAGATGTTTTAATCCATAGTAGACCAAGTCGTCCTACAGAAGAGCACACAGATATTATTTAACATTTCCTTGCTACAGTTATGATGGCTGTTGGTACACACCACTGCTCATTTGCAGGCCAGACCCTCCTATACTCTTTGAAGTTAAGCAGGTGAGAACAAGGAAGAGAATTCAACCTATGCCTATGCAAAGCCATAAGCTGCAAAAGGCATGACTGGTGGGGGAGACCTTCTGGGACACAGACAGCACCAGATCAGTCAAAAGCAAACGTGTCAAAGCACATCTTCTCTGTGCAGAAACCTGTTAGATGCAAGACCAGCACAAGTAGGTATAGGAAAGCAAGGCAGTATCAACACAGAAAAGAGATCCCCTTCCAAAGAGCTTTGTCAATGAGCCCGCTAACTTGTTGGCTATGGGGAAAGTAGCACTAAACAGGAGAGCAGCAGGGCAGTGGGAGGGCGTGCTGATGGCCCATCGTCACCAGCAGTGGGGATGCTGAGACAGCCGTTCTGTGCCTTGACAGAGAAAAAAATGACAGAGAAACTTCTTAGGTGAAGAAAACCACACAAAAGAGAAATGAGGTGTTTGAGCAAATCCTGATGAAGAACTGGCCTCTGTTTGATGTGCTTTGGAGCATGACATGCTCCGCGACCAATGCGCCTGCCAGGAGGGAGGGAGCAGGTTGTTCAGCTCCTCTAAACACTTCTCTGAACACTTCTGAGATGAAGTTGTCTGCACACCTAGCAGGCACCATCCTTTCTTTGAGGAGCTAGCTTCACCCCATGGGCTGACCATGGAGCAGAAGCAACTTGCACACTTCGCTTTTTAAGCTCAAATCTAATGACACACTGAGGCTTCACTTCTCTGCCTCTCCACCAGCTTGGCTTCTGGGCAAAGCTGGGAAGCCAGACACCAATTACAGCAATGGTCATGCCAAAGCTTTGGGCAGCTTCAGCACAGGAGCTAAAGCAGAAAGCAACACCAGAGCAAGCTGGCATTTCTGCTGTCAGTGCAGTGCCAGTGCAAAACCTTTCACTGACGTTTGAGGACACTGCTCAGTCCACACAGGAGCTGCGGGCCCAGATCAGGAACCACTGGATAGACGCGGCCTCTCCTTTACAGCGGTCAGAAAAGATTATAACGCTGACAGGCTTTAAGCTGTGATGTTCCTCTGACTTCCCAGAGAGCACTTACACATACTGCTGAATGAAACACCAGGAAATTTCTTCTACAGGGAGGACCACTGTTACGTACACAAAACTACTCAGTGCCACATTTATCACAACAAGCAGCTTTGAGGTGACTTCATATTTAGATCCTGTATTCTCTTCCTGGAGCTGAACTGCCCTTCCATACACACCACTTCTCAAAAGATCTTGCTTCAGCAACAATTTGCTGAGAGAAAAAAAAAAAGTTAAAGGGGTCCTTAGCTTTTTCTGACTAGGTAAAAAGAGTTCAAGTAGGTAGAGTCCAAAAGAGTAGGCCAAACTGTTGCCTCCAGAAATACACTGTTGAGCTGGAGATTTCAAAATGAGCATGTGAAACAGAAAAACTGACTTTCTGCAGCCCTCTAACTGTTTTATCTGCAAGAGAGTGGAGGCAATCCAATCTCCCATAGAAATTCCCCCAAAGTATTCACATCTTGCCTGTTCTGTTGGATTTTTGCCCTGTAATCTCAGTTTAAATTTGTACCTCACTGCAATTTCCATACTAAAAATCTCCTTGAGCTGGTACCCATTCAGGGTTATGGATTCCACTGACACACACCCATGAATACAACAGAAGCTTACAAATATGGAAGCAAAAGAAAACATCACTCCACCTCAACCTTCACACTTCAGTTATGTACATGAAATGAACCTGTCAGAGGCAGCTGAAGGAAGCCTTGTAGTTTGCTCAGCTCTAAGAAACTGAGAAAAGCAACAGAGGGAGAAGACATGGGGTTGTGCTTTATACGCACATAGGGCAGCCTGGCTCAAGGATCCCTTTTTTGCAGCTAGGTATGAGAGCAGATGTTTCAGAAGCTGCCAGGGAAGGTATCCCCTAGGACACAGAGCAGCTACACTCTATTGGCCTCCAGTCTTTTACCCACAGCATATGAGTCCTAACACTACAGCCAGGTCATACACCACACCACCCTACAGCTTTAAAGCCATTGATCCCCTTTTTAATATATTCCATAAGTTTAATATAAGCAATCTGCCCAAATCCTTATGTAGGGTTTTTAGCAGCTGCCACTGTTTCAGGGAGCCTACGTGAGAGGATGCCTTCCCGGAGCTGCCCTACTGAGACTCTGGGGAAGGAGAAAGGTTATGAAACAGGAATTACAAAGAGCCCCATGGATTCATTGAAATCAAAACTAGAAACATGGCTCTTACAAAAGTTGCCTCACAACCCATGCACCATTTGCAGACAGACAAGTATTACTCCAGCTTTACTTAGGAAGCCTTGTGTTATCATAGTGTTCAGTATACTGAATCAAGCAGAGGAACTGGCTGTACAGCTGGAGGGACTCTCACCTAGCCTACTCCAAAACCAGATTTTATCTTAGGCTTGGAGAATGAAGCAGAGTTCCACGTGAGAAAGCAGCTTTTTTTTAATCTGACAGAGCCAGGCTTATAGGGGAAAGGCATTCTCCTGCCTTTAGGGCATGTCCATCTGTTCCAACAAGTGCAGACAGATCTTAATGCCTCTGTGCTGTTTGCTGGAAAGACAAACATAAGCCAGCCCCAGTCACCAAAATGCAGCACACCCCATTAGGAAACAGCCAAGTGGAGCAACTTGCTGGCTCAGATGCAATACCTATGCCAGTGTCACACACAGCTGTCACATAGATGGCACAGCGCTTGACTGTCTGTGCAGATGCAATCTTGGACACCTCAAGCATCCTGTAGGTTGATCCCATTATCTGTGACACTTTAGCAGCTGGCTGTGGTTTTCTGAGACCCAGGCAGCTGCAAGCCCACCAGCTGGGACAGGGGTCCAAGGATTCTGTTTTCAGCCAAGGTCCTAAAACAACTGTTAACTTTGTTGTTCTCCTCAGGTGCCAGACAGCATGTGTAACTCATGATATAGCTTTTCAGTAGAGAATGACAAACTATCTTCCCTTGTCACTATTTTCTCGCCTCTGTGATTAAATGTATTTATACATACACCCCTGCATACACGCAAAGCCGTCATCTCATCTACTCTGTGCTTTAGTATTCACCTCTCAGAAATCCCCACCAGGGCCCTGAAAACCATTGCAGGGCAGCAAGTAGTTTAACACATCAAACCAAAGTCACTTCAGTTGCAATGGCTTTTTCTGAAACAATGTCCAAGGCTCACAGAGATTACTCAGGCTCTCAATGCATAGCCATTTCAAGCTGTCAATAGAATTAAGTGGTTTGCAGTGGGCTGTGCTTGACTCATTTCTTTCTATTTCAATGTACTTTGTTCAAATAAGGCCTTACTTTAACTGTGGCCCAAAAGAAGAGAGGACAAGCCTCAGCCCCGGTGGAATTCAGACAAATGAAGCTCTCAGCAAAGCATTGCAGTAGCAGCCATATCTTTTATTCAACTGAGTTGTTCAGCTCACAGAGTAGACAAGCTCCTTTTGGTGTCTGAAACAGAAGATTGCAAACACTGAGAGCACTATACCTGTACTAACTTGATCATCTCTGAAAGTAAAGGTAGCTTTAACTTACTGGGGCAGGGGGAAGGAGGCAGGTGATAAGGTGGTTGTCTCTGTGTCACAAACTTAAGAAAATACTCAAGTCAAAGACAGCATGTTCCAAAGGATACAGCACTGGCTAATGTTCAGAGACAGCAGAGCCTTGCTTCAGCAAGTTTTCTCCTCTGTGCTCATTGCTACCCACAATCCGTCATAATTTGTGCTGCCACTGTTTAAAGCAGGGCTGTGCTGGGCCCTGAGCAATGCAGAGCACAACCCCAGTTCTTCAACAGCACCTAGGCCCCTTGTGAGCTTTTACTTAATACCACAAGCAAGAGGACAGAGTATTTTCTTGGGCAGCGTAACCATCCTGGATTCATCAGGTTTCTCTACCAGAAAAGGCAGTATCCTAGGTACTACATAATTTAATTGAGATTGGCCTTCCAACAAGCAGAAGCAGATCTGTTTCCTGACTACTTGACTTGGCTGGAAGTTGGCGTTTCCCTGTGAGTCTCCCTCTCAGTCCCTACTCTTCAATTCCAGTCACAGAGAGGAGACAACAGGCAAAGAGATACGAGTTACTAGTGCTGCCCCCACACAGTTTTGGATCTGGCTCAGCTGGTGGGTCTCCCTGTCCAGTGTAACACCAGTCAAGTAGAGATGTCATTACTGCTCCAGCAAAGAGAGATTAACAAGGAAAGGCTACAGTGCTGCTCTAGGAGCAGCACAACCCTCTGTAAGACAATGCTGTCTACAGCCCTTTCAGCTGTGCTCAGTCATAAACCACCCTAACACTACCAGAATAGTATGTTCTGAAGCACACACTTTTTTCCCAATATTTTGACATTCAGACACATACCTGCAGAACTCTCAGTAATCCTACAGCTAACTCACAGGGGACACACTTCTACCTCAGTGATTATCTTCCTCCCTACACCATCGCTGTGAAAAGCTAAAGAGATACTCCCTGTCCACTAATGATTTTTTGAAAGGAGAAAGTTGAGCAGAGGCATATGCCTACATATGCAGGCAGGATTACAGCCTGCTTCCCAGTGCATGTAGAGATGGCTGCGAGCGCTTAGGGAGAGGGACACAGTAAAAACTGTCAAGTGGCCTCTTGTCCCCGAGAACAGGAGTGCATTTTGTATGGCACTGCTTCTCCTGAGGCTCACACTGCAGAGCTGGTACTCACAAGGGAATCCTGGGGACAGCAGTACCCACCACCCGAAGACACATGGTCCCATACTGAACACAGAGCTAAAGCATGCTTCAGGTGTCAGGGTTTGGTTCGTATTCACCTCCCACATGCAGGCATAGTCACGTAGGAGAAACATTCCTTGTCACTCTCTGATGAAGTAACCTTGTTCTTGTGAGTCCAAAGTAAGTCTGCACAGCAGAAAGCAGCACTGTGCAAATTATCCAGGTAAGATTTGACAGAAGTCAGGCACTAAATATAAACTAAATCAGCCCAAGAGCATCGTGGTAACATGTCTGACTGGTTCAATCACCTAACTGGCCCTTTAAAGCCAGGCACTCCTCTCCACATCACACCCTAGTGCACCACTTAATCTCCATAAAAACAGAGAGGGGTCACAGGATGAGTAGAGACAGCACAGACAGTAATACTGGGAAGGGAGTGCCCAAGGAGGGTGCGCACATGCACACACACTCACTCACATGTACACACACACTCACTCACATGTGCACACACACTCACTTATATGTGCACACACACTCACTCACATGTGCACACACACACACTGCCAAATCATCAGCCAGCACGTTATCCTCCGAGCTTCCTCAGGCAGACGGGTGCCAGCAGCAGTGGCCTTAGAGATGCAGGGGGCTGGCTGCTCATGTCCAGTTGTCATATCAATCTGGTTTTTTTCTTTTTCTTTTTTTTTTTTGTAAGTAGACAGGAATTTGGATCCTGTGTGAAAACCGTACCCTGGGTCGTGCCTGCCCTCCTTACCCCTGCAGCCCTGAAGCAGAGCAGAGGGACTCAAGAAGCCACAGAGAGCAGCCCCAGGCACCCCAACAGCCTCTGCCACACAGCCCGCAAGAGGCCACATCTCCCCACAGCCCTGTGTATCAACCCAAAGTTGGAAAATTTCATTAGAGGAGGGTTAAGTCCACACGTGGCAGAAAACATCTCTGAACCGTTTCAACTTGAACTCAAATGCCAGATTGGACTAAAAGAAATACAGCTCACAGCTACTGAAGCAAAATGGACTAACAGTGTCCCGAGGCCATGTAGGCACACTTGGCTTCTCATAGATTTTCTTCCTTTTTCTTTTTTTTTTAAGCAAGAGGATTACACTTTATTGATTATTTGCTTTTTATTGGTGACTTGCTTGAGGCCCTTTTCTTTTTATTGTCATTTTTCAAGGCTATAGGTCAAAAGCAAGAATGGTAATCAAGCATGAATGCACTCAGACAGCATAAGATTAAAAAAAAACAAAGAGAAAACAAGGCTTTGACACATATACAGTAGTGTTCATGGTTCTTGCTGATCACAGCCATAATGTCCAGCTTTGTTAAAATACAAAGCACATTAGAAAATATTGGTAAGCTACATTTAAAAACAAACAAATAAATAAACAAACCCAAACAAAACAAATTCCCCTAAAAAACAGCCCACAGAACCAGAAAAAAACAAAAGGACAACCATGAACCATGATGTCTTTAAACATTTATCTAGAAGGAAAAACATCTGCCTCCTGCATATATGCAGGAAATTTTTAGGGTACTGCTCAGAGAGGTTACTTTTTCCACCTGGTCCAGGTTTCTTATGAAAATGAATGTTTTCCTCTCTTGATGTTTCCCAGCCCACTTTATATTTTCACTGTGTGTGGAAACTCCATTCCACAAAGTATGAACAAATTCTCTTCTGTAATTCCCCAAGGCTCATTAAAAGAATTATAGGACTTGGAAAAAAAGAACAGTTAATATCAGCTTTTTCTAAACAATAAGAATGACTAGCATAAAAGCAATATTCTGGAACCATCAATTGCAAACCAGCAATATTCTCAGTTACTATAAGCGTGTATGTATATATATGTGTGTGTGTGTGTGTGTGTGTGTGTGTGTGTGTACAGTAACATATTCTCAGTTATTATAAGTATTCGTTCATTTATGTAACAAAATTCAGTCGAATGGGAATGAACTGTCATCCAGGCTAGTTACCAAGTCTGCTACAGAACAAAACCTATCTGTCCACCTGGAAAATTTCTGACTCAGAAATCCTTTTCATTATTCAGAGAGTTTAAAGACTAAGGCACATGCCAACGTCCACTCAAGTGTTTCAGAGAACAGTGACATGATGCACAGCTACAGCTGTAGACCATTTTATGCATCTCCGTAACACAGCCAAGGGTGTTTTTAGGGAGTCTGTGCTTCAGTTTATTCATGGTCCTGTAGTTACTCTGAGCTGTCACCTGAATCATGCTGTCTCTTAACATGAGATGATTAACCCAGCGCACCTCACTATGAGAGAACCTGATTTTGAGGAGAACACAACTACAGTTTGGACACTAAACACTCCGAGCTCCTGTGAGAGAACAGATCGACTCTGAGATTGATGGGACACACTTATGATTGATTTAGCTTCCTAAAAAGAGGGAATTTTCTTTTAAGGCACTGTGGGGTTACTTGTGCAAAGACTGCTACAGGAAAATTGTATGATTCATATATTACAACCAGAGGCAAGGATTCAGCAGTTGGTTGAAGAGGGTTTATCAACAAATTCCAAGTATTTTCTACAGGTAAAAATGCACCACTACTATGAGATAACATCCAAAGTGTTATGCCAAGATAATGAATTTGTTTATTTACTAGGGTTCAAAGGAATAACTAGTAATGATTCTGTGCAAGTGACAGAAGGATTTTATGAGAGCTGGCATGGTATGACTGAAACAGTCCGCAAAGCCAATACAATGGCCTCTGAGTTGTCTCTTGTGGTAAGGACATTTAATCCCAGTAATATCTCTAAGCAGTTGCTGAAAACAACAAAACTGGGGTCAGGAAATTCAAAGTTAACTTGAGACAAAGTATCAGTTGCCCTACTGATATAATTAATAATTTTGTCAGAGCTGAAAGCTGGCAAGAGCTTTATCTCCTAGCGTAGTTGTAGCAAACACAGAACGGACAACTGCATTTAGTGCTGAGGGCCAACAAGCCTGGGAAATTAAGTCCTCTGCTTGTCAGTAGGGTAAGCATGACTGCCCACCCTGCCCTCGGTCATGAGAAGGCAGCATGGCTCACAGGCACCCTACAAGAGGCTGGTCAATATCAGCTGTGGTGATGCTTTTTCCTAATGGTGCAGCTCTGCTGATGAGCTAACTGCACTGAGACAAGAAGTGAGGAGGGAGGGAGCATTTTATTCAGACCACTGAGCATAAAGGAGAGGGCTCTGGGTCAGCCACTAATAGACTTTGCTGGATTTCTAGCTAGTGTAAAGGCAATCAATATTTAAAACAAGCCACAGAGGTCATACCCTTAGAGAACAAAGACCAACTGTACACTTGCTGTTCTCTTAGATGACTTAGGAGACTTCTTGTGGAGGAAAGCTGCACCACAGATATTGTCCTTCCTGATAACTACCCTCTCCCTTATATGTCATGTTTAATGCAGGATTTCCTCTACATTGCCTCAGTCCAGATGGCCAGACAACATGGTTTTCCTCTCCACATAATACCAAATCCATATGTTTTAGGAATGGGTCAGGACGTCAAGGTAGGCCAGTACTTTACATCTTCAGCTCAGGAAAAATGCCTTCTTCAACAAGGGTAAAAGCAGAAATGTCAAAGAGAAATAGAAGAAAGCAAACAAAAAAAAATCCAACAGAAAAACTCAAACCAAACTGTCCTCAGGTGCTGTCTCTGTGAAGGGTCATCATTTACACATCCTCAAGGGATCTGTTTTGCAGCTGGTAAAGCTCATTATTTGTTGTGAAACAGCGTGCACTCTGCCTCCAGCCCAGGAAGTCACAAAAATTTACACCAGTAAAATCATCTAGGAAGACAGCCTCAAAGGAAATTTAAAAAAAAAAAAAAAATCAACAGCTTGTATGAGAGATCACAAAGGAAAAGTGGATTGGACCAATGCAGTGTTTTCTTGTAGCGTTTTATGAAATGCTGCTATAAAAGTTGTCTTGGAATCCTCCAAGGAGAAACTGGCATCCGAAGCCCTTCAACAAATCTGAAGATTTCCAGTTCTAGTAAAAAGAAAATTCAAGGGTAAATCTACTCACTGTGTTTATTTGAAGCATCATTTCTTACCTCCAGGTAAGCTATGGAAAGCATCTCCTCTCATCTTTGTGAACTTCACCTTGTTCTCAATATCCCATTTCCTTTACCCTAGAAGACAGAGCTGTGTAATTCCCCAGTAGATTCCAGCTCTTCTTTTAGTGTAAGTGTCTACTATAGCAAGTTTTATTTGCAGATTTTGGAGCACCATACAAAATCACTTCAGGAACTTCTCATTTTCTCACAAAATAGCCTACTTAATATGATGAAAGCAAAGAATAACTGTGTTTCGCTATTCCACCTCCCTCACTGTGGAGCATCATACAATTCAGGCAAAAATTTCTATCCCCTGTTATTTCAGAGAGGCCAGCACCCACTGTCGAGAAGGACTTCAGACGTGTCTGCAATTCTCAATGTTTGTGGAAAACAAACTCTTAGTTCTGTTCTCCGTATGGACAAAGGCAGAGACCCCCAAAAAGCCTGAAACTGCGAATGTCTCATCATCGGAATGTATAGTTAGATGCATATGTAATATTATTATATATCTATATACATATGTATGTTCTGTTACTAGCTCTGGTTATGTGAACCTGGCTTACTCTAGCTTTAAAAGATGGGAGAAAAGCACTCTCAGGAGAAAACATTTTTTTCTAAACTGTCCATTAAAAAAACTCCAACATGCCTGCCTGAGATATCTCACCTGAGCCTGCAGCCCACACCATTGATAGGAGCATTAAAAGAGAGAAGCAAGCCCCAAAGGAGAAAGGATTTCATTCAGCCTGGCACACAAGGTGAAAATGCAGGTAACAACACCGATCTCTGATGCTTTCCCATGGTGTTAACCCCAGGGCAGGTCTGTGGTGCAGAGTGTGGTGTAGTGCCCCATGGCTGTGGCCAGCCCTGGCATATACCTGCCAGCTTGCATCAGGGCTGGAGTGCTGAGCAGGATGCCAGAGAGACCTTCCTTGTAGCCATCCTCCCTCAGATGTGCCAGGAACCAACTCCTGCCACCAGACTCTTCTCTCCCTTTCCAGGAGCAGTGCAGGCGACTCCATTACCCAGCCTTTCACTCAGCCACCTGCAAGTGAGCTGTCAGAGCCACCTAACTACTCCACCAAGCCCAAACAAGCAACCACTGATGCTGGGAGCAGATCAAACCCACTAAAGAGCAGTACTACAAGATGTGGCTTCTGACCACAGATCCAAGTCTAGGACTATTCCATGTGTCCTGGAGTTGTTCCTTGTGTCACCACTATATTCACAGGTGGATACAGACATGGAGAGTCATCTCTTGGGTGGTATGGATTCCAGCCACAAGTGGTGACCAGCCTGGCCCAGCCTACTGAGCATGCTGTCCTCAGGCTGTCCTGGAAAAGGTTATGGATACCCCCCATGAAAAGCAGAGAACAGGAGCAGCCCTGGAGAGGGGAGAGAAACAAGTCATATGGGAATGCAGTTCTACACAGTTTCATTCTCCTTGTTGCACTATTTTATGTCTAGTATTACAATGCAAACAAAGTCAGAGAAAGCAAAATTCCCCAAGCTCTGGTCCTTGTTCCATAGCTTTTCTAGAAAGCTCATATTGCCTTGGCTGGTGGTAGCTTGCACTTACCTGTCATCATCTATTGCTTAGTAATTCATTTTATCTACATTACTCTTGGTTTATTTTCCCTTCTGAAAGGGGGTTCTTGTAAGCTTTTCATGCAGCAGCAATTCTAGCTGATCTTATCACTTAATAATAAAAAAAAAGCCTTAAGTAAAATCTGAAACTTCTTGTACTTCTTAAGTGTGCCAAGTCTTGAATGGTCAG
Organism: Gallinula chloropus; assembly: GCF_964237585.1. Classification (NCBI taxonomy): domain Eukaryota; kingdom Metazoa; phylum Chordata; class Aves; order Gruiformes; family Rallidae; genus Gallinula; species Gallinula chloropus. Next base: position 69,338,922 of record NC_140089.1, read on the forward strand.
GAAGATACCATCATTCATGAGAACATAAACATTCTTGCTGCTACCTGTTGGGAAATACTAGTTGTCAAGTTTAGCATAAATGTTGGCATAGCAATCTTAGCCCATGTGGCTAAATTTGCAGGAACTTTAGGCCACAAGCTGTGAACTTTCACCTAGATGCGTTGAACTTTTTCTGAACTTTTGCCTTCTATTTTTAAGAGAAAGAAGGCCCCAGAGCTGGTTCAAGCCAAAAGATAAGGAAGCTACAACCATCAGCAGAAGCATCAACCTTAGAGATAAGAAAAGAAACAGGCTGCCTAGAGACAGGACACAATAAAAATCAGGAAGACCCCAGACCATGATATTACTATTGGTCTGGCCTGTCACAGAAGGGGTACTTAGACTGTAAGGGTATAATTGCCCAGGGGTTTCTTTGTTCAGGGTCCGTCTGTGGCAGCACCTGGCTTGAGCCATTACAGCTGATGTACCACCCAAATAAATTATCTCATGAGACTTAAAGCCTGAAGCTCTGCTGTGGGGAACTTGGGATGAAGTGCCTTTCTTAACACTACCACTGTACTGTTGCGATCCTGAGCGTGAACATCTACAGTTGTCTTGACTTTGCACCTGAGGAACTCAAACCCCAAAGTTTCATCTGGGACCAACTTTCTCAAATAACAGACTAATAAATATCATCAGACGATGTTGCAGTGTTAGTTATCTGGAATAACAAGCAAACAAACCTACTCACTGTCCAAACATCTTTTTAATTAAAATTCCTTTGTGAAATTTACTGCAGCTATAAACCAGAATAGTAATTAGTAGTACAGCACAGACAGTTAGGACTTGGGTCATAATTAAAATAAATACTCCTTATTAATAAATAAATTGTCAACTAGCCAGGTCTCTGATGCAATAACAGCTTAATTTTGACCATTTGTTTCTTGTTTAAAACAAAGAATCTGAACTTAATATAACATGGGCAAGAATACAAAGAAAAAGAGTTGCAGCTGGGTTTTTCCATCTCCCTGAGATTGAAGAAAACTAATAAAAACTCAAACAGATAGTAGTTCTTCTGCTTCTCTCTCTCCACCTCCTCCTCAAGTCAAATTAGAATAGTCATCATGTAGCTTAAGGGTTTTTGGTACCAGCCTGTGTTTGCTCCAGTTGTATTCAAGAGAAAGTCCTTCATGAAGACTCATCTGAAGAAGAAGGGATGTGAAAACATTATATATTTCAAAAGAGGTAAAATCTTACAAAGAAGCAAAATGGAAGAATTAAAATGGAAGCAACTGCAAGCAGGAATGACACAGTTCCTCTTCCCTGGTGTCCTCACCCAGCTTTATGCATCTGTCCACGCTTTCCAGCTAACTCTCCTTTATGTGAGTGTTGGCTGCAAGTTGCAGCCTTGGCTACTCTACCCAGACACTCTACACAGTTCTGGCATTAGGTCTGTGGGGTAAAGGTAGATATTTCGTATTGCCTGGTGTTACACAACCCAGATATTAACCCTTCTTTAAATGCGATGACATTGCCAGTGCCTCTGCGACTGTGGCAAGCCCTGAACAGGGAACTGGCAAACACGTAAGGCTTCAGTTGATCCATGGTTTTGCAGTCAAACATCTCATACTGGTGACATGGGACAACTCAAGACAAGGCAGCTTGAGTTTAGGAGAAATGCCTACACAAACATATGCAAATGGACAGAAAAACTAATAGGGCCTTTGTCTGAACTGAAAAGCACAAGCAACCCTCTCAGACACATTCAGTCACACCCATGGTACCTTTGGGGTTAACATGGCAACTGGAATCTCCAATCAGTCTGACAAGGAGGTACACCTCAGCTGACTTGTTTGGTTTCAACATTACCTCACTAAATAATTTGAAAAATCTAGCTTTTTCCTTCCCCATTATGCCTCCTCTTAGTTTCCTTTCAAGATGTGACACAGCAGAGTGTTGGAGATACAGTGACAATCACAAGGCACCACACCAAAATCCAGGTGACTGCATCTCTAGACTTTGGGAAAGGCATTTTTGCCTAACTTTGGACTCATCATTGCATCAGTAATCCATCAGTATGAGTCACGGATTGCACTGGGCTGTGACTGTTGGGCATCCAAGCACAGCCCATGAGGACAAGTGTACATGGAGACTGACGGCTCTCTGCATCAATCAACTGTGAGGCTACCCAGACCCCACAGTAAAGACTCCTGGGCATGACTCATTTCCAGACACAGCTGCTAATCTCTAACGTGAGACTGCAAGATGGATGTTGGGGGTTTCATCTGGCCACTTCAATCTTCAGCAAGCCTGCCCTCACTGTAGGACCACACACATGAAGTAGACTAATGATGACAAACATGGGTAGGCTGTGAGGGTTGAGGTTTTAAAGGTTTGTGAGTTTTTGTGTAAAACACATATCCCCTGTGAGATCAGCTGAGGACTTGCACCAGCTGGGAAAGATGAGAGGTGCTTCATCAGCTCCAGTCTGAAGAAAATTGAAAGTCCTCCAGTAGGCTTTGCTGTTCATTAAGTAGACTCAGTCCCAGGCTGCCAATTTCAGGGAGACACTAATATTTGTAATGAAGAGCAAGAGTCCAAGGAGCAGTATACATAAAATTGCAGTAATTAGTCACAGAGTTTAAAGAGGAAGAGATGACCAGGAAAAAAAGAGAAAGACCAAAAAAGAAAAGGCAATAGTAAGTGAAGACCTAAAACCAAAGGGTTTAAGAGTCACCTCAGGCCATTCTAGAGAGGCCACAGACAAACAGATGTTTATGGTATGCAAATAAACTGATAAATATTAGCAATAAACTTGAGAGTAATTGTTCACATTAAGGTCTCTAAAAACTAATGTTAATACTGGTAAAAGTGATAGTCATTATTTTTCTTTGAAAGACCTTGTAACTGATTAATTTAGGAAGCCCATATTTTTTACATAAGGAAACAGCGCCCTAAGTTGTGCTGCTAGGATGCAAACAAAATATTTCACTCTGTCAGGCAATGAAAAGGGAAAAAAAAGAAGAAGAGAAAGAAAAAAACATTGAAACAACTATGAAGACTTTTTAAAGTAGGCTTGGCAAGGTTTGCATCTATCAGTTGCAGTAAGATCTTGACCTGACAACCACAAAGTTGACTAGTGACCTCTTAGTGTTACTTTATTGCTCTATTTCGTCCCTATTCCCCATCATTAAGAAAAAAACCCCAAACAAATAGTGTTAAGGTGACAAGCACAGTGAGAAAATTAAATTGATTTTCAGCAAACATTACAGACAATTCTTTGAGCCCAACATAATATACCCTCAAAACAGCTTAAGCACCCATTCCTGATAACATCATTTTCCTAATAAGGGACTCCATAAAAAGGGAGTCACAGACTTATGAAAGAGGAATCACAGAACGTTAGGAGTTGGAAGGAACCTCAAAAGATCATTTAGTCCAACCCCCCTACCAGAGCAGGATCACCCAGACTAAATCCCACAGGAACACATCCAGGTGAGTTTTGAATGTCTCCAGAGAAGGAGACTCCACAGCCTCTCTGGGCAACCTGTGCCAGTGCTCTGTCACCCTCACAGTGAAAAGGTTTCTCCTTACATTCACATGGAACCTCCTATGCTCCAGCGTGCACCCATTGACCCTTGTCCTATCACCGGCTGTCATTGAGAGGAAGCTCTAGTATTTCCATATTCGCAATTAGACTAAATGAAAATCCCATCTCATTTTGGCTTTAACCAATTGATAGCACATGTATTTCAAATGCTGAGTTTACTCCAGTCCATGAGCCTCTCTTTCTAAAACATTTAGGTGTGAAGTTACTGATGCAGCATGAAAGGAGACTGCAGGTTTACCATAAGTAGGAACCTTTACTGACATTTCGCAGGCTGCTTAACAGGAGGAAAATACTAGTGAAGCTTCATCCCCTCACAAGCCTCTTGACTCTGCTAGAAGCATTAGATTTGATTGAGCAAATACAATAATACTGACATTCTTATTGACAGCAAAAGGCGATAACTTTATTTTGCTCTATTATTCTGCATATGTATATGCATAACTGCCTGAAGTGGTCACACATCAAAACAGGCAACAGATGGCATCAGATGGAGACGGGAGAGGAGAGCACAGTAAAGAAACAATTCACTCCAACAAATATTTTTTTAAAGTAATTTTTATACCCATATATATATATACATATATAAAATTAGTAGTATCATGTGTTCTGTTTTAGGAATTGTACCTTGGGTTCTCAGCTTGAATTTCTTGCCCTAAATTTTACCAGCAGAGTTATTCCACACTAATAAAAAGAGGTCCTTCTGCTGCAATGTTTTATAGACCCTGTAAATAGTCTGTATCATTCATTACATCCTGTTGCCATATTCATGTGCCCTCAACAGAAATTGGTATGATGTTCTCAGTCAGCTCCCTCACAGCTGTGACCAATACTCTGTCCATACCTCCCCAAGTGCTGCTCCATCCTGTGGGAAGCACAGAGGAGATGATTGCTCAGAGGTATCCTCTTCCATTTATATTAGACATCAAGAAAATAAAGCAGGGATTGACAGAGGTTCCTTTCCCAGCATGGAGGGAATGCTCTTAGCATAGGGAACAGGGATGTAACCATGCTTCTGCAGGTGGTCTTGTTATAAATTTGAGACATACTCCAGTTGATAAAGCCAAACAACAATTTATTAATTAAGCAAGCCCACAAGATATAGGCAAATATCAGCGCTGGGCGTCCGGAGGAGCCCCTTGCTCCTGCAAACGGCACGCACCTCACCCTTCTGGAGTCCCCTTTTTATAGTCCCGTAGTTCCGGGTACACGTGGCATATTCCGGTGTTTTTCTGTAGCTGTGTAAGCTGGTAGTGGGGGTCGTCCTGGTCCCCCGTAGTCCTCCTCTACGTTGTGTTCAGTATCTTATTTGGTTAACTCATTTAATCCTATCAGGATGTTGCTAGTGATAAAACAATGGTTCCCCTTTTGACCTGGTTACCTATTCACAGCCATAGTCTACCACAGGCACCAACTCAGCAAGATCTGAAGTTCTTTCAGGGTGTTACTAGTGATGGAACAATGGTTCCCCTTTGCCCTAGTTGCTTATTTACAGTCATAGAAGGTTTGAGAACAATTACTTATTACAATCCCCCCTTTCAATTTTGACCAATTTGTTTCTCAAACCGACTAACAGCTTTTTGAGATAATAGCATCGATGCCTCTTCTTTTTCTAAATCGGTTTTGGGTCATCATTCAAGAAACATTAACGTGATTACCTTCGTTACATGGGTACTTGGCAGCATCTATGTATATACAATAGCTGGTATTCAAAGAACCCATTAATTCCAGTTCCTGTGGTTCTGAACCAATTGGGACTCTATCATCCCAAGAATCATACCTTGTCATGTCCTCACTGGCATTATAAATATAAGGACATCTTGCTATTTTACTCATTGCAACCTCAAAAACTTTCCAGGTGGAACTATTCAGTGGCACTCCTACCAAACACGTGATAAATGGAGTACTTGGTGTGGCAAGACTAGCACAAAAAGTAGTAGCATTCAAACCTTGAGATAATGTAACCCAATACGTTTTGCCTTGGATCTAATGCGGTCCCAGTCCCCAAATAACAAAATACAAAATTAAAATAAATCTATAAAAATACAATTATTAGCCCCCCTTTATTTAAGGCAATTGGTGGGTTCATAATAACTATTCTAGAGTGGTGACGCTTGGACTCAATCGTTTTTGTTTGGTATTTTCTGGTTCTTGGGTATCTGGTGCCTTTTTCAGCCTTGGTGTATGGAGCCACCTCGTGATAGGACTGGAGGGCTTAATACCCCTCGATTTCCTTATGCCTCTGCCTCCTTTGCCTACTCCGTTGCTTGGAGCAGCAAGGTGTTCCATCTTCTCGGCAGCAGTCATAGTCTTCAGGGGTTCTTCCTGTCCTCCGCTTACGAGTGTTATAGGCTTCCCAATTTTTATGTTTCACTTCCAGGGCTGAACAATCCAAATGTTTCACCTGGGACCAGCACACTACCCGAATTATTTTTGGGCTACCTTGTTTATATTCATTAGGATATGTACAACCTAATTTGGGATTTATCCCTTTTGTATATATCCTCCACCACTCTTCAGACCCTTGGATAATCTCTCCGATTTTTACTGCTAATTTAAGGGTTAATTCGGTTAGTTTTCTTTCTGCCCAATAACATTTTTCACAAATGTCTGGGGTATATTCTTCTCTAGAATGTACCCACCAATTGTCTTTACACACTCAACACTCAAGACAAAAGAAAGTATAACATATACATCCAACATTTGAACAAAATAAATTGTCATTCATAGACAGTTTTACTCGCTGGTTCTTCGAAAGGTGACGTTTAAGTTGTCAGGATTGTTGGTAGTTTCCCACCAAGATTCTCGAACCGGTCTTTATTCTGCTAGTGTGTGTCCAACCTCTTTCGGCCATTCAAACCGCAGTATCTGTGGTAAGCAACACAAGAGAGGGTCCCTCCCCCCCGGTATCTTTTTTCTGAGTTGTTGTTTATTGACCTTCTGGCATGTCAGGCACTTTCCCACCATCCTTTTGGCGATTTTATAAATTCCAATACACATATACTTGGTTCCAAAGTGGTCCACTAGTGCCTGTACTACCCAGTGGGTAAATAAACAGCGACCTGTTGGCAAGGGTATGTCCCTCAAGTCAGGTCACACTTTAGTATGATATTCTATTATGTCTAAGCAGTTATGCTCAAGTTCTTGGTTATTAGTCTCCCCTTTTGATAAAAAGGTGGCAGGATTGAGGCATGATTCAGCAGTTATAACTAAATCATCTTTTTCCATTAAAATTGCTTCATACTTCAAAATCCTAGAATCAGTGAGACCTCTTCCTGCCTTCTGAGTCAGAATTGTCCTTACTTGATGTGGAGTGCTTACTATAAGTGCTCTTCCAAAAGTTAGCCTTCTGCTTTCTACCACCAAGAGGGCTGTGGCTGCTACTGCCTGTACACATTCAGGCCACCCTCGGGATATTGGGTCCAGCAGTTTAGATAAATAGGCAATTAGCTGTCGTTTGCCTCCCCACTTTTGAGTAACTCCCCCCCCCAGGGCTGTTTCCTTATCTATGGTAGCAACAAGTGGAATGGTTTGTTAAGGGAGGGCAGTGCCAACACAGGAGTAGTGATCAAGTTTTGTTTTAATCCTTGTATTAATTCTTTTTCTTCATTACTCTATACCAAGTCATTAGGCTCTTCTAACAATTTAAAATATAATCCCTTTGTTTTTAGCACAAATGATTCAATCCATAGGCGACAATAGTCTGTCAATCCCAAAAATTTTCACAGCTCTTTCTTAGTTTTCGGCAGAAGTAACTCAACTACTCCTCTTATCTTCTCAGGGTTTATTTTCTGTCTCCCTTCACTGATTAGATGTCCTAAATATTTAACTTTCTTTTCCATGTACTGCAGTTTGGTTTTTTTTTGATACTTTTAGTCCCTGTTTCCCTAGGAAATTTAGCAAAGCATTTGTTGTTTCCTTTACGATTCTCTTATTTTTCCCTGAGATTAAAAGATCATCTACATATTGTAGAAGGGTGACTTCAGTTGGGACTTTAAACTTTTCTAATACTTGTTTCAATGCTTGTCCAAATAAATTTGGTGATTCAGTGAATCCCTGAGGTAAAACTGTCCATCTAAATAATTTGTTGCTTTTGTCCTGTGAAAGGATCTTCCCATTCAAAAGCAAACATGTCTCTACTATCAGGGTCCAGTGGACAGGTCCAGAAAGCATCCTTTAAATCAATCACACTAAACCATCTGTGGTCATCTGGTATTTTACTCAATAGAGTGTAAGGTTTAGGAACTACTGGGTGACGCACTTGAACTATTTGGTTTAACTGTCTTAAATCCTGTACCAAAGGATATGACCCATCGGGGGTTTTGTTTGTTTGTTTGTTTTTGGGTGGTTTTTTTTTTTTTTTTTTACTGATAAGATTGGGGTATTAAAAGGAGACATACATGGTTTCAGAAGCTTATCCTTAATTAAACTCTCTATAAATGGTTGGAGACTTTTACAGCCTTCCAATGAAATAGCATGCTGTTTTTGGCAAATAATGTCATTGTCCCTTTAAGTTTAATCTTTAAAGTGGTAATGTTTAATCCACCTCGATTACCCTCTCGCACCCACGCTATTGGATCAATTTGGTTTTCATCTTCCTCTGTTAGTAAAGCCATGGATACCACGATTTGGTCATCCTGGGTTTTCAATTCCAATCCTAATTGTATTATCGAATCTCTTCCCAATAAATTAGTTCCGGAATCAGGGATATATAAATTGCCCACAAATTTTTTTCATCACCTAATCTTAAAGTGGTATTTTCAAACATGGGGACTGGGAATCCTTTCCCTTTTACCCCGATACAGTTGTACTTTGGTCTGTATAAAATTTAAGGAAGTCCTAGAAGCTCAACCAGGGAGACAACGTCCTCCTCCTGGGGTCCCACCTTCAATTTTATCAAGGATTCTTGGTAGGACCTTAAATTAATAAACTCCTGACTTCCCTATTCATGTTCAAAGGACATGAAGGGAATTACCCTTTCTTCTTTTCTTAGCTCAGGACATTCTCACTTAAGATGTCCCTGTTTGCTACACCCGTAACATCCTGCTGAGAGAAAACCAGCCCATAGGGATTGCCAAAGTTTTCCCCTACCTCGGCCAATTCCTCCTTCATTCATGTTTCTCACACCCCTCCCACTTCCTTTTGTCCAGCTTTTCCCTCTATCTCTAGGTGAGACTGGCTCTGTTCTTTTCTTTACTACCTCATCAACAGCAGATACCATCATTTTTGCTTTCTGCTTCTGCTTTTCTTACTCTCTTTTCACAAACACTTTCTGAGCCTCTCTTAGTAAATCTTCCAAAGATCTTTCACTCCAACCATCTATCTTCTGTACCTTTTGCCTAATATCAGGTCATGCTTTAGTCACAAAATAAACTTTCAGAAGACCTTGTGCTACAGGATCTTCAGGATTCATACCCGAATATTTTCTCATTTGATCTCTCAGTCGCTGTAAAAACACTGAGGGTGTCTCATCTTTTTCCTGCTCAATCTCAAAGGCTTTAGTAAAGTCTTGAGACTTAGGAGCAGCCTCCTTTATACCTTCTATGATTAGGTGTCTTAAATCTCCCATGTTAAAACAGGCTGTTTCTGCTAGTTGGGGTAGCAAGTATTGTGATCAATTGCTCGCAGAATCTTTTCCTTTAGGCTTTGCACATAGATTTTCAAGCTATCAGGAAGACCCCTAATCAGTGTTTTAAGGTGGACCGGATATACCGGAGCAGCAAGGGGAATGCCCTGCCCCCATGGCTCATACATGCTTGAATACACACAGCCTTTTTGCACTGATTCTGCCAGCCCAGATAATTTAATGGAGCCAGCAGTTTTTCACCCAATCCTGTCCCTGGGGTAAGGGACAAGATCAGTGCATCTCAAGATTGCAAAACTTATCTATCCCCCAGGCCAGGGAAGAAGCATCATTAGAAATACTGACTGCCTTAGAGGCGGCCATCCTATAATTACGTACAAACTTCACAGGGGCAATACATCCTGAGAGGGCCACACTGTAGTATCCAAATTTCCCCTATTCACTCTCAGGAGGTCACACTGTAGTTACACTGTAGTTTACGTTACCCATATCATACACTCTTTATTCTTTCATCGCCTAGACAGCTAGTCCCCTCAGTGGGCAATCATTAACCCCAAAGGACTGTCTGGCGGCTTACCGTGTAGCACTACCCTTGGGCTACCCATGGGATCAGACAGCTTGCTCTTCTTCTGTCCCATCGTCTGGAGCGCACTCAGTCAACAATATATTCACTCGCTTCCCCTGGTTCGTGGCTCACGCCCTCGCGGGCAATGAGAACCGCACTACTGAGGGTCCGCACTCGCTTGGGGAATCCGAGCTGCCGGTCCCCCTCTCATGCACACACACACTCGCCGCGCTTCCAGGATCCCCGACCCAGACCGAACGGATTTCCCCCCCAGATACTCACGCGTCCTGCGTCTTCGTCCGGACCTTTGTGCACAAAGTTTATAGGGTCTGCCGGCCTCCTTTGCCTAATATCTTGGAATTTGGGTTCGTCGGTGCAATCGAGATGGGAAATGGGCTACCAAGGCCGCCAAACAACAGGCGGGGCGCCTCCCTGATAAGACCAAGAGTCCCATCTCGCGAGTTGCATCCGAGTCACGGCACCAAATTGTTATAAATTTGAGACATACTCCAGTTGATAAAGCCAAACAACAATTTATTAATTAAGCAAGCCCACAAGATATAGGCAAATATCAGCGCTGGGCGTCCGGAGGAGCCCCTTGCTCCTGCAAACGGCACGCACCTCACCCTTCTGGAGTCCCCTTTTTATAGTCCCGTAGTTCCGGGTACACGTGGCATATTCCGGTGTTTTTCTGTAGCTGTGTAAGCTGGTAGTGGGGGTCGTCCTGGTCCCCCGTAGTCCTCCTCTACGTTGTGTTCAGTATCTTATTTGGTTAACTCATTTAATCCTATCAGGATGTTGCTAGTGATAAAACAATGGTTCCCCTTTTGACCTGGTTACCTATTCACAGCCATAGTCTACCACAGGCACCAACTCAGCAAGATCTGAAGTTCTTTCAGGGTGTTACTAGTGATGGAACAATGGTTCCCCTTTGCCCTAGTTGCTTATTTACAGTCATAGAAGGTTTGAGAACAATTACTTATTACAGTCTCTCTGATTTCTGGAGTGATGTGTGCTATTTACCACAAAAATTTGTATGACAACCCTTTTTCTGCTTGATGTCCTGGTTTCAGTTAGGATAGAGTTAATTTCTTTCTAGCAGCCAGTGGAATGTAGTGTTTGGGGGTTGGGATGAGAACAGCAGCTGACAGCACACTGATGGTTTTAGTTGTTGCCAAGTAGTTGGGGACCTTTCAGTTGTTCCTATTTCCCTGCTAACAAGAAGGTATGGGGTACCCAGGAAGCTGGGAAGGGACACAGCTGAGACAGGTGACCCGAACTGGCCCAAGAGTGTATTCCATGCCAATTATGTCATGCTCAGTATAAAGGGAGGCTGGTATGGGGAGGAGTGCATAGCTCCAGGACGCAGAGTTTTTGGGGACACTCTGTTTTCGGGATGGCTCTGAGCTGTACAGCCCTAGTTGTGCAGTTTGCTGAGAAAATGCATTGTGTATCACCACTCCTGTATATTTTGTTATAAAGAGCTATTATTATTATTATTATTATATCTATCTCTCTGCTATCCCAGTAAATTATCCTTATCCCAAGCCACAAGGTTTTGTTTTTTCTGGGTTTTTTTTCCCTCCCTTTCCCCTTCTTCCAATTCCCCCCCTCTTCCTCTTAGACAGCAAGTGGCTGCACGGTGCCCAGCTCTCAGATGGGGCAAAACCACAACACTTGATTAAATGCTGCCATACTTTGCCACAGAAATACTTTAAACACGCTGATTTTACTCTAAAATTATTATTGTTTATTACCAATTCACTTAGCTTGGAAGTGTAAAAATGAAGGATGTTCATCTGGATCCCGAAATGCTTCTGTGGACATAGGTTTTGACACCTACAACTTCAGATTTTATAGTTACTTTTTATTCCTTTATACATGCCAGGAATTTGTTGTTGGGAACTCTATCATAAGAAATAATTATTAAAAAAATATGGAAAGACTTGCTATGTGAGAAAGGAGGGACAGAAGGCTTAGCATATCTGGACCATTGTTTTTCATGCCTACAACATTTAATGTGCAAAAGACAAAACCAGAGGACTGGGATGAGCAAAGTGAAGTTCATACTTGAAGACACAGAAAAGGATTACAGTTGATTTTTTAAACACAGGGATCAGTCTCTTCTTCCTAGCAGCACATGCCCAACAAAGGTTAATGCAGTTTATCATTTAAGAGTGTCATTTTATACTTCTTGGGATGCCATGTCCCTTCTTACTACCTTTTGCAAGTAATGCTTGCTTGCCTGAGAGAGGCATCATCCTTTTCTTCCTAGCAAAACCCAATCAGCCACTAGTTATTTGAACTTCCAGGCACCTCTAAAAAACAGCAATTTCAGACAGCCAAGTCATGAAAATGTTAGTGATAGGACTTAAATTTTGTGATACCAGCATCTCCTTGGTATCACTGGCCATCACTAACACATCAAGGCTGTCCTCTGCTCTCTTCCATAAAGAGGGAGAATTGTCCATCGGGCTCAGATTCTGAACTATCAAAATGCAAAATGTCTAGGCAGTACCTGCCCATAGCTGACAGGCTTTTTTCCTCAAGGACACACAGCTTTCCTAGCACAAACATTAAACACAGGACAAGGACAAGCTTTCCAGGAATTATTCCAAGCCAGTGACATGAGTTTTCCAGGCATTAAATGATTATTGCAACCGCACGATCCCTGTGCCAGGGTGCAGGCCCTTCTTTCTGACCTCCCCTTCTCCAGGCTCAGCACGGCACAGCGCTCATTTCAGCAGGTCCTCCCAGCACACTTTACCCTTGATGATGCAATTGCTGTAGACATGGCCAGAAGATATTTGAGATCCAGTGCCCCTTACTTCTGTAAAAAACCCTATATGGAAGAAGTGTGCTACCCCCCACTGCAGGAATTAGGAATACCCGTGCACTGCTGCCAAAGCACAAGCGCCCTGCTCGGACTAAGGCAGTGTTTAGTCCCCAGCTGTGGCACCTGTAGCTACCTGAAGCAGTCGTCAGGGGAGTTAGCAGCAAAGGCACATGCCTATGTAAACTCCTGTATGCTGAAACCTGCCAGGTTCCCTGGAGGATGTCTACAGCTTAGATACAGTTTTGTAGCTATTAATATCCAGGTTAGTCAAATTAAAGGTAGCTCACGTACGACTGCACGTGCTGCAAGCACAGGACAGAAAATACCACAAACAGCTGAAAAGCAGATTTAGCAACACACCCCAATATTTTTATGGGCACGCCTGCTGGCACAGGCCAGAACAATTGGCTTTAGCAGTAACCAGGAGGACAATCAAGACATCTCCACGCCCCATGTGTGGACACGAGCACTGTACTGCAATACAGCTTCTCCCAGAGCCACCCTGTCCTGCGTTGCACAACTGAGGAGTTCACACCTGCCAGCACCAACACAGCCTCCGGTGCTCCTTGTTTCTGATCAGGATGTTTTTTCCTTGGCATTGGAGGTGCCTACCACTCACTGGAGTGCTTCAGGAAAATGCAGCTAGCATTTCCCACATGCGGCTGAAGAGGGTCCTGGCATAGGAATGGGGCTTTTCTCCATGGCAGAAGTGTACATGTTACAGCTTAGTTGAGAAACATTTGATTAATTGATTGAAACACTGATTTGTTCAGGCAAATGAAGAAATTTCCCATATGTCTCTGTTTCCCCACCTGTAAAATTTGTGTATATACCTGAAAGAAGAACAATGTTAAATCTAAGCAGCACTTCAGATCTTAATATCTATGGGCAGGTCCTTATATTATGTGAAAAACCTGTAAAAGCACACACACATCAATTATCATCATGTTATCATCATACTTAGCATTATTTATGTGTGCCTTCTGCAGATTTTAATGTTCCTTTTTTCTTTCAAAAGTGAGTAGATGGAAACATATTTTGGGTTCAGCTGTTGCATGGAGATACATAATAGGGTTAAAGAACAGGGATTTATCTGAACTATTCTGCAACAAAAAATTAATCTTTTCATGTCACATCATCTCTGGCAAGTAAACCAGTTCATGAGATTGCCACATTCCTCTGCACACTTATCCCTGAACCCCAAGTTGGGTTTATGCAACCAATTTGAGGTGTGTATTTTAAGCCCAGCCATTGAAACTAGCTAGGTTAAATTTAGAAAAAGAAACAAAAACCCACATGTGCACACTCCTTCCTTTCCCCAAAAAGAGAGGGAGATGAAAGAGTTTAATCCAGACCAACTCAGCTGCCTGGCTAAATGAGTGGCTTAGCAGGAGGACCAGAGCTTCTGCACCCATTAGGCACCAGTGACATGAAAATTCTGAGCTTCATTAAATTGGATAAGCAGGCTGGGGAAAGGCTTCTGGGCTAGGTACAAACCTGCCTGCTAATTTCATATATTTTCGAATTTTGATGAGACCCTCAGATGTGTCTGTGCTGCACAGGTAAGTCAATGTGTTGACACCCCTCTCTGCTGCCCGACAGCCCCATCATAGCTCCATGCGATCGCCCCACTGCAAAGCCCAAGAGTGGGGAGCTGCACAGGCTGAGAAATCAAGCACTCCTGCTTTTAGGGAAGAGACCAAAGCCACACCAGAGCAGGTAGGTACATCATGCTGCAAATTAGCTTTAAACCAGCATGCAGGAACACAAATAATCATTGGTTTCAGGCATTTTGGCATTTTCTCCCAATGCTGCTAGTCAGGGGACGACACAACACTGGTACCATTGGAGGCACAGCTGCTGCCCAGGGCTGCTGGTCTCCAGGCGTCCGGATCCAAAGGCAGCAGAAAAAAGCTGAAAAAAAAAGAAACTCACCTTTGTAATCCCTGTTTTGAACATGCAAAGAGTACCCAGTGTGTTTGTACCACTGAGGATCCCCAAGAGCACCCTGGGGCTCCCCAGCTGGGACAGTTAGCCTTTGCCTGACATCAGCACTCAAACACAGGGGCATGGCATGCTCCTAACTGCACTGCAACCACACTGCCCCAAGAACAGACAACCTCGGCCACCCCTGCATCACACATACAGAAATGTCAGTATGCTAGAGAGGGGAGCAAATGCTGCGTTCTGCATTAAGGTCTTGGTGAAGGAGAGGGTGTCCAAGCTCCCACCCAGAAAAGCCCTGCCAAACTAAGCCAAGTATATACTTACTGTTCTCATTTCAGAAGCTGCCTTAAAATGCACTTTATATACAAGCTTTGAAGCAGTATAAACTATTTTAAGTTTATAATTTGTTCATAAATTTACAATAGTTTACAAGCTTTTTGACCTATGAAGACCACTGGTCAGGCACTAACAAGAGAGGAGGCCCCTTTCAGGTCACAGTGGTACACTGGTTTTCAGCAGTGAGGCACCTGAGGCTGTGAAGACACACTACTGAGACACCACAAGAGCCAGTTAAAGCTAGCGCAGTTATATGAACTCTACAAAGGAAAGCAGTGAACAGATACTGCTAACACTGCCCCAGTTTGCTTTATTTTCATGCACCTCTTTTGAAAGATATGTCAAAACAAACAGAAGACCAGGAAAATAAGTGAGATGTATTTTCTGCACGTGTTAAACTTCAAGCTAAAATACAACCTAAATGCTCAAGAGGGGTCACATAAAGACATCTTGGCTTACTGTCAGATCTCAAACCTTTTCTCTCCAGCCTCTCTCTCACTCAGAAAACATGTGTCGACCCATCAACCCTGTAAAAATCAGCAATTTCAAAAGCAAAGCTTAAATGTGCTGTTAATCAGGACATTTCTCTTTAATAAAAAGCCACCAAGACTTTGCATGTATGTTTACATCCAGTTTAATTTCTCTTTTGTGTGGACTACATAGAAACAGTATTTCCCTTTCATTTGAATATGCATAATAATTCCAAGTAGTAAACTATGTTATTTTGAATGCTAAATGAATGCCTGCAGTGCTTCCTTATTTCATGTGCACTTGCTAATAAAATGAGAACAAAGTTTGTGTTAAAATATCCATAACAGAAATAATTGCACTTCACGACAGGGGAAGCACCAATACATTCTCTTCAGATGCTAGAAGCTAAGTAGATAGCACAACAAGGTGCCATCTGTTAATATTTATTGGTGAGAGAGAAATTGTTTATGCAAATTAACTGTTCCAGATGACATCAAACTCCCTTTGCCATTTGGTCTTATCAGGAGAAGGAGGAGAAAAGCCCCTTTGAGCAAAAGTTTTTTCCAGTTTTCTACAGTAGTTAGAGGAGGGAAATAAAAAGTATTCCAGCTAGTGGAAAGTAATATTTGAACAACTGCCTGCCCTGGGCCCTATATGTTTTACAGAGGTGTACAATGAATGCTCTTTCATGAATACTGCATCTGCTTAGGGAACCCGTTCTCAGCATTTCAAAACTACTCACCAAATGGGGCGGCGCACTGCAATAGACTTCAGTGAGAAGTGGCATGGTCTCCCACGCAAATCTCTGAGCTGCAGCTACAGCATCATGAATCTCATTCTGGCTTGCCACTTAATTACTGTGTGGCCTTCAGCAAGTCATTTTGCATGTCTTCCTTTATTTCTGCTCACACATTTCTTAGAGGTGGGAGGATAGGCGGATAAAGGGCTTGAAACATAATGGTAGGTAATCTTTCTCCCAGGAGTAAGACTTTATTTCTCCTTTAAAAAAAAAAAAAGAAAGAGAATAAAAAGCTGTCAAAGTATAGCCCTTGCACAATGGAAAATGCTGTCAAGCACTTCTACATTAACGTATGCCGTCGGTATGCCTTGCAGTCCTGGGTTTTGATCCCGTGTTTATTAACAGAATTCCTCTTGGTGTCCACGGTTTTTGCTGCACAAAGCTGTTACCTCCTACCAGATTGTGAAGCTTCTTCTCTGAACTATGGAAAGCTTAACATTGTTTTAAATAAAAGTTGATGAAGTGTCAGAGGCAGATTTTTCCTCTGGTTTCGTTTCAAAACTTCCCCCTTGCCAATCATTGACCAAAAAGCCAGACTGAGGCAGTCATCCACTGCCTCAAATAGTTAAAGCTCATGCAGTCATGATAGTTGCCATATCACTCCCTGAAATATAGATGTGCTGCCACCCATGTGGCACTATGGTACAGTAAGCTTTGGTATTCACAGAAAAAAACCCCAAAAACATATTTCCCCAACATCAAAATATATTTTAAGTATACATTTTTTCACAGCCTAGATTAAACTTTATCTGCAAACTTTTTGGAACACATTTTATTTAATAAGGAAAAAAATAAACCACGTATCCACTTCTCCTGTATTTTAGTCACACTTGCAGACCAAAAACAGCAGAAAAGCCAAATGAAAGACTGTTAATTAGTTGTAACTGTGTTTTCTACTTGATCTGAATTTAGGGAAGACTGCACCATCTTCTCTTTCTACGCAGTGCCAACACAAACCCTTAAATGCCCCTAAAATGTGAATTACATGCAGCTTTAACTTCCATGAACCTTTCAAAAACACAACTAAAAACAGGAAATAGCACGGCAGCAAGAGCACACACCACACTAACCAAGAAAGTACCCCCAGCTACTTATAAACACAACAAACAGGGCTTGAGCACTGGGAAACAAAAAAACCTACATTCAAATGCAGGTATCAGCTGAATACCACAAAATGCCCATTGTTGTAAATATCAGCACAATTTTTTTCAGAGTAAGAGTAAATAAATGACTTAAACTTACAGTTTCTCCTTTTGTGACCTCTTGTTTTCTAAGTCAACACAACAAAAATAGTCCCCATATCTCATCTTCACACTTTCCCATGCAATCAAGCTTGCAAGCAGTGAATAAAACATTTTTGGGGTCACAAGTTCAGCAGGTGCAGGGCTATCTGACTCTTCTTGCTAATCATCATGCACATCTTGGGGCAATAAACTGTGCAGCTGAGGCAAGAAGTGGGCGGATGTGGCACTTTGGTTGCTCTTGCTAGCTCATGTAAGTGGTGTTTTCAGTGGCTAGTACAGCTAGTGGTCAAGGTTCACATTGTCTCTGAGAACATGATATTTGCATGTGCTTACCCTCTGTAACACTGCAGAAGTGCTTACTTATCCATCTTTACACATTTATGTCTCCAAAACTCTTTCATGTGACAACTAAGTAGATTAAGCCATCCTGTTGAGACCAGTGGCTCTACTGTGACTGCAGCTGACAGCAGAGAGGTAGCATGGACAGGGAGGCTACGTACAGACAGACAACCAAAAGGGATGGTTTACCAGAAAGCCACTGGTAGGACCAACACAGATTGGAAACTCGTTTTGTTCTTCAGTGACTGGAGTTCTTCAACGTCATGTTATTATTTCTTCAAACAGCTGCATTCTGAGGATACATGACTTCGTGATAGCATCCTCTCATCGTATCAAAAGCTAAGGGAAAAACTCAAGTTTCCAGTTGCGTACAGCAGCTTGAGTCAGTGCAAGACCCATCCCCAGCTGCTCTTCTTCCCCTGTGTTCTGGAGCACAACAGACACTGAGAGGGTGAAATTTGGGTAGGTCAAAACTTGTAACTTGGCTGAGTCAAAATCCAAAAGCAGAAGGTGATGGTCTCTGGTGATAGGACAAGGTCAGGTTTCCCAATGTAATTTTCTCATTACCTTATGGAAATCTTGGTTAAAAGTTGTTATGGCTGTGCCACAATGTATGTGGTAGAGACTGGTATGTGACACAGTAGACTTCGGTGTTGTACTGGACTCTGAGCAAGAAAAGGACACTGCTGCCACTGCCTCCATGCAGGAGAAGTACAGATTTCCCCACAGAAGTGAGCAATCTACTGGCCAAAGGCTTGCTTTCACCACTACACCCTGTAGCATCTGTGAGACAAACAGAATTCTACCATAAAGTGCAGCACAAGCACTTTATGGTAGAACTTACCTAGAAGCAAGGTGCTGTCTGGAGGCAGTGGGATTTCAGCCCTGCCTGCCAGACTTCACAGATTCTGCCTTTGACACCAAGTCCTATAAGTATTAGTTTTCTCCACCCTGACACAAGTATTTGGTCTAGACTGAAATCTACATTTTATCACCTCTTCCACTTTCCAGTACACTGATTCAGCATATTGTAGTATGTACAATAAATCTGGCAAGTCTAAAAACAGTTCTAAAAGACTTCCACGCTAGCTAGAGTAGATTAAAGCACCTAGTACATGAAACTGTCACCTGCTCACAAACAATATTCCTTCTGGCCAAAAAAAATAGTAATTATTCATATAAAACTAGCTTGCTTTGCGTTCTTCCTCATGCAGTGTCCATTGACATGCAAAATCTCTTCCTTACTTCAAGTGGGATATACAGTCTTACACATATGGCTCAAAGACACCTTCAAATTTCTGCCTTCTCCAGACATTTCAAAATTTATCTGGCAGCAAGATGTAACTTCTAAAGTTCAATTAACAGCTCCTTAGAGAATGGTTCTGGAGCTGCAGAATACTCAGGGTCTCTTCAGAAACTCCTCTGGCTCTGTGCAGACTCAACAGGGTCTTGTTTTCCCACAGTTACATTTGCTTTGTAATGAAATCTGAGATTTTACTTCAACAACTGTAACAAAAGTGCTTGTGTCGAAGGAGGGGGGACAGCACTTTAAACTTTTTTCTAGTCTGACTGTATGGGGATGTGAGGGGGGAAATGCCAGTGTAAGTTTGTTCCCTATGAAACTGTTCACTAGCAATATGAATAGGCCAGATTTTACTAATATCATCATATTAGTCAAAAGAATAAGAAGTATGTTTTTTAGCTACTCGTGTTTTGGAGAGTTAATCCTGTAAGGATCCTTTGGTCCTGGTAAATTGTAATTCATTGTAAATTAGCAATTTACAGTGTATTTGAGCTCATGTTTTCCATAAAGCAAAAAGGATGGAGTCAATTCGATCATCTTGTTCTAATGTTAGCATCCATTATCATGTAATACTCATTAACCACTCAGTGCATAAATGTGTAGCTGTAAGCCTAAAACAAGAGATTAAAATAGCTCTCAAATTTATTTAAGAATAGCAAGCAGCTCTACAATCATGAAGTTTTGATCTACTTAAAGAATAGCATGTTCTTTCTTACAGGAGTAGCATTTTTTAAAATAAGAGTTCTTTCTAAAGCAATCAAAGAGCTCAAATTTAATCAGAGTTCCTCTTCTGCAATGATGGTGGAAAACAGTCCACCAGAGCCCTGCTTTATGGGAACACAAAATTGTCTGGGCCAGCTCTCCAACATATTAAACCCTATGGGGGCCGAAATCAAACTCTGCAAATAAGCAGAAAACTTTCCACTCCCGTTAAGTGCAAGTTCCTGTCCCATCTGTGCCAGTCCATACTGGAACTTTCCATATTTTGCATCCAGAAATGGCAGATCTGGTGCAGTATATGTGGAACAAAGTTACTTTTGCAGTCTATATGAAAACACTCTGACGAGCACTTGAAAATGTGAAAAGCAGATGACTGTGATGACTTCAACTGCGATTAGCTATTTGCATAATTAGCTTTACTGATCATAATCCACTTATGCAAAAAATCATGTCCTAGACATCACAATTGCTCCAGGAAGAATCTACGTTGGCACTGAAGGGCCACATGTGTGTTTCTGTTTCCAGGAAAAGACTAAAGTCATTGCTGTTTGTTTCCAGTGAGGCTCACTGAGACCCTTATCACAAAAAGAACTCAAAGTCTGCCCTCACAGGACACATCCACAGCACTGCATGGGGTCACTTGGTGCTTCATTTGGGGCATAGTTACAGTGCAAGGTGACAGCCCAAGTGAGTCCTCCTGCACCATCACGACTTGAAGCCACCAGCGTACTTAATGCACCAGCTGCCTATCATAGTAATTTGTATTGGATCTCTACTTGCCTAACTGCCCTTTCAACTTTGCGCATTTGGATGGACTGCACTGATTACAGAGACCACACTTTTCATTCAGGACAGCTGCCAAAGTCCTGCTAACTTGGGTGGGAAAATAATTAAAATAATCCTAATGACATCAAACATCAAAGCTGTTTCCCAATCTTATCTCTTTCAACTGTTGAACATGAAAAGATCATAGAACAGAATCGTAGAATCACAGAACAGTTTGAGTTGGAAGGGACCTTTCAAGGTCATCTAATCCAACTCCCCTGCAATGAGCAGGAACACCTTCAGTGAGATCAGGTTGCTCAGAGTCTAGTCCAACCTGACCTTGAAAGTTTCCAGGAAAGGGGCATCTACTACCTCTCTGGGCAACCTGTTGAAGTGTTTCATCACCCTCAAAGTAAAAAATACCATCTTTATACCCAGTCTGAGCCTACCTTTTTTTAGTTTAAACCCTTAGCCCTTGTCCATCCGTGAAGTACCTCAAGAGCCTTCTCTGCAGTGCTACTCTCAATCACTTCATCCCCCACTTCCTGTATTGATAGCACATGTTGCCCTGTACTTGGCCTTCTTGAATATCATGAGGTTCACACAGAACCACTTCTTGAGCTTGCCCAGGTCCCTCTAGTCAACATCCCATCCTTCAGGCATGTCAACGGCACCACTCAACTTGGTGTCATCTGCTAATATACTAGATCCCTCTATGACTTTGATAATGATAAAAAATAGCATTGGTTACAATATGGACCCCTAAGGGACATCACTGCTGTCTATCACAACACTGATCAGGACCACTACTGGCTGGATGTGACCATCCAAACAATTCTTTACCCAACAAACAGTCCATATATCAAATCTGTATCTCTCCAATGTAGAAAGAAGGATGTTGTGGGGCAACACATCAAAAGACTTGCAGCAATCCTGATAGATGACACTGTAGCTCTTTCTTTGCTTAGTGATGTAGTCACTTTCTTGTAGAAGGCCACTTCTTGTAGAAGACCACCTGACCAGGAAGAGGAAGCTGATGAATTGTTTTTTAAACAACTGGGAGAAGTCTCATGATCACCAGCCCTCGTCCTTATTGGGGACTTCAACTTACCAGATGTCTCCTGGAGGTACAATACAGCAGGGAGGAAGCAGTCTAGCAGGTTCCTGGAGTGTTTGGAAGACAACTGCCTGACCCAGCTGGTGAATGAACCCACCTGGGAAGGTGCCCTGCTGGACTTGTTTGTAAACAGAGAAGGCCTAGTGAGGGATGTGAAGGTTGGAGGACACCTGGGGCATAGTGATCATGAGTTGATAGAATTCTTAGTACTGGGAGAAGCAAGAAAGGGAGACATCAGAACAAGCATCTTACACTTCCATAGGGCTGACTTTGGTCTGCTCAGAAAGCTGCTCAGTAAGATTCCATGGGAGGCAGCCCTTGAGGGCAGAGGAGCCCAAGAGGGTTGGTTGCTCCTCAAGAAGGAAATCTTGGCGGCACAAGAACAGGCTGTCCCAGTCTGTCAGAAGAGGAGCCGGTGAGGAAGGAAGCCAGCTTGGCTGAGTAGGGAGATCCAGGAAGATCTTCAGGAAAAGAGGGAAAAATATGACCTTTGGAAGAAGGGGCAGGTGTCTTGGGCTGACTATAGGAATTTAGTGAGATCATGTAGGGAGAAAGTCAGAAGGGCTAAAGCTGAACTGGAACTCAGAATGGCCAGTTCTGTAAAAGATTTATAATAAGTCCTTCTATAGGTACATTAACAGTAAGAGGAGGGTCAAGGAGAATCTCCAGCCCTTGCTGGATGCTGAGAGAACATTAGTGACAAGGGATAAGGACAAGGCTGAGGTCCTTAATTCCTCTTTACCGTAGTCTATAATAGTAAAGATGGGTATTCCCTGAGTACTCATCCTCAGGATCTGGCTGACAGGGAGGGGAAGAATAGCAAAATTCCCATGGTTCAGGAGGAAATGATTAGCGACCTACTTGGCCAGTTAGATACCCACAAGTCAATGGGGCCAGATGGGATTCACCAGAGGGTGCTGAGAGAACTGTCAGATGTGCTTGCCAGACCCCTTTCCATCATCTACCAGAAATCCTGTCAGACTGGGGAAGTTCCACTCGACTGGAGGCTGGAAGATGTGACACCCATATATAAGAATGGCCGGAAGGAGGATCCAGGGAACTACAGGCCTGTCAGTCTGACCTCAGTCCCGGGGAAGATCATGGAAAGGGTCATCTTGGGAGCTGTCATGCAGCACATGCATGATGGCCAGGGGATCATGCCTAGCCAACATGGGTTTACAAAAGGTAGATCCTGTCAAACTAACCTGATCACTTTCTGTGACAAGGTGACCCAATTAATGGACAAGGGGAAGGCTGTGGCCATAGTCTACCTGGACTTCAGTAAAGCCTTTGACACGGTTTCTCACAGCATTCTGACTGAGAAACTGGCTGCCACTGGCCTTGACAGGTGGACCCTCAGCTGGGTTAAAAACTGGATGGATGGATGGGCCCAAAGGGTGGTGGTGAATGGAACCAAATCCAGCTGGAGGCCGGTCACGAGTGGCGTCCCCCAGGGCTCAGTCCTGGGTCCAGTCTTGTTCAACATCTTTATCAATGACCTTGATGAAGGGATTGAATGCTCCCTCAGTAAGTTTGCAGATGACACTAAACTAGGAGGAAGTGTTGATCTGCCTGAGGGTAGGGAGACTCTTCAGAGGGATCTGAACAGACTGGACCGATGGGATGAAGTTTAACATGGCCAAGTGTGGAGTGCTGCACATGGGACATAACAACCCCATGCAGCACTACAGGCTTGGGGGAGACTGTCTGGAGAGCTGTCAGGAAGAGAAGGACCTGGGGGTGTTGGTTGACTGCAGGATGAAAATGAGCCAGCAGTGTGTCCAGGTGGCCAAGAAGGCCAATGGCATCTTGGCTTGTATCAAAAACAGTGTGGCCAGTAGGTCTAGGGAGGTAATTGTGCCCCTGTACTTGGCATTGGTGAGGCCACACCTTGAGTACTGTGTGCAGTTCTGGGCTCCTCACCATAAAAGGGACATTGAGGTCCTTGAGCAAGTGCAGAGAAGGGCAACCAGGCTGGTGAAGGGGCTGGAGGACAAATCATATGAGGAACGGTTGAGGGAGCTGGAGCTGTTTAGCTTGGAGAAGAGAAGGCTGAGGGGAGACCTTATCACCACCTACAACTACCTGAAGGGAGGTTGTAGAGAGGTGGGCAATGGTCGCTTCAGCCAGGTGACAGGAGATAGGACAAGGGGAAATGGCACAAAGCTGCACCAGGGCAGGTTTAGATTGAACGTTAGAAAAAAATGTTTTACTGAAAGAGTTGTCAGGGCCTGGAACAGGCTGTCCAGGGAGGTGGTTGAGTCACCTTCCCTGGATGTGTTGAAAAAAAGGGTTGATGAGGTACTGTAGGGATATGGTTTAGCACAGGATGGGAATGGTTGAACTTGATGATCTTCAAAGGTCTTTTACAACCTTGTGATTCTATGATTCTGACATCAGTCAGGTAGGACTTGCCCTTGATGGAGCTGTGCTGGCTGTCCTGAATCACCTCCCTGTCCTCCATGTGCCTTTAGCACAGCTTTTAGAAGCATCTGTTGCATGATTTTCCCAGGTACAGAAGTAAGGCTGAGAAGTCAGTAGTTCCCAAGTTTGTCCTTTCTACCCTTTTTAAAAATGGGTGTAGTGTATCCATTTTTTCAGTCACTGTGGACTTCACCTGACTGCCATGACTTTACAAGTGTCATGGAGAGTGGCTTGGCAACTGCATCAGGCAATTACTTCAGGACTCTGGAATGCATAATCATGACCCGATGATCTCTCGAGGTCCCTTCCAACCCCTGCAATTCTGTGATTCTGTGATTCACCTCTCTAGGGATGGTGTCTACCTGCCAAGGAGAGAGTTCATCAAGACCTAGTGAGGTGGAAGGACCCCAGTCAGTGACTGTCACCCTCCACAATCTGCTGGGGAGGGAGGACCAGCTCTTCTTGACTTCTGTGTGTTCTGAGACCTCACAGCATTTTAGTCAGGGCCATGGTACATGTTCATTTTTCCAGGCTTACTGCTCCCTTTTAGGTCAGTGGAGGTGAGGAAGGAAATCATTTCCGGTGTGTAACAAGACTCCTCTCTCTTTCTCCTCCAGCCAAGAGGAGCACAGAGGATAGCCTGCCTCTAGCTGTCCTGCAATTTCTCTTGGAGGCAGTATGAAAAACCCTCTCAGACACCGGCCACGGGAGTTTTGCTCAGAGCTGTATTGACAGCAGATCTGGGATAAGGAGAAATTTCCCCTGGGTCAGCATGTAAGGAATTGTAAAAAGGATCAGCAACGTAGTGTGGCTAAGGTATTGCAGGGTACTTTGCCCTGGAGGGAAGGGATATGCAATTACCTGTGGTATATCAGGGACAGAGGTGCTCTTAAAGGTTTCCTCTGATGCATCAGATGCTACAGGGCATATAAACCTTAAGGCAACAAAGAAAACAAGAAAGGAAGGGCAAAATTTCTAAGTCTTGTTTGGATTGGTATCCTCATAGCAAACAATAGGAAAGAGTAGGTAACACAGTTCAATATTTGGTTAGCTTCCTGGAAAACAGAAACCACTTAACTATTTTACAGGGCTGTTCTTCCACTTTTTGCACAAGTTTAGCCCTAATATCTATGGCACTAATGGCTAAGGCTGCCTCATGAGCAAGCCTATCAGCTCCAAGAGAAGAGAACAACAGCACATTATCTTCTAAAACCATCAAGGAAAGCAAGAGTCTCTTATATTTGCTTGAATAGAGGCAAACACTTCTCTTTATTTAACATAGATCTAGTCTTACAGTCCAATTGAGAATGCCTTCCCGTAGAACACTACATGCTATTCAGGACAACAGAGCTCCTTAAAAGTTTAACAAAAAGCTTTTTCATCAACTTTTTTCTTTCACTGACAACTCCCTGCTGGGGGGCATAAAGGTTTGGGGGGTGGATAGTATGCTCAATGCAAAGGAAAATGCTAAATATGTGAGAGCAAGGCACAGACAAGTTCCCAATTTGTCTCACAAAATTCTCGACATGTGGCCCATTTAACCTCCAAAATATTCGTGGGTATTTGCCTTTTCAAAGTCCCCTTGCTTTTCTATGGCTCTTTTCTGACTTAGCTTGTGAAATTAAATCCTGATCTCCTCCTTACATCCACAAGCACAGCCCCAAAACGAATAAAGAGTACATTTCTTCAAGGGCAAAAGAAGACATAGTGGAACGAACTGGCCTAACAGAACTAACAGTACAAGCTGCTGCTTCAGTCTGAGGTCTTACTGCACCTCCCCATCACCCAGCTAAATTGAATACCTGTGCAAAAAAACCCCACAATCTAGTAAAAGCAGTCAAAGGTTTTCTGCTCCGTGAGTTGAATTGATGTACGGGAGGATGTTCAGAAAGAGCTAGGTCTGTGCAGGTTACAGTGAGGCTAGGAGGGACAAGGTAGGGAAAATCTTCCACCCTTTCTAGGATGAAGCGGTTGCTCGGGCTGCCTGTCTGGTAGAACTGCACTGTCCCCGTGTGGATACAGACGTAAGTAGCTCTGTGTCACACGGCAGGAACTCGTTTCTCTCATTACCCATAGGAACACGTCTGCCAGCACTAGGCACGCTCACAGCATTATAGCTGAATCCATGCAAGATACTGGGACAGAAAACAAATTTAACACACGAACCATGCTCTTAAATGAAAATACAACCTGTGTGTGAACAAGCTGGGATTAGCAAGTTGCGGAGAAAGTTATTATTACAATTGCACAATAATTCTTAGAAGTGTCACTGGAAATGAACACCATAACTCCTTTGAAGAACTTTGAGGTCATCTGACAGGATTTGTACACTCACTATCTTGTGCATCTAGCTGCTCCAAAGCTAACTGCGCGACTATAGGAATGGTATTGAAACCTCTAAAGAAAATTCACAGACTTCTTTCTGATGGCATTAGGAGGAATGATTCATTACACAGGTCCTTGCCTTCTCCTCTTTTTTTCATCCTCTTTTGCTCAAAAACTGACATGCACACAGAATTGAATTTTGTCACAAGGTGTTTGTTTCAGGAGCCCAAAGGTGCATATTTTTATGCCAAAAATATCCAAAATTCCTTTCCTCTTTGTTCTGCTGTGTCTAAGAGCTCTGCACAAACCATGGAGCAGTCCTGCTCAGCAGAGGCAGTGAAAAGCACGGCAGCTGTTCTGATTCAACACAGTCTGCCATGAGGTGTTATTTTCATCTTTGTATCTGGAATATTAAAGAGGAAGGAAACAGAAATGTGTGTTTCTTGTGGCTTTGTTACTTCAAATACTCCATGCTATGTCATCTCGAGATTTGCTTGTTTCTAGCATGCTGACATTTCACAACCTACAGTGAACAGGAAATTATCAAGAATTATTCTGTTTACTTTTAGAAGTGGAACACACATTGCTCATAATTGAATGGCAGTATCTAAAAAACATGTGGTATTTAAAAGTGACTACACTGTATGAGACTTGCCCTCAACCTTTCTAATCCCACCTATATGTTTACCAACTGCATGTAACTAGCCTGGCTTTATGCCCTCAGCAGAGCAGTTAGCTGGGGTGTGTTACCGGGGTCAGGAGGAGAAGAGTGGACAGAATCATATTTCCCAAAGGCTTGAAGGCACGATTGGTACTGGTTTCTCCCAGGATAAAACACAGTTTAAAAATTATCTGTTTTGGGGTGCAGAACAAAAGTGTAACAATAAAGAACCAAGCATCCCAAATACTGAAAAATTAACTTAGAATGCATATGTGATTTGAAGACCGACTCCTGTATCGCCAAGTCTCTGCGCTAACCCTGTCGCTAGCTGAATTGCCGTTACTCAGAAAACCAATAGTGGTTGGTATTATAAGGGTCTATTTCCTCTGCTCGTCCAAATCAAGTACAGCTGAAGTTGGAATGACACGCAATGTTGTCTTTGTATTCCGGAGGATGTGGCTTCTTTGTATCTTTCCTCATTGTGCAGAAGAAATCCACATCTAAGAAATCATTCTGGAGGTTCATAATTGCATCCAGATGATCACAAGTTGAGGTCTGATCTTTCCTGTCTTTATAATACATAGTGTTTCAGTTGTTCCCTAGGATTAAACTTCTAACTCACAGCCAAGAGCCCAGGTACCTGCAAACTGAATTAAAGCTGAACTCAAGTGTAGATCTGCAAAACTGTGAAATTCATATATACCAGGAAGCACTGAAGTGCCACATTTGGGTTCTAAACTACCTTTCATCTCTGCTTGGAACTTTCAACCATAAACCTGGAGTTGGACACCTAATTCCATTCACCCCGTTTTCTACCTAAGATGACAGATTTACTAGATCATGAACCCTAGTGAACAAACACACTTGGTTCGAGTTCCTATTTCAAATCCAGTGGAACAAGAATTTGAGTGTAGGCTGTGGGTACCCAGTTTGAATGCATCACCTCCCAAAGGACAAATACATCTTCACCTCTGTTCTTGGTTGCACCAATCTCAGCTGTACATATGCTGCCTGGGGGCTCAGGGTCTTGGTGCCATAGGCATTGGGAACAGTGGGTTTGGACATCCTGTTCATGAGCCTTCATCTTCTGCTGGCACTGTGACCAGATACTCCAAGGGGGGAGGGGGGGATTATGTCTCACTAATTCAGACCACTAGCAAAAATTTTACCACCTATAAAATTAAGGAGAATCTAATACTACTGTTTCTGAGAAAGTAATTTGTGGCTACTACTACACTGAGCTCCCAAATCCTCTGTCTCAGACACAAAAGAACATGCACAAAGTACAGATGCTGAATAGGAGCACTGCAAAACTATAGAAATAAAGGTTAAAGACATTCTCATTAAAGCATAGCACTGCTGTCTTGAAACAGGGCATCTTGGTTCAGGTGCTGCAGCGGCTCTGCTAAGTCACAGCAAGGCAGTACTAGAAGCACTGTGCTTCCCCTTCACAAAGAGAAGGCTGCATTCATTTAGAACTACTTAAGAGACATTCAATATGGTATGGGTTGCTTTTCTCACCCTCACTATGTTACCTCCAACTGAATGACTGATGACTACTCACTCGCCACGCTTCCCGGGAGCGTACGTGCACAGGCCAGTGAGCACTCAAACACTGCCACAGTGGAGGCCGCTGGGAAGTCACTGTGAGCAAGAAGGGAAGATGATGCCTCCTGTCCTTCACATAATGCATGTCCCTGCAGGACTACGGGAAGCACTGGCAGAAAAAGTGTCACTTCGCCTTAAATTCTTTAATGACTTTGAATATATGCAACCTGAGGATAATTTGCTGCTGATGGAACTATTGTTAATTGGTGTGATGGTGGCAACACTGAACTATTCATCAAGTGACAGGACTAGCTGTTGTTCATGTACATCATAGGGCGGTAGCTCTCAGAAAAGTCTACAGTATAAGACAGTTAGTACACACAGCTGTTTAAGTATTGGGGCATTTCTGAAGTGCAAACTAACAAGAATTCACCAAATCAATGAGTTTAAACTAGATATGCAGGGAAGAAAAAACTTTGCAAAACTGCAATAAAGTACTTCTATGTAGGACTGCTGGCTTATGGCATTCCCTGGGAACTTGGACCTCATGGATGAAGGGTTTCAAGAGAAACAAGTGTAGGAGTAATAACAGAAAAATATTTTTTTAAATACTTCCAAAGTACGTTTATTCAAAAAATTGAATGGGAAGGTGTCCAAAATCAATCACTTAGATGTATGTGCACAGTGAAGCCAGCAAGAGAGAATAAAAGAGGCTTAAGTGAGGTTAAAATCCCAAACCTGAATTGGTGAAGTCTCTGCCACTACAGCAGCAGACAGCTGGAGGTTCCTCTGAAGCCATTTCACCCAGGGGCAGCTGTGGGGCTGGGGGATGCCAGGGACCTTCTGCTGCTGGAGGGAGGCATTTAAAGCTACAGCAGGGCTGGTTTACTGAGAGAGTCCTCTGCTCCAGGATGGACTCCCGTGAGCCTCCTTTCCTTCTGGGACATCACTGAAAAGCAGATATTGGAGCAGATGACCTGTTCCCTGGTGCCTTTAAACAGCTGCCTCAGCCCAACTCCCTGCTACTTTATCACTTCCTTCTTTAGTCACGTCCCAGATGCAAAATGCAGTTAGTGTTAAGAAGAAACCTGAAACACTACTAGAGAATTTCTGTCTGTCCTTCTACCCTCCTCTCAAGAAGTCAGACTGGAAATTCTGTCCTGAAGAGAAACTGAATCTGTGGTAGTTTTCTTCTCCTCCTCACAACTGACTTTGTCTTGAAGATTTCAGTTAAAAAAGAATAAAAAAAAAAAAAAAGCTGCAGCCTGCTGACACAAGCAGAGGAAATAAAAATAAGATCAGAACAGGCAATGGACCATTTTGGTTATACAAGCATATAGGCTGCAGCACAGCCAGGAGAGTAAATGAGCAGACAGGACAAAGAATGGAAAGGTTACAGCAAAACAATGAAATCATGTAAGCGAGAGTCATTTAAGAATTCTGGAGACTGTTTGCAAAAAGAAGGATAAGAAGAAAAATCCCAGGAAGGATACCATGAGCCATTAATTTCTTCCTGAGAAATGTGTTGTGTTGAAAAGTCACCTCTGCCTCGTGTTTAAATTCAGCCTTCACGATGCTTCTGTAGCAACCCATATTAATTTATATTTTTTAAAAGTGTGTGACAGAAGAACATGGAGGGGAAAGGAGGTCAAACTCTGAATACAAATTTTTAAAGTCCTCTCAGAAGTTGCTTAATGGCCTTCACTTGCATCAATATCGATCTTCCTGCAGGAGAAATCACTGTGTTTGCTTCGTCACAAGTCCCAGTTGCTGCAATCGCTGTAAAAGGATTTTAAAGGGTATTCCTTTTGAAGTGTCCGTTTTCATTTTGGATAAGAGTAACTCCTCTACATAGCCCCAGTAAAACAGCTAATCTCTCAAGCACCTTATCACAGGAATTCTGTGAGAAGTTTCTTGGCAACACCTGGGAGCCCCAATAACAACCAACCATGGGACTGTGCTAGCGCTAGACATGTACAGAACTTGAAAACAGTCTCTTTGCCTGACAATTTAAGTGTGCATTGCAGCCATTGCTCAGAATGTTTCTTTGTGTTTTTAAAACAATACCTGGAATAAAAAGTTAAATCAAGGATGCTGGTGCTTCTGACACTTGTCAGTGTATTCGCTCCAGAACAGAGGGCTCCAGATATCCAAAGCATCCAGTGTGCCTGATCTCTGTGTCTCAGCCAAGCAATACAGTGCTGATTTTGGGCTCTTCTGTATTACTTCCACGCAGGATAAGACAATTCATCTAGAGTGCAGTGCAGCTGTTCTTGTGTGCTCAGACATGCCAGTCCCTAGGAGGCTGGAGTTCACTGCCTGCATGGTTGGGCAATGAGAAGAACGAAGCTAGTCTGCAAGACAGGGCATTCTCCTGCAAAGATCTTTTCCTGTCTAATCATGTTGTGTCTTCCCTGCTCCTTCCTTCTGCAGATCAGCTATGGAGCAGTATATTTTCCACGTGCTGCTGAAT
This sequence comes from Gallinula chloropus, assembly GCF_964237585.1. Lineage (NCBI taxonomy): Eukaryota > Metazoa > Chordata > Aves > Gruiformes > Rallidae > Gallinula > Gallinula chloropus. The sequence continues at coordinate 69,369,965 of NC_140089.1, forward strand.
TAATTTGAGCATCAGTTTTCTTCTCCGCACTTCTGTTGTGGTTGCTGCTAGAAGTAGAAAGGCCAAAATGCCATGAGAAAAATTATTCTCACAACATTTCAAGCATTGCTAAAACAAAAATGTATTTACATTTTGGAAAATACTTGCCCTTTTAAGAGGTCTGGTCCAATTTTGGGGGCCTACGTTATGAGAACCAGTTAGGGATATTTTTGTCCATTCTCTTTTCCTTTTATTAACATGGAGCACAACTCCCTTCTGCTGCATGTCCCATTTATCTAATCAATACAGCTACAAAGTGGAGCAAAACTGAATGAGAATGACTGGGCTTTATACTAGTTTTAAATTGGCAGCAAAGCAGCTGCTGAAAGACAATGAGAAGCCAGATACATGTTCCTATGTTCATATTACTTAAGGTCTGTCTGTCATGCTTAACCATGGACGCTCAAATAGAATACAAAAGTTAGAAACGTGTGCTTAGAAAACCTTTTACTAAGAAACTTCTATACTTATATATAAAATACAAAAGTTATGTGAAGTAAGTGAGTGAGACTGTCATGGGGAGAGAAGAAAATAAGAGTTCTGGTCCAAGTTCTGCTCTGAGTCACTGCAAATCTGATCTTTTCCTAGGAATTTTGCTAAAGGCACTGTAAAAGAGCAATATGTTATTCATTATCTACCCCATGACCTCCTGCCATGTCCCCTTTAACAGAAAGCTTTCAGCAAAGGAGCTATTTAATTTTCTGAATCTGTTTACTTTTGTTACACTCCCTAAAATGAAGCATGTTGTTTTGGGCACATCAATGAAAAGTCTGGATCTGCTTATTAGACTGGAATTAGACATTTCAAGTCTCCATAAATACAACCATTTCAAGATTTGGCAACGACTTTAAGTGAATAGGAAGGGGTTTCCTAACCACAAAAAATGTACAAGTCGTTACTTTAATCTTCTATAAAGTCAGAAGCAGTTGGTGTGTTGTAAGAGAAGCCACTGCTGGCACATGAACAAATGTTTAGTTCCCTCATCTGTAGATACCAGCATGATTCAAACACAATGGGAGCAGGTCTAAGAGCCCAAAATGCAACAACTGAAAAGCTCTTTAAAAAAATCATCTTTACTTGGTTTTAAAGACTGCAAGCTTCTGTGACAGAAAAATCCTTGAAAGTGCATAGGTGACATAGAGATGCTGATAGATGAGGCATCCTAGCATGCAGTCTGGCAGCTGTGCCATTGAGGTGACACATGTGGGCTTCCCAGGGACACAGCCACCCTGACACTGATGAACCTCACCAGATGCCTGCTCTGAGCAGGGAGGAGAGGCTGGGTCTGCATGCAGAGACTTCCTGGGAAAAAAACAGGGAACAGATGAGTGGTGCAGAAGAAAGCAGGAAGCCCTTTGAACACTAAAGATAGTTGCAGTGATGATGACTGCATAGATAGGCCACCCACTACTCAGGTGTGCTTCAGCAGGAGGTTGAAGCCAAACCGGGGGTTGGGGGGATAGAGTGGGGGGAGGGGGAGAGGGAGGGGTAAGGGAAGAGGAGCTGGATGAGGATCTCCTCCTCTATCCCTGGTGACTGTTTTCCAGGTCTGCACTGAAGGCAGAAAAGGAGCACCATGCAAGTGTGGACCCTGGCTGCAGGAGCTGGGACACTTCTAAGGTGACTCTGAGGTGACTCTGAGGAAAGGCTGAGAAAGTTGAAAGATATTTAATGCCTAGGCTTAGATAAAAATTGCAATTTATATTTTATTTTACCTGTTTTCAGTCCTGTAAAGAAAGTCTGAATTCAGATCTCACTGAAAACCAATTTTTGCTTTGTTTTACTCTCAAGTTCTCTCATGGTTCTACAGGAAAATCAGGATAAACCCAGGGCTGTCTCCATAGGGAGCAGATGGAAGACACAGTGATGGGAAGCACAGAATATTCAGAGGGACCCACATGCAGCAGATGTGTCATGGGAAGCTTAGGACCAGGGGAAGGTTACCTGCCAGCCTGCCATGGACCGCCACGCTGCAGTCCACATACCACAAGAGGCTGAAATGCTCCCAGTAAGAAGTCTTTGGCCAAAAGAGATCCTATGGCCCTCAGACAACCCCAGCACCGCGGCCATCCTCATTTCTTCTCTTCAAAGAGAAGTATAAGCCCAGCAGACTTAGCTCTAAACATGTATCAGGGAAAAGTGAGCCCATACATTTCTCCCACACACATGCTTCTCCAGACAAACTGTCTTCAGCACTGGGTTTTGAAAGAGAGGAGAGCTTATAGCCAGCAGGCAGGAAGGGTTAAAAGTGACTCAGGGTGGCTTTCCTTTTCTCTACACCTACAGAATACCCTGGAGAAAGTGGATCCACTTGAACACCAGAGGTAACCCCCTGTGCCATGAGCCCTTTCTGAAATCCATGAGATCATCTACGTATACCATGAGGATATACCACCTCACCCATCCTAAAGCAGAGAGAATTATTTCTATTGCATGTCTGTTCCCCTGGGGTATAGGTCCTAAACCTCTCCCAGTCCTGTGCAGCAGGGAGGGAGGAAGCAGAAAAGCAAAACAAGAATTGTAAAGCGTTTTACTAAAAATGTGTCACTCTAAATTTGAGGCTTGGAGAAGGTCAGTACTTCCAGGTTAAGATGGCCCAAAATACTGATAATTTCATGTGGAACAGCCTTTCTTTTATGGTAGGATCAAATATATAGCCAGAATTTTTTTCCCAAGGAGCAGTCACAAGAAGTGAATTCAGATCAGCAGATGCTCGCTGATACCTTACACAATTTAGCACCAGAAATTTAAACTGAACCAGTAGCAGCAGCATGCAAAACTAATAGTCTTGTTCTGTCATCCAGAGTGGCTCACAGTGACAAGGAAGTGAATTTGTCCTCACCTTCCAGGACCCTGAAGCAGCTGAGGTATACTGGAGTTTCAAGAGGTACCATAACTCTACAGCAGATCTGAGTAGGCCACTGATGTTGGGTGAGACATACCAGGAGGTCCCCCAGCTCCAGAAGGAAGTGCTCAGTTTTTCTCTTGACTACATGGAAACAGTTACATTAATCACTGTAATCTAGTAAAAAATAAGCCACTAGATGCATAGTTCCATATTTTGGCAGAAGTAAGGAATATAATTCCAGAAGAGCTGGTTGTCCTGGTGGCCATATAATGGTATCTCAGCTGTTACCTCATCACTTGCCCCAAAGGCACATGGCAGCACATGTGTCACAGGGAAGCCATCAATCAGCCTGTCTGTAGCGTTCAGCACAGAGAGACATTGCCAAACATGAGCAAGCCAAGTGAAGGGCCACTAGGATGCATGGACACATGCCCTGCATGGAGGTGCTCTCCAGCCTGCAGAAGGCAAGGCTTCAATGGGCACCTTATTGCTGTCACCAGCCACCAAATGAAGGATCTAGAGATGATGGAGTCAGACTCTTCTTGTATACGCTCAGTAGAAGGACAAAAGAAAACAGACACAAGCTGGAATACAGGAAACTCTGACTTGATATAAGAGATAAAAGTTGCACCCTGAAGATGCTCAAATGCTGAAACAGATGCTGTAAATCTCCATCCATGGAGGTAATTAAAACTCAACCAGACATACCATGAACAATCTGCTTCAACTGGACATGCTTGGAGCAGGATTTTGGATTAGAAAGCCCAAGAGTTCCCTTCCAACCTGCATAACTACAATCTGATTCTGCAGTTTTGAACATTACCACCACTTCCACTAAAGTAATAAAATCACAAATATTCTTAAAGCAAATCATTCAATCATCATTTGCATCACTTCACTAGTGATTGTTTGTTTTGTCTAGCCTTTCAGGTCTTTAGAATAAAATGAGGCATTATTTACAGTTTTAGTGCACTTTCTAAGAATTTTAAATTTATCTCTTCTATGATACTGTGCAATGTTTTTCATCCCAGTACTTTCTGTATCTTTCCTCTCTTTAATTTTCAAGTCCATGAGACAGACATTTCCACTCACAACTGTGAAATAAGCTGAAAATCACACACATGTACATGCACCAGTAAAGTGCACCTTGGGTGGGGTATTTGATTTTTTGCACTTGTTTTTTAACTGCACTGTATTGTGTTTGAGGCCTGCTTCTGGTTTATTGTTGCAAGTCTTCATGGGACCCTGATGAGATCAGAGGAGTAAAACTTCTCCAATGCGTTAAAATTTATTGACAATAACATATGAGAACTTAGGAGTCATAGTCGTGTTATTAACTCAGGTTCAAAAATGGTGATTTAATTGCTGTGCACTTTCTTTCCTCTTTACACATTCTCTACTTTACCCCTCTCAATCTTCCTGAAGAGTCATATCACTATCACCAAGTGTAGGTAAGCAAAACTTCTTCATTGCTGATTTGTGACCCATAGGACTTACTTGCTGTTATCCAAACACTTTGAAACAATAGTTTTCTCATTTTTATATCTTTGCATTGGTTCTAAATTTCTACAGCTTTGCATCTGTTACTTTGATTGATCAAAAGCCTCAGAAAATCTCGCTCTGCCAATGTAAACCATGAAAATGTTTCTCTTGTCTCCACTCTTCCCACCTTTCCCCAAATCCTCTCTTCTTCTGCAGCAATTTCTAGCAGCATTCCACTGACTGGATTTGCCAGCTGTGCAAAGTGATTTTCGCTAATCTGCCACTTAGTAGGTAATTGTTAAAACAATTTGGCCATACTCATCCGTGGTGTAACATCATTGATTTTAGTTAGAGTCACAACAGGAATTAATGTGGGTTATTAATTTTGCAGAAAGCTATTTTCACCTACAACACAAGTGTGGATTGTGCTGTTGCCAGGACTGTTGATGACTGCTCCTGCTCCTAGGGCAGATACCAGTTGCGGGGAACTCTGCAGTGTCTTGGCTTAAGAAGATTTCATTTCCCCTGGGTGAAAGCTTTCGGAAGATACTTTTTCTCCAATGGGCTTATTTGCTTTATCTGCTGACTGTATTTAATGTTCATTTAAATTTTCATAGGCAGGTATGTCAGTCCATGGTGCATGATACTTCTAATGATATGTTCTGTCGCTGTTGAACCAATGTTCAGGAGGACACATCAACCTTGTATATGTTATATATATAAGCTCTGTTTCACAATAGATCATTAAACATTTTTTAATGAGGGGCTTGTATAAAATGCACCAAGACTGGCCTAAAACCTGGAGCAACTACATTTTCATGCAACATCTTTCCTTCCACATCTTGGCCTTCTTATGCAAGTGAATATTTTAATGTTTCAAATAAAATATAATGTGAATGACAGGCTGAAGTTCTGTGTCCCTAAGGTCTTTTCATTTGATATAAAAATTAATTTTGTGCTATGCCCATTGGTCTTTGTTATTTTAAGGGTCTGGAAGATTTTTAAGAGCAAGTCTTGAAGACTGGTGCTGTAGAAATTGAGAAAGAAGACTTGGGAGGAGGGGAAAGCTAGCAGACAGGTAGGAGATACTTCAAATTTCTGTCACCTGGCTACAGCCGTGGGGGCATTACAGCCTATTCATGGTAGGTGGATATTTTAGTGAAAGTAACTATTAGTTTCATTAAAATTACATCACACCTATGTCACTAGTAATTTTTAATGAAAATACATTGTTTAGATGTATTAACAAACCTCCTGTAGCCATTATTTTATAACTGTAGTGCATAGTATTAGGTCATGTTACTTCACTACCCAAAACACTGCAAAGTCAGATTGTATGAAAATCCCAACTCTGTGGCTCAGAGATCATGAAGCAGTAGTGTAACAATATCAATGTAGGACATGTGCACCTATTACACCATTTAATAAAAGCCCTCTGAATGCTGCACGTATCTATCTCACCAACCCAATCAGGTACAAGCAATTGAGAAAGTTGTATCTGCAAATTACAATTTGTACTTTTGGAACACAAGCTTTGTTAAAAAAAGGACTTCTGAATGACCAGTCTGCATACTCAAAGGATAAGATCATGTTTTTATCCCACTGTGCCCTAGCTTTGTGTAAGGAGCAAGGGACAGTGATGCTAAGAACTCTAATGCTATAAATAACCCGAGAGCAAGCTTTCTCAGCAAAGTGTAACTGATCTGACCATGAGGAGTATCCTTTGTTATATATAGCTAAAGAATGAGTATTTTTAATAGATTGGAGGAAGAATAAAAATAAGCTAAGTACATCCAAGCGTATTTTTGAAACGCAGTTTTGAAGTTTAGCACTAACTGAATCCACATACAACAGGAGATACCATGTCCTGTTCTGTGGAGAAAATCCCTGCTGAGAAGCAAGCATCCAGGGAGCCAGCTGCAGGCAATGGTGGTCAAGGTATCTGTTGAGAGCAGCAGACAGCATGGTCAGTGAGTCTTGGCCTTGCTCTCCATATCATCTGTACCAGACAAGATGAGGGCGGCACAGCTCAAAGGGGAGACAAGCCTTCAAATGTCACCCCACGACCAGTGGCAGAGTACAGACAGATCTGCAAATGAATGAGTAATCCAAGCCCATCAGCAAGAGTGGGAGTTTTAACAGTTTTATTACATGATGACTTGAGTAAGTCCTGGTGCATCCGCAGATGAGGGCTCATAAATTCCTCAGAGGCAGGTCACAAAAGCAATTTTGAGACCATCACCAAGGAAGTCCTGCCCTACTTGTCAATTTAACCTTTCTCCTAAAGACCTTCTCACGGGAAAGCCCATCACTGAACTCAGTAGAGCCATGGGTAGTAGTGCGTGGCCAGGGAATACCAAGATGTTGGGACATGCTGGCAAAGCTAACAGCAACACCACGCAGCACTAACATCACCTGTGTAAATGGGAGTAGAAAAGAGGAAAAAGTTACAATAGATCCAGTTTACATGACAATTCAAAAGTTGAAAAATAAGGTTAAAAAGGATATTTTTAAGGATAAACCAAAAAAAAAAATGGGAAGAGAAGAAATATTTTCAATCACATCTCTCCAGATGAGGTGTATATTAGATGGATGGTTTTATTAAATTCAGCTTTCTAAACAGCATCCAGGGAGTTCTGCAGCATGCATCTGAAATAAAAATCAGATGCAAACAAGGAGCACACAGATGAAACCTGGCCAAACCTACAGGGATATTAGCAAGTTCCCAAGTGTGCTTGTAAGTGAAGGATCATCATACTTGCTTTATACACTCCAATTTACCCCATATGAAGAGTAGTACCAAGGAAATGCAGTTATTCTAACGTAAAACAACACAAGATCAAACCGGGGGCGGGGGAGGGGGGATTATTGCAGCCTCTCACTTCTCACACAGTTTATACAGGTGAGAAGCCCAGACCCTTGACCAGAATAATCTTCCATGCTGGAGCCATACTGGAGTCCACAGAGGGTCAGAAAGTCAGTACAAAGATCTTTCCTGACATGATATTTAATGGCTGGTGCCTTTGGGACAGGAAAGCATCAGGCATAATTTCCTGGCATCTCCATGGGGCAATGGTTGAGGTCTGTTCAGGTCACCAGCTAAGAGTTCGGCAGTGGGAAAGAGGTGGGAGAGTGGTGTGGAGAGATGTGGAAAGGGCTACAATGCTCACCAGCGCCAGTGCTAGGCATACAGGAGTGAAAAGTCTGTTATTTCAGTACCTATGTTTATGGTATCAACCTCTATTCCTATTACACATCTTTCTCCTTTCCTCTGACTGCAAGCATGCAGCAGCACTGCAGGATCCCATGTTGAAAAGTTTACAAACCATGCAGACCTTGGTCTTTGGCGAACCAGGATGCCACAGAGGCTAATCAGGATCAGATCAAAATGCAGGCAAGCTCACTGTGTGCTACATCACCACATCCGAGCCAGCAAAGACCCTGTCACAGCTGCCTCCAGGCACCTTTCACTCCACCTTTCTTCTCTCCTGACTTTTTTCCTGCTTTTCAGTGGATCCTAAGATCAAAGTATGTTGCAGGATTTCCATGGGCATCACCCTGCCCATGAAGACTGACCAGACAAGGCCAACACCATGTGCATAGCAGAACGAAGCACCAGGACCTGAATGCCTGGCCGCAGTGGGCAACCCAACCTGCCTGCCTGGCAAAGCCAGTGTGACCAAGCAGCACTTCCCATCCAGAAAGCACCAGGAGAGTGAGAATTTTTTCCCCTGTTCCCACTTCACCTCCTTCTGTCAAAAGCAAGAGCAGAGACAGCAGTGTGCAATGGTCCTGACAGCAGAACTGACACCTTCTTTCCCGCTCCAAAAGACCTGCAGACAGACTATACTCCGTATGCAGCAGCCCTGCCCACAGGGAGGCATTCACAGATTCTGATTCTGCAGCCTTGGGAATCACCTGCTTGCTATTTCAGCACACTGTATTTGCCACTTTCTACTCTTCTTTTCCCCTGTAAACTAATCAACACATTTCAAAAGGCTGGCATGATTTCTGAAGTCTTCTTGCCACTGCAGACCAAATTGGTGTCTGCACTCAAAACCCCAGACTACGGGCCCTGTTTCTCACAAGCATAGGAATCACTTCTGAACTCCACAGAGCCAGTTAATCTTCCAAAAATCAACACAAGAGCATTGAGGAACACCTTTTCCCCTCCCACCCCCCGCCATCCCCCCGCCATCCCCCACGCTAATATTGAGAGAATCCAATAGCAGCCAAAGAGGGTGATACTGCTTAAGAGGGGAGGACAGAGATGACCACAAGGTAGGTGGAGGGTCCCACAGCAGCCACTGCCAAAGCCCTGTAGGGCTGTGAGGTCACTTGGATAAAACAGCTCCACCTCCCCAGCTGGACCCAGGCAAGGGTTAGGCAGGGCAGCAAAATTTTAAAAAAGGGATCTGCGTAGCTGCAGCAAGCTCACACAGCAGCATATGGTTATGTTTTCCTTTTCCGCCATTTGATCAGCTGAAAAGCTTTCCTGTTCCCAGGGAGGTTCTTGAATTGATTTGCAGCTCAAAGACCAGACCCCCATGGCTAGAGGCAGGGTGCGAACCAGCTGCTGCAGAGCCCTGGGTCCCACTGGGTTCTGCAGGGGACACGGGGACAGGAGCGCACAGCTATCGCGCGCCGGACGGCCCAGGGAGGTGGGAGCTGCAGAGAGGCTGGAGGAGAGGCAGCTGCAGGCAGGACCATCAGCAGAGGCTAATTTTACAAACTGAAGCAACAACAATAATGGTATAGGCGTGACAAGCCTTGTCACAGCTGGTTTGGGATTCAGACGGCTTTATGTTGTTTTGATTAGCCTGACATTCGGCTGGTGGGATGCTTGTATGGGCACATGTGTGGGCGGGAGGATAAACACAGCTGAGCAAATCTGGTCCCTCATCTTACTTCTGCACAAGCAAATGGGCTTATCCTCTGCTCAGATGAGAGCCGTAGCTGTCCTCCCTCCCACATCCAAAAAGGTGCAGCTGTTTAATGGCAATGTATCACAGGAGCACTTGTGGCAGTTTTGCTGATGTTTATTGCCATAGGCAAAGCGTAAATGCTTTTAATGCTGTGTCAAGCTGGTGAGACTCAGACAGCTGTGAAGAAGAAAAAAAAAAAAAAAAAGCAACAAAACGTACCAAATCATTTGGGGAGAGAAGAAGGGGAAAAGAACAACATCCTGACAGAGAAAATAGAACAGTTTAAATAGGATTCTTCCCTGTCAGGCCCATGTATCTATCCAGAAAGCTTACTTTCAGTCAGCTCTTTACTGCAGAAGCTTGACAGACTTAATTAAAAGCCTGTACTTCTGTTCCTATAGTGTGTTAATGGCAACTGGTTGTAAACACAGACTGTGTCTGAAAGAAGAGCTGGCTGTGGGGGACTAGGGAAGGGAGAAAGAATACTAATCCACTAGAAGTGGGCAAAGCAAATGTATGAATGGGTTGACAAAGATAAAGCACTGTCAGCCTCTCAAGATAAATTATTTTGGGGTTCCCCAGGCTCTTCACATACACTCTATACCTCACATCTCTGTGCCTGTTTCAAATGATGTCTTGACTTTATCCAAAACCATCAACTTTTCAAAAAGACAACATAATTTTCCTGTAACTTATATAGAAAGATAAAAGAAAATTATCTTAAACTGACAGCAACATAATCTCTGTTTTCTATCTCCCCCTATAGCTTCTGAGAATTGAAGGTTTTTTTCATGATGAGTGGTAAAATAAATTACAGCAGCCACAAGCCTCTCCAGGGGCTAATAAATGAGCACAGATGGCTGAAAAAGCACAGCCAAGACTTTGTTCCTCACAGTGGCTTCAAGGTTGTAGGCTCAGGTCTACAGTTTGCTAATCAACCCCTAACAGCATCTCAGTGCCCTGTGAAATCTTCATTACCATTGAATTGCTTTTAGGGCACCCAACACATCAGAGGGGCTGTGGGCTGGAACCCTCAGAGTACTACTATTCCCTTTGCCAGCAATTCCTCCTCTTCCCATTTCAGCCATGCAAGGTGTGTGTGTTTAAATATTCCCTAACTCACTACATATCTGGGAAGGCACTTCAAATCTCATAAGCTACCTAGATTGAATTGATGGACATGTGACACAGCTGGAAGATAAGCAGGAAGCCTTTCACTGGCACAACAGTTTTAAGAATATTCATCTATCCACGTACATCTATTAACCCTCAGAGTCTGATGAGAAAGACTGCTTTATCTCTAGTTCTGCTGTCTGTCCCCCCTGCCAGTGATATCCTCATTAATTAGAATGCAATGAGGATAATGAAATTAAGCAATAGCAAAGAAGGAGGTGGAAAGCCAAGATGCTTTGTTTCCATCTGTGAGTTGGAAGGGAACCAAGGGATTTCATAAAGTAAGCTTAAAACATGAGATATAGATGTTCAACAGGAAGAGGGAAATGGTTTCTCCCAACACTGTTTGCTTCCATCTTGCCTGAATAAGAAAAATCCCCCATATTCAGGCAAAATGGAGGTGACTGCAGCCCACTGATATTAATTTTATTAAGCAAAGGGATGCAATATATCCAAAATAATTTATCTTGCCTTTTATCTTGCCTTTTATCTTGCCTTTTGACTCTGCTATGCCACATAAGGTATGTTTTACATACCACCATATAAATGATGGACTTTTTTTCACCTATTTATTAATAGACATGTCATAGAAGTAACTAATTAAATAAATTATTCCCTGTATATTATTCAGACATATGGAAATGAGCTGGTCATGAAAAACCCCATTTTGAGTTATTTTTCCAAGTAAAATATACCAACATTCTCTGAAGAAGATACAATTTGTCATTTAAGCAGCACCAAAAATAGATTTTGATCTGTCAACAACATAGTTTGTATGCTTTATCTTGCAGACAATAGTCTTTAAAGTGAGCTAAAATTTATACAAGTTACACAACAAGAAGTAATTGTTTAATGGGTACAAAGACTGTTAGAATTGTTTGAATTAAGTGTAACATGCCTCATCCTTAATCCTGATATTCCAGCAATAGAAAGCCTTCTGTTTGTCACATACAGAGCTTTTTCTCCATCAATGAAGCTTTTACACCTTATACTGACACAGGGGAATGATCAGGATCACAGCACAGCTTCTTCCAGGCTACAGGTCTGTCTAGCTTATGCAGCCTAGAATGTCTCTGAACCCTTTCCCCATTCACGGACTTATAGAATGGTTTGGGTTGGAGGAGACCTTTAACAGTCATCTAGTTGAACCCTCCTGCAATGGCTAGGGACAACTTCAACTAGATCAGGTTGCTCAGAGCACCATCAATCCTGACCTTGAATGCTGCCAGTGATGGGGTATGTACCATCCTCATCATAAAAAAAAGTCTTCCTTATATCTAGTTTGAATCTACCCTCTTGAAGTTTAAATGCATTAACTCTTGTCCTGCCACAACAGACCCTACTAAAAAATCTGTCCCTATCATTCTTAGAGGCCCCTTTACCAAAACGTCATAATAAAGTCTACCTGAAACATTATTCTCCAGGCTGAACAAGCCCAACCCTCTCAGCCTGTCTTCAAAGGGCAAGTGTTCCATCTCTCCGATCATTCTTGTGGCCCTCCTCTGGATCCACTCCAACAGCTCCATGACTTTTACTGCAGGTGGGGTGTCACAAGAGCAGAGTAGAGGGGGAAGGATCACCTCCCTAAATCTGCTGGCTGTGCTTCTTTTGATGCAGCCCAGAATACAGTTGGGTTTCTGGGCTGCAAGCACATATATCCAACTTTTCATCCACCAGTATCCCCAAGTCCTTCTCCTCAAGGCTATTCTAAATGCCTTCATCCCCCAGCCCCTATTGATAGCACAGGCTACCCCTACCCAAGCATGGGACCTACACTTGGCCTTCTTGAATATCGTCAGGTTCACACAGAACCACTTCTTGAGCTTGTCTAGGTCCCTCTGGTCAGCATCCCATCCCTCAGGCATGTCAACAGCACCGCTCAATTTGGTGGTATCTGCAAATGTACAGAGGGTGCACTAGATCCCTCTATGACTTTGGTAAAGATAAAAAATAGCATTGGTTGCAATATGGACCCCTAAGGGACACCACTCATCACTGCTGTCCATCACGACACTGATCAGGACCACTATTGTCTGGGTGTGACTATCCAACCAATTCCTTATCCAACAAACAGTCCATCCATCAAATCCATCTCTCCAATATAAAGAGAAGGACGTTGTGGAGAACCACATCAAAGGCCTTACAGACAGATGACACTGTAGCTCTTCCTTTGCTCACTGATGTAATCACTTCCTCTTAGAAGGCCACTAGATCAGTCAGGTAGGACTTGCCCTTGATGGAGCTGTGCTGGCTGTCTCAAATCAATTCTCTGTCCTTCACGTGACTTAACATAGATTCTAAGAGGATCTGTTCCATGATTTTTCCAGCCACAGAGGTGAAGCTGGCAGGTCAGTAGCTCCATTTCAAAACCAGATTTATGTTGCCATCAGGAGAACTGAAGAATCTAAGATTTGGTACTGTTTGCTTTCCATCTGTGAGGCTGTTCCAGAAACGGCCACAACAGTGGGGCTTCCCTGCCAAATCCAGAGGGACTGGCTAGCTGTCTGTGAGTTAGATCCAAATGAGAATGAGCTTGCTCTTGCTAAAATACATCCAATTTGACCATGACTTCAGGAAGTTTCTAACAGCAATTCTCTCCTCTCTTCCCCTGCCCAGGTGTAACGAATGGAAGGCATTTCAGTTACTCACAACTTCATGTTGAGCAGCAGTGGGTGTAACCATCCTTTAATGGATGTTATATGCTGGCAGCATCAACTGTGACATCCTGCTGGGTGAAAGCCAGCTGCCCACTTCATCTAGTATCTGTTTGGTCAGGGAACATGTGAGATAAAAAAACCCCAGTTGTTTCCACATGCAACAGGTTATGAGAATCTATCAAAATTAATAAACCAGTTAGCTACATTGTCAGGATTATCTAGCACACAAGGTACAAAACAGAGGCAATAGAGTAAATGAGGAAACTTGCTGACCTGAAAAGGTAAGAGAAAGGATTACCTGAAGAAATTTTGCATTCCAGCAATAAAAATTAGATGTAATCCATATCCTATTTTACTATTTGTTGATTTATTGTACCAATGTACTGGCCCATACAAAGTTCTGCCTCAGGAATTCAGTATCTCTGGGACTCTGGTGAATCTTTAATTAAGCATGAAACTGGTGTAAAAAAGACTGAATTCAATCTTGTCTCCAATCTATCCTGATTATAAGGTGGGCCTCTTCGCTTTCTTTTCACTGTATCTTGCAGAATTTATATGAGGGTTTGCAAGCCAGACTCCATGGCTGATCATCTAAGGTTAGGAGATGGAGTAACCAAGTGCTTGCAAGAAAATCCAAGACAGTCATTACTTACTGTAACAGAGAAATCACTCCAGATGTGATTCTATAGGACTGACAGTACATGCAGAAAGCAGGCAACACCTATGGTCAGTGGCTTGCTGGGTTGAGGGAAACATACATTTTTTTTCATGCCAGAGTGCTGTCCACCCAGGGAAGGAACTGGAGAGCAATTTAAGAGGGATCATGGGCCCTGGTGAGGAGCAGCACCTTGTGCACCCCCAGCCCAGGACCCCAACCACAGCAGCACATCCAGGTCTACAGAGGCTCTCCTTGGACAACACTGGCTTGCCTACACACATTGGGACAGCAAAATATATTTTTCCCTGAGCTACTGAAGAGATTTGTATCAGCTGCGCTTTAAATGAGGGGACTAGCTGTAAGGGAACAGAAAGGAATTCAGAAATTGCAAGTGTCCACAGAGAAGTGGAAGAACACAAGCACCACAAAATGTCTTAGTGAATGTTAATAGCAGTTGGCAGAGCTTTATTCCAACTGTCCTCACCAAAGATGGGTGAGACATTTCCAGCCAGATCATCTCTGACATAGCAACTTCATTTCTCCATTCACAATGATTGCTTGTATCCTGCCATTATAAATAAAGTTTTAAAGGATCTCTGATTTTAATTTTCTCCATAACATTTCATTTTCAGATGTACTGCCAAAACCACTAACACAAAACCGAAAGAATATAAATAAATGAAACTATGTATTCTCTGTCTGAATTAAGAGCATGCTATTTTTTCATCTGTATTTAGAAACAAATTATTTTCTACATTATATTTATTTGAGAAAATATTTAAATCACCTTGTCATTAATAAAAGAAATAATTGTTATTAAATGCTTGACATAAAAATACCTGCTTCTGGACAGAACATGAAAACCTTAACTCCATCAGGCTGCTATCACAGGCTATGCCACAAGTAAACGTCTTGACTGAATTACAGCTTTTCATTTCCCTTCCATCATTTATTTCATCAAAGATACTTCTAAAAAGAAAATATTTCTTTCATCCAAAAATAAATCTGGCTGAAAACAACTCCAGAGACCTCCACAAAACACAATTAAATAATGAGGTCTGGAAGCAGCTGACAAGCATAAGAAAGCTCAAACAGAGCATGAATTTTGATCGTTATGGTCCCTACTACCACCTCACCACGTGCCTGGAGAGATTTTGGTTCTGAGAGCAGGACAAAGTGTGACCACACAGTAGGAATGACCCTTTGCAAGAGCCAAGATGCAAAATTTCCTTCATCTGGAAAAACTTAGAGTACTTCTGAGAAGAATTCCCCAGTCACCTTGGAAAATTGTTGCAATCTATATTTTCACAAATGCTTGAAGAACTGTTTTGGAAACCTCAATAAATGTAATCCTAGGTGCCAAATTTGATCTTCATTTTCAGAAGACAAAAATCAGGATTATTCTTGTGATGGCTCTCTAGCAGTCTGAGCGTCATGATGTGATGGGTCACAAGCAGTTTCCTCTGTAACCCGAGCAAATGCACCTTGGAGCTGAAATAGGGACCACCGATGCCATTAAACTTGCTGACTGCCAAAGATCATTTGATTCATTACTGAACTGTCCGTACAGGCTCAAACATCGGTCCTCATATAAGCCAGCTGCACATTGCCTATTCTTTCATTTCAATTTTGCAAGCAGGATGAAAATCAGACCCTGCCTCTATTTGCTTTCAAAGCACCGTACAGACCATGAGTGTTTGTGTTTTGTGTCTCAGGAAACTCCTTTGAAACCTGTTAGGTAAGTAGAAACCTGTAATTTGTCAAAGCCTTCACAGAGGAAGAGATACAAAATTCAGATATATCAAAATAATGTCACTAGCAGCATGAGGAAGCTGTTGTGCTGTGTTACTTCCCCTTTACTTATGTGTTACCACCAGCTGGTGTAGAAGGTGGGTTAGTCAGCTTCTGACAGTCAGTTAGCACTGCTCCCATCTCCTCCCCAAGCCAGAGACATCTCCTCAAACAACCTAAGCTACCCCCTGGGACAAGGACTGTTTGTGAGTGCACAGTTTTATTACTGTAATAAACTATTACTCATTTTCATACACCTTGAATTTGGGAGTTTCAAGACAGTGCTCAGAGAAAACCACTTAACGGAGTCATTCAAGCTTAACCAGAAATTACTGGAAACATTAAGGGCAATTTATTCTTGAACAATTACCTAGGATAATTTTGCAGACCTAACAAGTTCAGAGGTATTTTGAACTAATCCAACATGCTGGATCCTTCTGCAAAACAACCAGTAAAACAAAGCTGTGCTTTCACTGCATGCTTGTTATCACTACATAGGAAAAGGTCATGCTGTTCAAATATTACATTGCTCATCCCATATCAGAACTCTCTTTCAAAATATCAAAAGGCCACACAGCTTTCTGGAGTTCAGAGGAGTGGGGAGGCATCTCTCAAACTTGAACATGAGAGTGTTAATCCACCATCAGGCAAAATATCAATTTTGAACAAAGGGATCAAAGCAATATTATCTTTTTTTTTTTTTTTTTTAAGTGATTCCAAGTTGGTAGCTTGCATGCCAAGTTTCAACATAGAATCATAGAATTATAGAATAGCATGGGTTGGAAGGGACCCCAAGGATCATAGAGCTCCAACCCCCCTGCCACAGGCAGGGACACCAACCTCCAGGCCTGGATCTAGACAAGGTTGCCCAGGGCCCCATCCCACCTGACCTTGAACACCTCCAGGGACGAGGCATCCACTACCTCTCTGGGCAGCCTGTTCCTGTACCTCACCACTCTCTCTAAAACCTTCCCCCTAATATCTAACCTAAACCTTCCTTCCTTTAGTTTTAATCCATTCCCCCTTGTCCTGCCATTATCTACCCTTTTAAAAAGTTGATTCCCCTCCTGTTTGTATGTTCCCTTCAGGTACTGGAAGGCTGCAATGAGGTCCCCCCACAGCCTTCTCTTCTCCAGGCTGAACAAGCCCAGCTCCCTCAGCCTCTCTTCGTAGGGCAGGTGCTCCAGCCCTCTAATCATCTTTGTGGCCTCCTCTGAACCCTCTCCAACAGTTCTACATCTTTCTTGTACTGGGGGCCCCAGATCTGGACACAGTACTCCAGATGGGGCTTCACGATGGCAGAGTAGAGAGGGACAATCACCTCCCTGTTCCTGCTGGCCACCCCTCTTCTGATGGAGCCCAGGATACCATTGGCCTTGAGAGCTGCAAGAGCACACTGCTGGCTCATGTTAAGTTTCTCATCTACCATGACACCCACGTCCTTCTCAGCAGGGCTACTCTCAAGGAGCTCTTCTCCCAGGCTGTATCTATGTCTGGGATTCTTCTGGCTGGAAGTGCAACACCTTACACTTGGCAGTGTTGAACCTCATTAGGTTCCCCCGAGCCCACCTTTCCAGCCTGTCAAGATCCCTCTGGATGGCTTCCTTGCCTTCTGTTGTGTCAACCACACCACTCAGCTTGGTGTCATCCGCAAACTTGCTGAGGGTGCACTCAATTCCATCATCGATGTCATTGATAAAGACGTTAAAGAGCACTGGTCCCAAGACAGACCCCTGGGGGGCCCCGCTTGTCACCAGCCTCCACCTGGACATAGACCCATTGACCACCACCCTTTACGTTCTGTCAACCAGTTTCTTATCCACTGGATGGTCCACCCATCAAATCCACATCTCTCCAATTCAGAGATAAGGATGTGGTGGGGGACTGTGTCAAAGGCCTTGCACAAGTCCAGGTAGATGACATCGGTCGCCTTCCCTTTATCTACCAGTGCTGTCACTGCATCATAGAAGGTCACCAGATTGGTGAGGCACAACCTTCCCTTGGTGAAGCCATGCTGGCTGTCCCAGAGCACTTGCTCATCCCTCATGTGCTCCAACATGTCATCCAGGAGGATCTGTTCCATGATCTTCCCAGGCACAGAGGTAAGGACCTGTAAATCCCTGGGTCTTCCTTGCTCCCTTTCTTATAAATGGGAGTGACGTGACCTTTTTTCCAGTCCCCAGGGACCTCGCCCAACAGCCACGACTTTTCAAATATGATGGAGAGCGGCTCGGCAGACACATCAGCAGCTCCTTCAGGACACTGGGATGCATGTTATCTAGCCCCATAGACTTGTAGAGGTGGTCTCGGACTTGCTCTGCCCTTACAGTGGGGGAGATTTACTCCCCCAGTTCCCAACTAGAGGTCCAGAGATGCAAGGTTCTGGGACTTCAGAATTATGAGAATCCTGGCTGCCAGAGAAGACCGAGGTAAAGAACTCATTCAGTATCTCAGCCTTCTCCATATCAGTTGCAGCTAATTCTTCATTCTCATTTACCAAAGGGGGTACACTCTCTTTGGCCTGTCTCTTCTGGCCAATGTACCTGTAAAATTATAGAATCATAGAATCATAGGGGTTGGAAGGGACCTCGAGAGATCATTGGGTCCAACCCACCTGCCAAAACAGCTCCCTAGCTCATATTGCACAGGTAGGCGTCCAGATGGGTCTTGAATATCTCCAGAGATGGAGACTCCACCACCTCCCTGGGCAGCCTGTCCCAGGGCTCTGTCACCCTCACTGTGTAAAAGTTCTTCCGCATGTTGGTGCAGAACTTCCTGTGCTCCAACTTGCAGCCATTGCCCCTTGTCCTGCCTCCACAGAAAATCCCTTCTTGTTGTTTTTAACATCCCTCGCCAAGCTCAATTCCATCTGCTCCTTGGCTTTCCTGATCCCGTCTCTGCAAGTCCAAACAGTATGCCTGTATTCTTTCCAGGCAACACACCCTTGTTTCCAGAGCTTGCATTTGCCTTTCTTTTCCCTCAGTTTGGCCAGCAGGTCCTTGCCTAGCCATGCTGGTCTCCTGCCTCTCCTGCCCACTTTCTTTATTCAGAGGGACAGAGAGCTCCTGATCTCTCAGAAAGGCATCCTTAAAGAGTAGCCAACTTGATACTATTTCAAACAGTTCAGATAGATAACATGCAGTACCATGCAAACCAACTTGCTTAGTAGAAACTAAAGGATATCCTGTAAATCAGAAGCAGATATCTCATGTCTGAGGTAGGTAGAAGGATATGAATGACACATCTTTGCTTCGGTACATGAAGATACAGAATGTGTCTTGTACACTCTCTTAAAACAAAATCTGGCAACTATTGGAGAAATTAAGGAATTAAGAGAGTTGCTCTGAAATAAGGAGAAACAAGTGAACTGCCAGAAGGCTGTAATTGCTATGGTGTTATAACATCTATAAAATCCTTTTAACTTAACTTACAGCATAAAGCTAAAATGTTTAGACCTGGGACACTTTTTCATTGCAGGAGAATTTCAGTTCTTGAAACTTAAGAAAATGCTAAGAACAATGAATGTAAAAACATAAAAAATACTATTAAAACATTCTGCCTGTTTAATCAACTGAGGTGTCTGGAATACAAGAAAGTCCCTGGGGTTAGGGCCATTATAGGTGGCTGGTAGGATGAAATCCATTATTCTTGTCTACCTGTAAACATGCTCTCTGGGTGTTACTTTCATAATGTCTTACAGATTATGACCACTGCTGTCACAGCAATTTCAGCTAAAGATTTATGCTTTATGAAATCTTGTTTCATTGAGATGCTAGCACTGGGTAGCAGGTAAAAAACCCACAATTCACAGTCCTCTGAAGCTTAGCATTCTTAAAAAGGGTAACATAAGGCATTGCAGTCACAGTAAGGCACCATGATTTTTAAGTTTTGGAGTAGTTTTTCATTACTTTTGTGGAAATTCTGAAGTATTTTGGTTTATAGGACTCCAGGCTGAAAGTAGTTATTTTAAAAGCCTGAGACCCAGAAACTAACTAGATCCATGCAGAAGTGCACTGAAGCAATAGTCAGGGGCATTATAGTCACTTATGTGACCTGTCAAGGAAAAGCAGACTCGCAAACCGGTCCTGTTCAGCAGCTCAGAAGAGCTGTCAGTCCTTGGTAGAAGCATCAGGGGTACCACACATCTCCAGCCACACTCTTGATCTGAGGCCCTCCAAACTGGACTTCAGTCCAGTGCCACTGAGGCCCAATGCCTCAGTTGTGCACATACCTCGTATATGCTTTAGGACCTCAGCCTGAAAGTGAAAGAGAAAGTGGACTTACGGAGCTCCTAACAAGCAGAGGAGGCAGGGTAGGTTTTTTCCAGAACTTCAGAAGTCAGATCTAACAGATCAATATTCTCCATATTTTATTGAAGTTCTGCAGAGTGGAAGGAAACCTGCTGCTGCTTCACTGGCTCTGAAGTCTTTGGCTGTCCCATTGAAATGGAGCAGTTTAAGTTGGCGGGGACCACTGGTGGCTGTAATCTCTATGCCTTGGTCAAAGCAGAACTAATGTCGAAGTCAGATCAAGTTTCTTAAGGCTACCTCCAGTCAAGTTTGAGAGTTTTGTAATACTTCAAGTCCAGGTTACTGTATGTGGAGATGCACTGAAAAATGATGAGGCATGAATGGAAAACACTGGACTTACTAAGGCTGTTAGCTTCTGACAGCATGCATGGCTGCTAGGAAAAAGTCAGAGAGGAGTCCAAAGCTGCCAACTGCAAAAAGAAACTTTCTTGGTGCTTCCTGCTGGGACCCTTCTGCCCTTTTCAAGCTATTTCATCTGTCCTCCTTCCAAACACCCCCACTGCACTACCAGAGGCTGTAGACAGCGAGAATCACACAGGCATGTGGCATCCTGTGAGTGTCATCAACTAACCCTTTACTTCTATGCCTTCCCCCTGTTCTAGGAGAAAGACACATATAAGGGAGACTTCACCACAGCAAGTAGCTTCTCTGCTTTACTTTGCACATCACCTCTTTTCTAAACTCCCCATGTACCTGCCCTCAGAAAAACACCAACTGGCACACGTCCTGCCATAGGGTTTCACTTCCAGCGACATGACAGGAGCATGACAAGATTAGAAAAGTCGTGGAACTGTAAACTACAGACATAGCCCATCATGTGTCCCACCTCATGTCACCAAAGGGAGGAATATCACCCATCCATCTGCAGCAAGGTGCAAATAAGACCACCACATTTTACCTCCAAGGTAATAATGCAAGGAGGTAGCATAGTAACAGGGCTGGATGCTGCTGCACCTGGGTTTACAAGAAATCACTGGGCAAAGTGCAAAAGAAAAATTGGACATCTTTTACTGGTTTGCAAGCGTTTTCAGGCTCAAAGGTTTTGCAAGACTGATTTTCATTAAACCCAGTGACCCATGTCCCCCTCATCAAATCCAAATGCCATAATAAAGCCCTATATTTATTCACAGTACTATAGTGTACCAAGTACATGTCCAGGATCTGTGACATCTAGCAAGAGGTCACAATTAACATGAGCTCACAATTAACTATCATAAATAAACTGTGACTAGCAGACCTCATCATCATGCATCTTCTACTGCAGCAGAGAGGCAGCTGTGTGACATCTTTCAGTGCTTAGCTGATAATAGCAGACAGAAAGAGAAAAAAATGTTGAAAATCTCCCTTTTTAGGTTTTCAGCCACACTCAGTAACATCATGTATTGCCTATGTTCTGACCCAAAAAGAAACTGAATTAATCATCAAGTCCTCAAGCTTAGACATTAAATTGTTCAGAGCTGGGAAACAGAAATACTGGTTTCTGTTCAGACACTTTCATTACTTGGGTTTGGGCATCATTCACCACCTAAAATTAGAAACAAAGGAAAACCTTTTCATCACAGAAGCATAGTTAGTGCATCCTATTTTGGTGGTAATAATAAATGGCAATTAGTTGCTGGTGTATGAGGAGGGGTTTACAGTACAGGAAGGTCCAAAACGATGATTAGAAAAGCCTCATGCTGTTCATTGCTTCATCAATTTAAAGTGTAATTAATGTTCCACATAATAAAAAAAGTAACTTGCTATGGATTGTCATTATGCCCTACCTTCAGGAAATGCCTTAAATAAACACTGAGAACTGAAGGAAGGACTCGTCATTAACCCTATTAAGCTCATGAGTGATAATAACATGACAAGTTGTTAGCCAGGGTCAGTTCAATAACAGCAGTAGTCTTGAGTTTATCTGTGTAGGGGGCTTAATAAAAACTTGTTTCTGTACCCAACAGGAAGGTAAGTAACTGAGTTAGCAAATGTAATCGCTGCAGAGATCTTTCAGAAACTAACAAGCTCCTGAGGAAAAACAGTTGTGGCATGAATTAATGCAACAGCATCCTGTGAAAGAATGAAGCTCCCAGCAGCAGTTCAGGAAGAGAGGTGACACAGCACTGTGGAAGCCTCAGGCACTGCAGAGGTAGCAGCTTTAAAAACAGCTGAGTGAGGGCAAAGAAACCTACAACTCCCCCTAGGAAATGATGAAAACAAATGTTGCTTTAAGAGGTATGGGTGTGTTTCCAGAAAATTACAAGCAGACGTAAATAGTCCTTGAATAATTAACCTGTAGAAAAGCAATTACATATCAATAAGGCCTGCTCACTCAACTGAATTTCTGCATATAATCACATTAAGTCCTGATGACATGATTAGCAAAAAATCATTGCTAGCAGTTTTTATTTGGAGTAGTGTTAGGAAGTCAGTCAAAAATTATGAGGTCACTAAAATCCTAATTTGGTAGTTCATCTATACAATAAATGTTCTAGGGCGGTTTCAGTAACTTCCAGTTATTGATAAGTGTTGGAAGAATAAGCTATGCTGTTCAAATTTTTGTTTTACAAGTGGTAAAGAAAGTCAAGGAGCTGCAACAAGTTAGTGTCAGTCACAGAGAAACCTTGGTGAATGTCTCACCATCACCCACGTGCTTGTTCATGTCACAATACCCTAGTTTTTTTCCTTAACTGCTACAATTCCCAAGGTAGGGATGTCTTGAAATTTCTCTCAAGCCTATGTCAACTAGCAAAGCAACAAAACATTATTTCACAGAGTCACCATAAACAAAATCACCACCGATACAAAACTGGCCTTTGTGATCAGGAGTCATTACAGGCTGCTGAAACCCAACCAGGAAACCCACCCATAAGAATGAACATGCACTCCGAATTGGTGCAGCACAGAGGAAGAGAGGGGAAGCCAACAAATTCTTTTTACCATAAATAATTTTAAAAATCAACCAGCATTCCCTTCTGTTTGCAGTGTGAGAGCAAGGGCAGAAGCCACCACACCAGCCAAGCAGACAGACCAGAGACACTGCACAAAGAAAATCTGGGTTTGCTTCTTGAAGGCTGTTAAGCTTGTGCCAGACCAGCCAGTGCAGTGGCTAAAAGTACAAACAAAAGAGGCCTTACTAGATGTGGTATGAGGTTAGGACAGTGGCCACTGCAAACCCTCTAGTGCAACTGCTACCAACAGCAATAAGAGTGTTTGCTGCTCTGCTGCCTTCTACATTAAAAACAGTGAAAGACAAGTATATGGAGGTGGAGTAGATGGTTTTGAATGAAAGAGGAGCCGAAATCAAATTTGACTCAGTTGCAGTCTGAAGATTTATAAATTACGGTTTCTTTCAAAATAGATGTGAGAGTAAACAAGCTAACCAAAGCAGGACAGCTTTCCCAAGCTCATGGGTGTCAGCTGAGTTGGGCAATGACCCATATCTCCCAAAGGAGCATTCTCCCCACTCTTCAGCGCAAGGGGGGGCATAAGCTCTTCTTTAGGGTATTTTAATATAGATGCATCTTGTGAAGCTAAATATGTGGTGGAACTGTCCAGGGATACAGGGGATACCACATGCCCCTCTTACCATCTCAGCATATGCACCGTGCCCAAAGATGTTGAATTAGCTTTCCAATGCCTCATTTTGCATGTGAAGAAAGAAAGTAGTGACTGGAAAGATGCTAGCTCTCTTCAGGAGCAACATGGATTCAGCCAGGCTCAAGCTCACCACTGTGCAAACATCTGTTCCCAGGGCTAACCCAGTCCTGGAAGCAGATGATGTGCCTCTGTGGAAACATGGTCAGAATGATTCACACAACCTCCCCGTGCCCTGCAAGCCCAATGAACACAGCCTGCACCACATTCCCACTACCAGGGACATTCAAAACCACCTTGCATGCAGCACAGTTTATTAGGTATGAAACAGCTCTGATGTTAATCGGCATCTCTAAATTCTAAATTTTCCCTCCCATTGTCCATCTGTCCTGGTCTTTGGATGGGGCAAGTTAATTTTCACAAGAAGCTGGGAGGGGGCACAGCCAGGACAGCTGACCCAAACTAGCCAAAGGGGTAATCCATGACATATGACACCATGCTCGGCATATAAGGGGTTATGCTGGCTGCGAAGGAGGGTGAGGCCACACCTCGAGTACTGTGTCCAGTTCTGGGCTCCCCACCATAAAAAGGGCATTGAGGTCCTTGAGCAAGTGTCGAGAAGGGCAACCAGGCTGGTGAAGGGGCTGGAGGGCAAATCATATGAGGAACTGCTGATGGAGCTGGGGATGTTTAGCCTGGAGAAGAGGAGGCTGAGGGGAGACCTTATCACCACCTGCAACTACCTGAAGGGAGGTTGTAGAGAGGTGGGCAGTGGTCTCTTCAGCCAGGTGACAGGAGATAGGACAATGGGAAATGGCATGAACCTGTGCCAGGGCAGGTTTAGATTAGATATTAGAAAAATATTTTTTACTGAAAGAGTTGTCAGGGCCTGGAACAGGCTGCCCAGGGAGGGGGTTGAGTCACCTTGCCTGGATGTGTTGAAAAAAAAGGTAGATGAGGTACTGTAAGGATATGGTTTAGCATAGGATGGGAATGGTTGGACTCGATGATCTTCAAAGGTCTCTTCCAACCTTGTGATTCTGTGACTCTGTGATCGCTGCTTGGAGTCTGCTGGGCACCAGGTTCTGGACATTGGAGAAACTGCATCATGTATCCCCTGCATGTAGGTATATGTACATACCTTTAATACAGGTATCACTATTTTACTCTTCCTTTGTGGCGCCAGCAAACTCTTCTTATGCCAACCCTCAAGGTTTACCTTTTTCTTCTGATTGTCCTCCCCAGCCCACTGCTGGGGAAGAGGTGAGCAAGCTGCCACGTGGTGCTCAGCTGTGGCTGGGGCTGAACCACAACACCACCCTCCTCTCCTGTCCATGTAGACACTGAACATTTGGGAGTATTTAAATACCAGATCTCCCTGAATTCAGGAAAAAAAGTGCCAGTTTTCCTTTTTTTCTTTCTTTATTTCTTTTTAAATCTCTTGATGGTCTTGTAACAGGATATCATGATGGGGGTTAAGCTAAAGTCAGCTTGAAAGCAACTGCGATTAATTTTGGCAACGTTGCACCCAGCTTCTGGGATTTTTGGGTTTAAGTCTCTGAAAAGCTGTGTGGTTACTGGGGAAAAACTTAGCCTGTGTGCTTCAGGGCTTAAAATTAGGGTTTCTATGGGAGCTGTTTATAGAACTTGCTGTCACTTATTATAAAGCTCCCAGAATATTTCCAGGGTTTTAAGATAGCCAGAAAAGTAGTAATATCAAAGCGTATTTGTGTTAGTGGTTTTTCTGTTCAGGTACTAGGGTTACAGCAATTTTGGGGAGGAATACCCCACAGGGGCACATCCACTTTTTCACTACACTTGCCTGTAAAGAACAAGTGGCAGAGTGCTCGGGGCAGAAGAGAGATGTGTGGAAAAGCCTGGAAAGGCTCTTCTGCAGCCACAGATCTCAGGGCACACTGCCATGCAGAGATCCAAGTGCTTGGGGAGAAGCAGATCACAGGTCCTGGCTGGGTAGCTCCACCACTATTCATGCCCAAAACTGAGGCAAGGAGAGTCAGTGACAGCACAGCAATCCTCCTGGGAACTAGAGCAGCAGCTACAAAGTTCATTTGCCATAGCAGCACACTTTTTCCCTTCTCCATTTTCCCTGAAGGTACCAGTGGATGTCGTTGTGCTAATGATAACAGAAGAAAATGCTGGCGTAGCAGAGGTAACTGACATAGTTGTAGCTTTGCCTCTGTGACACCATTAACCCAGAAGAGCAGGTTTTGAGCACCAGCGATGTTTTATGGCCTGTTCCAACACACCAAAGACAGCTCCAATTTTTCCTAAGCTACAGCTATATATCTCATTTTGACACAGATAATCACACGCAGCTTGCCTGAGGGCAGCAATGAAGAACGAGACCTCTCATTCAAGCGATGCAGTATAACAGCTCCTTGAGTAGCTGCATTAATCTATGGACATCTAACAAACAGTAAAGACCTCATTCTTTAATATTCATATCTTGGAAACATTTCAACACTTACTATTAGGGAGCAGCATATGATTTGGGGGGTTGGGCATTTTTAGACTCACTAAGCTAAAGATAAACAGTCAGGGCTTTGGTTCAGTTTCGGTCTTGCATCTTCAATAAACCCTTACTGAAAACAGACACCAGAGTCAAGTCCCACTGGTATGAGAATTTATTCCCCAAAAAAATGATGTTCCTTTGAAGCTAGAGCTGGGAGGTTGTAAATCCCAGCACAGCAATCACCCTGCTGCAAAAGGCTTCAGACTGATGGTGCTCTGCTAATACATACACCCAGGAGTGCATATACCTGCCCCAGAGGCTGTTTCGGGTGCCTGACACAGTTTGTTAAAGGGTAAATAAAGACTGGCAGGACTGAATAAACTCCCCCAGGCTTTCCCCCTTTTTAATCTCTTTGCATCTAAAAAATTGATCACATATACGCATACAGGACTGGTATTTATACTCAAGAAAAATAAAAAACTGCTGGGTTTATTCTACATTTTCAAAGCAATGCACAAAACATTTTCTAGACATGAAAGCTTAATAACGCCTTAATTCAAGCCAGCTGACTGCTGGAAATGTGATTGTTTATAGAGAATTAACAACACATGATAATTTGCTTCTTCCAAAGTTCATCACTTTGAACATGAAGATGAACTGGATGTTTTCTGGTCATACAGAAAATGAAAAACTTTAAAAGATTTTTAAAACCAGGGTGATTTAAAACAAGACAAATGGTCCCCGTTTTAAGTTTCCGGGGTTCAATCCTACCCTCCCACATTAAAAAAAAAAAGGTTCCCTTTTCCTTGATCTGAAACAGAATTGTGGCTGATGATGGCTAATACAAATACGAAAAATACGGATATGCTACTGACTCCAGGGGAAGGAGTCTCTGATAGTTTATCGGATTTCCTGTGGTTGCCTTTTGATCAGAAAAAAAAATAATTAAGTGATTTTTAAAAAGCCTGTCATCAAGTGAATGGTTCTGCTATGATATATTGTAATAAAATTCAAATTTAAAAGAGCTTGATAACAAGAAGAGCTGAAAACAAATACAGGAAACAAATATGCAGAATTCTGTGATGTGGGAGTTAAGAACAGTACTAAGCAAAAATGAGTCTTGACTGTGATATCTGAACTGGAATACCATTTTTCCCAATGTCTGGGGTTGTTATATCTTTCAGGGTGGTCTGTATTTACCACCTTGTGTTAAAGCAGATTCTAGTATTACATTTCCTTTCTCTTTTATTTGGCAGATTAGGCTGACTCTTCACCAAAAGAAGACAAAAGAACAAACTGTGCAGGTATCTTCTGGAGATCTAAGGGTAGGAAATGGGTTTATTCCCTTCTTACTTCAGAGGAAATTCCATACCTGAACAACTTTTTGTATTGTTCAATACATATGGATTAGATACTCTGAAAAACATAATAAAAATGTAAATTCCCAGATTTGGGGTTTATTGGGGTTTTTTTAATTGTAATTAATTGTGAGCTAGTTTATTTTCACTGGTTTTATGTTATACACCTTCCTCTCATGAGGACCCTCCTACAGCCACTATGGTACAGAGTCGCTCTCTGAAAGTGAAGTTACCTTGATTCATCCCAGCAGAGGGACTGGTCCTCAACATGCTCCATGTTATGGGTACCTTGCCCTAAGGCAAAAAGATTTCAGTAGTCTAATAATCTTACTGCAAGCATGACATTTTATCCACACCAATACAGGCAGAGGAGCCCTGATGTGGATGCCATATTATCGCTGAAGACCAGGAGACAGTCTGACTGCTCCCTGCTGTCACATAGCTCCATCACCACCAGTGCGTCAGGGTTAAATGGGTTGGAACTTCCTTAAAAGTGACATAGTTTATGCAAGTTTTGGAGTTCAGAACCACACTGTAAATTTATGTGGGCAATTAGAGGGTAAAAATTGCATCTCGCACTGACAGGACTATCACAGAATCACAGAATTGTAGGGGTTGGAAGGGACCTCGAGAGATCATCGGGTCCAACCCCCATGCCAAAGCAGCTCCATAGCTCATATTGCACAAATAGGTGTCCAGACAAGTCTCGAATATCTCCAGAGATGGAGACTCCACCACCTCCCTGGGCAGCCTGTCCCAGGGCTCTGTCACCCTCACTGTGTAGAAGTTCTTCCGCACGTTGGTGCGGAACTTCCTGTGCTCCAACTTGCAGCCATTGCCCCTTGTCCTGTCTCCACAGACCACTGAAAAGGGGCTGGACATTTCCCCCTGCATCCCATACTTAAGATATTTATAAACATTGATTAGGTCCCCGCCCCTCAGTCTTCTTTCTCCAGGCTGAGCAGTCCCAGCTCACTCAGCCTTCCCTCATAGGGTAGATGCTCTAGGCCCTTGATCATCTTCGTAGCCCTTCTCTAGACTCTCTCCAGGAGATCCCTGTCTTTTTTATACCAGGAAACCCAGAACTGGACAAAATACTGTAGGTGGGGCCTGACCAGGGCAGAGTAGAGGGGGAGGATCACCTCCTTCGACCTGCTGGCCACACTCCTCCTGGTGCATTCTTCCAGGATCCCATTGGCCCTCTTAGCCACCAGGGCACACTGCTGGCTCATAGCCAACCTGTCATCAAACAGGATCCCCAGGTCCTTCTCCACAGAGCTCTTCTCCAGTAGGTCATCCCCCAGCCTGTACTGATAACAGACGGTTATTCCTTCCCAGGTGCAAGACTCTACACTTGCTTTTGTTGAATCTCATCTGGTTTCCCCCTGCCCAGCTCTCCAGCCTGTTCAGGTCTCTCTGGATGGCAGCGCAGTGTTCCTGCGTGTCAGCCACTCCTCCCAGCTTTGTATCATTGGCGTACTTGCTGAGGGTGGATGCTATTCCCTCATCGAGGTCATCAATGAAGATATTAAACAGGACTGGACCCAACACCAAGCCCTGGGGAACACCACTAGTCACAGGTCTCCAGTCAGACTCAGCTCCACTGATCACCACCCTCTGAGCCCGGTCCGACAGCCAGTTCTCAACCCACCTCACTGTCCATTCATCTATCCCATGCTCTCTCAGCTTTGCTATCAGGGTGTCATGGGAGACAGTATCAAAGGCCCTGCTGAAGTCAAGGTAGATGACATCCACTGCTCTCCCTCCATCCACCCAGCCTGAGATGAGATCACAGAAGGCTATGACACTGGTCGAGCACGATCTTCCCTTGATGAATCCATGCTGACTACTCCTCATGACCTTCTTCTCTTCCAGTTGCTTGGAGATGGCATCCAGAACAAGCTGTTCCATTACCTTTCCGGGGACAGAAGTGAGGCTGACTGGCCTATAGTTGCTGGGATCCTCCTTCTTGCCCTTTTTAAAGACCAGAGTGACATTGGCTATCCTCCAGTCCTCAGGCACTTCTCCTGTTCTCCAAGACCTGTCGAAGATGATAGAGAGCAGCTCTGCAATCACTTCTGCCAGCTCCCTCAGCACACGTGGATGTATCCCATCTGGGCCCATGGATTTGTGTGGATGATACAAAGCCACCAAAGAGCCAGGGAGCTGTGAACCCCACTTTCCAGTAGTTCATATTACAGAAGAAAAAAGGTTTTTTCTCAAGAGGGTGCCAATCACAACCAGGAAAGTGTGTGTGCCAAGAAGATAATTTTAAGTACAGTTACGGCCATTAGACAAAAAAGGGAAATGGTAAATGTAATACATGCTCTCCTTACAAGCAGTACACAGCAGGGGGAAGGCCATTTTTTAGCAGTATATGTTAATTTACACAGCTTTGGCATATATATACTTGTTATTTGTATGGTATTTTCAGATCTCAGAAATTAATTATATGAAAGACGGTCATATTTGATCATAAAAGAAACTATGCCTATTCCCACTGTGACACAGTGACAAAATTCCCAGTATCTTCAAACAAAAATAACAGACTGAGAAACTAGATGACCTTTTTACTCCCCTTACAGTTCTAGCCCCTTAGATCTAATATTTATGTATGAAGATCAGCATCATGAAATAATAAGACCTTCAGCTTCTAACTAGCCATGAGTTTGAGTAAGTGAGAAGAAGATAAAACATGAGAAGTGCATATTGCCTGCTCAGAGGGTCAGGAAGTGGAAGAGCACTGCACCCCAGCACAGGATGCATGGCGAGTCCAGGTGGTGGCCAGGATCCTGCTTCAGCAGCCAGCTGACATGATGCAAACCAAAGGGCACACGCAGTCTATCAAAAGGCTCTGCACTCTCAGGGCTTTACAGTTATTGCTTTGGCAAGCCCAATCATTAAGTCTTAATAAAGGAACTGTCTTCCCCATGTATTCTAGCACTATTTTATTCTGTTAGGGGTTGCTTGGGGTGATGTCCTATAATCTAAGCCAAAATTATCTTCCTAAAAAGAACTAAAACACTGTAAGAATTTTGGTCAGTCTGTCCAGATGAATTATTTTTACTGGTGTTGTGCAAATTTGTTTTCCCAGAGATGGGCTTAATGTTTTGGGGACAGAAGGGGTCTCAGTAAAATTAAACCAGAGACAAAGTAGTCAACATTGTATATTTTTATATCAGCTCCACTGAAGACAGAAACTCTGGTATGGAAGATTAAGATCCTTAAGACATAGTATGAGTGCAGCCTGAGTTCATGATGTTACCAGGTATTTAGCATGCCTGTGAATGGAGGTGATGAAAGATTTGAAGGCGGGTTGTGAGACAGGCTTCAGCAGCAAGTCTGAAGTCCCAGCCTGGGGTGCATGCACAAGGCACAGTCTCGCAGAGGGAGTCATGTGCTTGGCTTTTCAGAAGGCCAGGCAGGAGTTCTGAGACCACACAAGAGGGGCTATTGGTCCCTAACCTGTTTGGGACCAGAATGTGCAGCAACCCTATAAAACGGCACCTCTATACTTTCTCCTGCAAAGATTGACATGGAATCATTAAGGTTAGAAAAGGCATCTAACATCAAATCCAACTATCAACCCAACACCACCATTCCCACTAAACCATATCTCAAAGAGCTCTATCTTCAAGGTTTTTAAACACCTACAGGGATGGTGACTCTACCACGTCCCTGGGCAATGCCTGACCACTCTTTCAATGAAGAAATGTTTCCTGATATTCAATCTAAACTTGCCCTGGTGCAACTTGAAACCATTTCCTCTTGTCCTATTGCTTGTTACTTGAGAGGAGACCAACTCCCACCTCTCTGCAACTTCCTTTCAGGTAGCAAAGGGGGCTGAATGCCCTGGAGACAACTGGTCTGGCTATTAAAGACTGAGACAAAGAAGGCATTAAGGACCTCAGCCTTTTCCTCATCCTCAAAGACAATGTTTCCCTCCACCTACATCCAATAATGATGGAGATTGTCCTTGGATCTCTTTCTGATGGTAACAAATTTGTAAAAATATTTTTTTTCTCTTAGGACAGTGGCCATATTGAGTTCTAGCTGAGCTTTTGCCTTTCTAGTTTTCTCTCTGGCATGACCTAACAATATCCCTGCACCTTTCATGAGTTTTCTGCCCCTTCTTCTAGGACAGACATAGGAGAAAGGGAGCAAGTTGTAGAGATGATGCATCCAGCTGTTTCTGTGGGAGCAAGCAAAGAATGGACACGACTATGACCCTTACATCCCAAGGAGCAGAAATGTCATGATGAAGCTATACTGTAACAGAAGCAAATTGCTAATGAGTTATGTCCTGCACAGAGAGACAAAGCAAAATTACAGCTTTAAGTGTGATGATCTTCTCCTCTGAGACCTCTAAGGACCAACAATAATTCTTCCTATACAGACTATTTGCACCTATACATGTATTTATCTAGCCTGTTTCCACTAATACACAATAAGTGTGTTGGTGGCACGCTCTGCTCCTCCACAGTTACACTCAGAAACCAGTGCAACATTTTTTTAAGAAATCACAGGTTGAAAACTACCTCAAGTATCACTTTTTTTGCATCTTTAGGCCAGAAAAATGTTCAGTACAATCCCACTGACATCAAATTGCACCAGGAACAAACACAGCTCATTAAAATGTTACCACCCTTATTCTCCTTTTTGAAGAAGGAAAAGCCTACCCTTAAGCTAAAAAGTTTATACAGCAGAATTTAGTCCCCGACTTCAAACAGCTGAACAGAGCTGCTGTAAGAAGGGATTATAATGAAACAGCTTCAGCGCTCTGAGCATAGTGGGCGGCAGAGCAAGGGCTGACGAAGTGAAGGCAGAGCCTAACGCTTCATGTGACGTTGTTCCTAGCTTCAAAGCCATATGCCAAATTGCTGTGCTCAAAACCACTATTAAACAAAGCACAGTTTTGAAAATACAACATTCTGTATAACCACACTTAAGAAAACAATATTTTAACAAATGTTTTCCTTAACCACTGTGCAGTCTGTTGGGACACGGTTCCCTGGAGAGCCACATAGACAGCACAGAGCAATCTTCGTTCTTATATTTGCTGACTTAGAGCTGCTGGCACAAATATCACCACACAGGTCAATTCCTAACCTCCTGCTTACTCCTCAGGTCCTTCAGGGCATGCAGTGCCGTATTTCCTCACACACCTTTTTAAATAACCACCCACCCATATGATGTCTGCAGCCCACTCCCATGTTTACTCTCTTGCAGTAGTGATGGGGAGAGAGGTCCCAGCTGCCCCCACCTCAGGCTGCTGCTGTGCAATAGCTTGACCTTCGCTCTGACTGCTGCCTGGATCACGGCGTGTGCGTCGCACTCCACAGACCCTGCCACAGTGTCTCTCTCGGTGGGGCAGGCAAGACAGCTGAGGACAATGCACTCTTCAGCCACTTCAGCAGCAGGCGCCTGCATGCAGGCCACAGGGCATTTTCTGAACCCCCTTAGGAGTTTACTTTTGATGTGCCAAGAGTGGAAACAGGATGCATAACTTCCAAACCCCATGCAAAAATATCTTTTCCAATCCCATTGGATGCCTGGCTTCAACCCAGCACTCTTACCTCCTCATACATCCATATGTTTGCCATAATAAATTCTCCCATGTCGGCTGGGAGCAGAATGTCACGGCATAAAAGTTAATGCTAATGTTACATTATCTCCTCCTGCAGCTGCCTTGGGCAACAGGGGGAAAAAAATGAACTAGCAATGTGTTTCTGCCTCTAATACCTATGAGTCCAAGCAGAGAGCATAAACAGCCAGAATTTTCCAGCAAAATAAACAGTACTGACATTTAAATATCATCATTAAAGTTAGGGATGAGTAACTAAAAGAGCAGAAAGATATTAGCTATAAGCTTGCCAGCAGTACATTTAATAAAATGGCAGCATCTTGTGCTTTAAGTCTCTCTGACCTGGGACACACAATCAGTCTTGTCTCAGCACAGCACCACCCTTGCACAACCACACAGATATGACAGCCAAGCTCCTGCTGCAAAGAGAAGTTACTGCAAATGAAGACTCCTTTACAGATTAATAGTTCTGGACAAAATCTGGATCAAGTAGAACAGCTTCAAAATTAGCAGCCCTTTCCATTATGGTTCCGCTCGATCAAAATCAAAGTGCTTTGCTAATTTCTGGTTTGAGGGGCTAAATTCATGCATTATGAAGGCCAGTACTAAAAAGGGAGGGGAGTGGGGGGTGTCCTCTGCAACCCTCTTTGGAAAAGCCTTCTACTGACTCCAGTGGCAGCTGGATCAGTAAAATTTTTAACCACACAAAAGTCAGATCATTCACCATAGATGAAAATCCTGGGGATGGTGGCTTATGGAATGTCAGGTCTTATTCTTGCTGTCAGCAGTTTGGCTTACAGCTGCCTCCAAAATACTACTTTGAATATTTTATGTAGACAAGCAACAGAAATTTGATGGAGTGGGAGAAGAATTCAAGATTTTAATGAACTAAATACGTCGTCTGAGGCAGCGCAATGGAAATCATAGAAACTGAATCACGGAACATATGGTGCGTCATGTTCCAAAGAATGAGCATCTCTGAATGAATCAGTTGTTTTGTAAATAATAAGACAACATCTTTATTACAAAATCAGAGCTGTGAGCAGCTCAGAGCCTTTGCATTTTCTCTGTTATAAGAGAAAGTTTACACCGATGCAGAGTGGAATGGTGCAATTAGTTTCCAAGAAAATATATTATATTAGGGAAAAAATCAGATGGCAGGAACTAACTGCAAGTTAGCAGGCTGTTTGCAAGCTTGACATCAAAAGCATGCAGCCTACTGGCTCTTCTCTGTCCTAATGGAAATTAATTTATAAATATTTATTTTCACATTCCAAGTTGGAGCACACACAACCCAGCACTAGACCTTGGTTCCAAGATCTTGACTTTTTCATGATCATGTAGGTTTTATCACTTCTGAAGCTCATATACCTTCACTCAGCTGGTCCCACACAGCTACCAGATAAACAGGTTGAGACAGACCTCTCTTCAGATGGCCTGAACAGCAAGCCAGGGAAGCCTCACCTCTCTCTTACAAGGCTTTTGATAGTTACAACCTTCACTGCTCAAAGCCTCTATGGTAGACATGCCATCCTCTGGCAGGTGGGCCACCCCAGAGACCTGCATGCTGCAGCCAGACAGCTGTGTCCCAGAAGTACCATTATGTCACAGTGTCCCCATGGCACCCACCTTCCACTGTATCACCAGCCAGGTCTTTCAATTTCAGATTCTCCTTTCCATCTTCCTCCTTTTATCTTGCTCAGATTCTCACCCTCACTTCCAAGGTCCCCTTCAGCACCTTCTCCTTCCCACCCCTGCCATCCACTCCTACTCTGTAGGGTACACTAAGTATCCCACAGCCCCATTTTGCCTCTGCTTTCACACTGAACGCCACCACCATGACTTTCTTCAGTCAAACCCTTCTGCCCATTGCCTCCAGGCTGGAAGGAAGGATGTCTTCCAGGTTCTTCTTCACACCCTTTTTGGTTTTTTGAGTTGTCTCAAAAGTGGAATGCTTGTACAAAGTGCTGCCCCATTAAGGTAAATCCAATTACTCTGCATTTAACTTTCCAAAGACAAATGGTTTCATCAAAGACTTTTACATACTGCCATCATTCATGTTTGTTTGTTATAGAGATGAGAGAAACAAAATAAGAAATTCAACTTCACTTGGCCCTAAATTTTGGTAGCTCAGATAAAAATGAAGCTTAACCATTCCAGAAGGATCTTGACAGGCTTTGAGAGGGATCTTGACAGGCTTGAAATGTGGGCCCTGGTGAACTTAATGAGATTCAGCACTGCCAAGTGTAAGGTGTTGCACTTGGGCCAGAGGAATCCCAGAAATACACACTGACTGGGAGAAGAGCTCCTTGAGAGTAGCCCTGCTGAGTAGGACTTGGGGGTTCTGGTGGATGAGAAACTTAACATGAGCCAGCAGTGTGCTCTTGCAGCTTGCAAGGCCAATGGTATCTTGGGCTTCATCAGAAGAGGGGTGACCAGTAGGGACAGGGAGGTGATTGTCCCTCTCTACTCTGCCCTCGTGAGGCCCCATCTGCAGTACTGTGTCCAGATCTGGGGCCCCCAATACGAGAAAGATACAGAACTGTTGGAGAGGGTGCAGATAGGCCATGAAGATGGTCAGAGGGCTGGAGCACCTCCCCTATGAAGAGAGGATGAGGGAGCTGGGCTTGTTCAGCCTGGAGAAGAGAAGGCTGCGGGGGGACTTCATTGCAGCCTTCCAGTACCTGAAGGTACTTTATCCTTTCTCTTATCTTTTAGAAAAGATGGACTATAAACCAGACTAGATCTTAATACCTTTATAACTTCTTGTGGAAAAAAAAAAAAAAAAAACACACACAACAGGTCTTTTCCTCATTATTTCTAATATTTCTAATGTTTTTTTGAGAAATAGAACAGACTCTTCGTGAAAAAAAATTCTAGCTGAGTCCTAACATATGAGAGTAATACAGACCAAATCCTATTTTAATTTAAATACTTTGTTTGAAATAAAGCTGATCAAACTTTTAATTCTCCAATGATATGTGAATAAGCATATACACTTCAAAAACTTAAATATTTATAAT
Organism: Gallinula chloropus; assembly: GCF_964237585.1. Lineage (NCBI taxonomy): Eukaryota > Metazoa > Chordata > Aves > Gruiformes > Rallidae > Gallinula > Gallinula chloropus. The sequence goes on from NC_140089.1 coordinate 69,405,865, forward strand.
TCAGCATTTGAAGTGGTTTTAGATTCATCTTCAGGTCTGCTTTGTAAAGAATAAAAAAGCAAACATTTCCTATTAAGTGTGAGATGACCTCCTTATCAAGATACAAAATTTGTTGTAAAGCAACATAACAACCATCACTTCTTTACAGACCCATTACAACTTAAATTCTGGCAACACACAAATTGTTTCTAATGCCTCTTTATTTGTTAGAGGGTCCCTAATGTATGAAATAAGGGTGTTTAATTCATTAATTCGCCACTTCCCTCCAAAAGAAAAAAATACGAATTCAGACTTGATTGATTTGATAAAAATCTATCCTCACCACTGAAAATCTCTAAATGGAAGAAATTAATCTGAACAGAATTACAAAATAGCATGTACAGACAACAATTTGCTGGTATTCCTAGAAGTATGGGTCCCCTACTTCTACCTAAAGTTTCTTTAGCAACGCCATTGCACCCCCTAACCCCCAAGCAGTAATATTAGCATGACAAAGAGATACTACAAGCTTGACCCATTTTGGAGGAAATATTTTCCCTATATTTTTCCTAATTCTTAGAACAAACGCTTTGCACTACTCTAACAGGTACTTTCTTTGTCCCTTGATTTCTAAGAGTCAGGTGAGAAGTGTTAACCCCAAGGGAAGATAAGAATTTACGTACAAAATGCACATCTATAACTTACCTAAGAAAAACAAGAATCTTTGTGCTTATGTTATTCTTTGGAGAGGAGAAGTATGCTTTGGAAGAAGAAAGGAGACTCGTGTATGAAATATATACTATCTGCATCTACTGGCTTGTGGATTAAAATCATGTCAGCTGGAGAAGGGAAAATGTATTCCTATCATCTTATGGTTTACCAGGCATATTTGATGCTTTGCTCATGCAAACAGTGAAGTGAGCATCCCTGTTCAGCACATGGAAAAGGAAAGATACTCCCATCATTAGGGAACAGTACATGTCCAGCTGTCAGATGACTCAAGATCTATTCCTGGTAGTTCTGCAGAATTCCTTTATGGCCTTGGGCAAGTCATCTGATTCCTGATAAATCCTTTAAAGTGGATCAAGTATTTTTTTCACACAGCTATTTCAATAGCATCAATATGCATGCCCTGAAAATCCCATCATTTCACTGGGTGCCTACACCACTAATCCTTATTTACTGTCTACAAACTGTACAGGTTTTCCACAGTGATAAACATTCGCAACTCCTCCTGACTCCAGCTCAGCTCTTTCAAAATAGGCCTTTACACACAATTAGAGAATTCTGACATCATACTAAAAGTGCAAGAGCAATGTGAAAGGCTAATTAGCACTTTAGAAGTGACTTCAAAGCTTGTGTATCATAGAAAGCCAGGACAACAAAGGTTAGTTTTCACCAAATTATGCTAAGAATCAAAAGCAAAACAGAATCATTGTAAGATTCATCAGGAAAAGAGCTAAAATGCTGCCCCCAAGACCCAAGATAGCATGGCACTGAACTGCACCAAACATTGGTATGAACACTAGGCCAAAGCAGAAATCCATCTTGCTTAGTAACCCATAGTGAGTAATATTAGTAATAGTTGCTTGAAAAGCAGGGCAATTACGGAGTGATCTCTCTTGCTCTGGGCTAGCCTGGGGTCTCCAAACACAAGGAGATCTCTTTTAGAGCTCCTAACTGCCTGAAACACTTTTACAGATCTGCATTTGATACATGAATAATTTAACTGATTCTGAAAAACTCAGAGTCTCTCAGTAGCCTTTGGAGGATGCATTTTCTCAATACCCCAAATAAGGGTACCAAAGAAGAAGCACAGGCATAGCAGTGTAGCAAGAGGTGACACAGCTGGAGACCGTGGTTGCAGGGTGATGAGTGCTACTGAAAAGGCACTAGTTAAGGCCGAGCTCATTAAAAAAAAAATAGAAATACAAACTGATAGTTTTTCCAAGATCTGACAGTTTGTCATATCCGGAAAACATTAGTTTGTTATGTATTGGTTTGTTCCAAAATAATGTTCAGTTGTGAGGGAGAGGGTGTCTGATGGTTACAATACTGTTCAAATGAGGGTTTTTTTTCTTAAGCACTATAAATTATAAATGCAAGTCAGGGAAAACTGCATATAATTAATTCTTACTGCAAAGGCAAAAGCTTTTTCCAATTCAGGGAACATTTCAGTGGTAACCCTTGAATTCTATAAATAAAAAAAAAACAGTGTTGAGAAAACTACACTTTTTCAAAAATCTCATGGAAAACCTGGTATCTATAATACAACCATGGAAGAAAAATATGTCAGCAAAGATTGAAGAGATGTGAAAAGTGCTATCAAACTTCTCTAGCACTGTATGTGGTCTCATATAATGGGCATCTTTTAACAACCACTTCCCATTTTTGGCTTGCATGCACAAAGCTGCAAAACATTTATTTTATGATTGTGTGAATCACTTTTGAAAGGCTTGTTGACCAATCTATATCTGTAAGACTGATAAGTTTATTTCTAAAGACAGCATGTCTGGGTACAGTGGGTTCCATGCTGAGGTTTCCTGTACTGATTAGATCACTAGGCAGTAATGTATTTTTCATCATATCTGCATTCAGTTGCCAAAATTTTGTCCCCATTTATATTTTAAGTAAATCATTTAAGTTTTAGGCTTGCAGCTATGTAATTTCCAGCACTGACTTTTTAAGCTATGTATACTGAAGGTCTTGTATGTCCTATGTCTTTCATTTACTAAAAATACACTGTCTTTCAACCAGAAGAATGCATGTTTTTAAATTCCAAAGCTACATTTTTTCAAAAGATATTGGGGAGATGGAAGCATAAATAACTTTTCCCCCTAATGTTTATTCACAAAAGTTTGATAGCAATGTGTTTATCTGCAATGTATTACTATGATTTAATAGTATTTTGTAATAAAAAAGTAATCTAGCAAGAATTTACTTCATCTTTTCAGTTTGAAAATGTTGTTTCTGAGGAGAGTTTGTTGGCATTGTAAAGAAAAAAAGATTGGTACAGCCTTAGCTCTCTGCTCAAACTCCATGTGAACCAACTGATTCACTGACAGGAATTGATCTGTTGGGCCCTAATTTGATGTCCTATTCCTTACTTGGAAATAAAGCCTTTCATTTCAGAGAAATATCCAGGTTTGGTTTACTGCTTACCAGTCATCTCTTACCATGCTCAATTGTAGTTTTACCATAAAGCATCAGTAAGTTTAGGTTTACACTACGCAGTTATCACGCACAACTGGCACCATGGCACTGGAGGTTCCCCAGGTGCCTTTGTGGGGAAGCCTGTGGCTTCTGTCCTAGAATAATTTGTGTGTTAGAGGACACACCACTTGACAGCATTTTTATGAGATGGTCAAAGTCTCAGATTTTCTTTTAGATAGTTGTGAGAAACCCAATCCTTTCCTTGGAGGGGATCTAGGGGGTCAACATCAGAGGATAAAGCCAGTGACATTATCCTCACTCACTCAAGACAGCAGGCACATTAAAATCTGGGCATAGTCACAACTTCCCTGTTACTTCTGATTAAGACAACTGTATATTTGCTTCACATACAGTCCATTTATGGAGACTAATCAAAACTACCATGAAGCCTGGGAAGGAGCAACTGTTCAAAAATATTTGTACCTATGAAATAAGAGCTTTTATTCAAAGCAGACTACTTCCATTTTTCTGCAGATTAAATTATCTCAAAATCTATCACAAAATCTCTTGACCCTTTACTTCCCACAGATAATGAAATATTATAGGACTTAAATAAGCACGTACAGCAAATCTGCTTTGGAAAGATCTGGTATTACTCCGGGAATTATGAGAGACGTCTAGCCCATTGGGTTCCTAAAATATTTAGGGTAGATTACAAATAATATTGCCTGGTTGTCAGTTGAAATACATCAGCCATCATTCTGATTTCTTGAAATAGAAAACAGATGAAAGCTCCCTGGTTCAAAATTGTTTATGAAATCAATTTATCTGAAAGCTACATATCTTGTTGAGCAAAAGCATAATGAAAAAGATTTGGTACGGCCCTAATTATCATCAATCACATGGATATGTCTTTTGCTCTTTTCCGTGGTCTAAATGCTGAAGAGATGGATAATCATAGCTGTGGAGCACTTTTTACATTATCATATCTATAGATACTATGCAAATAGGAAAAAAATTGCATTACCATTATTGCTTTCCACATGTTATGAGAGACACAATAGGATGCAGTATAGAAATGTAGTATATAGAGATCACAGTACATGGAAGATACTCATGTCCTCTATAGAAAGCACAAGATAACAGGTACTCTGCCTGCTCAAATCAGAGTGTTTTTCAAAGGTGCCTAAAAAGAGCATAATTACTTGTCCTGCAGGTTGAACCAAACAACACATGGTAATTGGGCTGTGCACAGGAGAGCTGTGGAATAACTCTGTGTTGGGTCACATTCATTTTTGTCTACAGTCACGTAAATGTAGGCGTCCAGTCTAACTGGGTTTCCTCCACAGGTAGTAAAAAGGGATATGAACCTCCAAAAGCCAGTTCAGTCTAAACATCTTAAGAGGAATTAATTAATTTACAGAATTGGCTTTTCCTACTGGCAAGAAAGGGAAACTAAGAGGATCTGCATGGGCAAAAAACTTAACTTTAAGTGACTCCTGTTTGCTGCACCTTCATCTCTGCAATTCCCTTGCCACATGGTTCCTCCAGAATCACAGGGCATGTACGTCTTTCTGGAGTACTTAAAGCCCACCAGGCATCAGTGTACACTCTGGCTGTACATTCAGGCATGCTGTATGCAGGACACACATGGTATATGAAGATCTACCAGCTCTAATTTCTGCACAGGATGGTTTTTAGAGGCTTTGGACCCTGCACCATTCCTGCAGCAGCAGAGATTCCTATTGGCTTCGTCTGTTGGGGAATGAGCTCAAATGTGAAGGAAAGCTTGAGACGTTAGGATGTATCCTAACTCCTAACAAAGGGGAGTGCTTGGCCCAAAAAAGTATGTATTGCATTTTTATAACTACTTTATCAAATTTACTTTAAAGTAATAAGATTATGATGATACTTTGAAAAACATATTCACCTCCCCACCGCAATTCTTCTAAGTGTATTATCTCACATTGCAGAGATTTGAGAAGTACCTATGATTTATGGAAGGCTGAAAGTCTGAAAAACATCAAAGTGACAGAATCCTTTTCTTTTGCAAAGAAACGCTATTTATTCTGTAAGGGGGAAAAGCAGAAAACATTAATATGAGCCATCAGTGGTTTAAAAACAAAATTCTGTTTTTGAAAGTTCAAAACAAGAAAGTGATTATTCAGACATCATCTTTAAATGAGAATTTAATGTATCCCAAAACAGATGGTTCACAGTTAATGTTTCCTGTTTCTAAACTAATTTATTCAGTATCACAAAACAACAACTTTCAACAGCTGCTGAAAACAAATACTAATTATAGCAGGAAGATATAACCATTCACTGCACCCCAAAATCATTAATAAGTCAACATACACATTCAGAGATGACAGCAACAGTCACAATAAATGGTACCCTCTTTTGTGTGTGTGTTTTTAAACGAAACAGACTTCACCATCTGTGGTTAATTATTCTGGGATCATTGCCATTATTTTAATCAAGATTTGCTATCTAGTTTTAATAAAATAATGAGGTGTTGGAAAAATCCTTATGTGAATGGGAAGAATGCATCTCCACTGTTTATACAGCAATCCTAGTATTCCATCAGCCGCCATTTGTCTTCTGAGAAGACATCATACATTACTACTAGTGCACCGTGTGCTTAATCACCCTACTAACCCTCCTCTAGAAAACCATACCTGCTTATGCAACTAAACCCTTGTGCTCCCATTTCAGCTTTCCCAGACAGACTGCTCCGCCTGAAAATCCTCCATACTGGGTGTCTGTTTCAGACAATCTTTCTGGAATTTCTCTGCAGAAGTCAGAAAAAAAAGCCATCACTTAAAATCTGTGAATCCTTCATAGAACACATCCAGAATCAGAGCCAAATACAAGACAGGGACAAGGAAGGGAGGATCAACCTTAGTCATTATAAATGTCTTTGCAATTGACATAAAAATCTGTCCAGACTAGGGCAGCTGACACACCAGGGCCTTGCTGTTGAAGCCTGCTTTGCTCAGAGCTTCTGCTGGTGCCCCAGGGACAGCTGAGCCTCCCAGCAGCCTTCAACAACAGGGCATTGCTCAGCCTGGCTGGTGAATCGGACTCTCAGGCATGCAGGCGAAGGCACTAACGTGGCATAGACACACAGGAGTCAACAATGGACTCACTTGCTGATCTTCCTATGGCCTGGAAGGAGAAAGGGTTCCAACCAGCCCCATGAGATGAGAGGCAGAAGACCTGATCAGGACAAGGACTCTGTCTTGCTTTGCCAGGACTCATCCCTGACTTACTTGTAAAATCCATCTGAGTAAGGCTGTTCCTAGGAAAAGGAGTCTCATCTGCTTTTCAGCTTCTGTGGGGCTTCAGAGCAGCTTGCCTCTCAGTACTGAGTAAGGCAGAGGGCCTGGGCCAGAACTGTGATACGTCATCGTGTAATTAGAGATGAAGTTGAAATCCATATGCTAAATAATGCTCTACAAGTAACGGCCATTTTTGCACTCCTTAGGTTACCAGTACTTAACCTTGCAACCTTAATATCTCCTTTCCACACAGTTATTGTGTCAGTGCACTATTACATGTAAATAAAACACAAAATCAGTCTACGAATATTTAAACAATAATGGCTGAGGCCAATGGCATTCACTGGGGGATGAATGATAGAGTATTTGGTGGCCCAGTGAGAATCTGGGAATTATTAGCAAAGCATTAATTACCTGAGAAATACGATGGGATGAAGTTGTCATTTCTCTATCAGGGATGCCTATAAACTTTAATTTGAGGGGGGTTGGTTGTAGTCTGTAACACAAAGACAGAGGAGAACAAGTCCTGCTCCCATGCATTGTGCACTGATAGCACAGAGACCTTCACTATGAAGCAAAAGCAGCAAAAGGGGTTGGACCTTCTTGCTCAAAAATTATTAGCATGTCACAGTCAGATCTCCCCTAGGCAGAACTGACTATCCCCACTAAAGAAGCAGTTTGAAAAGTATTTCTCTGGTTGGTTTAATTTGGTATAATCCCCCAAATCTGTTAAATCAATACCAGATGTCAGACATTTTCACTGTGTTCTGCTCCCTACTGCTCTTTTTATGTCTGAGTGTGAACATTGTTACCAGCTAGGGTACTGCTAGGTCCAGTATTTCTGCTTTGCTCCTTAAATTAGTCTGATGTCAAATCAGTGTCGTCTTTGCTGTCATAGGGTTTATGTAATGTGGGGAAAATAAAAGTACCTTCTTGGGTTTTTTTCAAGTTAGTGGTGGAGAGCAATTAACCCAAATTCTTGGACTGCCTTAACGCCTCATTATTGTAACAGTAATAAATGTAAAATATGTGTTAGATCCATAAGGAAATATATTTTATGCAGTGCTCAAAACAGTTCCATCTGGACCAGTACGCCATGACAATACTTCCTAGAATGTTGGGACTAGAAAGTTAGTTATACACACACTCGTACACACAGACGGAGCAAATGGGTGCTATCCTGTCACTGCTAGATTTCTAGCAATTCTATACACAGCAATGGCTCAGAACAAAATAAAAATACGCAAATAACACAAAAATCTTAAGTATGGTGAAGAAGGTGGGTAGAAAGGGTACACGATCCCTGAGAAGTTTTAAAAATGTGCCCCTTGGGGGTAAAGCCAGATCCTGCTAATGTCAATGGGAGCTTTACCTTTGCAGGTTAAAGATTCAGGCACCACTCAAGATGCTGGAGGTCATGCATGCCAGGGGAGGCACACTCCCCCCTCCCCATGCTCCTACAAGGGCATAAAGTTCAACTGACTTTCCTACTGAAACAAAGCACCACACTAAGCTAAGTAGATTTTATGTTCTGTGGATTAAAAACAACAACAATATATCTTTAGCCTTGAATAAGAGGAAATATAGCAATCTTATCTGAGTGCCTGGCTGTCCTTATCTCGGAGACCACCATGCAATGTTATGATGCCTGCCTAGCGCTGTGACAAGTGCTTTCTGAAGCAGGCACTGACAACAGTGTCTTGCTCGTGTACTACTACAAGGAAGGGTTGCAGTTCTCCCTGGCTCATATCACTGCAGAAAAGATACTGCTGCTGAAAATAAAAGGTTTGCCAGAGTGCTGGGCCCCTCAGACTTGGCTATGTTTTACCAAACCAGCAGAAGGACCAGTCCCAGAGCAGCCTTATGTCCTCTCCATTCGTTACAGGCAGCAGAAACCTCAGGCAGCTTCAGTGGCAGGTTGTTTTCTGCTCTTCCCACACCAGGTAGCTCTTCCAATCAAGAGCTCACGGGTTTTTCTGCAAGTTTGATTGGACCCAGATGAAAACAAAAACAGGAGAAATTTTAGCTCACATCCTGGAATGTGACAGTCTAAGTTCTTTTAGAAGGAAATGCAAAAGCACGTGTATTTTGTGTAATTTCACCATCCAGCAGAGCAACTCGTAGAGTTACGCTGAAGGAAATATTTACATACTCTGAAGGCTGAGTAAGTTATTACTCAAGGCTGAACTTCAACAAATTAGCCTGAGGTTTCCAAATACTGAACTCTGCAAAACTATTACTGGACCAAGTTAACACATAGTCAAGTAGTTTTCTGGGCAGGAGTCAGCACCCACCCAAACATGCACTTGCACATATAAAATAATGAGTTGCGTGTCATAATTTCACAGTTAGTCAAAGAAGCTGGCAAGAGAGAGAGAAAATTGAAAAGGAAGCAATGCTTTAGAAGTAAAGTATGGTGATGACATGAAAACGTTTGAGAATTTAGATGAGTGTGACATCGTAATGGAAATTAAACAATATGCTACATTCAGCTACGTAAGTCAGAACAGCTCTGATACCACAAGGATGGATAGATAGGACCTAAAATTAATTGAAATCAGAAGATATTGATCAATGAAAATGCTAATACAGTGGGAAAGGCAAGCTAAGGGTGCGAAAGGGAAAATTGCTACAAATAAAATGGAAGAAGTGAATCATTTGTCCTCTCAATTAAAGCAACCAGAAAAACTCCATTTTGAAACTTCTAAGCTCTTCTCTATGAAATCTTGGCTTTGGAAGCAAATATTTTTCATAAATATCTCTAATTAGTGGAGGCACAATATGAACAGACAATAGGAAATTGATGTCCATATTCAAAGAATAGGAAGATCAAGTGAAATAGGCAAGTGACCTATGTTAGCTAAACCTCAATGTCATTTAAGGTTTTAGAGCAAATTAGGAAAGGCAGCTTAATGAAAGACAGAGTGAAACAAGAAGTGAAGGCGAGTGTATCGAAAGCAAAGCCAGGTCAACACTATTGCTTTTCCTTAGGAAGAAAAGCAAGCTTTTTTAAAAAGCAAGCAAAGGAAGGCAACTTTGATAAACACCACCTAGGATAACTTGCTCAATCAGAGAAGCCATTTACAAGAACTATAAAGAAGGCACACAAATGGCGACAGGAGAGCTGACAGTAAGCTGCACTCTAAGAATGGGCAGTGCCCTTGCATTTGTCTTAGGGCATATGTGTTATTTCACATTCTCATTAATGGCCTTAGAGTAAAGGGTATGGGAGTCCACTGGTTAAATCTATCAGACATGAAGGGTAGCGAGGAAAAGTAGAATATGCTTCCAGAAGCAGGAAGTCTCAAAGCCTGATTAACCAAAGCACTGAGCCTCCCACACAAAAACTGACACCTCCAGCTCAGCATTTCCTTGACCTCACTGTGATAAGGTGCCTTCCTCTTTTGTCAAGCAGGAAAATATCCCAAAGAGAGTTCCCAGATGAGCAGCTGGAGTCAAGGAGGATATGGATACATTAATGAAACATGTGAAGTAAGGGGTAGACTTGGAAACTCTCAGCACAGTCTTGCAAAGGCAAGTCCTCCTCTGCAAACCTCTTTGAGGTCTCTGGATGGATCAGCAAGTATGTGGAGGAGGATATATGGTTGAAAGATAATCTGCATTTCTAACAGTTTCAGCATTGGTCATCCAACAAGGACTCCTAAGAAAAGTCAGCAGCCATAGCATCAGAGGCAAACAGTCAGCTTACGCCATGGATAGAAGTGACAGCCAGAGTTCTTCAAGGATCTATGCTGGGACTTGTGGTAGTCAACAAATTGAGAGTTATCTGGGAACAGCAATGTGGTGACAAAGTTTGCTGATGCTTATTTGTTCAGAGTAGTTGAAAAAGGCAGTCTTTAATCATTTCAGGAGGACCTCATGAGGCTGAATAACTGGATAATAACACAGAGTAAATTCAGGACAGATAAACATAAAGTCAGCCCAAAAGGAAAAAAGTATCCTAATTTAGGATGTCAGATGACGGTTTCCAAGCTGACCATTACCAGTCAAGAGCAAAATTTTGAGGTTATGATAAATAGTTCCATAAATACATCAGCTCAGTGCTCAGTAGCAGTCAAAACAGCAAACTGAATATGAAGAAATATTGGGAAAGGAACAGAGAATAAAACCAAGAACATCATTATGTCCCTGAACAAATCCGGGGTTTATCTGCAAATCGAATACTGTGTGCTGTTCCACTCCCTCATCTCCAGCAGGACATAATAGAATTGGGAAGGGTTCAGAGAAGGGACGACAAAGATGCTTGAAAGTGTGGATTATTTCCCACTAAAATATAAAAACTTCATTTGTTATTGTTTCAGACTCCTCAGTCTGAAAAAGAAAGAACTATGGAAGAAAATTATAGAGGTCCACAAAAGCATGGCAACCCACAGGGCAGAGGCACAGCATCTGGCAAGCAATCAGGAAAAGGCAGTGTGGGCTGGCTGTCCAGGAAGGGCATTGTAGCATCAATCATAGAAGGAGTAATTCTGCCAACCAAGGTCTGCAGGGAAAGATAGTGTCTCATTAAATCAAACGCTATGTCTGGGGAAGAGGTGACAAATTTCTGGGCAAGCCCATCCTTCAGGTTATTTGGTATCTACCAGACTATACACCTGGCAAGAAAATGTCTCTTTCAAGGCTGGTGTGGTAATGTCTTAAACTTTTCCCTTTTTCTAATGACTTGAGTGCTTCTTTGTTAACACAGCACACGTGTCAGTTGTACTGTCTTCACAGTGTCCATGGGCTGGCTGAAGCAATTTAGCTGAGGTGGGAAGGGAAGTATGGAGAAAGATCCCCCCAACCTGTTCCTCAGGACAGCTTTCTGCCCCATGCCCACACTGGTTTCTGCCTTTTCAGTATTTGGGACACCACTACATGTACCGCAACACATGGAAGCACAGGAAGAATATCACCGCAGTTACTGACAGATTAAACCAAAGACACAAATGCACCTTTGTAGCACAGTTTATCCTTTCATCAACTCTGAAAAAGGCACTGAAAGCCCTTCACTGAACCACTTTTACATACCTCAAGCAAACACAAAACTACCCACTCCCACAAGTTCTGGGGACTCATCCAAAAACACCATTCCAGTTACAGGGAAGCTGCAAATGTGCGAGACCTTCAGGCTGAGACTCACTTCACTTCTAACTGCATGCTGTTATTGTTTCCTAAGGCACAACATACACAGAGAAAGGATCCCCTTGCACACTCTTCTCCAGTTCATTGCATAAAGCACCAGAGCCTATGGCTCAACATTTTTTATCTCTGCAGCACCTAATTTAGCAGATCAGTGCAGGAAAACCTTAGTCACTTCTCATTGAGTCTCAGTTCATCGCTTAGAGATTTGGAATTTTAAAAAGCAACAAAAAACAACCAAAAACAAAGAGAAAGAGTGCTTCCCTCTGTAACAGGAGTGCTTAACAGGATGAAGATAGCAGGGCAGCCAAACATTATCATTTTTCTCATGGGCAAGACATATATGTAATTGATATTATTCAGCAGTGTCTATGCATCTGTTCATGCTGCTGTATAACAGGCTGGTAAGGATGCAAAAATCCGTCAGAAAATGCTCAGCTCTCATCTGAGCCATATGCAGTGATGGTATCTTCTCTGATTTACAGTACAGCGCATTCAATTCTTATTACATGCAGTCTGGAAGCACTCTGTGTTTCCTTCCTCTGTAGTAGTCCAGTGGAACAAGAGCTTTTTATCTTACCATGTCTCTCTAGAAGAGAAATCTTAAACATAACAGAATGATAGAGTATCTGTTAAATGCAACACTATCGACTGGGAGGTATTTGTTCTCATAAATATTACTCCATTATTGGAAATTCAATATATCTGCCATCTGTTACCTCAATGACCTGAGGAGCATATCATAGAGCTCTGCCCATGTTGGTGTCCAACCACGACAATTGGCATCACCTGTGATCACCCTGGAAGCCTTTTTCAGAAACAGCAGCAGCAAGACAAGGAAACAAGAATGTGCTGACAGAATTAGTGGAATTGCTAGAACATGCACCGGGGACACAGTCATTAAAATGCTGCAGAATTAATTTCAGTCTGGAAATTATCCGTGACCTAAATGTCTTTTATAGATTAACAATTCTAATGACTTTTCTTCTTAATGGCACATTAAAAACAGTTTTCCATCATTTTTAATTAATTGTTGAAAGCAAACAAACATCCAAACATTTGATAACATAGCCTCAACTCTGCAAACTGAGGTATGCATTTAATTTTACTCACATCATAGCTCTTCTAACTGCATACACACAAAAAGCCCTGAAAACCAGCTACACTCATCTGTGCTTGCAGGATCATCACCAAAATTCTCTCCTCAAAAAGAAAACTCTGTCCTTTCTTTTTGGTCCAGAGTGCTTGGTATAGACTGGTTAACTTCTTTTAGGGTAGGGGAGTGGGAGTTAGGAAGGAATGTGTGGAAGGAAAGAGAAAAAGAGCAAAGTAAACATTTCACAACAATCACCAATGAAAGTTACCACGAGACATGCCATCACTGCCAGATGGATTGGGCAAGTATGAATTTCAACAGATTTTCCTCAGAGATGTGGTCCCAGCAAGTCCATAAAAGTGGATTGTTTAGGGTTTGGGTTTATTACATCTCATCAGCTTAAGCCTAGGTATGCTCCGTTCAAGAGAAAGACTAAAAGCAAAGAAAATCCCTTTAACTAAAAATTACTTCCCAGGAGGCATTAAAATTACACGAGATTCAAATTTATCATATCCTGCCTCAGAACTATTACTGAAGTGTTACTTTTCTTCTTTTCACGTGCTAATTTGAAATTTGGTGTTGATCTAGGAGGTTAAGCAGCTGCTGTACGCAATTACAGGAGTAACTACTTATCAGCAAGGTGCAGTGGTTTTTTATGCATGCCATACACAAGCAGCTGGCCTAGGACCTATGAAAATTCAAGCAAGTAAAGACTGCCTCACAGTTAAGCAGAAATCAATCACTGCATATATCAGGATTCAGAAAATGCATACCTGGTCACAGCTTCCCGGGACTTCAGCCCAGCAGATGAAAGCATATACACCAAAATATTGTCTGAACCAGGTAAGATTCTGAAAGCAAACATTCACTAGTCTCATCTGAAGAGCGGATGTATCCTTCACACCTGGGTTCTGAATCCTTCAGATTCTGGGTTCCTACCACTAATTAAATATGTCAAAACTAGGTCCTTTCAGGAGAACAAATATAAATACAGGTTTATAAAAGAAGCCACAGGCCTTTTTCTTTAGATCTTATTAATGAAGGGGACTAGTTGTGCAGCCTGGGAAGGTATTTCATGAAAATGCCCAATGCAAGTCGAATGTTGAGCTGCATACAGTTATTGGTCGCTGCTCAATCGAAATTCATTTTGCTTCCAATTGTTATGGTGAAGTAACAATGGCAACAACAAAGACATGCCTGGCTAGACACTCTCTGCCTAGAGCTCCAACTGTGAGCACAGCGCAGGAGTCTTACAGGTCCCTCTGCCCCTCCCAGGAGGAGCTCACTATCCAACCATCTTGTCCAAGTCTAAACTGCAGTAGAAAGGTGTTATAAAGGCTGAAAAGTCAGCATGTACAAGGCAAAGAATGCTAGAATTAGAGTTGCTTTTGCAATATAGGTGTGACACAAATGCTTTTTTCTAGCCAAGAGAAGTCTGATGCTTTGGAATTGGTTCTTAGCTTGATTTGAGGTAGACATTCTGAAAATTGCTATTACCTTAAATTTCCTTTCAATATTTTTAGAGCGTTTTTTCTGATTTTACTCTTAAATTTATTGATTCTTTCATATAAACTAAAATTTTAGGGTGAAAAATTGGTTTACACTAAAAAGAAAAGTTCTGCCTCTAAATGAAAAAAAAAAAAAAAGAAAAATTATGGAAAATTTTGAGGTTTTTATCCAGGACTGTCTGGTTGGACAGAAACCAGTGGAAACCAGCCTTTTCCCTACAAATGATTTTGCTCAATCAGCATTTTTTATTCACCTCATGGAGGATATAGCCTCATATCTTATTTACTGCCCACTATTCAGATTGCATTCAGACAACGTAAGGGTTACTCTCAGACTGAGCCTTTCTGTGGTGTTTCTCATCCACACTGTCCATTTCCAGGCTCCCTAGGAGTACCATGGACCCTTCTGCTTGTCCTTGCCCAGTTGTGACCCCCCCTCTTCTCCACCACATGCAATATTTTCTTTTCCCAGGTATGTCTTTTGTTTAGCATCATTTTACAGTCCCTGCTTCACTTCTATCTGCCCACCACAAAGATATTTTTATTTCCTAGCCCACACTGGACATCACTCACCGGGTTTGTTGTCCCCAGCCACTTGTGTTTCTTCCCATCAGATGTGCCCTGCCTCCATCTCACAGGCAGATGTGGGAAAAAACTTCTCCATGCTTCACCAACCCCCTTCAAATGTACAAGTCAGCTTGCGACAGACTCCTGACACACATAATTTCAGCCCATGCACTTAAAGATTGTCAAAGTAAGAAGAAACTAAAAAGGCTTCTAATGGAAAGCATTAAGCAGACAATGAATAATGTATTAATTCTTTTTTTTGCTGCTGCTGAAGGAAGAGACAGGCTTTCTACAACACAAACACAACTCCACTTCTTTGAGGGCACACCTACCTATTGTGCCTCTTCCCACTCCTTTAGTCTCTCCTGTTCCTTCCCACATTTTAGGCAAATGCCAGGTCTCGTCAAAAGAGGTCAAGGTCTGGCAGGCTGTCCTTTGTGGATGAGGAGCTCACTGTGCCATTGTGAGGACAAGCGCAGGCATCCAACAAGCCATGGCAAGTTAATGTCAGCACTTCCATTTTTTATTAGTTAATGGATTTTAGGAATGGAAACTAACTTATATGTTATCCCAGCAAGGTTAAGATTTCCTTCTTTTAAAGTGAGTCTATAAAGTAAATAAGCACTGTAGGCAGAGGCTATGGGTGTATGGACTCCTGAGATGCACTATTTAAAGCAGTGGCCCTGGGTGGGTCAAAGACTACATATTTCAAACCCTTCCTACAGTTTCAGCAGATTAAAATCATACTGGTGTTGAGGAAAGGGGAATTACTGCAAGGACACACATCAGAGGCCTCTTGCACTGTGGTCTACCAATGCTGGCATATTCTGATTTTGCTGGCTTTGCCCAAGGGAAAGAGATTAACTTCTCCTGAGGTGTGTCATGGCAAGAGAGTATTCCTGTCTTCCCGCATGGATATGATGTTGCTTCCAATTGACAAGCAGAAAGGTGGGGGGAGAACACATAAAGAAACCTGTACATTTGCTACCAAGTCACCTAACATCCTGTCACACAGGTTGGGTGGGTTTTAGTATAACAGTTAATAACAGAAGCATCCCAGATGTAGCAACCAAGGTGAATAAGAGTTGCAGCTCACATTGGAGGTACTCAGTTTCCCACAGCTGCCACTGCTTAAGATACAGCAATGCCTGAAACAGCTTCAAAGGTTCCTTTCTGCCAGGCATCAAAAGAGTCTAGAGCCAGAGGGCATCCCTGGAGTCTGCAAGGACAGAGGCTGGGACAGAGAAACAGAAATGAGGAGAAGGAGAGCAATGCTTCCTTTATCACATCAGTAATAACACAAAGGAAGATGAGGGAAAATGTGGGCCCCCTCCAGAAGGAAGCAGGAGACCTGGTTACCCAGGATACAAAGCAAGCTGAATACTTTCTTGAAAAGAAAACTACATTTTTTGCCTCAGTCTTCACCAGCAAGGGCTTTAGCCACACCACCCAAGTTCCAGAATGCAAAGTCAGGGACTGGGAGAATGAAGAAGCACCCACTGTAGGAGATCCAGTTATAGCAGAGTAGGACTCAGATCCTGCATCCAAAAAAAAAAGCCTGACATCTGCACATCTTCCATCACCCTACTCACTGTCCTGCTGAGGACAGCACTAGGGTCAATCACAGGTGCTGGGAAGCTTTAGCAAGACTGGGGGAGGTTAAACCATCCCCTGACACTCCACAACAGACTCAACTAGTCAACTAGGCAACTGATGAGGAAGCTATGAAAATAAAAGTCTGAATAAATTCTAGAATATATAAAAGCCTTGGCCCATTCTACTGACAGCAAGGTCTCACCTGTGTTTTCTCCTTCTTCTCAAACGCAGCTGTCACATTTAAGAAACTGCCCTATGCTGTTCTCCTGTCCTCTGCCATCCCACTACATACTTTTCCCAACCACCCTGTTTGCACAAAGTGCAAAGGTCTCTGACTGGTTTAGAGGAAAAGCAGAGCATATCGTAGAATCATAGAATCATAGAATGGTCTGGGTTGGAAGGGACCCCAAGGATCATAGAGCTCCAACCCCCCTGCCACAGGCAGGGGCACCAACCTCCAGGCCTGGATCTACACAAGGCTGCCCAGGGCCCCATCCAACCTGGCCTTGAACACCTCCAGGGATGGGGCATCCACCACTTCTCTGAGCAGCCTGTTCCAGCACCTCACTACTCTCTCTGTAAAAAACTTCCCCCTAATATCTAATCTAAACCTTCCCTCCTTTAGCTTTAGTCCATTCCCCCTTGTCCTGCCATTATCTGCTCTTTTAAAAAGTTGAATCCCCTCCTGCCTATAAGCTCCCTTCAGGTACTGGAAGGCTGCAATGAGGTCCCCCCGCAGCCTTCTCTTCTCCAGGCTGAACAAGCCCAGTTCCCTCAGCCTCTCTTCGTAGGGGAGGTGCTCCAGCCCTCTAATCACTTTTGTGGCCCTCCTCTGAACCCTCTCCAACAGTTCCACATCTTTCTTGTACTGGGGGCCCCAGATCTGGACACAGTACTGCAGATGGGGCCTCACGAGGGCAGAGTAGAGAGGGACAATCACCTCCCTGTCCCTGCTGGCCACCCCTCTTCTGATGGAGCCCAGGATGCCATTGGCCTTGCAAGCTGCAAGAGCACACTGCTGGCTCATGTTAAGTTTCTCATCCACCACAATCCCCAAGTCCTTCTCCGCAGGGCTACTCTCAAGAAGCTTTTCTCCCAGTCTGTATCTGTGTCTGGGATTCTTCTGGCTGGAAGCTTTTATCTACATTAGTTTTCAAAGTTTGCATGTTCCTGTGAACACGTACATGCTATAGACTCCTACTAGCATGTGATGCTCTTGCCATTCATAGAAGGAAAACAATGTCCCAAAAAGGGCTGTGACATCACACCTTCAATAAATGACTGTCCATTTCATTCCTTTCAGCATTATTTCTCAAAACTGGTATTTTGCTGAAAGGCAGCAAGCATATTACCTATTGCTCTATGCCCTTACTTTGTGGTAATGGTTGTTGTGAAGTTGTCTGTGTTAAAAACTGACCAGAAAAAACCTAGCTTTGTGCTGATCTTTCTTTCTGGGAACTTCCAGTGATTATGCATCCTCCTGCATCATCCAGGTGACGCTACCAAGAAGAAAGCCCTGTACTTTCCATCCATTCGTTGGCCATCTTTATCTCTGCTAACCTCAACTTAAGATACAGGTTGGGGTGAAGTTTCATGACACTGGCAGAGCCAGTATATCAAGTCACTGATATCAGGAGAGGGCTTTATTTTACTACTTTACTTTTGCCTGCTGCCTAAATCCTCCATGCTCCAGTCCCCTTGAATTGGCTCAGATGTTCTGGACTTCTCAGTGAGCTGACTCAGCTTGTTATGTTGGGGGGAAAAAAACCCACAAACCTATTTGGTTTTCTTTCCCTGAGAACAGGGTGGAACTATGTTTTCCAGTGAGTGAGCTGTTTGCTCGGCCCTTCTTGTAAAATGTCTCCTTAGCTTTCAGCCAATCTGTTTACATGCAGTTCCTGCTGCACTTTTTTTTTTTTAAATAGAGAAGAGATCGTTGGTTTAGCTCTGCAGCTGAGACTCTTCCAAGTGCTTTCACGTTAGCATGACCCGTAAGCGTAGCATCTCATAAATCATCAACGTGATCTGAAACCGACTGAGCCTGAAGGAAGCACACCAAGTGCATACAAATAGCGTGTTTGGAAACTGCATGGTTGATGGAAATGAAATGGGGTTTAGTGTGCATCTTATCCTGAACAGAGCTCATTGTTTGTTTGTTTTCTGATGCTCTGAGCTAACGGGCTTAAACCCAGACTTTTAATATTATGCAATGAATTATTTGAAAAGCATTAAACAAAGGACATTGTTTTCCTTCTATGAATGGCAAGAGCATCACACGCTAGTAGGAGTCTATAGCATGTACGTGTTCACAGGAACATGCAAACTTTGAAAACTAATGTAGAAAAAAGCTCTAATAGAATGAAAACTCTTCAGATTCATTCCTGTTATCCTGCAAATAGTAAACAAGCCTCAGCTTAAAAAATGTTTTACAGAGAACCCAATGTCATTCCCAGGATCTGCCTACCTAACAAAGAAAAACAAAATAAAGAGAACTCCCTTCCATCCTGCCATCCCAAGAAGGACAACAGAGAAACAAAAAAGGTAGTCTGAAGTTTCCTGTGGAGATTGCTCATTTGTATAAATCTAGTAAAGAAAAGATCCATTTCTGTACTTCTGATCCTATATTTTCTGTCTCCTGAGCAAGTGACAACACTACAGCCAGGATTTCTGGATATTTATATCCACCCTGTGATAACTTTAGAGACCAGATAGCTTTCAGTACATCTTCTCTAACAACTAAACAGAAGTCTTTAACTAAACAAATGCACGTGTGACCAGGCAGGACTAGAGATGGACTCATCAGCACGTGTTGCTGGCTCACACGAGCTGACCAAACGTTGTGCTTCAGACTCATTTAAGACTCCTGTGTCTAGTTCTTGCCATGCCTTTCACTTCTATTCTTGGATTAGAAATTAGAGTCACTTTCTTTTGTAGTGCAATTTGTTTCAAGGAGTAAAGTAGCAGGGCGAGAAACAAACTTGAGCATCCTAAATGTCTCCAGGCTTATCCGATTTAAATTAATAAAATAAAAAAAAATTAAAACAGAAAAAAATCATGCACACACACACAAAAAAAAACCCCAACCTGTATATGAGCTATTTTTATTCAGGAACATCATTAATAACCTTTGAAGCCTTTGGTTGTCCTGTGGGTTGGGATCCACATCTAGATTTCAATCTCCTTTCAATCATCTCCCCTTATCAAAACAGATATAATACAGCAAAGACTGTCCAAAAGGGAGTAAACTGGAAAAAAAAAAAAGACACAGAGATTCCCAGGAGTTATTACAGACAAATTTGATAATTCAATTTCCACAATCACCAACACATCCTTGCATCCTTTACTCCCTAAAGCATCTCCAAATAATTTTCATCTATACATTTCACTAGTCTCTCTCCTTTTTATTTGCTTGTGCACTGTACTACAATTTTGCTATACACTGATGCTAGCTTTCATACCAAACAGTCTATTTTTATTTTAAGAACTTCAGACCTTGAAATAGTGGCAGGATGCCCAGAGCATAAAAATCAGTGCCCCCTTATAAAGCCTAGTAATTCTAATCACAAGCATGAAAAAGTCCAAAAATATCATAAAGTCAACTCAGCACAGAAAACTGAAGTAGCTGTTATGAACCCAAACCCCACCAAATCTATCCATAAGAACAATTTCACATTTGGACTTGGTCCACCTGAGCACTCTACCTCCCTCAACAGCCAGGAATAGAAATAGGAGTGGAAGAAGCGTGGCACCATAGTGATAATTCCTTGGGGGTGTTATGTCAGCTACCAAAATTTGGTACCTGCATGCTTTCCTGAATCTGGTTTTGTCTATCCAATCTGTTTCCATCAATTTGCCCAAGGTCTTCTTGAACAATTTGGCTCAGCTTTTACTTGATTTGCTTCAATCCACCAACAAAATTGGGTTGCTTTCCTATTGCTATCACGGAAGACAGAGGATGAAGCTGGATTTCCATGGCTTCACCCACACTGAGCAGAAAAAAAAGAAGCACAGAGAAGCACAGTGGAGACACAGCCAGCCTGCATGGACACGAACCAAACCACCATAGTTATATTTGCTACCCTCTTTCATGTTCTTTGAACATTTAGGGCTTACTTTGGCATCTTGCTGCTTCACTTTCATGTGGGTAAGAAACCTGGCAGGAGAAGAGAGAGATGACAACTCTCATATTGCTGTGAGTCTTGGTTGGGTTTTGCGGTTCCTGGTGAAACCTGAACAAAAGGAAGAGAGTCCCAAATCATGCACTCTGTGCACTTCAGACAGTTCAGTGTTAACTTTTATCCTAGCCAGGCTCGAAACAAGACTGCTCAGACCTGGTAGAAGAGGATGAGGATTGGTCTGCTTCAGTCTGCACTTGGAAGAAGGGGGTGGAGAAGGGGAGCAATTCTTACTGCCTCAGCTCTGACCCTGGAATCCTGTGTTGCTACAAACTGCTGTTGTCACCTAATTTAATATCGTTGCAGTTCAGATGAGCACATGTTGGTAAACAAAGCAGCAATGGAAGGGCAGCATCCTGTTTACATTTCACTGCAGGATGATTCATTTACAGTTCTTCAGCAAGGCAGAGGCTGTAATCATGCAAAAGGTCAGCAGTTTCTGCTAGGGCTTTTGCATTTGGTCGGATGGTGTTTAGGTTTTAAAAAACTCCAGTGTTGATATAATCCTGCTGAACAGTCTTCATCTTTCCTGGAAATCAAGTGTTTGACGTAGATGGAACTTCTTCAATTTAAGGTATGGAAAACACTCCCCATGTTTCCAAAGACAGTCAATTGTCTTTGAGTACAACAGACGCAATCTGCCTGCAAGCCATACCTTCTGGTGAACCTGGCAACACGCCGCCTCTTATAGAAACCCAAAGCCCTCACTGCCAGACTTGGAAGGTGAAGGAACAAGAAATCACCCTGAGCATTAATGGCCTCTGCTAAATGAGACTGGGGGAAGTTCTGTCATTGTTTGGATAAATAATTACAGATGAGCAAGTAATCTAAAGCACTTGCCCTTCTATCACACAGCAGATGGCCTGCAGAATCAGCCATTTAACTTCAGCATTGAGATATCAAACACGACATCCGGCACAGTAGGAGCTAATCAGTTTCTGATGAGCTATGATTTCTTCATGCTTAGCATTTGCCTGAAATCTCATCTTCCACCCCAATTGCTGAGCTTTACCTTTTGCATGTATTAGGTACAGTGTCTCCGGGTGTTGGCTTCGCTGCGAAGGTAACATGGCTGCCTGCAGGCAGTGCTTGTCCCCGGTCTCTGCAGGAACATGGTGTATGAAATCTGTGCATGAGCTCCTAAATAAGATAAAATCAATAAGTTGACACCAACTCTTAAAAATAGCAAACCCTTGCAAGGTGTATCCTCTTCAAACACTAAACTTAACTTGCCTATACCAGAATATACACGAGGAACAACCTTTCCCAGCTGCTGGACGAGCCTGACCTTACAGTGCTGCATGATTTATATTACAATCAAATAAACATAGCCTCTGAGAAGGTTAGAGCTACTTGCTGCCTTACAGATACTCCCTCACACATGCACTTTCAAGCCAAAGATGTCCTTAAATCAGTAACTACTTCAACAAACCCTCGAGGAACTAGGATGTAATTATTACAGCACCAGTTCCTGATTAAGGACTTGTTTGAAAAAGTGTTCATTAATTTGCATGCACATCTGATTGACTGTGATGTTGGAGAGCCAGCAAAGAGTTATACGGGGCTCCGGTTCCCCTACACAGTGCGTAGAGCGTTAAATACTTGGCCATTACAAGAACTGTCACCTGTTTGGTTTCCGTCTCTTCTAAACCTTAACCCCTACAAGCTCAGATCTCTCTTTTCTTTTCTAGCCTAGTTAGTACTAACAGCTCTGGCTAGTCTATCCAGATTGCAAATATGTGCACAAAAAATGAAGTGATTCAAGGAAGTCCAACCTGTTCTCCGAAGGGAGAGAGGGAGGCCAGTATGGCCAGGCAAGTAATTCGCTGCCTGTGTCCCATTCTGTGCCACTGCTGGATAAAACAGAGCCATCTCACAGCGATATGGACAGTGACACTGTGTAACTGTTGGCATGACATTAAGGACTGCTTGGAAAAATATGAAGATCACTCAAATTTATGAGTAGGTTTTAAGCAACAGAAAGATTTAATCATAATTTTACCCGCCCTTTGAGAAGGGAAGTTTATGAGTTTTGTAAACCAGGGATATGCAACTGAATCATCACATGACAGTGGGCCAGAGTTACACTGGAACCTAGAAAAAAGGTAGTTAAACCTACCACACTACTTAAACAAGACAAAGGCCATCAGAACAGGAACAATGTGTGTAACAAATACACAGCACACAGGACAGTTTACCGGGCAACATTCCCCAGTACCAGCTAATGGTACCACAAATCCACAGCAAGGATGGAGCCCTGCCCGCAGAGAAGTCTGGGTGGCAGCAGAAAAGTCTCCACCTCCATCACCAGGTCCAGTGCACGTGAGGAGTCACTTGGGCTCCAGTTTCCTCTGCCCACATATAGCTGGTGAGAAGTACCTACAACCTCACTTTAAAGAAGATACGTGTCCTGAAGCTGACTCTGTTTTGATGGATTATTCTATGAAAAATAGAAAAGGATGTGCAGGGGTGTCAGGAAAGCTCATTTTCTTCATGTCCTAGCACAACAGAAATGCGGAGTTACCTTGTCTGTCCTCCTAGTTACTTTTGCAGTTCTATAATATTCAGTATATTCAGGTCAGACACTGGTGCTACTTTCAAGCGAGTGACACATCTTGCACATAAAATCCTTCATAGTCTTAATTCCAGGGAGTTACACCCTGAACAAATGGTTGTAAGCTGTTTGAGGGCAATAGTTCTCCCGTTTGAAGAGTGTTTGACATTACCAGGTCTTTAGGCACTAACCCTAACACACAAGCTTTTTACCTGCTGTTGAGTCCAACCATTCCTAAGACCTTTTTCTCAAACTCCAGAAGGTTTTTGTTTTGTTTTGCTTTCCTAAATATCCATTTGCTTGTTTGTCTTGGCAAAAACATGCCTGTGCTTGCAGTTAAACCTGAAGGAATGCAAGAGACATCCACCTTTTTCTCCATTATCTCAAAGTGGTCACCTCAGCAGCTGGTATCACTCCTCTGGACATGTGTTGCACAGTTCTTTCCAAGGACCATTGCTTCCCCCCTCCCCCTCCCTAAGCCTTGCACTTTTGACAGCAGAGTATTGTCTGATATCTGGACCCAGGAGAGCAGTTTCGTCTGCAAAAAGACCACCTCTGAGGTGGACAAATGCCAGGTATTCAGGACTTTTAAAACTTCTCATACAAATCCTGCACAAAGACAAAAAAAAATACCCTGTTCATCTACACTCCTATCCATTTAACTTCCAGTTTGCTTCCCTTGCCTTGTTGTTTGCGCTTTTACACTGGCGATAAGCACAGGGCACTGACAGCAGTGCACACTGACAGCTCTCTGCTGCCAGTAGTTATTTAGCACCTGGCAAGCACCAAGACTCATACAACATTCATACAACCCAGTATTAGGGACAAACCCTTTCCCAGCGCCACGGTGGTTCTGATGGAGCATCAGCCAAAACCGACACACCACATCATCTGTGGTGGCTGTGCAAGCTTCTGCATGTAACAATAACTGGGGCACACACGTGCTTTCACACAGTCCCTAGTGCAGCAAGAGGAGGGAAAACCCCCACACAGTGGGGGTGGGCTGGCAGCAGTGAACATCACCTCTCTTCATCAGGCACACAGCTCTGTAGAGCAGAGCCAGGGCTCAAGGCATTTCCACACCCTGCAGCACCAGTCACGCTGGCTGTAAAACAGCACAGCCAGGCTCTGTAGAGCCCATGGGGCCATGCACAGCCCCACTGCAGCCCCTTAATCCATCTGCAGCTGCACCACAATGGCACACAGCCCCAAGCAGCTGGCACTGCCACAGAGGCAGGCCCAGGTGGTGTGGCCCTGGAGATGATCCCCCAGCAGAAGGTGGGAGCTGCAGGCAGCCCAGGATCACATTACCTCAGCAGACAAGAGTAATCTTGATAAATTCAACCCACAGCCCATCCTTGGAGGTATTTGAGAGCCCTCTGGACATCTTCCTGCATAAAATGCTGTAGGTGACTCTGCTTAAGCAGGGAGCTTGGCCAAAATGACCTCCAGAGGTCCCTTCCAATCTCCACAGTTCCCTGAAGTCTTAAGATCTGTTAGTTCCTAGTGAAAACAGTTGTGTAACTCCGGTTCAGCTATATATAAAATTCATAAAAATCACAATGTGACCAACTCCACTCAGTGCTCAATCAGAGATTTCAAAACCCACAAAATGCAAATTAGGATACTTAGTTGAACACTGCCAGCTGGCGTTAGGTCCAAGAAAATCTTGACTTTCTATATAAATATGGTTTTAGTAAGAGCCCAGTAGCAACGGAAATATTTTCCTGAGGAATAGAAAAGAAAAATGGCTTAATCAAGCTGTCGCTGCATGGCTGCAAATCAAATATTATTCTGGTACATGGGAGCTTTGCAGTTTACATAACCTGCCTGTAGAAATACTAGAGAGATCCTGAAAGAAAAGTGAAAATTGCTCAAATCAATATGAACATGAAGTTGCTCAAAATCAGTAAGATGTGAAGTGAGTTATTTTCATTGCTCAATAAATGGGGAAGAAAACGAAGCTTTAGCACCTGCAGGTAATGCGTTACAGCAATACTGGTTTCAAAAAAAACCAAAATTGGCTTTGACCCTACTATTTTATTTTATTGATGTGAGCAGCACTGATGGTTCGGAAAGAATATAATAAACAATGTCAACACAAAGCTAAATACTACAAAAGTGTATTTGCACTCCATTTAGGAATGATCTGATACATGAAAGCCAAGAGCTGCTGATTACTGCTTTTGTTTCCCAAACGTAAACCCCTGCACATTGTAAGGTCTGTAAAACAAACAAGCAAACACGATGAGTTCATTGGACTGATCGTACACTTTAACCCCAGAGTAGATTAATCTGTATCTACAAACGCCGTGAGAGGAGAGCTCTCTGTTTCTCAGTTACACACTGTGGGTTCTAGACACATGGTAAATAACCTTTGGAAAGACTGCCTCTGATTTCCCTGCATAGTAAGCCAATTCACTGCTTAAATGTGAATATAAATCACATACTTCAGGAAAAGGAAAAAAAAATTAAAGGGAAAAGGAAAATAGTTGGATTTCTTGAAAAGTCCTGAGAAGTGGAACCATTTGTCCTGTGCTTGGCAGCAACAACCCCAGAAGTGACTCCCAGAGACAGCCTCATGCCCTGAAATGGTCTTTACACCTGGGGAGAGGGTGGCACAGGGACAGACCAGCCTCCACACTTTGCAGAGACCTGTTTGACATGTTCAGAAGTTACCACAAGGTTTAGCATATCATGAAAAATTATTGTGGCCAGCGCCAGAACCATCCACTGAAGAGACGTTTTTAGAAGGATTTATAGGTGTTGCTCTAGCTCAGGTGACACCTGTGGGTTATTGAACAGGCAGCACAGGAAGGAGACAACACAGTTACTCCTAATCTACTCTTCAGGTTCCAGTGAGGATTTACTCAGTCCATACTTACTACACTTGAAAATAGCCTGCAAGTACTCAAGCCTGAGCAGAGAATGTACATTTTGGTTCACCAGGGTTTTAACCAATAACAAATAGTCACTAACTTGTGTGTCCTCTAACAGGGAAGGCAGAAATGATGAAACATCACACAGAAAATTAGGTGATTCAAAAGGAAACTAAAGGCAGAACTAGGGTCTGTTCTTGGAGTCTTTGTACAGCTTAAAAAAATTATCTATATAAGCATATACATGCACATACATACACATTAGTTTTAAAAAATTGTCTGCGGGGCTAAGAATTAAAAATCAGCAAACCTGCAATGTGTATTTTAGTTGTTTTAATACATTTCCATCCCTGACAGAAAGTTTCAAAAGGTTTAACAAGAAAAACCTCAAGTCTTCAGCTGAAGAAAAGTACATTTCCTACTTAAAATTCTCATCCCCAGAAGATACTGCATCCTACATCACATCCTATGGTGGCATTTATGAGTCGGTTGCTCAGTTCTCCTATTTCACCTTGCTGTATTGCCCAGTTCCTCCAGAAAAGAGAGAGTGGTGCATTCACCCACTGTCTTCACTCAACCACCTACTGCCCGGGCAGCCTCATCTCTCACATTTTGTTCTGCTTTATGTATTCTGCTTTTACCAGGAGAGCAAGATAGGCAAAAATGTTCTTTCCTAGAAAAAAAGGAATTATTTGGGCCTACCTTACATGCAATTGAAATAATTTTGGGAGACTGGGGCTCTGAGACTTCCTTCTGCTGTGCAGCTCTGACTTGAGCACTGAGAGTGACGAACTGTGTATGCCCCAACTCAGGTAGCATTGCTGCACAGCATGGTTGCTGAGCAAAAGGAGAATGAAAATGTACAAAATCTTCTTACAGGGCAAAAGAGCAATTGAAGAAGTGGTGAAAGATGAGGGCAGCTGGATTGTTTCCAACGGCTCTTTGCAAGTGTCTTGGGGTTGTTGTTGTTGTTGGTTTTTTTAGAGGAGTAAGGATCTAGGCCCTGCTTCAATTAGTGAACAAAGTAAAGGTTTGCATGAGAGCTATAGCAAAAGCCCTTTCCTATGACCTTTTTTTGAGTTGAGACATGGGCAGAGAGGGGAACAACTCCACTGCAGAATTAACAAGAATGAGACCTGGGGATTTATTTCTCCCCTCTTGGATGGACACTTCCTGCTGCTTTCCAAGGAGCTGGAAACAGCAGCAGGCAGCTTTATTTCACTTGGACCAATCCCAGGATAAAAGCCAGCCTCTCCTCCTTCAGCCACTGGCTCCATGAATCTCTGAAATCTTACCATAAAAGAGCTTTGTGCTGTGTCAGTGCATGACCTCTGTTACACGTGTAGCTTTGATTTTTATTTATAAAAGTCCTTATGCCACTTTCTATCCCCAGACATATCAGTTCCTTACAGCAGAAGGATGTGCCCCCAGCTGCAAACAAACATGTGACAGAGGAACTAGAGGGCATTTAACCCAGGATGCAAAAACCTGCAGCAACTCTTACCCAGTTCCTGTGACAGAAGAAACTAGTGGGAGGCGTTGTCTAACTCCCTCAATAAGGGAGACAGACCATCACCTCACATACCAGACACAGGCTGGCACATTAATGTATCTTATTCCCTAACTCCCTTAGCTTTGGATAGTTAAACCAAACCCACTTTTAATTAAAAATCTAAAACCCAGTCATGAAGTCTCATGTTCAATCATAGCAAGTATCCGTTACTCCCACTAAGGAATGGAAAGGGTGATTCATGATAGCCACCCAGATTTAAAGATTTTGTCCCAAAGCCACAAAAACTTGTCATAAGTGCTCAGGGCTCATTTCCAACAAGCATGCATCAGAACAAGAACTGCAGTGCCAGAGAGAGATAAAAACTTCGTATAAAAATCCAATGGAAAAGAAAACTTTTAGTGAGCTGCAAGTTGCAGGCTGTAAAAAGTCATCTCATCCCAACTCTGACAAAAAACAGTCTAGCTGCAAATACGTAAATGAGAGCACGTTTCAGCTGTGTCTTTTCTGTCCTCTAGTGTCAGCTTTTTGTGAGTAACAGAATCAGGATAAGCCTTCTTCTATCATCTGTTTCAACTGTTTGTTTGGTGAGGGTTTTTTTAAGCAAAGCAATTCCCATCCTATTTGGTGAGCACTGAACACTGGTAGATGCACCTCTGAAAAGAGGTCAAGTTTCAGTTTTTGAATTGAAAACCATCAGCCTTCCCCAAAACATGCCTATAAGTTTTCAGGCAGCGTCACT
Source organism: Gallinula chloropus (assembly GCF_964237585.1). Taxonomy (NCBI): domain Eukaryota; kingdom Metazoa; phylum Chordata; class Aves; order Gruiformes; family Rallidae; genus Gallinula; species Gallinula chloropus. The sequence continues at coordinate 69,434,050 of NC_140089.1, forward strand.
GCAGCACACAAATGCAAACAGAAATCTTCCTCTAGATTTACTTCAGAGAGGAGAGCAGCAGAACACAGCTGACTTTGCTCCCAGCTTTTCTTCAAACAGATGTTCATGAACGTGCAGAATTCATTTAGCTAAGATTATGACTGAACTGCCTCTCCCTCCTTGACTTACAACATACCCACACATGCAGGCTGTTCTGCTTGAGACCCTCTCTAGCCAAACTCCAACCTGGAACAGGCGGTCATTTCAACCATTTCACAAGTACAGTCTTAAGTTACACCAAAGCAGAGCGGTCCTCCAACCACAATTGCCTTGGCATTTAGGGGCTGGTATAATAAAGTATAAAAAACGAACAAACAAAAAAAAAGCCTCAAACAAAAACCCACAGGCCCCAGAATACTAAGACACACTAGTTTAGAAAAACAAGACCGGATTAATAATAGTTGCACAAAATGCGTGAGGAGAGCAGGTGCAGAGACTGGTGCCAGCTGAAGATCTCTAGCACCCTCTTCTGGTTCCTGCAGCCAACAGCCTGGACCGCAGCGAGAACCCTGCCTTCTGCTCAGACACTGACAGACCTACCTGGCCACTGCACACCCAGATGTGAGCTAACACGATGCCACGACCTCAGCAGCACCGCAGTGAACAACACAGGACATTCTATTGCTTTGGAAATTTCAGGAAGAAGTTTCAACTGCTTCAATATTGTTCCTATGAGTCTCAGCGCCCATAATTGGCATGACTGTACTTGTTAGAAGTGATGGATCCAGGGCCAGAACCTCTGTGTAACAGCCAGCCTACAGACACTGGGGAAACTGCTTGCAAGGGACCGATGGGAGAGCGGAGGCAATTCACACACGATATAGCCTGTGAGCCAGGCACAGATCAGAGTAGCCTGAGCTACCCAGGTTCCTCGTTTCTCTTCACTAGGCTTTGGAAAGGGTAGGTCCCTCCCTAGGATAGCAATGAAATTTCTCTGACCTCCAGAGAGAACATGGAGGAAAGCAAACGAATAGTCTTTTCAAATCTGACCGCACGGATGACACGAAGGCAGATGCCATCCTCCTAAAGCAAAGTGAAAAGCGACACATTGAGTGGGAGTGTCTACACCACTGTAGTGTAATTAGGAACAGGAGATACATGGGGAAAAAAACAGGGAGTCAAAAATGAGACACAAATTTGTTCAGCATCACCCACAGGCCAGTAAGGTAGCATGGTGCTGAGGCCAGAGACAATACTGCTGACCCAAAAGCTGGGTAGGTGAGAAGAGCCCCAGTAAAGAACTTTCAGATACATGGGGAGAATAGGTTATTTTGTAGAGATGTTATACAGTAAGGATCACCAACAGCTAGAGGGAGTTAGGAGAACCCATAGGCTGTGAAAGATGGAGACACAAGGTAAATTAAGAATAAGGAATGGAAGCAAAGAGTTAAATGGTCAGAAGATACTATTTGAAAGTAGAACAGTAGAAAATAGACCACTGATTGGGAAGTTTGTTCTCTTGGCTAAGCAATGCTTCTGCTCCACTTGGAGCCATTCACTTTTCATTCTGTCACACTGGTATTTTAGGTTATTGGTGTCAGTAGCTCTGTGGTCTGGGCCACACAACACTGGGCAGCTTCTTCCTCTCAGGATCAGGTACTTCAAGAACAATCATCAGCAGCTTATCTCTGTTCTCTCTAGCCACACCACAGACTGGAGCTCTAGAGTCTCCCCAGCTCCCTGGAGCTGCTAGAGCTCCCCTGAAGCCAGTCAGCCACTGCTTTGCACAGACCTATGGCACAGAGAGCACCCTTGAGGGATGACTAGACAGGTGTCCCTTCATGTTTATTCTTGACACCGAAATTTATTCTCCCTTTTGCTATCAAGTTTTCTCCAGTTTTAGCTGCCTACAGCCTGCGTGCTGAGCTCTGTCACCCTACAGCCGCATCCCAAATGACATGGTCAGCCAGGGAAAAACAGTTCCCCAAAGTTAAGTATGTGGCAGTTAAGTGACTGACAACAGACCCTTGCACTGGAAGAACAAGGTAACCATCATCACAGCCAGTACTATCGGTTCCACCTGCAACAACATCATCATTTTTCAGCAGTTTCATCATAAGACTAAAAATTAAATGATATTTGTTTATAGCTTAAATGGAACTTTAAGACATTTTCATATTTGATTTTTAGTATAACTAACTTCAACCAAGAATGCAATTTGATTCTGTACAAAGATTATTTGTGCAGGCTCACTCTGGAGGTGGACAACAAAAAAAATTCAGAGCAGAGAAAAATACTCGCTTGGGGACTTGGTAAAGTACCTGTGTACTTTTACATTTATACTTGAGCTTCTTTTTGAAATAACTTTTCTGTGCAGACAGAAGTATTTCTCAGCTTTCAATAACAAACTGTTTACAGCTTAGAATAAGCAGAGGCTTTATTATTGGGCTGCTTACAGTAATGTCAATTTCTTACAGACCAGTTTATTGCAAACCACCTGTCAAACAGTATGCCTTGTGTTGCAGTTTTGCGTGTCTGGGTTCTGGTGGAGGAGGGGGGGCTGCAGGGGTGGCTTCTGCAAGCAGCAGCCAGAAGCTCTCTGCAGGCCCCACAGAGCAAACACCAGCCGGCTCAAGGTCGGAGTCGCTGCTGACCAGGGCCGGACCCATCAGTGATGGTCACAGCACCTCTGGAAATCTCTGGATTTTCTGGAGGAAAAGAACACAAACAGCTACATTTTGCCACCAGAGAAGGGAGTGAGAAGATGTAAAAGACTGTGCAGGCACCAAGGTCAGTGAAAGGGGGGAAAGAGGCACCCCAGGTGCTGGAGAGAAAGATGCCCTGGCAGCCGATGGAGAACCCATGGTGGAGCGCGGGTCCCCCCGCAGCCCATGGAAAAGGCTGAGAAGAATGGAGAGGTGGGGGGAGGTGCTTTAAGATCTGATCACACTTCTCATTTCCCCACTCCGGTGTCACTGAGTTTGTAGTACAGTGTAATAAATTAGAGAGTTTTCTTTCTTTTATTCTGCATTGAGTCTGTTTTTCCCATGATGCTGATTGTGGAATGATCTCTCCCTGTCCTTATCTCAACTCCTAAACCTCTCAATGTATTTTTTTTCCCGTCCAGCTGAAAAGAGCGATAGAGGGGCTTTGGTGGGTGTCTGGCCTCCAACCAGGGTCAAACCACCACACCTTGTTATCTAAAAGAAGATCACAGAACGGTAGCAGTTGGAAGTGACCTCTGGAGATCATCTAGTCCAAGCCCCTGCCACAGCAGGTTCACCTAGAGCAGGTTGCACAGAATTGTGTCCAGGTGAGTTTTAGGTATCTCCAGAGGAGACTCCACAACCTCTCCAGGCAGCCTGTGCCAGTGCTCTGTCACCCTCACAGTAAAGAGAACTTCCTGTGCTCCAGTTTGTGCCCATTGTCATGTCACTGGGCATCACTGGAAAGAGCCTGGCTGCAGCCTCTAGATATTTATAAGCATTAAATTGATCCCTTCTCCATCTTCTCCAGGCTAAACAGACCCAGCTCTCTCAGCCTCTCCCCAGATGAGAGGTGCTCCAGTCCCCTCATCTTTGTAGTCCTTTGCTGGGCTCTCTCCAGTGCTCTCTGTCTGTCTTGAACTGGGGAAAGTCAGAACTGGGCACAGCCCTCCAGATGTGACCTCACCAGGGCTGAGTAGAGGGGCAGGATAACCTGCCTCAACCTGCTTCCCACGGTCTTCTTAATGCACCTGAGGGTACCATCAACCTTCTTGGCCATGAGGGCACACTGATGGCTCATAGAGAGCTTCTTGTCCACCAGCACTCTCAGGTAGGGACTTAGGAATATGCCACTACAGGCCCTGTAAAACATCACCCATTTATCCGATGGTCAGATCCTCACAAGAGAGTGCAATGGAAGCAGGCTTTCATGGGCAGCGAATTCAGTAAGGGATCACTAGACTCTAGTTGGTCTGGAGGTCTCTCCTAGGTTGCAACACACTAAGACACAGACCCCAGAAGCTGCTTTACATATCTCTAAGGAAGCACAAACCTAAGCAAAGAGACAAAATAAAGCTTTTGATACTCACCTTTGCCTCACACAGAGCCAGGCTGCCTCACAAATCACTACCAGGGCTGGTTTGGAAAATGCACTGCCAGCTACCCCTAGGGAGAGCTGAAGGGACGGACACCCAGGGAATGACAGAAGCGTCATTCAGTTCACAGTAAAACTCAGTGACGACTGAATAGCAGCACGAGGAAAGCTGACCAGCACGTCAGCATAGTTATTATGAGCCAATAATTCTTGGTGCGCAACAGCAGGCCAGAAATTCTCTGCAGCTGAGTATGCTGCCTCAGCCACTGCCTAGCAGCAAGCAGAGCACAGGGAAAAACAAAGACATTCTTGACTAAACTCCCTTTCCAGTTCCTGGTAGCCAGCAGTTTAAATGTATTTACAGGAGAAGGAAACACTAAAATTGAGGTCCTCATCATAAAGAAAGCACATTATTTTTTCTCCCCACAGGCAATTGCATAGAACCAAAAAAAAAAAAAATTTTTTTCATACTTGATAACATTTCTCAAGGACTTGGATGACTAACAGTAAAAAAAAAAAAAAATCTACTTCAGAATCTTGATTGAATACAATATGCATCAGTGGGCAACTTTACTCTAAGTAACTCTTTCCAGGAAAGATAATAGCATCTCTTACGAGTTAAGAGGGAAAAGGCCCCTCACAAGTCAGTGAGGAAGACCTCTGGTTGTTGCAGATGAGGTAAAGGAGTCCCAGCTCCCTACCATAAACACAAGTATGCTGCATCACCAGCAGACACAGCGCATCCCTCATCACAAATAGATCAGAAAACCAGTGACACATCACCCATGTTCCCTTTTGAAGAAGGATAGGAAGAAGAGACAGGAAGATACAGTTCACCACAAACAGTGACAGGATGAAGAGGTGAAACAGCAGTGACTGCAAATCATTCAGCAGTGCCACCTCTGTATGCAGCAATCAGTGACTACTGTCACTGCAGTCAACCCTCTTTCAGCCCAGCACTAACAAACTACCTCCAGCAGACATCCACAGCTTGCTAGAACCTACTAAAAGAGTGGGCAAGCTTAGTCCACCCACTTCTGAAGACCTGAGACAGACTTCCTTGCTGACACTTAATCTGCTTAAGCAAAAAACCAGGATGTACACTGGGAATGGATCAGTTTATGGTCAACAGAAGGGAAAGGCTGAGGAGCTATGAAAATTGTCTTGGGAAAGAAACAAAGAGTAAAAGCATTACATTGTCACATATTAGACAATCAGGTTCTGTTCAACTTTACATCCTTGAGCATTGAGTGGAAGGTAAGAGTGCAAAACAATGTTTTCATGCATTTTATGTAAGTAAAATAGGAAAAACAAACTTTGTTTCAAGTGGCATTTCCCAGGAAAGGAAAAGTAAAAAACTCAACTGAAAACAGAGTTCCTCAGTGAGTGACTAAAGGAAGCGTTCCTTCAGGTGGCAAAAGAGAGGATGAAGGCATTACTCAGCCTCATCACAAGTAAATACAACGTAAGGCAATCCGTTTCCTCAGCAGAAACGTTACAGCTTCCCTACTTCTACAGTACGGTGAAGGGCAAACTGAAGTATCAGAGCAGGCATCTGTCTAAGCCAGGGCTGTGCAGATCTCAGGTGCGTCTCTGAACAGCAGAAGAGACCACTGTGTAGGACTAGAACTGCATCCACGGTACCGGCTGCTTATGTGTCTGCACGACACCAAATCACAGCACCACATATGCCAGAGTTCAGATACGCAAAAACAGTGTAGTAGAAGCACCCAGCCTGTCATGTGCACAGAGCTGGGCTGACAACACAGCAGACAAAACAGAAGCAGCCACACACTTACAGAAAAGAAGTTACAAAGGCTTTACAGGTGTTTCATTCTAACAAAGCAAAACTACTGCTCAATTCCCATTACCCCTTGGCTCACAGTTCATTATAAGCAGTGCTTCTGTCACCAGTTCCACACAAGCATAACTTTAACTTCTACTCTCTTTAAGCAAATTTTCTTAGTTACCAGGTCTAAACTTCCCAAGTGTATACACTTAGCATTAACACAATTCTTCTACAATTATAGGATCTTCCAAAAGGGTTCATTACAGAGTTACTAAACTGAGTAAAAGGTGAGAAAAAGAGTCTACATCCCACTTTCAGAAATACCAAAGAAAAAAGTTTTCACTTAGCAATAAAAAGTGTGTCCACATTCCACTAAGTAATTAGTATAGGCAGATGATGCTGTTATGTGAAAACTAGAAAGGGAATAGACCACCAAGGTGTCAAAGTTAGTAGAGGAAAAAAAACAAGCACTGCAGGAAAAGTGAAGGAAAAATCAAGGCACACTGGTGGGAAAGACTTTGTTACTAATATGGTGGCTTTCTCTTTTAAAAAAAAGAAACATTGTCACCGACCCTGGGGGTGTTCAAGGAAAGATTGGATGTTGTATTGAGGGACATGGTTTAGTGGGAGCTAGTAGTAATAGGTAAATGGTTGGACTGGATGATCTTTTAGGTCTTTTCCAACCTTGATAATTCTGTGATTCTGTGATTCTGTGATTGTTATTCTCTTAAACTGAGATAAGAAAATGGAGTATTGCAATACAGGGTAACAAAAACCAGCCACATCAACATTCATATATGCCTGTTCCACGACAAAACCTGACCTCTTGAATAGAAATCTATATTTAAAACTAATTTTAAAAAAAATCCACCCACAAAAAAAATAAAAATCCAAACATACCACCTTTGGCCTAAAATTGATAGATGCTACCTTTTAAAAACTGCCCTTTCCTAAAAAAGTATGGACAAAATTTCAGCTCTATACAAATTTTCACTTTAGAGTTCTAAATTGCAAGTTACTTGCTTTAAGAAATAGTACCTTTAAAAAGTATCTGAAAGGGCAATGTCTATATATATCTACACTAGCTATGTTATAGATGTACATGACGTCACTGAGAGCAGTTGTGCTTATGAATTAATGCTACATAGTTTGTAAAACCTTGTGGTAAATGTTTGAAGAAATAAAATTAACCGAATAAATCTATAAATAGCACCATTTTTTAAATGTGTTATCGTTTGACGCAAAGTAAGCAAAACAGGTGCTTATTGCATAGATGTAATTCCGCTGCTATAGAAGCAAGGCCTGGTGATGAAAGCACTTTTACCTCATTCTGAAATGCAGTCACTGCTGCCAGAGTGCAGTTAATATAAATGCAAACAAAACTTACCAGATTTAAAAACAATACCCTTGTCATTATGCACCAAGACAATGGTCTGTAAATCAGTTTATTTTCCGCGCAGTGAACAACCTCAGTCAGTTTAATTATTTCCTTGCATATGAATAGTAACATCAAAGCACTTGTTTTCCAACAAGAAATTTCTTCAGTTTGAAAGCGCAGGGCCTTGCAATATCCAATAAAGCTTTCAATTTAAAGGTTAGTTCTAGAAATTTGGAGCTGCAACATCAGGGTCTTTTGCCATTAACAAATGACGACTGTATTGCAAACAGCTAAAGAGAAGAACAGCACAATGGCTCAACTAAGGAAAAGAGTTTAAGCGTGCTTTGCTCGTTTTAGCCAACATGCTACGTTACCCTTTTCGCAAACAAAGTGTCGTCAAGGATTTCCATTGTAAGAACAAAGTATTTTGGCAAGCAAAACACGGTGTCAAGGTGCCCTTTTTATCCTTATAGACTGGACATTTTAAGAAAGCAGCTTTCCAAGTCATTACAGAATACTTTGCTTTTATTATTAAATGAGAAAGTCTGATTTGTTACATTGTCACACTGCTAGTCAGAAATGCTTCAGTGATGAGGACAGTCAATGTCGGGTCAGCCCTAGTCCTCATTCTACAATGTCCATTTACAAACAAATTATAGTAAGGTTCAACATACCCAGCAAAACATTGCTTCCTTTCTTCAGAGAAAGGCCCCATCATCCTTTCTCTAGTGGGTATGTCACTACATACATTAGAAACTTATTTTGAACAAACACATCCCCAAATTTTCATGAGATCAAAACAAGCTTCTCAAGACGTTACGTAAGTCTTCACAAATCATCGTCATCTGATGTATCACTGCTGCTTGTCTCAGAGTCTTCATTCTCTGGAGCAGGTCTGAAAGTGCTGTTTTTCCAGGGACTAAATTTAAAGTTGTGGGTGAGGCAATTCTTTAAAATGCCATTTTTTCGAAGGCCATTTTTTTGTAACTAAAATGGGAAAACAGGACATTATTTAAAGAAAGAAAACTAAAACCAACAAATCTATTGCATTTCAACATTCTCCACATCTTCACCTCTGGGCTACATAAGATCCACAGCACTACCTTTTCATATATATACACACACAAAGGAAAACTCTCCAGAGAGCCTTCACTTCTGGGACAGCCACCTATTTTCACAACCGTGGTCAGCTCCTGCAGTCAAGGAGAGCTTACCCTCTTCTCACCCATTTCCTCAGGCATCTTGCCCCAGTAATCCCTTCCCCCACATGGCCTCTCCTGTGATGCAGTCCTTTTTTTCACAGTGCTGCAAACATATGAGGGCAGGGTCTGCAATAAGGAAGGGACCCAGAAGAGAAACAGCAGGGAGGAATGTCTACCTAATGCAGCTGGAAAGTCTAAGAAACACTGGAGAGAAAGGAAACAACTCTTTCTACAACAAGAAAGGAATTACTCTGTCTCCACACACAGTGCAGAAGCTGGGCTATTGCCCAGCATTTAAGAGTTCAATATTCCAAATGCTCTAATGGATATGTGTGTTGCTAGACTTACAGAAGTATCAATGTTCAGATTTAACATAGCACAAGATTCTCCTTTTTCAGCTTCTCCTCACTGATCCCATCAGGTATATGCAACATTACTAATTTTCATTATAAAAAAAAACAAACCCAAAGAACTATGAAGTCTTGAGAGCCTTTTCAACCTTTGTTACTAGTGAACTAGATGTCTCGATTTCAAACAGAGATTTTGGAGAAACGAGGAAACTGCATAAACAACTTGAAAGAAAATTCCCTTTCTTCAGGCTAAGCGGAGAAGCTGGAAAGCCTGTGCATCAATGGTGAAACTACTCAGCAGCACCCCCTTACCCTTTCCTTGATATTCTGAGAATAGGCCCTACCTACAGTAAGCACTGATTCTCTATCTTTATTAAGCAACTCTTCTTCCAAAAGCACAAAACTGAAAGGGTACTAGAATGGCAACATTCCCAACCATCAGAATCACTGCAGCTGCTCCTCAGAGGTAGGCATTTAGGGTAGCAAACTACAAGTCAACTTAGTCTTACCTGTTCCTTGATGGTTTGAAACTCCCTCATCTCCTCCTCTGTTAGTGGAGCATATATTTCATCATTTTCACTCTCCTCCTGCCAGCCCATCTCCTTTAACAACCTTTAAATTAAAAAAGACAACGTTAAGGAATTTGCTATACACACTCCAGACATTTCAAGCTCTGTGTATGTGTATCTGCAAAGATCTATAACAAATGGACTAATCAGACCATAATTTTTGTAAAATAAACTCTTACATAAGTAGGTAAAAAGCCTTACAGAAGATAAATCAAGCATGGAAGTTGAAAAGTTCTCAGGTCCTTCACAAACAACCCTGCTTTACCACTACATGTGGTAAAAAAAAAAAAACAAACCTTCATTTTAAGGCAAGAAATTTGCATTAGGAGGAAAAGTAGGAATGCATTTCCTTTGCATAACCTGCTTGAAAACTGCAAGAAGAGACAAAGACTCATACTGAGAGAAGCTGCAGGTTTTCCTGGACAACAGGGTGGCCATGAGGAATACAGGTGGTTTCCCTCCAGCAGAACCAATTAAGGATGCAATGGCCTCATATAGTTCCTTTTGGGTTTGTTTAACTCGCACACGTGAATGTGAGAACTGGGACAGGCTTCATGACAAGTGAGTTTCACTCAACGCCAAATGCTGGTATTTCAGCACAGACAGACCAGCACTAGAAGTGAGTTTTGGGATGAAGGGAGGAAAAGGAGAGACATATTTCTCTCACAACTAAGCTTGAGATGTTTTAACGATGCTTTAACAAACGTGGTTTAGCTAATGCCAAAAGTGGGACAGCAGTATCCGACTAGGAAGAAAGTAGTTTTACATGTGAAGATGCTGTGAAAACCGGTACTTCCCAAGGGTGAAGACAACTTGACATATAACAATTAAGACAGTAAGTTCTCTTGATGCAAAGCCTTTGCCAAAAGGATCAGCACCTTCTTTAGGCATACCACACATCTGCTGACCTTAAATGTTAAAGGAGGTTAAAGCTATTTCACAAAAACATAAGAGGAATGTAAAGTATATGCCAGAAGTAACAGATAAAAATGATGCTTAGAGATGAAGAACAGTGAATATATTAAAATGGGGAAGTAAGGACATTCACAGCTGATGACACGTTCCATGTACTTCACTGGCCAGATGTGAGAAAAACAATGCCCTTCAACATGACCGTCCCCACAACGCACTCTAGGTCCCAATTCAACGGGTGTGCATTGGGCAAACTTACACGTGACAAATGACACCAGTGCCTGCTGTCAAAACCATAATAAAAGCCTGGAATTCTACAAGGAGAAGGGGAGAAATACTGCACTACCCATTTGGGTGGGGTTGTTTTTTAACAAAAAAGTCAACGAGAAAATAACAGAAATGGAAATTACATCCTCTGTAGTATTTGGACCAAACTGGACAACATGAAAAACAGGTGCAATTAAATCCTCAGGAAGCAGCAGAAATCATATGCAATTCATCCAAACATTCTTTTAAGGGAACACATGCTTTTGTATAGACATACAGAAAGAGATCCACAATGCCAAATGCAGTTCAATGGTAGTTATATTTCTGGCAACAGTAATTTGAGCTAGAAAGTTTTTGCTGCAACTAAGCTAAGATCTTAACTGTTATGCACAAAGTGATTAGTTATGGAGCTCCTGTTAATGTAAATAAAATTTAAGGCAATGGCTAATTAGCTTTTACGCAACATTGTCTGAACTTGGCAAGACTGCTGTCCCTTTAAAGCAATACTAGACCTCTAGAACCATTAGAAGTGTGAAGTATGTAAATAAAAATTAAACTTCAGATCAGCAAACTTGACACCAACAGCATGGCTGCATGTTGGAAACTTCCCCAGAAGAAAGGAAGCCCAAAATACATTTTGTACAAAATGCACTGACACTGTTACTAAGCATGCATAACTATGACTTCCAATTTACCACAAAAAGGCTTACTGCAACATCTGTTTACACATGTGCAGAGGTCAGAGCCAAAACGCTGGGACAATACGGACACACAGCCTCCCCAGGACACCACAAAGGAAAGACAAATTCCCAGAAAACCTAAGAAGGCCCTTTTAAAGTCATCTGAATTGACAAATGAGAGTTAGATTTCATGCCTATCTTCTAGATGAAACGTAGCCATCAGCAGCCTCTAGTGGCCAAAGACTGGTGTGTCCTTACCCAAGGGTGGGAAAAAAGGAACAGAGCAATGAGCATTTTACTTTTCATGTTCGTGAGGGATAAGAGGTTGTGAAAGTTTCCTCTGTGGGTACCACAAAAGGGAAAGTTCTCTAGTCCCATGTATACACATAAACTATCACTAAAAAAAAAAAATTACAAAAATTAAATAAATAAATAAATAAATCCACCTATCACATTTATCTATCTATCACTGCCAGAAACAGCAAAAATCTGGTTAGAGGTCATGACAAAATGATCTCCAGACTGAACTGTGACTTTCCAGCAGCAGCATTCTCACCCCTAGCCATTACTAATACTATTACTTTTATGAAACACTAAAATTGTGTTTCATCCATCTTTGACATTACTTTCTCCGTTGCCAGCATGTTGTCTTTTGATATCACTGACAGTGTCAACTAGTCAGCAACAGAAATAATTAGTTACTTTAGCCATGAGGAAAAAGTCACTGGTGTTTTACATAAGTTGCAGTATTTAAAGTATTATTAATACAAATTAAACATCAGTTACATGCATTGTTCCTCTTAGACACGCAGACCAGAATCAGAGGGATGAAGTGACTATGCAATTTCTTTATTTCTTTATAAGAAAATTCATTGCTTTTTTTAATAAAGAAAATTTAAGACAGTACTAAGTCTAGTAGAAATAAACTACATTCCATGTTACATTAGTACATGTCTAAAAGCTAAATTTGGACAGTAGCCATTAAACCTTTTATGCATTACCAGTTTTTAGATTTTGACTTCTGAAATAGTAGGAATTTAAGACATGTTTACTCAACATGAAAGAACACTCTTTGTATTATGTGAAGTACATACCTATGCTCCGCTTCAAGAAAGCTTGAAAGAAAATCTGCCTGATGGAAAGATGAAGACTGAATCATCTGTTGAAATGTAACTGAAGCACTGACATTCTCCTGCGGATTATCCCTTTCAAAGTTTTGGTTTGTATCTCTCTTGTGATAAGAACTGTTGCTATTATGCAAGTTAAAGGACTCATCATCCTGTTAAAAATAATTATATATTATGAGGTTAAGTAAATTCCATTCATAAGTAAAAACATAACTTATTTAAGCTGCCTTTCATACTTACAGAAAAAAAAATACTATCTGTTTAACTTACAAACAAGGGTCCTAATTAAGTATCAGAGCCATTTGTGTCAGGAGAAGTTTGGAAGCCTGAGAGTCCTCAGGTTTATTTAGTTTAAGAGGCAGGTCACAACCACCATACCTCAAATAGCAAATTCACCTCCCACAAGTTTAGAAAGCTTCAATACTGCTCTTTCACTTCAGACAAAAACTTCCCCTACACATAGAATGGTCTGGGTTGGAAGGGACCCCAAGGATCACAGAGTTCCAACCCCCCTGCCACAGGCAGGGACACCAACCTCAGGCCTGGATCTACACAAGGCTGCCCAGGGCCCCATCCAACCTGGCCTTGAACACCTCCAGGGATGGGGCATCCACTACCTCTCTGGGCAGCCTGTTCCAGCACCTCACCACTCTCTCCGTAAAAAACTTCCCCCTACTATCTAACCTAAACCTCCCTTCCTTTAGCTTTAATCCATTCCCCCTTGTCCTGCCATTATCTGCCCTTTTAAGAAGTTGAATCCCCTCCTGCTTATAAGCTCCCTTCAGGTACTGGAAGGCTGCAATGAGGTCCTCCCGCAGCCTTCTCTTCTCCAGGCTGAACAAGCCCTGCTCCCTTAGCCTCTCTTCATAGGGCAGGTGCTCCAGCCCTCTAATCATCTTTGTGGCCTCCTCTGAACCCTCTCCTCCAACAGTTCTACATCTTTCTTGTATTGGGGGCCCCAGACCTGGACACACCACTGCAGATGGGGCCTCACGAGGACAAAGTAGAGAGGGACAATCACCTCCCTGTCCCTGCTGGCCACCCCTCTTCTGATGGAATGCACTCACTGGTGCTTCTGAGGCTGTTAACTGCAACTGTAACTTAATAGCCATGAAATAAAGAACAAGGAAGAAAGTTCATTTATAAAGCAGACTGTTCAGGTTCACTCAGATATTAAATGGCTCTTTAATCACATGAACCAGAGATGCTTCTTTTTATTCTACCCACTCAGCAACCTCTAATTTTTATTTAGTAATAAGCCAAATATCCTCAGAAGTCTCCTTAACTGCTAAAAAACAAGAAGAGTACGATCATTACCTAGTTATCACCCTTTTGACAAGAAAATCCCTAAACTGGGCATGTAACAGCGTTATCCATAGCAGGAAGGATTTGCTCCATCAGTCAGTGCTGCACGCGTAAGAAACCATACTTCAGAGTCCAGGATCGACCATTATCATCATTTCCCTCTCATCCACAGTGTTATCTGTTCTTTTTAATTTGTGTTTCCAGGAATTTTAGAATGCTCAGCAAGAATTTCTTAAGAATACGTATCCCAGTGAACTTAGATTCCCACTGTTAAATCACATGCCTGAAAAATGCATCTCAGCTTATCAAACAAAACTCACTCAAATATTAAACTACTTTAGTGTGTATAGGACTAAATAACTTCTTCCACATGATCATGATTTGCTTTATTTCAGGCAAAATCCGTTACTGCAGGCCTTAAAATTCCATCAAAAGGATACATAATTGAAAACTGTCCTGCATTTCTCTCCCCACCCACCCAGTTGCACACTGTACCTTCTACTGATGATCATTAAAGTCACTGTTGAAAGTACAGTGACCATTAGTTATACGATTTTACTTTTTTAACATTTTTCCACACCTGTTGGTGAAAGTGCAACAGTGTAGAAAAGGAGGTATGCACTTAGCACCAACAACTACTGCAGGCTACCTGCTACATAGACATGTCCAAGGACATTATAAATTCAATGGAATCCCCACCAAGTTAATGTACTGGTTTTAGAATTCAGAAAGCTTAAGACAGCTTTTTCCAATATCTTTTTAACTGTACATCAAAATCTTTGTGTATTCCTTAAGCACACATGGACAACATTACCTGCAACACCCATCTCAGGTTACTCAACCACAGAATGCCTAACAGAAAGATGCAGATCTTAACTCACACATACAGCTAAATTGTAGAGTCCCATTACTTTGTTTTTTCTTTTTTACCCTGAAATAGGAACAGGGTCAGAAAAGTCAGTCATTCTTTTATGACCAATGAACACTGGGACTGGTTTTTTCCCACATCTGAATCCAAACAAACCATCTTCAAAACCACTTACTTATCTCACTGATTTGTAGTTTATAGTGTTTGGCTTCTTTTTTGTTTTGGGTTTTTTTTTTTTGCTAAAACACTTTAAACCACTCATTTACAGCAATTAGGCTCGTAATCACCTAATCCTGAATAATGCCATACTTGTCTTTACTTGGACTACATCTGATACCTATGGCTATGGCTTGTTGGTGATTGGTAGTGCTGACACAATTACTGGAGGAAGTAATTGGAAAAAATTTAAGTTCATCAAAATGTGATTCCTTTCTTCATTTAGAGATCCAAGACCATGATTTAACAACTGTTTGCAGACAAAAAAAAATAGTTTATGGTCTGTCTGAAAACTACTACTACTGAATCTACAATAGCTAGTAAGAAAACTACCTTCTCTTGCCCAGAATGGTTCTTGTCTTTATGCTCCTCTTCTTCCACTTTATCTTGTTTCAGTTCTTTCAAAAATTCACTCTTCTTGTCAGACCGCATTCTTGTCAGTTTTGTTAAACAAAGTTTACCAATTTTGTCAACAGGTGATGAAGAATTTGACCAATTACGCTAATGGAGGGAGTCAAGGGGGGAAAAAAAGTATATTAGAAGGGTTATTTATTTAGAAAACTCTGAATGAAAACCAAAAACCTGTACTTTCAAGTTTCATGTATACCCATAATCAAAAGCAGAGGGAAGGTATCTGTGTTTCAGTATATACATACACACACATACACAGTCCTTACAAGTACACCCATAGATGCATGTTTATGGAACAGTCCTAACAAACAGTAGACCTTCTGACCTGTGTCATACCATTAGCAGGTTTCAAGCTATCAGGTCATAATTCCTAATGCAAACCTAAAAAGCAAATTGTGTAGTACTGAGATGTGCCTTCCATATCTCCCTCTCACACATCAGCTTCCAAAAAAACCCATAATTTAATACAATTGTGAGTAACTTAGTGATCCCCCTTATCTAAGCAAAGTAAACTTTGTATAGGTTTGATAAAAACGACAGACACTGATTTACCTCTTTCATTGAATTCTGTGATACAGCAAAGATTTTGGCAGTTGATTTGAAAGGACTGAAATTATCAACACCATGGACAGAGTCATGTGGAAATGGATTCTCAAGTTTATTTTCTTTTGCTAGGCTTTTCCACTGTGTAGGCTAAACTAAGTTATTAACCATAATACAATCTTCTAGAAAAGTGATGAAGCAAAAGCAAACTATAACTACAACTATAATCTGGTGCAAACACCTTGTGGAAAAGATTCACCCTCTCACAACTAACATTTACTTTTTTTGGAAAGACTAAAATTTCAAAACAATTAAGACCCTCATATTTGAGGTATTAAGAGTCAAAATGTATGTCTTACAGCTGAAATCGGCACTTTTTATGTAGAATGACAGAGTTAAAACCCACTGTCATACACTCTCACAAGCACATAAAAATTCCTGAAACAAAGATCAGAGAAGGTATATGGAAAGTTGCGTTTGGAAAGAGACAAGAGTGACACTAATAGGTTGCAGTATCATCTCTATTAATAACTGGGATAAATTCAGAAGACATCTTTATGCCACTAGTACCACTAGGTACCTACTTATACACAAAAGGCATGGCTGTTCCGTAAGTTAAAACATCTTCTTCCCTCTCACTTTTGACAGCCCTTGCACTTCTCAACAAAGGTATATAAAGAGATCCAATTACAGAATAATTGAAAAAGAAGAATGGCCTGCTGTTTACACTCACTTTTGTGGTGTGCTGAGCTTAGCAAGAGTTTAAAGCATAATACTCCAGGAGGTGAAATAAGCATATTCAGAATTACAGCTGGATTTTTTTCAGTATGTTGTTCATGCCACCAGTAATCCAAGACTCACCTTTGCAAGTGGAGTAACAGGTTTAGGAACTAATCCTTTACAAACACTTGAACCAGTCCCATTCTTTACAGGCTGTGAATAAAGGTTTCCAACTACTGGGCCTCCAGACTTCTGCAGTTCTTTTGTACTGCCTTTTTTAATGACCAGCATTCTCTGAGATCTAAACTTAGGATTCAAAGGGTATTCTGGGAAAAAAAAAAAAAGAAATCTGGCAAGTATGTGTACATATATTTATTTGTGTGTCTGTGTGTGTAAGCACATGTGTAATACAATTTCAATTTTATAGGTCACTAGGTACCGGATAACCATATGGTCCAGAGCAAGCAGGCATAAATCAGGAACTTGTCCCAGCATTAGCTCCACAAACAGCACAATGCACAAACCTGGACAGAAACAGGTTCTGTTCCATTTTCTACAACTACCATTTGTAAAGTGTTTCATTTGGCAATGCAGGAATTTTACTTTCAGAAAGTAAAGATATTCTTCAAAGAAGCCAGCTACAAAGTCTTGTCTGCAACTCTAAAATCCAAATTATTGCTGACAGTTACCTAATCTTCAAATGAGTCACTGTATCCTACATCTTTTTAAAAAGCTATCTTAAAAGCATGAGGTTAGTTTTAACAGTTAGATGTTACAAAACATTTGTGATAACTCTATAGTTAGCTCTCACCAAAGTTTATGAAAAGACTTTTCATGATGCTCACATGCTTCCATCACATATACACAAAGTAAAATGAAATCTAACAAGCACACATTTTTAGCAGCCTTTAAAAGGGAATGGTTACATTCTTCCACTGCTGAATATTGCTTTCTACAAAAGCAACAGCCTTAATTTCAGTTTCTAATTTACAAGACAAGGTTTGTAATAGCAGAGCTGTAATAGAGATACCAAGCTGTAATCTGACACAAGACACTGTACTGTAGATTACAGACTGGACCAGAAGATCTTTAAAGGTCTCTACAAACCAATCCATACTATGATTCTATATGGCTAACAGAAATGTTCCTTCCTTTGCTTGTGGAAAGTGATATCGAAGAAGCCTGTAAAGCTTGCATTCCCCCAGACCAAACAGCCACACCATGCAGCAGCCACAGAGGGAGTGCTGCAAAGGTTCTAAGATGCTCAAATTGCTGCGGAATTTTTTCCAACTTGGTTAAGAATTTAGTTACTGTTGCTCTTTTATGGAAAGATAACTGTGTGTCCTGACTTTCACATGAAACCTGCTAAACACAGGAAACCAGAAAGCTGTCCAAATGCTCAGGCTCATGCAGAAGTTCTCAGTGACTAGATATCTCTATTGAGGGGTTGGCCTACACCTAGTATTACCTAAGAGTGCAAAATATGCTGAGAAAGTGGGGCAAAAGAATTAGTAAATTGAAGTATCATTTAAAATGAGCATCAAGTTTCAGATCTCAGTCTTAGCAACAGCTTAAGTAGTACCTTTTATGTCTAATTAACACTCCTTCTTCATGGGAAGTTCTTATTTTGACTTAAGTTAATTCCTTTAAAACCTGTGCAGTCTAAAGCTGACACTTTCTTAAAGGCAAACAATTGACTAGATAAGAGCAGCAGAACTGTAAAGTGCTGGCCAAATTCCACAAAGCAGGTATGAGAGAACAGTCCCTGGCTACAGTTGGAATTCAAGGCCCACTCCCAGAATTGGATTTTTTACATGTAATTCATAAACACAACCAACAGATTAAGACAGTTGGTTGCAGGAAGAGACCTTAAATCTAACCTGCAAGCTAACCTGCTTTTCTCCACCTTCCTAGGTTTCTCTACAAACTCTTCCAACAGCTCTTATCAGTCAGAAGCATTCTTCCATTAAATCTTCAGCTAGCAATCACACCATTAGTTTAGGTGACCCAACTTCATGGCATTTCCTCTTGAAAATAAAGGTGAAGTTAATTTCTTTATATCTTTGCCAAAACAAAGTATACACTTGTGCAAAAGAATCCTAATTGTAGCTGGATCTACAGACCAGCAGACTGATACTCAAATAGAAGTATTATGTTTCTAACAAAGAGATACTTACAGTCTAATAATACCAAAGTTCTCAATTTCAATCTATACCTTTGTAATTTAAATGTATACATGTATAATTATAAAAAAAAACCCATGTTTCAAGTAAAACAACAGATTTCTGCTACATGCTTACATTTAGAAGCATCAAAAGTACTCACCCCACACACCTGCAGCTAAAGATTTACTCTGCTTTGGTTCCCTCTCATATTCAGGATTCAAAGATGGCTGAAAGAAAGTTTTATCATTATTTAAGAAAGTCTTGAATTCTGGGACCAATAAAGTAGAGAATAACAGTATCTGCAGTATGATTTCTGCTGTCAAAGGCTTTTAAATGGAGACAGACACTTCCCCTGAGACCCAAACAGGTCACTGTTCACTTTTCTCTCTTTGCCAACAAAATGTTATCAGGTAGGTGTCAATGCCATTACATGAACTGTCCAGAGAAACCAAAAAACAGCAATGTATCATCCTTCAAAGAGGAAGCTCATGCCTCCACTTACACCCAACAATTCCAGGGTGAAGCATGGGATCTCAAAGTCCCATTAGTAGAAACATCACTTTGTTAGCACTTCAAATTTCCAGTAAGGTAACTGTATAGAATTTAATGCATGCACATACCACAGTAAACTAAAACCCAATGTAGTTTTCACTTAAATACTCAAGTGACAATAACAGACATATAATGATAAAAACTGGATAGAAAGGACAAACAAGTTAGTGGACAACTAACACCCTCATACTTATGGGAAGGATGATCCTTTATATATTGATCTGCAATCTTATGCAGCACCTTTTAATGGACAAAATGGCACTTGCAGAAACAATAAAACCTTGTTTAATATAATTAAAATTAACTTACAAAATCCTCTGCCTCAAACTGCTTGGGTGCTTTGTCTTCCTTTTTCCCAGTTTCACGCTCAGGTACACTGGTGTCACGCAGTCTTTGGCCTTTTCCACAATGGAAAGTGCTGGTACGAGCATGGTAACCTCCTCCATGGTATCCCTCACGATGGTTTATGTTTTCTGTACTACGTTTACGAAATGAATGCCAACTACTCTTCTCTTTCTTTCCTAAATGCCCTTAAATTAAAAAAAATAATTAAAAATAATTTTAAAATAATATTTTACTTCTGCAAAATTGTCAGAAAAGTTAAGCAGCTCTATACTCTGGGATGTGATAGCAGAGTAAACAAGTTTCTATTCACATCAGCAGCAGATTTTGTAAAATCTTACAAAACCAGCATCAATATAAGTCAACCTCTTTGCTGGCTGCTCATTTTTATGTTGTTGGCTAGAATATTAGCTTGACACTCTTCTTAAAAGAGAAAAACGCCTGGCATCACACTACTTTAACCAATCTTTAGTCACCACACCGTCTTCCAGAAGATCTGTCTTTCCACTACCTCTATGCTACTTCAGAGTAAGAATTTAGCATAGGAGAGCTATTACCATCAGACTTTTTTCTAGCTGCAGGGCTACAAAGCAGTGATGTAAACATATTCAAAAAGGTCCATGACAGCCAAATTATACCTCCATTACGCCATCCACTGTTAGGATCACATCCGTCTGAAGAGTTGTGTCTTCTGCGATTTGCTTCATAATGATTCTCTGTCCACGAAAAATTTTCAGAATGTTTCTCAAGGTTCAGGGATGACTGTAAAGGAGCAGAAGTGGTAGACTTGAGATAGCTGATTAATAGCAAAACTGAATTATCAGAACTGTAACATGCACATTAGTCACAGTAAATACAACTGATTTTTAGAAGTACTTTGAATGACAGACAATGCATCAGTCCTCAAGTACGCCTGTGCTCAGAGCTATGTCACTATCTTCCATGCCAGCAAAGTGGAAGTTGCACCTTCTGCTCTAGGACACTGAAACAGCACTAAGGACCATGCTTGTGACATGAGGTAACAAAGCCAAGTGGCTGTTTTGTTTTGGCAGCAGAACAGAGCACAAGTGACATGTGTTGCAGCAACGAAAAAACTAAAAAAAAGGTGAGAAAGAGCAGGAGATCACAGCTGGGAAGGCAGAAAAGAAATCTGGGATCTTGATTTTCTATGTGCACTCCATGTAGAGCAAGGAGTTGCTTCCAATACAGGCAGCTGTACCCAAGAAAGGTCTAGCTTATTAGTCTTGTCTTTGTAACTTAGTACAGTAAATGCAACTAGTTACGAAATACAAATAAAACCTAGAGTAAAAAGTGTACAAATTTCCAAATGTACATCGAATTATCAGCTTATAAATGGGTACTGTAGAAATTTCAAATAAATAAATCCTTAAATATCAGTAGGAAGTATTTTATAAACTAAAACCTCACATTGAGAAAAGCACTCAGAAGTCAAAATTTATCCTGACTAGAACTCATACCTAAAGGGATTAAAATAAGAAAGATCACGTCTTAGAGCAGCTATCATCGCTATTACTTCTATCTGGCTTTACTGTTTTAATGCTGTAATATTTCTTTAGCTGGTACATCTTAAAAATTCAACACATTTCCATTCAGCAAAAGCAGCTGTTAGCCTTACAGCTGTTTGCAGCACACATCTCACACTGAGCGACAGCAGCAGAGTGGTACTTGCTGCCACCCAGTCAGCCCTTGATGCAGGCGAAGCAGAGCTGCCTTCCCTCCCAGCACACCTGCTGCACGCCTGTGTGTCCACAGTACTGCACACAGACAAGGGATGCAACACGTCCCCTAGGATCTACCAATGCCTAAGTGCACAGCTGTGTGGAGATGTACTGCAGCAGCAAACTAAGCTTAATGATTACAAACACTATCATCGACTTGCTGCCCACAGCTCACTCCCTTTCCAGACTGAGTAACATTCAGAGGGGGGAAAAAAAAAAAAAGACGGGGTAATGGTGTCTGTCTAACAATAAAAGCCCCAACCTTATTTCAAAAGTTATCATGCACTAACATTTCATCAAGCTATATTAATATTTAAGATAATCCACTGATCAAAGTGAGGGCAAAACAAGCAAACACACAAACAAGGACGTTGCAGTAATAGATTTAACTACTCTGGAGAACATGCTGAAGAAAATTATTTCCTCCTTCTCATCTCCCCCATCCCCTGTGAGAAACAAATCGCACACAAAAAAAATCATGCCTAAGTTCTACTGACAATGGCCCAGCACAGCTCAAGGTGCTGTTCAAAGTTCACTGCTTCAAATTAAAGCTCAAGTAAGCAACAGATATATTTAAAATCCAAACCATGTATTTACACACTGTACAGAATTCAAATAAAAAAGGACTGCCCTATCAATTTGAAACCTGGGAAGTGAATCAGTTCCATGACACTTTTCAAGAGTAAGAACAGGAAACCATAAGAAACCATCAAATTATTTAAGTAGATCAAAAATGGTCATAATTAATCTCAATATCTAAACAAAAAATAAATCCTGAATTTTTAAATAAGTCGCCCAAAATTATGGAAAGGTCCAAATCTGTTTATCACCGATGAAATCTTAGAAGATAGCTTCATGTGCTCATCTACATATGACAACCTTTGAATACTGCCCAGTAGCTTAACTTTCATTTTTGTGTATGAACTTTGAAGAACAATCGTATTTTAGCACAGTATAACGGACAGCGTTTTATCCATAGTTTAGTTGCTTATAATACAACGAAGTCTCTAAATTATGTGCAAAGGTCGTGCAATTTGCATTTTCCCCACACGATGGAGGTATCACTCTATCAAGCCTCCTGTGGCAGAAATCTTTGTAAGCAGCAGGAAATTTACTGGCAATTTCTGGAACTTCGTAAATTTTATGACAAGGTTCATCCAGCCAAGAAAGCAAGCAGCAGAGATTTGTGAAGTGTAAGTTGTGATCCTACTTATTGCTTAACATGTAGTAAAAGTAAGTTTGCAAAAACTGAGTTTACCAGTCTGTTTGCAATCTCTTCACGTATGTTTTGCAGCAATCCCTTCTGAAGAGCTCCATCCATACCCCAAGATGACTTCACTAGTCACAACATCTCCCCATTTTCAACTGCCCTACCACAACACTGCACTGACGCAACTACAGTAGTTCCAGACCTGAACTAAAGCTACTGAGCAATGGATTCCCAGCTTTTTAGATGGACTTCACTATGTGACAGGGAGATCATATTGATATAGAAGCTTATCCTTAAGAGGAAATCATCAGCAATAGGCAAGATGGATTTCAGCCAAGCTGTAATCTGTATCAGTCACTTTAAGAAAGCTCATTCACCCTTGCCAGCATCGTGGGTTTTTAATACTAGCATCAGATAAGCCTCAGGTACCTAGGATCGAGGCAGGGAAACAGCACTCCTCATGATGCAATTCTTAAAAATGCCTCTTCAGGGAAATAAAAACTGACCTCACACAGAGTTCAGCTTCTCAAGCCTAAGCGTTGTTGATAGCATGGCCTCACCCAGCTCCATTCTATGTGAAACATGAGACACCTTGCCTTCCTTACCCCATCCTTCGTCTCCACTCTTTATCTGCTCTTCTCTTCAGCAGCCTTGCTGATATATGGGAAAGCAGAAATAAAAATCTGTTCTAGGAAATGCAGGGGAGAGAAGGCCACATTATTTGAGACCGGTCTTGCAGAGGAACAATGGGACAGCCCTTATCACATAAACCAAGAATCACTACACATTGGTTAGGACCAAAAAGTCTCTGCAAACATTTAGTATCCAAATGTGCTGTATATCACAGAATGCTGATCACTGGGGCAAATAATGCAAAGGAATAGGCTGCATTTCAAACAACGAAGCACAAAGACTATAAAGGAGAAAGCATATTATGGAGCTTTTGGAAGAGAAGAAGGGAAGTCTATCTAAACAACTTGAGGCAAAGGATCATGGGAAAGAACAAGATCCACAACATACTTACTAAGAAATTTCCTACAACACAGGAAGGAGGTGACAAATACTTCAGATCTATTCCAGTGGCACTGGAGTAAGCCTAGAACTAACTTTATCCTGCTCTATTGACACTTTAAGCAAGTAGGTAAAGCTCTTTCAGTGGATCCTTTCATAATTCATAATTGTGTCACTGTATTAAGCTAAGCTCTGAATACTTTTCCAGTTGAAAACACACTAAGTTGGAAAAAAACCCAGTTCAAGAAAAGCGAATATATGAGAAATCAAGTAGACTGAAACCAGATTGTGGGATAGGTCTGATGTTCCTAAACAGCAGCAACTGAAAGCTGCTGACATACTATACTAACAAAGCAGCTAACAAGGTCAGTGTAAAAGACAGACAAATAAGAGCAATATGAGTAAGGACATTCAATGACCTGACTAAAAATAATGCATGCATATGTGTGCGTGTAGGCATACAGAAACAAAGCAATGGCAACACAACTAATACTGACAGCTGACTGCTAACACAGCCCATACCGACGCTGACTGTGCATTTAACAATAGCACAAGCCTATTTCTGTAAGTTTATAAAGGCTAAACATTTTCCATGGATATGAAACATAGCAAGAAACTTACATAAATACATTAAAGTAAGGCAATGTCACTCTCATAGCTGCAGATATGGATATTGCGTTCAAAAGATTATAATGAAGACAGGTCTACAAATAGGGAAATAGATGACAGGAGTTTGAATATCCAGGGCTGCCTCTGCTTCTGCAGTCACACAAATAAAGAAAGAGTAGAAGGATGGGCCAGAAAAGAAAGAAAAATTTATTAGACGGACATACTCATGACTTCATAGAATATTCAGAAATCCTAACAATTCAGAGATTGCTACTTACAGCCTCTGAGCTAACTGTCCTATTGTATAAAGTGAGTAATTGTACTAGATGAACCAACCAGAGCAAAAACGCACAACTACTGGACAGAACGCACCATGCTCCACCAGTAGTAATAAACAGCCCACCAGCAACTGAATAGGGTTTTTTTTTAATCAGTTTGATGACAGTGTCACACTTCCGTAAAATTCACAGGGGACAGAGCAAAATCAGAAGCAAGAACATCAAGCACATGCCTCTGCCTGGTACTTCTAGCACAAAATATAATACATTTTAAACATCAGATGAAGGCAATCTTAACCCAACAACATCTCTGATTATGTAGCCTGGCGCACGCTTCTATCCACAAATGCAGCTGCTCAAGCAAAAAACTCTACTGGAGGTATGAGACTGACAACCACAGTAAAACTACTTAAATCACAACAAGACTTGATAGATATCATCTGTTATCAACCTATTCATAAAGATATTTGCATTTTTATTATGATTGAGGTTACGACACTTTTCTAATAAGAGTGCCTGTTAAAAAGAACAAAGAGCATACCTTTCTTGAGGATGGTGGAGTTGGAAAATTAAGCCAAGATGGAGTGAAGTCATGCCACGCCATTTAGGTCCGGTCTCTCCAAATCTCGGAAACAAGGCTTCAGCACCTCAAAGGCAAGCCCTTGTAATTGGAAAAATAAGACACGAGAACTTTTCAGATGATTATGTTACAAGTGGATTAAACCAATGGTATTTTGACCATTATTTCCTTTCTGTTTTCTGGTATTATTTTCTCACAGGCGTCTGGTGTAGCATCTAACTACCCTCATCTCGTTTATAGCATCGTATTTGTGCCTTTATTACTAAAGAATCACAGTAATCCAATATATCACATGTATCACGAAAATATAACTCTAACATTCCTTCTTTTATTTCCTCTTATAAATGGGATGAAGCATCTTGAGTAAAAGTCTGATCCAGAAAGCCATGGCAAAATCAGCTGGTGGAAATACCTTCTGGCACTATACATTCCAATGGCTTCCAAGAAACAGATGACTGAATCAGTCCCTAAAAGTTAGTCTCCAGAGGCCATATTAAGGTTCGTCATGAAAAACTAGATGCTTGGAACCACCACAGACCCTGTATTATCTCTAGGTTCAATGGAAACAAGAGTCTACATATCCAGAAGCAGTGTCAAAATCCAGTAAAATTCTCTATCTTGAAAACGGGAAAGTAACAGCTTGAGATAAAAATCCAATACTTTTTTCTACCCCACAGTCTCCCCAAAGACAGGAAAACATCAAAGTAAGCAAGAAAATGCAAGATAATGTGAACTATATTACCTGAAGCTGAACTACAGCATAGAAAGGAAAGAAATGGATTAAACACTGCCTGGATTATACACGTATCAGAATCATGCACTGCAGCTAGACACTGCAAAATTGCCAGAGATTCAGAAGCATTTTCTGTGTCATATATAGACACTATGAGAAATTAAGCTAGAGAAGACATAATAAAACACCCACTTGCATTTCATAGGAAGCCTAAACACATATGCACATCTCTGCAGAACACCATGCAGACCTGTTCCTCAGCGAGCAGAGGTGTATTGAACTTTAATCTAAGGCTGCTGTAACGTATCAATAAATCGGGGAATATGAACTTGATCACTATTTGTTGCATCCTGTCCTGAATCAGGCTATTGCAGATTTCCAAGTGACAGATGAAAATGTTGATAACAGGTTGGCTATGAGCCAGCAGTGTGCCCTGGTGGCTAAGAGAGCCAATGGGATCCTGGGGTGCATCAGGAAGAGTGTGTCCAGCAGGTCGAAGGAAGTGATCCTCCCCCTCTACTCTGCGTTGGTCAGGCCCCACCTGGAGTATTGTGTCCAGTTCTGGGCTCCCTGGTATAAAAAAGACAGGGACCTTCTGGAGAGAGTCCAGAGAAGGGCAACGAAGATGATTAGGGGCCTGGAACATCTGCCCTATGAGGAAAGGCTGAGTGAGCTGGGTCTGTTCAGCCTGGAGAAAAGAAGGCTTAGGGGGGACCTAATTAGTGTTTATAAATATCTTAGACTTGGGATGCAGGGGGAATTGGCCAGCCCGTTTTCAGTGGTCTGTGGGGACAGGACAAGGGGCAATGGCTGTAAGCTGGAGCACAGGAAGTTCTGCACCAACATGCGGAAGAACTTTTTCACAGTGAGGGTGACGGAGCAGTGGAATAGGCTGCCCAGGGAGGTGGTTGAGTCTCCATCTCTGGAGATATTCAAGTCTCGTCTGGATGCCTATCTGTGTAATGTGAGATAGGGAGCCTGCTTTGGCAGGGGGGTTGGACCCGATGATCTCTTGAGGTCCCTTCCAACCCCTAGATTCTGTGATTCTGTGATGTTCGACCTTCTAAAAGGAAGTCTAACAGATTTGTAAGCACTACCACTGCACTTGGTTGAGCTGTTGGCTCTTTTTCATACAGTGAGCTCATACATAGGTTTTTAGGTACCTCCAATATCAGAGTTAAACTGTAAGGTATTATGCAAAAAATCTACTGTATTAGAGAGAGTCTAGGGCTTGAGGTATGTCTCACACAGATAAGTGGTTGTAAATTGCTCTGCTGAAGTCATGTTACACTCATAAATTAACCTCAAAAAAAATTTCAGAGAAATTTTCTAAAGTATCCAATTACGTCAGACTATTAAAAACCAAATTAAGTTCTAGTAACAGAACCACCACAAAAATGGCTCCCCTTTCTACCAGTAATCAATAAAGTGAACTTGATTCATCATGCCCAGTGTTATAAATGACTCGGTCCCAAACAGGATTAGAACCAGATTGAACAATTTATTAAACGAATAAAGGCAAGCGAATGGCGCCAGGTGCTCCAGGGGTCTCGACTCCACAGTCCCAGTCCCAGTCCCAGTCCCTGGCAACCATATACTGACACGCTGGAGTGCCCGCCAGGCAACCCCCACAAGACATCCTTTAGGTGAGCTTTAGCTTTTGTCTTGCCAGCAAAGCCAGGCAGCTGGTTCTGCAGACCTGAGGCAGATCCCAGGCGCCCTCCTATTCTTCTTTCCTTCTTCCTCTTTATCACCTCCTTCTCAGAGACAAGTTGTTTCCCCTGAGGTATCACAACGCACACAATGTGCTAACATTGTGGTCCTTCAGGAGTCTGTTGCTGCTTCAACATACTTCATATTCAGTACATGCAAAAATCTTTAGCTGCCCCTCCCAGGCCCGTGTCCATACAAGGGTATGTCATTAGGCACCCCCAACACTATGCCATTTTAACACGAATCAGATGGACATATATCACAATCCCCCATTTTTACTTTTTTTTATAGTATTGAATGGTGTTTTCAATTTTAATTGATTCAACACTTGCCGAATTGGTACTAATCTTGGATCTTCTCCCCCCTCTACTACCACCACCTCCTTCCCTATCTGGTCTGGCCCTCCTCGGTGATCTTAAGGGTTGTCCCCTCTTCCGAGTACCCAAATGAATCTGTAGATTGCCCTTTCCTAATTTGTATGCTATGGCCCGAAAGTTCTGTGACAAGAAGTTCTTTTCGGGTATCTCTGTTTACTATTCTTACAGGAGAATTTTATTATTTTATTATTGTGATTACTCTTGTAAGGACAGTCCCTGCTTCAGAAAGTAAATGCATCTGGCTACATGGGTTTGGCCTTTACATCAGAAAATGTCCCTTTCTTAAAAATAAGGCTAACGCTAAACAGAGAGACATCCTGATACTAAGTTTCAAAATTTGATAATTTTTATCTACCTGCAATTCCCAAATCAAAGGCACGACTGGCAGCGAGCATAAAGTCACTTAACACCAATATAAAAGCTTGATTTTGAAGAAACCTCAGAGTGAGGTGCCCCTCACGCCTGTAGGATATGACAACAAGCAAATGCTGCAGTTACAGGGTCAGCCATCTCTCCTTGCAAAAAGGCTGCAGCTTCAGTTCTATCACTGTAATGAATTAGGGGGGCATTAGCTCATAATGATCTGTTAACAACTGAGCAAACTTTTATACCCTCTCATGGCTGATGCAGCTGCCTCGTGTCAGTTCTCAGAACTTTTAACCACAACATTCCTATAGAAAAGGTTGTCCCACCTTAGGGGACTCCTGCTGTGCAGGCGTCTTTCCTTACCATGACAAAGCACTGAACCAGGAACAAATTTACATCTCTAATTAACAAGAGGCCAGGCACAGAGAGCAGAAACAAAGCATAATCGAGCCCAGTTTCATTTTTCCAAACAACTCCCTAGCAAACCTCTTTAAACGTAAGAAAAATGGCATTGTGGCTGCTAAGATTTTATTTCCAGCCCATTTATATGCAATTAAAAGATGTATAAAGACACTAGGGCGTGCTAGATGCTTAAATCAAGTTTACTTAGGCTGCATCTATACTGTCATGCAGGTTTTAGGCATGACTTCGCACTCAGGACCTAGCGACCTTGGTTATACATACATACTACATGTGACCGTCTTTCACAGAACCTCCCCCACAGCCAGCAGCATGTACAGCCTCGAGCTACCTGTTCGGACTCAAGCAGCGCCTGCAAAGCTGTGAAGATGTAGCCTATTGCTGTTGCTGCCCTATGAATATGGTATTACTGGGTTCATCTACATACACCTCGGTAAGAAAGACAGTCAGTTGTATACTATATAACACCTTGAGTAACGTGGCATCTTACATTTTAGAAAAATATTTTGTCAGGTCACAAGTAAAATCTGTCACTATTACAAAACCTCTTGTAATACTAGAATATCTAGCTGCGGAAGAATTTTGTTCTTATTGCTGCTATACGTAGTTTTAAAAGGCAGCAATAACCTTCTGTTTCTCCTGTGAGATACAACAATTAACCTTCTTAGCATGCCACTCTGGTGCAGGCATTCATCTGTAGCCAATCCAGGATGCTGTCTTGATCTCCTCCTGTTGACTAACTTGTGATAATGTCTTCTTAATGTGAAAAAAAAAACCAAACAGTTTGACAATTTGGAGGCTCTAGCCCTGCTACCAGCACCTCTTTTGAAATTTTTGAATAGTATTTCCCTTTTTGCCAGTCCTCCAGCTTTTCTAATTTTCTTCTCATGTTCCGCTCCCCTCCTCACACACACCACCCCCCCCCCCCCCCACCGGTTTAGCTACAAATTGTCCATTTTTGGTCTCCTGGGGGTCCTGCTTGATTCTGTCTTTCCCAAATTCTCGTTCCAGCATGCTGATCCTTCCTTTCTTGAAATTTCTTTAATTTTTGGTGTTTAATGAGACTGCTACAAACCCAATGCCTTCTTGATTACCTCCAAGGGGTACCTCTCGTAAGGGATACGGAGAATCTCCCTCAGATATGGCAGTCCTACGTCTTACACATGCAGCCGGAGATCGGTCTAATTCCAGTGCTGTTTACGGTGGAGGCAGGAGCAATGGTGGTACTGGTGTAAATACCACGACTACCGGAGGGGGAGCCGCCGGCGGGGTTGGCACTGGCTCCCATTTATCTTCAAGTCCTTCTCCTGCTTTTAGTGCAAACATTGAAGCTGGAAAAGGCCGGAAAGTCCTGATTGCACAATCGCTCTCCTCCTGACTAAAAGGCCTTTTTGAATTTACATGCATGTTTGTACATCTTGGTGTTTCAAAGGATCCAAAAACATGCCAAAAGATACGTAGTCTTAAAAGCTCCTTTAGCCATTCTATCCCACAACACTGAACTAATTTTAATTTACTTTTTCCTTTTCTGGAGCCTCTAACATTCCAATTTTATTCATTATTCCTAATGGACGTCCGGTAATTTGCTCCCTTTTCTTCTCGTCCCGGGGTCTGACCCAACTAGGAATTTTACTATGGCAATTCCTACAGCCCTCGGTTACCTGTAAGAGTGTCTTGCAGGGGGGTTAGGATCTGTCACCCACCCACGACTCCTATATGCCTCTGTTTCTCCAGCTAAGGGAGAATTTGGAGGGAAAACACTCACTTCCGTCCTTCACCGGCCAAGCCCCCCGCGGGAGATTGGAACCGCAGGTCGAAGACCTCCGCACTCTCAGTCACACTCTTACACACACAGGCAACTGAACACATTACTTCTCTTCCACAGTCCACACATGACTGTGGGCACCATACTCATACTCAAGACGCACGACCCCGTCGTCTTCATTCGGGATTGAACCGAATAGTCGTTCGGGTTTTCGCACGCAGAATTACAGGCAAAAACTGCTGCAGCCGGCAAGGGAGCTCATGAAAACAATCAGATTCTTTGCTTGCCTTTATTCAGGTTCAGGATGGCATTAGTCCCGACCCGACCTGACCAGGGGCCACCAAATGGCGGGGCGCCCCTCCTAGATCAAGTCAGAGTTCAGGAACTATAGCCCTCCCGGACAAGCCCCCAGTTGTGATAAATGACTCGGTCCCAAACAGGATTAGAACCAGATTGAACAATTTATTAAACGAATAAAGGCAAGCTGGGGTGCATACCCAGCGCAGGGTGCTCCGGGAGTCTCCGCTCCACCAGGACACACAGCCTACAGTCCCAGTCCCTGGCTTATACGTCTTCCAGGGACAGCACCGCACAGCGGCTTAAACTGACACGCTGGAGTGCCCGCCAGGCGACCCCCACAAGACACAACCATATACTGACACGCTGGAGTGCCCGCCAGGCGACCCCCACAAGACATCCTTTAGGTGAGCTTTAGCTTTTGTCTTGCCAGCAAAGCCAGGCAGCTGGTTCTGCAGACCTGAGGCAGATCCTAGGCGCCCTCCTATTCTTCTTTCCTTCTTCCTCTTTGTCACCTCCTTCTCAGAGACAAGTTGTTTCCCCTGAGGTATCACAATGCACACAATGTGCTAACATTGTGGTCCTTCAGGAGTCTGTTGCTGCTTCAATGTACTTCATATTCAGTACATGCAGAAATCTTTAGCTGCCCCTCCCAGGCCCGTGTCCATACCAGGGTATGTTATTATGCACCCCAACACTATGCCATTTTAACACGAATCAGATGGACATATATCACATTTGGTAATGATACAGAAACAGGAAAGGGTATATTTAAAGGTGGACCAATAAAAGACACGCTAAACTAAGAAGCGGCATATTAAATGTGAGCAGATTGCAGCAAGAAAAGAATTTACTTTCTTCTTCCCTCATATACAGTTCTCATCTCCAAGCAGGAGAATCATGAAATCTTCAGAAGCATCAAGACAAGCATCAATATTAGAAAATCAGCACAACAACAACAAAATGCTATTTATACCAAATAAGAACATACCAAAAGATCCAAGAAGTGTTACCAAGCTATTGGTGAATGGGCAATTAGGTATGGGACAACAGAAGCACTAACGATGGGATTTCTCAACAAATTCATCTTACTATTTTTAGAAGATTAGTCAAGCTTCTTAACACTATTATTTATACAGCTGCTGTGAAAGTAATTTATTCTTAACTCACTGTGATGGTTTTGGCTGGGATAGAGTTAATTTTCTTCACAGCAGCTGGTATGGGGCTGTTTTGGGTTTGTGCTGGAAACAGCATTGGTAATACAGACATGGTTTAGTTACTGCTGAGCAGGACTTACACACAGCCAAGGCCTTTTCTGTGCTTCACGCCAGCCCACCAGCAAGGCGGCTGGGGGTGCACAAGGAGTTGAAGGGACACAGCCAGGACAGCTGACCCAAACCAACTAAAGAGATACTCAGTATCATATGACAACATGCTCAGCATATAAGGGGGCTGGGGAAAGAGCTAGGAGGTGGGGGCATTCAAAGGGATGGCATCTGTCTTCCCAAGTCACCATTAGAGGTAACAGAGCCCTGGTTTCTTGGAGATGGCTCAACAGCTGCCTGCCCATGGGAAGTGGGGGATGATTTCCTTGCCTTGTTTTGCCCGTGTGTGCACACATAGGTGTGTGCTTCACCTATGAAAATGTCGTCTTCAACCCATGAGTTTTCTTACTTTTACCATTATTCTCCCCCATCCCACTGAGGGGGGGGAAGAGTGAGCAAGAGGCTGCGTGGGGCTTTGCTGCCAGCTGGGGTTAAACCCCAACACTCACTGACATCCCTACCTTTTAACGTTTTGCATGGAAATCAAGGGCTTAGGCCAGATTTGGTGAACACCAAGTATCCAAGGTCTGGAAGGGTGTTTTTAACAGAGCTTTGTCCACAGCTCACCAACAATGGGTGTATACTCCTTCACTTATTCTAGAAGTGGATTCAAGTCTTCCTCATTTTCTCAGTTCTTTAACTAAAAGCCCTAAAAAGATTTTTGATAGTGCTGCTCTGTCAGATGAGTCAATCCCTTTCCTAAAAGGCAGTAGAGTGAAGTGGTACTGGACCAAAACTATACAATACTCAGAGCACAAAGTAAGCAGCAGAGTATCTGTGAATTTCCATAAGACCACAGAAGAAAAACTCTTTTAGGCCTAATTCTTACAGCCAGTTTTGATAAAAAAAAACAGCACAGATGTATTTTTAGAACACTGCCTGATCAATTTCACAGGTTTACAGTTTAAAAACTACCAAGAAAAGCAACTATTGAGGATAAGACGCTGCCCAAGTCAAGAATCATTCTCATCTGATCAAACATCTTATTTATCTGGCAATTAGACATGGGAAAATTGAGTCTTTTCATTATTAACTTGCTAACTTTTAATAGGCACAAACACCCTAATCATAATTAAATTGGGAATCAAACAGATTGAGAAAGGGCAAATAGTAACATTATTTTTAAATTATATTTTAGAGTACATTCTCTAGCCAGCGTTAAATCCCAATTTCTTAAATTGCCAATTCCCTGTTTTACCAGGCTCCATAAACACTCTTACAATATCTTACATCTTTACGATGTTGACAACAAGTTTGTCCTAGAATTTATTTTAATATAAAAACATTTTTATTACAAGCATGAGCTCTGTTTTGATGACCTGGCAAATATTCAATAGCTCTAGGATACTCTTCATTCTCAGGAAGATATTTTTGGTAAATTTAAAACAGATCACAAGAAAGTAAGAATGGGATGTCTGCGAGACCACTCTGCACAGGCAGGATTTACTACGCTTAAACCCTCCACGATCAGCTCGGTTGCCAAACAGCACTTTGTTCCTTTCTTGCTTTCCAACTTCAGTCAGATCTACAATTGAGACTGCCACTTTATTCTGCAACATGTCCCATCACTAGAAAGGTTTCTTGCTACCAGGTCTGATCTAAGTCCTTTTTCTTGATATTCCAAGTCCATTCTCTAAACCATCCCTCAGCAGTCAGTCCCCCAAAGCACTTGAAACCTCTATTCAGATTCATGCTATCTACAAACTCAGTAATTATACACTTTATTTCACTTTAGGAGGAGATTTCTGCATTCTGGAAATATAGAACTGCTTTGAATTTTTTTTGTAAGTATTTTTAATAGAGTGAAGGTCAGTAGTATACACCCACACAAACCTTTACAAGAAAGTGCTTTCGTTACCCCGACAGTACCCATGGGTCTGCTAGCAAGCCCCCTCTTGCATAGGTACCACACTACAGATCAAGCACTGCTCACCAGCAACACAGCATTAATACAGCTATCAGAAATAAGCTTATCAAGGTAAACACCACAAACCAGAACACAATTCCACTGCTTGCAGAAACTCTCTTGGTAACAAAAGAGTAGTCCCAAAATTTATCACTCGATGTCTAAGCCACCACTACCTATATTTGCCATCCTTTAATCAAAGTGCCATAAAAGCCAACTCAGCCTAGGTTGTCTATTGCTGAAGCAGAGTTGCACAATTCCAGAAAGGTACTACTACGATCCTCTACTATTAAGACTCAAATGCGGGTTAAGTTTCTTTAACCAGACTGGTGAAAATGTTTGGTCCCATCTCAACAATAGCCTCTGGAGTCTGATTCACATACTGCAGAGTGACTTCAGGAAAGAAAGTCTCACATAACTCACAAATTTAAAAAAAAAATAATTGCTGTGTTTTGGATACTAGAACAGTATACACCAAAGAAAAAGCCTGTTCTTCAATTTTACCTCTTGTGTTGGATCTGAAAGAAGTCTGTGAAGTATTTTGTTTTGGGTAACAAGCAGTAATTAATCTGATATTCAAAAATACAAAATTTAATCCTATCGTTTTGTCAAGTATGATCTCTAATAATAGGGCAGTGAATGCCAAGGAGTCATGAACAGCTGTTTCCAAACGATGCACAGTGAAGAGATTTGTCATAAATAAGACCCAGTCATCTACTCTGAGCCACATTAGCAGCTGAAAAACACTGCACCAAGTACACTTAACCAACCTCAGAGAAGTGCTGGGCTGGGTTTTTTTATGGTTGAGTCAATATGGTAATTTTGTGACAAAAACTATTCCTGACCAGTTCTAAAGCAGCTAGAAGCACTGCTTTAAAATCAAACAAACAAACAACAAAAAAAACCCCACAACCCACACTGGCAAAAAAACCCTTATTTGTGCCTTCTGGAGAGCATTTAGGTAAATTTAATACATTGTCTTTGTTTTAGAATAAAAAGTCCTATGCTGAAAAAAGAGAAGCAGAAAGCCACTGAATAAATCAGGAGTCAAGAACTGTGTGAAAAGCCTAAGAAAAAAACATCTAGAGTAAACTACAAAAACAAAACAAAACAAACCACCCAAAAAGCTGCAAACCTAACCCAAATATCATTACTGTAGCTCATGCTTACAAAATTAAATGAAGTAAAATATTAAACAGTACAGTACATTTTGCTTGCACGACTATTATTTTTCTTTTTTAGATTATCTCAGACAAAGATGTAAGTGAACCCACACTTAGAATAACAGCACAGAAATTTAGAATTTTACTTGGTGTAATAATGAACTATTTCAGTAACCAGGACAAGAAAAGTCCAGGAAAAGTATATGGCTTCCTTTGCTTCGCAAAATGAGGTCCCAGTATTTATGTAAACAGTGTTTGTAAACATCTAAAGGAGTAAATTCCACTACAAAAAGAGATGCCTCAATCCAAAACACTGCAAGAATCACAAGGAAATACTGACCACGGTAGATTTACTCTGAATGCACTGCCATGAAGATTAGAAGAGTAAGATTCTGGAACAACTTTCAAACTAAAGACAAGTACTTGAACTCACCAATTCCTATTCAGCTTCTAAGTCAGTAACTAGTACTTGTAACTTAAGAGGCTAATGTGTTGTACAAGGCACGTATACAATGTAATTATTAATCCACATCCCCCTCCCCACCACCTCAGGTAATAACGACATGAAAATACTGTGTCGCCCCTACAGCAAGCTCCCCCTCTCCACTTGCAATCAATATACTGTTTAAAACCCAGACTTTCTAAACACAAAGACCACCCACTAGAACTACAGTATCAAACGTTTTTCGTCACCCCCCCTTGCAGTAATGCAGCTAGAATTCAACATGGCAGAAAACACCATACAGTCACAAGCTGCTGGATTAACCTACTTTCAGATTACTTTAGCAAAGTGCTTCTTCAAGCTTCACCTTATTTTGCAATTTTCTCTTTATCTGCAATTTTCTCCTTATCTGCAATCTTTCACTCACTACTACTGGAAATAATAGGCAACAGAAAAAATAACTAACATTTAAATTTTGTTTGCAAAGCGTGTTTGTAAACTAAATGCCTCCGTGCATTTAGCACATAAGGCAGGGGCATGAAATATATGATCCAGGATAATTCACAAATTATCTCGGTGTTACAGAACACATCTTAGGTTTAACAAACAAAATTTCTCACATTTTAATAAAATTTGTGCAACTTCTTGCAGTATTTTTTATTTAATCTTTTTTCCCCTCCAATATTTACAGGTGGTGGGGGGGAGGGTTGAACAACAAAACACCCAAAAAAACCCAAACAACCAATCAACCACAGAATGCCCGCTCATCCTTGTACCATTTGTCCTAAATTAGGAACTCCTGTCACTTCTGTGAGTTACAGATTTCACCCTTCATCAGTCCTGATCGACGATCAATTTCACCAAAAAGGCAGAGTGGCAGGAGTTTCTAACCACTGGTGACACATGAGAGCATCACAGGCCAAGCACAGTGCAAAACCCTAGCAAGCATCTGCTAGTCCAGCCTCGAGCTCTACACAGCACATAAAAAAATAGGGATACACTGCAGTCACATGCCAGATTCACTACAGGCAGGGTAACTGCAGAGTCGCTACAGACGGAATCAAGTGCATTTATTCACTCATTTAGTTGCAGCACTAAACCAGAAAGCAGTTCTGCTGCCAAAAGTTATGGAGCAAAAGGATAAGGCAAGAAGACAGATCTAGGATCTTTTGTTCCCTCCCCCACCTCCATCTACAAAATGTTAGAAACAATTAAACCTTACAAAGCCTTAAAATTAAAAAAAAAATTTAAAAAACCCAACCCAACTCTCCAACTGGAAGACTTACGATCTAACCTGACTTCTTTCATGTACCAGAAATTCATATAATGTCTTCTGCATGGCCTCTGCTAACAGAGTGAAACAACTCTAATTTGCCTTTACAAATGTCCTCAACCTGGACTTAAACATATCATCAAGAAAGCAAAGGCTATTGATGTCTGGAATAGAATGGTTACACACACACAAAAATATAGTTTAAGTGATCACTCCTGCTCCCTTCTCCTTTACATAGAATTTCTTCCAGCTTCACTTCCATTCATCAACTCTTTCCAGCATTATAAACCCTCTCTCTCTATTTGTAAACTTACACAACACTAAAAATAACTGCAAGCATCCCTGGAAGTGCACAATACTCTTCAGAAGCTGGAAAAGTGACTCCCATGAGAATTCATCTCAAGGGAATTCTGCACTGGCTGCATAAGTGGACATGAGAACCCGCAGACAGGGCAGAAAAACTATCTTCTGGGGTGCTGCAAGGGCAGAGAGTAGAGCAGGCAGATGTAATCAGAGCATTCTGAATTTTAGTTCCATGTTTTGTTTTCTATAAACAGGTAAAATAAGAAAAAAGAGCCTGATCGTTAAAGTACAGAAATCCGAGAGGACTATGGCACATAACATAATGTGCATCCACATTTAATTGCCATGATTTTTTAAAATTATTTTCATTACTCAGTTTAAGTAGCCCTAACTGAAGGAAATGCATTTAGCATCACACTTCTAATGTATTTAACTATAAACACCGTAACAATGTTGTAACTCATAAGAATCAAGCGTAAAAATTTATAATCCTACCTTTTCCTTTCGCAGATCCACACACATCACAAAAGAATGTCTCAACAACACAACTCTTCAATTTATCTGAAATAGTTATGAACTTTATGAATCACGTGGTAACAAAGCACAGATACTCTGTAACGTCCTTCTGAGGGCACACTGCCTACTCTCAACATTCCGTACTCTCTCAACCACAAAGATAGTCTCCTTTATTGTTTTCACCTTCACGAATTTTACCGAAGAAAAACACGAATTTGATGGCTTACTAATTTTAAATCTGGAAAGTATATTCTGAAATATTAAAATACAACATCCAAAAGTGTTCTGAAAGACTGAGGACCAACTCATACTTCCCTAGAAAATTAACAACTGTAGTGACTTCTCCCATAGGAAAGATGCTCTAGTACCTTACTCATCCTTGTGGTCCTTTGCTGAACTCACTGTACCAAGTCCCTACCTTTCTGGTACCAGAAATCCTACAGCAGAACACAGTGCTCCACAGCTGGCCTCACTGGGCTGAGAGGAGAGATGAACTCCCCTTGACCTGATGGGAACACTCCTCGTAATGTGGCTCAGGGAGAGGTTTGCTTTACATGCTCTGAGGATAGCATGGTTGGCTTGCTGCCCAACAGGACACCCAGGTCCTTCTCTGCAGAGCTGCTTACCAACTAACCAGTCCCCAGCATGTACTGGCATACGCTGCTACTACTCCCTACTACGCAGGACTTCACACTTTTCCTTTGCTGAACTTCACAAGGATCCTGTGTCCAGTTCTCCATCCTGCCCAGGTTCCTATGAATGGCAGTATGAGCATCTAGTCTATCAGCCACTCCTCCCCATTTTGCATCATCTGCAAACTTCCTGAGTGCAAACTCTGCCCCATTGTCCAGGGCTCTTAATATGTTAAATAGTACAGGCTCCAGTACTGAACCCTGGGGTACAACAGTCACAGCTTCCTCCAAATGGCCTTCGTACCCCTCATCACAATCCTGACAGGCTGGGCCTGGCCATTCAAACGTTTGTTGATACACTTCATCATTCACTTCTCTACACTTTGTCAGCTTCACTATGAGGATGTCATGGAGGACACTGTCAAAAGCCTTACTGAAATCAAGATAAACAACATCCACTGCTCTCCATTCATCTACCGAGCTAGTCAGCTACTTTTAGAGAGGGCTTGGTTAAGCATGATTTCCCCTTCATAAAGCCATGCTGACTGCTCCCACTCACCTTCCTGTCCTTCATGTGTTTGGAAGTGGTTTCCAGGATTAGTTGCTCTACCACCTTCCCAGGGACTGAAGTGAGGTTGACCAGCCTGGATCCTCCTCCTTATCCTTCTTGATGACAGGATTGACATTTGCTCTCTTCTAGTGCTCAAGAGCCTCTCCCAATCACCCTGAGACCTCTCAAAGACAATAAGGAATGGCCTTGCAATGACATCAGCCAGCTCCCTCTGTACTCATGGGTGCATCCTGTCAGGACCCATGGATTTACGTACATCTAGTTTAAGTGTTCCCTAACCTGATCCTTTCTCCGTGGGTGGAGAAAAAAAGCACAGCAGAACTTTAAGATGACAAGGACATGAGATCAGAGACTGTCTCCACCCAATTTTAAGAGCATGTTGTTCAACTTGCCTAACCAGTATTCAGCTGG
Organism: Gallinula chloropus; assembly: GCF_964237585.1. Lineage (NCBI taxonomy): Eukaryota > Metazoa > Chordata > Aves > Gruiformes > Rallidae > Gallinula > Gallinula chloropus. Next base: position 69,473,145 of record NC_140089.1, read on the forward strand.
CAGAGGAAAGACAGTCCCACTGGTATTGAAGAGATCCAACTTCAGGGAGGTCTCTCCATGTGTACAAAATCGAAGAATTTCCTTAGTCCAGAAAGCTGTCTTGAATATTTAAGACAGGTTTCATTAACATGTGTGAGATACATTTGGTAATACTCTTTGTCTAAACTACTAGAATAAATTAAAAAAGAGTTTGTTGGGGTTTTTTTCATATCTTAGCATATAGAAACCTTTAAAAATGGTGGCATCACTGTAATAACTAAAAGGGTGGTCAGTACAATAGTAAAATAGCCAAAATACCTTCAATCTAAAAATGTAATTTACTAAAAAATTGGTACAACCAATTTATATAGAGCCAACCTAAGTTTTATAGAAAAAAAAGTTTTTAAAATAACACTAAAAATTAGGGGGAAAAAAAGCCCTGACAGCTGAATCCATCTCACCAGAATTTAGATACACATAAAAATAAGTTTGCATTTCCAGCTTTTATACCTCTCATGCTCTGCAGACAGCCTATAGTACTTTACAGGGAACGGTTTCTGTAACACTGTATTTCAGAGATTGTCAGAATATGATTAAAATAAAAATACAATATAAACACAAAAAGCTATGAATACTTGAAGATTATGAGTGGAAAAGCAAAGTTATTAATGGGGGGGGAGAGGGTATGCAGCAAAAAGAAGCTTCAAGCCATGAATTACCAAAGTTAGAAGAGAGATAATTCAGATTTCTTTATGCTCCCTGAAGAGCAGTTTAGAACTTCGTTTTACCAATTTTTATATAGAAACAGAATAAATGAACAGAATAAATGTGAACAGAATGCAAATAAATGAACAGAATCAATGTTAAGAGCACACAGATAAATACACATTTGTAATTTTCAGGATAGTCTAAAATTAGCATGTAGGCATATCTAAGTGGCACGTATCTATGATCTTTTGCCTAATGCCTCACAGATTGTTATTACCATAAGCACAACACACCATAAACGTCATGTGTCTTTAACTCCACCCCTCAGCTACACACTTGTTTGACAATCCACCCTCACATTGTCACCACAATTTTCAGTGTAATATTTAGAAATGAGGGGAAAGAAGATTATAATTCATCAGAGTTCAGTGGTCTGTGGAGACAGGACAAGGGGCAATGGCTGCAAGTTGGAGCACAGGAAGTTCCGCACCAACGTGCGGAAGAACTTTTACAGTGAGGGTGACAGAGCCCTGGGACAGGCTGCCCAGGGAGGTGGTGGGGTCTCCTTCTCTGGAGGTATTCAAGATCCGCCTGGACGCCTGAGTGATATGTCCTAGGGAGCTGCTTTGGCAGAGGGGTTGGACCCGATGATCTATCGAGGTCCCTTCCAAGCCCTATGATTCTATGACAGTGATGTGACAGTAGAAAAAATAAAAGGTTATATATTATTCAGTGTCTCAAGTTTGTTGCTACTGTTGCTGTTTTGCTTCCTTGGTCAGGAGCTACAGCAAGCTCATTATCAAATCCTTCATAAGTCAAGACAACAAATAAAGCATATATAGGAATAGCAGAGGTTTCTATAAGCAGGTCTATATGACATCTTTGAGTGACCATCTAACAAGAAGGGAAAGGAGACACGTAATTTTCTAGCAGGGAATTCAGCAACTGAATGCTTACTATCAAAGACATGCTAAATGCCAGTTGTACTCCAGTTCAAGACAATAACAACAACAAAAAAAAGATAAAGCCATTTGCTAAGGCAAAATTTTCACTAAAAGAGAGAAACTCAAGAATAACTGGCCTACAGAACAAAATGACCCCGTGGTTCTCCCACCTTAGAACAGCTTCACCTGCTCAACATCAGCCATGGAAAAAACTACACAGCTAAAAAACTATACGCACAGGTCACAGAATCACAAGGTTGGAAAAGACCTTTGGAGATCAAGTCCAACCATTGCCATCCTGTGCTAAACCATATCCCTACAGTACCTCATCAACCCTTTTTTTCAACACAACCAGGGAAGGTGACTCAACCACCTCCCTGGGCAGCCTGTTCCAGGCCCTGACAACTCTTTCAGTAAAAAATTTTTTTCTTATATCTAATCTGAACCTGCCCTGGCACAGCTTCATGCCATTTCCCCTTGTTCTATCTCCTGTCACCTGGCTGAAGAGACCATCACTCACCTCTCTACAACCTCCCTTCAGGTAGTTGTAGGTGGTGATAAGGTCTCCCCTCAGCCTCCTCTTCTCCAGGATAAACAGCTCCAGCTCCCTCAGACGCTCCTCATAGGATTTGCCCTCCAGCCCCTTCACCAGCCTGGTTGCCCTTCTCTGGACTCGCTCGAGGACCTCAATGTCCCTTTTATGGTGAGGAGCCCAGAACTGGACACAGTACTTGAGGTGCAGCCTCACTAATGCCAAGTACAGGGGCACAATTACTTCCCCAGACCTACTGGCCACACTGTTTTTGATACAAGCCAAGATGCCATTGGCCTTCTTGGCCACCTGGGTACACTGCTGGTTCATGTTCAGCCTGCAGTCAACCAACACCCCCAGGTCCTTCTCTTCCTGACAGCTCTCCAGCCAGTCTCCCCTGAGCCTGTAGCACTGCATGGGGTTGTTATGTCCCATGTGAAGCACTCCACAATTGGCCATGTTAAACTTCATCCCCTTGGTCTCAGCCCATCGGTCCAGTCTGTTCAGATCCCTCTGAAGAGCCTCCCTACCCTCAGGCAGATCAACACTTCCTCTTAGTTTAGTGTCATCTGCAAACTTACTGAGAGAGCATTCAATCCCTTCATCGAGGTCACTGATAAAGATGTTGAACAAGACTGGACCCAGGATTGAGCCCTGGGGGACGCCACTCATGACCGGCCTCCAGCTGGATTTGGTTCCATTCACCACCACCCTTTGGGCCCATCCAGCCAGCCAGTTTCTAACCCAGCTGAGGGTCCACCTGTCAAGGCCAGTGGCAGCCAGTTTCTCAGTCAGAATGCTGTGAGAAACCGTGTCAAAGGCTTTACTGAAGTCCAGGCAGACCACAGCCACAGCCTTCCCCTTGTCCATTAATTGGGTCACCTTGTCATAGAAAGTGATCAGGTTAGTTTGACAGGATCTACCTTTCGTAAACCCATATTGACTAGGCCTGATCCCCTGGCCATCATGCATGTGCATCCTATGCATCCCCAGACATCAGACCACACAGACAGTCTCTCCTCCACAAACAAAAACATCCAAGATTTTTCTCAAACTAAGCACTGTATCACAAGCTGCACATTCTGCCCTGAAACAACAGTGAAAATTCCTTGTGATAAGAGATCCTACGCAGTTATTTCTGGTCAAGGTTATGGCTAACTTGAGGCACAACTGTTAAGGGTAAGCTTGAAACTACTCTTGCTTAAACTCTTACAGATACATCTCAATTTTCATCCCCTTTTTAAATACATAGTTTATTACACCTTTTCTCTACTCCGTGATTTAGTTTGAACAAAACAAAATAAGGTAACTTCAAGTTATTGTGCTACCCAAAATTTGCATGTTAATAACAGAAAATAATACTCAACCCCCAACACAAGCTTTTCGGATTCTTCTTTAAAATTAAAGCATTTCTACTGATCACAAATGGCTGGAAAAGCATGACAACTATTTGAACTGCACAGTCACAACAGAATGAGCTTAAATCTTCACAACCAACCATTTAACACTTTCAAGGCAAAGTGTGCATTTCACCACTTCACTACATTTTAATGATGAAGAGAGTTTACAGACCAGTAACTTATAAACAGGGCTAAGTTATGGTATGGTAATTGTCTCAAGTTATTTGGTTCTCTAAAACTCATTGTCAAAGACTCACACTTCCGATAAAAGGAAAAGGAACTGAACTTTTAAAGGTCTCTCCCACTGGTTCAACAGCCATTTACAAAATTTTGAACCATCAGCTAAAACCTCTTCTTTCTCAACTATGCTACTACTGCAAAGTAAGGAAAATCTCCCTGTTTAGTCTTGCTGTGCTCACCAACCAACACGGAACTGTTATGATGAATATTCCAGCACTGAACAAGGAAGGGTAAAATAAAATATATGCACTGTTTTTCTTTTTTAAATTTACTTTCTTGCCTCATCTTTCAAAAAGCAGTATGTTCCTGCAGAGCACAGAGGATGGAGCCACATCCTCTGTCAAACACGAACACTAAAGGAAGAGCTGCTGCAGGAGCAGTCACACACCATTCATGGTGTCATGTACACATGCACACACAGGGAGGAGCTGTTGACAGATATTAGTTGTTTAACGAAATAAATGAGTTTTAATTAGAATAAATTACTGAGGATTATAGTAGGGTGTGATTTGTACTGTTTATAAGTTTTACTTAGCATGAGTAGCTAGATCTGCTGAAGCCTTTAGGCTGTGATAGTTATTTTTCTCAGTAGTTTTCCTAGCAGTTGGTACAGTGCTGTGTTTAATCTTTTACCATGGGAAACTATTTTGATATCACACTGACGTCCCACTAGTGTTTTTCCCAAGTCTGGGACTCTTCAGTTCTCCATGTTCCACCAGCAAGGGCAGGGGCACAAGGAGCACAATCCAGAAGATAAGGATGCTCCAACCTTCAGCTGAAGCTGCAGATCAAGCAAGATAAGAGCCTGCCTGCCTGGACACAGAAAAAAGATAATGTTAGAAGACCCCAGACAAGAAGTCATCACTGGAACTGAAAGAGCTTGGACAGAACATGAAGGACATGTGGGGAGTGGGTATATGAATCACAAGGATATAATCGTCAAGAGACTTCTTTGTTTAGGGTCAAACACCCAATCTGGGCTGGTTTTGATGCTGTGCCTTTTCCATTTAACTATTTTTATATAGCGATTTTATAGAATTCAATGCCTGAGACTCTGCTGCAAGTAACTTAAGAGTTGAGCCTCAAGAAGAAGGAAGCATGTCCAAGAAGTGTGTGTGTGCAACACTGCGAACGGTGTGTGAATGCTTAGGCAGCAGCTCCTCTGCTGATGTGGAACACCTTCATAAGACTAATGACATGCCTAGGCATAAGAAGTGTACGAAGTCAAACCATAATAGCAAGTTTTTTGTAATCATTTAAAGCCAAAACATTCTCTAGTATGGCCATAGCCCTACAATCTAGTTGAACTTTAAAAACAAACCAACCAACCCAAAAACCAAACAACCACCCCCCCCAACCAAGAAAACCCAAAAGCCACCTTCGTTTCTAACTTACATAAGGATGAATCAACTAAAGCACACTTTGTTTGGCATAAGGACCTTGAATGTCAGCAGACTCAGTGTTCTAAAAACCCATCACTGTGCTTTATCATATGGTCTTTTCCTTCCTATATATGTATATAATGGTTGCTTATGAGCCATATATATAGTTTTATATCACTTCTATGCATCAAGTATTAGCGTCAAGACATTCAAAACATCCTTTAGGAAATGCTTTAGAAACAAAGATCATTAGAGAGCTTTGCACAGCTTAACCTTCACTTTCCAAAAAGGTTTTTCCTCCTTCCCCTGTACCAAAATGCAAATTAAAAGAGCAAACAATTTCATAACACAGTATAACTTCATACTTGAAGGCAAACTACAATCAGGTTCTTTCCACTTGAAGCCCTACACAGTTGCAGAACCATTTGGTGAAGACCTTAGCACTCATCTCCTGCCCTCTGCAAGGTTCAAATTCTGAAAGCTGAAGTGTTAGTGCAGTAACATCACCACCCCACTCGGCATAGGTTATGTAACAAAATCACTGTGAATTCTTCTGCACTTCAGAGTCTTCACAAGGATCAGAAGAAACAGCAGTTTAAAAAAAGGTAGGTGTTCTGACATGGCCTGAACACAGAAAGCAGAAAAGTAATTCTATGTGTTTCAGCTGTTTCCCAGACTATATTTACCCAAAATACAAAAGGAGATGATCATGGAAGAATTGATGGCACCACACAGTGCATTATCACTAGTTACGGTGTAATACTACTGCTCAAACACACACAGAAATAAAAACAAACAAAAAAAAAAGCATGTCATATCTAATTAAAGTTCATTTCTAATAAGGTTTTCAAATAGTTCCCTTTGCAGGACAGAATTTACTACTCCTACTGAGAAGTAAAGGCAGCTTCCCCAAAAGTTACTGACATACAATCACTGTCACGCTGTTCCATCCACACATTTTAAACTGAAGAATCTCATTAGAACGAAGGGAAAAAAAAGCATAAAGTTCATTAACTCGTGAAGAACTAACAATGCTAAATACCTACACAATTTCCATATATCATTTTACAAATTTAATCCCACTCAAGCTTTGCTACAAGTTTAAACCCCGGTTACTCTTAAAAGCTTCCACCGTCAGTTTTTTTTTCCCCACAGCAGAGCAGCCTACACCATTCAAGACAATTTCTCAACAGAAAAGGACCCATTTTAGGATTCTACCAAAATAAACACATCAGTAAAAGAGCCAAGCTGCTGACAGTTATTCCAGTACAAAAGCTATGTTTACATCAAGGCTTAAAGTATAATCTCTCCGGGGCAAGGACCTTATCTTCACAGTTGTCTGCAAACTACTTAACAGACTAGGCAAATAAAAACCTGAAGAAGAAATTAAAGTGGACCAGCATACTAGGCATTTTCTCATCAACGAGCCTAACCAAGTATGAGTTTTGCTTAGTGTACAGGACATGGCTGTAAAGCACGCCTGAATCCTTGTCAAATGCCTAATGCACACAAGTAACAACTGCACTTCCCAAGTGCAAATGTGGTGAAAAGGAAAAGAAAAAAGCCATCCTGCCAGCAGATATATGTAAAGACAGATTTAATTTAATGAAGCTAAAAAGCAAACTTTCCAAAGCATACAGAAGGGAAAGAGTCCACATAAAGATGTCAGCCAAAATAATAAGTGCGGGGATGCAATTTCAATTCCAGTGAAAGCCTCTTCTCAAAAGGTAAAAGTATCTCACAGCACCAAAAGTTACTTTCTTAAAGAGACAGGTATCACTTTTTCTTTGAGTTTAGAAACAAGTACTTGTGTTACTACTTTTATGACAGTATAACAGCCAAAACCAACCCTAAATGGCCACTCATGCCTGAATTCTTCCTATTTACCAAATGCTTTCAACTAACCGAATGAGGAAGGTCGCTCTTCTCTGTTAGTTTGGTTCCTTCACATGGGGACTCATCAACCCCCAGCCACAAGCCACAGACACAGTACAGAAACAGACTCCTAATCATGTTCCACAGCTTTCATGTTTAAAAAAAAAAAATCAAGTAGAAGTTGAAACAAAGAACCAGCAAGGCCATCCAAAGAAAGCGAAATGCTGAAGCTAGATCTAGTTTCAGATACCGAGAAGGCAGCACATAGAATTACTTCAGCAAGCCTAAGAATTTTAAAAAAACTTGTTTAAGCACAAACCTCTCATTTGTGGTCAAAATAACAAGGTACAGGGGAAAAAAGCACCGTAGCAAACTTTATATACAGTTTCACATACTTAGCATTACTTTTTCTACAAGGCTTTAAAGACAAGCCACCTTCCCAAACATCTCTGCATTGCCGTCGGAGAACACCGTGGGTTTTTTTTTTCATTAGTTCACTACTACTACTATTACTTCAGTACTGAAGAACCTCTGAAGAACTTTTTAAAAGGCAGTCACTAAGGTAAAGGTGTCACTTTTACCAGACACTCAGTTTACAGTCTAGCCAGTAACGCTTTATTTAAAGTAAAATTACCACTGACTTTTGAATTAAGTTGTTCTGTCCATCTTAATTTTCTTTGAGGGAGTTGCAATTCAGCTGAATGCAAACCTAAACAAAAAAAAGTAGATGTTGTAAGCATATTAATTTTAAAAGTTAAATTATATCTACCTTCAGACACATTTAATCACTGAAGGAGGAAGGGGACAGAAATACGTCTAAAAAAAACATGCGAAATTAGTTAGTTCACCACTGGATTTAGTTTTGAATCCTTCCAGAAAGGTGGAGGAGTTTTGTAATGTTCCACTTGAGGACCAAACTTATTAATTCCCATTTCAGAACTGGAAACTCACTCTGAATCCAACCTTAAAATTTCAACACATAAAAAAGCTAGTTTGCATCATCAGAGAAACTCATCTTTGGTAAAAAGTTTCTGGGTTCCCTAAGTGAGAAAGAAGAATGGAAGGAAATTTCAAAAGAAAGGAAAAAAACCCACCACTAAACCATAATATCTACACAAAACTACATTGTTACCTTATTATTATGCTGGACAATCATTTAATACAAATTAGAGACTGAGATGTGATAGCCATCCAGCAGACTTGGTCAATAATAGCTCGCTGTTGAGATTAAAATATCAATGTGAAGGGTAAATTACTTACAGGTTCAGTCCAGATGTACCTATTTTTCCACCTCCTAGAAAAATCACATTTCTACCTACACACTTCTTCCTGAATATGTAATCTGCAAATTCTTCAAGAATTATTCAATTAATTATTAAAAAAAAAAAAACAAATAAAAAATTGACTCTGCAATCTCATCTCAACATTCTCAAAACCCTCAACAACCTCTAGGCAGTAAACATTACTAATTTAACCATTTTACTGACAAAATGTTTATTCACAGGTAAACTGACTTATGAACATTACAACACTTACCAAATCCAAGAGGACTGCACAAGGTGCTAGCACTGCGCAATTTGTATTTTTCCAGTTTGTTCTCCTTGAGATATCTCCCGGGTTCTTGGTGATACTACATTCGTAGCTATTTGACGTAGATTCACATCACAGAAATCAGCTACCCATCCTTCTTGCTCACAGATCCTACAAAGGCTATTTCGAAAATTTGCCAACTCCCTATCTTTTTTGTCCTCTCTGACAGCTTCTTCTCTTGTCTATTCCATGTACGTAACACTGTAAGAAGCATCAGCTCCGGGTGAAATAAATACACTTTTTACACCACAAACTGCGAAGCCAAAAATCCAAATTTCACATCTGAACTGTGGAAGATTAGCCACCTTCAGGTAACTGAGTCTTGGTAAACAACAGCTATCTGGACACCTCCATACTGCTTATTGGCAACATTTTTCAAAAAAAAATATTAAAAGTATAAAAGAAAAAGTGATAAACAAACATCTGTTAGATTCTTCATTTAGAAAATAGGTCTCACTGCAAAACGACAGAAGGCTATGTCAGAAAATCTAAAAAACGAGACCCAGGGGAAAGCATCTGCCATGAAACTTTTCAGCAGTGTCTACACAGTGACTCAGGCTGCATTTAACCTGGAGCCAGTTAAGAAAACTGGTTGTGTGCCTGTGACTTCAGCCTAAAAGGGGAAAAAAAAGAAATTAAAAAAGTGTCTAAAAGCAAGAAAGCGCTTTATTTTGGCAGCCGAAGTATGCAGAACTCGATAAATTTAGCCAGGTACCCATGCCATGGGGACCAAAGCGCCCACGGGTGAGGTGCTCGGCGCTGCTAAAAGGAAAAGCTCACGGCTTCGGGCTTTGGCTGCTCAGACGCCCACTGCTAAGTTTCAGGAGCCCTTTCAGGAAGAAGCACTCGGACAAATAATCCCGGAACGGTGCCTGATACTTCTCCCCTCTCGCAAGGGGCGACTGCTGCCGGTCGGCTTCCGCCGAGTTCTGCTTTGCGTTTTGGTTTGGGGGTTTTTTTCCCTCCCTACCAGCTGAAGCAAGAGGCTGCAAACCTCCGGGGCTCGCTCTGCGATCCAAACCGCCTACGGTAGAAAAGAACCAGAACAATCAGTCCCCTTTTGAAAGTCGAACCGGCGTTAGAGAAACCCGCAAGCCCGAGAGCCAGACACGCGTGTACGCGGCCAGCCAGAGCAACTCGAGTGCAGCAGCCCCGGGTAAAGCCCAGCTCCGCTCGGCTCGGTTCGGCGCGGCTGGGCTGGGCTGGGCTCGGCTCGGCTCGGTCCGGCCCCGGAGACAGCAGCGGGCGCGTCTGCAGGGGAGCGCTGCCTACCTACGGGAATGTCCTCCCGCTTCTTATTCCCGAAAAGACAAATATAAATGGGGGGAGGGCGGGGGGATAGAATAAATAAATAAAAGAGGAAGGAAGGGAGGGGCGTTTCTCACTTTATTGGGGAAGCTGAACGGGTCTGCTGGAAGCACCCGGGGGGACGCGCTGACCTGGGCCAGGGACACCGAGCGGAACCGCAGAGCGAGCCAGGAGGAGGCGCGCCAGCAGCCCGGGGAAGCCCCAGCGCGCCCCGGGGAAGGGAAAGCCTCGCCGCGCCGCCGCCGGGGCTACCCGACTGCCGGGTCCGCGGGGTAGACCCCCGGCCACAACCGGGCCCTTCGCTGCAGCGCGCACCCGGAAGGGATTCGCCGGCCCGCGCTGAGCGCTCCCTCTGCCTGCCCGAGGGGCTGCGCCGCCTCCGACCAACAGCAGCAGCGGCCGCCACCGGCCGCCCCGCCGGAGACTCGGGGGCGGCTCCCCCTGCCCTCCCTGAGGGCGGGCCTGGCCGCGCGGCGGGGGAGGGAACGGGGCGGCCCGGCGCCCCGCACGTCAGTACCCGCCCCGGCCCCTCCGCGCCTCCTCCCGCCCTCGGCGCCCCCGGCCCGCCGCCACGCCGCTCCTGAGGCGGGGGGGGGCAGGTGGGAGGGGGCCAATGGGGGGGGGCGGGGGCGAGGGGCGTACGCTCTGTGCCCGGCGGCGGCCGCGTGCCGCCCCCCCGCGAGCCGCGGGGACCACGGGAGCGGGAGCGCCGCACGCGCGCACCCCCCGCGCGCGCACGCACACACACACATGCACACACACACCCCGCTCGCCTCGCTCCCAAAATGGCGCCGCTCCGAGCCGCACTGCTCTACGCGCACAAGCCTCGCGAGAGCCGGCGCGCGACCCCGCGGGAACCCGGGGCGGTGCTTCTCGGCCGCCGCCGAGGGTACGACACCGCCCCCCACCCCGCCGGCGGGAGCCCCCGTGCCGTGACGTCACGGAGCAAACCTGAACGTCCCTCGCTAGGCAGCGGGGGAATCCCCAGTGCTCGCCCCGCCCTGCCCCGCCCGCGGGAGTCCCCGGCGCCGCCGTAATGAACCGCGCAACGGCCTAGCCTCACCCCTATCGGCACGGGAGGCAGTGGCGGCGGCTCCGGCCGGCGGGATAACGCTGAGGTGCTGGAACGGGGTCGCCTAAACCGAGGCGCGGGCTCGGGGCGCGGCCGGACGAAGCAGCCTGGGCGGGAAGGGCCGCGGGACGGTCCGAGCGCCGCGTACGCGGGCGGTGAGCTCGGTGCTGTCCCCGAGAGCAGCACGGTCGGTGCCGGGGAGAACCCCGCAGTCGCGGGAGCGCATCGCGGCGCCTGGGGCCAGGGGCGCAGCGGTTGCGCCATTAAAACCAGCGAGGCGCTGCCAGCGCCTTCCCGGGGCCGGCGGGAGCGGGTTCAGCCCGGGCACCCGCTTACGGCGGGGCGGCGCGGCGCGTAAGAAGCGCGCACGGCGCTTTGCATCCCGGAAACTGGCTGGGTGCCGGGATTAACCCTTTGCAGCTCTGCCCTCCCGTTTTCCCAGCGGGAGGCCAGGTGGTTCTGCAGTTAATTACGTGAGCAATTAAGTACACAAAATCGCGTTGAAGTATCATTACGGAGGGTACTGGCAGGTGTTTTTAAGGCCTGCATTTGGCTCTGGGTTTTCTGTCACGGGCAGTTTGCTCTGAGTTTTACGTTATTGTTACAGCTTAAACGACACACAGTTTTTATGCATTTATTTTACAAAAAAAAGACTGAAAGTCCTGACAGGCTTTTTAAGTCCTGACAGGATTTTTAAGGCATTTTCCAGACTCACGTGCGCTGTCAGAATAGCCTATTTTCATAACTAGGTAAAATTGCTAGAAATTACCAAGAAGCAACAATTGCTGGAAAAATTACTAGAGATTGACAACTGGCAAAGTAGAAAAATACGTGAAAGTCTCAGCTTCGTTATAGAAAGGTTAGAAAATGTATTATATCATGCAATGGTTTGGGTTGGAAGGGACCTCAAAGCCCACCTAGTCCCAACCCCCTGCCATCCACAGGGACACCCTCAGCTAGCCTGGGTTGATCAAAAACTGTCAGACCCTCTGACACTGCTGCAGTCAGACTGGCCTTCTGTTTCACTCTAGGTAGTCAAGTCACGTTTAAATTCCTGAGAGCAGCACTGTTTTTCTAGGTTCCCATCACGATCCTGACTGCATTGCACTTTTCTCAATCTCACCCTTGAAATTGCCCTTTTATTTGTCTCAACCTGTGCTGCTGAAGTAAGACTTGCCAGGCAGGGTGATGGAGCATAACTCATGCCCCTCGCTTATTTTCGCCAACTATCACTCCAGACAAGGAGCCAAGTCTGATGCCTCTCTATGGAGTCACCTGGACCATAGTACCAAAATGGCCTGTGCTCTCAAATTTCATTATTAAAATCTGTTTCAGGCTAGTAGTTTATAACCTGCATACTGATCAGTTTGGCTGTTCTCAGCCATATGATGCAGTAGTAACTAGAAGCTAACGTCACTAGAAACATTCCAGGAGTCACTATGCTTCATGCTCCAGACACAAGTAATACCAAGAAATATCTGAGCAAAGGGATCATGAAAAAGGACCAAAGCAACACAGACAATCTTAAAATATGATGGGTAACTAGGAGAATGGGCTAAGAGTTGAACCCAAAGCGCCATGAAAACAGAGCACACTTTGTCAATAACACACCTCCAGGCCAGCTTGACAGCACACACGTAAGCTGTATTAATGATCTGAAATGACCTTTCAATTCATTTCAGTGAGTTTTGGCTAAACCCTCTGATCTGCACAGCTCTTCTGAGCATCTTCTGGCTTTGCAATATGTTATATACTGTGAGTATCAAGAGAAACACAGTGTAGCAACAGACTATCAATTAATTTGAATCAGTTCTCCTAATAGGCTTCTGTTTGTGTAGCTTCATGTATGATTCTTCTATTTCCTTCCAGTGACAGTAACCACATCAATTTTAGTAACCACAGGAAAAGCTGTGACAGCCATTAAGGAAATTATTCTAAAGCAGTAATGGGAAATGGGTTTGATTTATATCTCTTTGTTTCATTACATGTTTCATGTCACTTCCACTTCATGAAAAGCAAGGTTTTGACCCAGCAAACAACTGAAGTGATGTCCATACCTTGCCAAGACCAGTGGCAAACCTCCTACTGAAATCAAGAGTTCCCTCTCTTAATGCACTTAATTTTACACGTCACAAGTGCTTAAGCAGCTCCACCAAGGTCAACAGGACCATTCTTAGTGTGAGAGAATTAGCTTACAGGAATTAATTTGAAATCCTGCTGGAGATTAATTTGGTTTGTGAAGAAGTTCCTGCCATACAGAGTAACTATACCAGCTGGTTCCCCAGCTATGCACAGGGTTTGTACCAGCAACACAATGTTTCTATTTAGGTGGTTTTGTTTGTATGGAGAATAATTAAACTATACTGATAAACCCATATGTGTTCCATTACTGATGAAGAAATCATAGCATAGTCGGAGCTTGGTGTGAGAAACAGAACTTTGGGTTCTTTGACAATGGGCTGGCTCGAGCCTCACCAGCCTCGCTTTCTAGGGATGGGAAGCACTTATCTCCAAGGGGCAGAAGGATACTGTCAAAGAAGCAAGGAGGGCTCATTAATAGAGCTTTAAACTAGATAAGAAGTGGGAGGGGAAGAGGGCCAGGCTAGATGGAAAAAAGCCTGGGTGTGGTGGTCAAGTTATTGAGGGATGGTGTGCTGGCAATGAACTCCGGTCAGCCACCCTAGTTAATCTGGGGCGTAGTGTTGAAATGTAACTACTGTTGATGGGCTAGGTAACTTAACCAGCTGTCACTTGGGAAGCAAGGCTTCCCTAAGGAGCATATCAAGATCAATAGACCAGCTGAAGTGCATCTACACCAATGCATGAAGCATGGGCAATAAACAGGAGGAATTAGAAGTCCTTGTTACTAAAGGAGACTATGACGTGATTGCCGTCACTGAAACGTGGTGGGACAATTCACATGATTGCAGGACTGCAATTGCTGGTTGCAAACAATACAGGCGTGACAGGCTGGGTAGGGGAGGAGGTGGGGTAGCCCGGTATGTCAGAGAATGTTTTGACTGCCTGGAGCTGGAGTATGGTGACAAAAGGGCTGAGTGTCTCTGGGTAAAGATCAGAGGAAAACAAAATCAGGGAGATATAGTGATGGGAGTCTACTATAGACCACCTGATCAGGAGGAGGAAGCTGATGAATTGTATTTTAAACAACTGGGAGAAGTCTCACCATCACCAGCCCTCGTCCTTATTGGGGACTTCAACTTACCAGATGTCTCCTGGAGGTACAATACAGCAGGGAGGAAGCAGTCTAGCAGGTTCCTGGAGTGTTTGGAAGACAACTGCCTGACCCAGATGGTGAATGAACCCACCAGGAAAGGTGCCCTGCTGGACTTGTTGTTTGTAAACAGAGAAGGCCTAGTGAGGGATGTGAAGGTTGGAGGACACCTGGGGCATAGTGATCATTAGTTGATAGAATTCTTAGTACTGGGAGAAGTAAGGGAGACACCAGAACAAGCATCTTAGACTTCCGTAGGGCTGACTTTGGTCTGCTCAGAAAGCTGCTCAATAAGATTCCATGGGAGGCAGCCCTTGAGGGCAGAGGAGCCCAAGAGGGTTGGTTGCTCCTCAAGAAGGAAATCTTGGTGGCACAAGAACAGGCTGTCCCAGTCTGTCAGAAGAGGAGGTGGCGACGAAGGAAGCCAGCTTGGCTGAGTAGGGAGATCCAGGAAGATCTTCAGGAAAAGAGGGAAAAATATGACCTTTGGAAGAAGGGGCAGGTGTCTTTGGCTGACTATAGGAATTTAGTGAGATCATGTAGGGAGAAAGTCAGAAGGGCTAAAGCTGAACTGGAACTCAGAATGGCCAGTTCTGTAAAAGATTAATAAAAAGTCCTTCTATAGGTACATTAACAGTAAGAGGAGGGTCAAGGAGAATCTCCAGCCCTTATTGGATGCTGAGAGAACATTAGTGACAAGGGATGAGGACAAGGCTGAGGTCCTTAATTCCTTCTTTACCTTAGTCTATAATAGTAAAGATGGATATTCCCTGAGTACTCATCCTCAGGATCTGGCTGACAGGGAGGGGAAGAATAGCAAAATTCCCATAGTTCAGGAGGAAATGATTAGCGACCTACTTGGCCAGTTAGATACCCACAAGTCAATGGGGCCAGATGGGATTCACCCGAGGGTGCTGAGAGAACGCTCAGATGTCCTAGCCAGACCCCTTTCCATCATCTACCAGAAATCCTGTCAGACTGGGGAAGTTCCACTCAACTGGAGGCTGGAAGATGTGACACCCATATATAAGAATGGCCGGAAGGAGGATCCAGGGAACTACAGGCCTGTCAGTCTGACCTCAGTCCCGGGGAAGATCATGGAAAGGGTCATCTTGGGAGCTGTCATGCAGCACATGCATGATGGCCAGGGGATCAGGCCCAGTCAATATGGGTTTACGAAAGGTAGATCCTGTCAAACTAACCTGATCACCTTCTATGACAAGGTGACCCAATTAATGGACAAGGGGAAGGCTGTGGCTGTGGTCTACCTGGACTTCAGTAAAGCCTTTGACACGGTTTCTCACAGCATTCTGATTGAGGAACTGGCTGCCACTGGCCTGGACAGGTGGACCCTCAGCTGGGTTAGAAACTGGCTGGCTGGATGGGCCCAAAGGGTGGTGGTGAATGGAACCAAATCCAGCTGGAGGCCGGTCATGAGCGGCGTCTCCCAGGGCTCAGTCCTGGGTCCAGTCTTATTCAACATCTTTATCAATGACCTTGATGAAGGGATTGAATGCTACCTCAGTAAGCTTGCAGATGACACTAAACTAGGAGGAAGTGTTGATCTGCCTGAGGGTAGGGAGGCTCTTCAGAGGGATCTGAACAGACTGGACCAATGCAACGGGATGAAGTTTAACATGGCCAAGCATAGAGTGCTGCATATGGGACATAACAGTCCCATATGCAGCACTGCAGTCTTGGGGGAGACTGGCTGGAGAGCTGTCAGGAAGAGAAGGACCTGGGGGTGTTGGTTGACTGCAGGCTGAACATGAACCAGCAGTGTGCCCAGGTGGCCAAGAAGGCCAATGGTGTCTTGGTTTGTATCAAAAACAGTGTGGCCAGTAGGTCCCGTCCCCCCCCCCACCCCTTCCCTTTTCCCTGCTCTTTTCCTTTAGGGAGCAGGCAGCTGCGTGGATCTCAGCTCTCAGCCGGCGTGAAACCACGACAGTCTTTTTGGCGCCCAACATGGGGCCCAAAAGGTTGGGATAACAGTAGATCTGACCCTGACCTGATTGTAATTAAGGCAAAGTTGTGATAAGCACTTTGGTTTAAGCAGTCTCTGGTCACGATGCTCTGGTATCTACTGATATTGTTGATCATGAACTTGTGCTGGTATCTGTATAAGATTTTGCTGCCCTGTCTATTCTTTAGACAGGGAGGAGTTAATAATGGCAGCCGGTATGGTGGGAGTACAGCAAGAGATATCTACGCTGCTTTCTCTTCCTTTGGGCTAAATACAACAGCTCTGGTAACAGTTTTTGAAAATTTCCAATATCCCTGGGATATTTAAAGTAGCATTTTGCTGTTGTTATGTTTGGTGAACATGGTCCAGCTTTTGTTAAATATTAAGCAATGGTTTGTGAATACCACTCAAGAGTGTTCTGCAAGGCCAGATAATCACGAGTGGCAGGGTATGTGGCAGAGTATGGGCAGCTACCTAGGCACATTCTCACGCCCAATGGTTTGGAGTTTCACCCCTGAGCAGTTACAGGACCCTGATAAAGTGACTGCATATCTGAAAAGAAATTGCCGTAAGTTTCCCAGAGATGCACAACTTACTGCACTGTGCTGGGCCCTGGCCACTATTTACCAAACACTGCTTGATAGCAGGCAGCACTGTCAGTACTGTCAGCATTGTCAGAGGGAAAGGAAGGAAAACAGACCAGCAGAGACTGCAGCTGCTGCAACCCCTATGACTAGCACTGTGGCTACTGCAACCTGCCCAACCGATGCTGCAGCTACTGCTACCCCTACAGCAGATACTGCGGTAAAACAAAAAATCAACCCACATCAGTGTCTGTTGCTCCCGTACGAAAGAGGAAATACACAAAGAAAGTTGTTCCTGTAGTGAAGGAGGAGGATGAGGATGAAGATGAATCGGGGCCATCTGATGAATGTCAGGATAAAGTGGAGCCATCTCAACCATCTCAGGATAAGGCAGGGCCATCTCAACCATCTCGGGATAAGGCAGGGCCATCTCAACCATCTCAGGATAAGGCAGGGCCATCTCAACCATCTCAGGATGAGGTTGTTGTCACACGATCCCTGTCCCTGAGTGAGCTGCGTGAGATTCAAAAAGACTTCAGCCGCCGCCCAAGTGAGCACATCATCACTTGGTTGCTCCGATGCAGGGATCACGGGGCCAGTAGTCTGGAATTAGATGGCAGGGAGGCCAAGCAGTTGGGATCCCGAGCTAGAGAAGGAGGCATTGATAGGGCAATTGGGGAAAAGCCTGAAATCCTCAGTCTCTGGAGGCGACTACTGTCAAGTGTGAGGGAGAGGTATCCCACAAAGGAATACATTACATGTCAAACACCCAAGTGTAACAACATTGAGGCAGTTATCCAGCACCTGAGAGAATGAGTTGTACGGGAGGTAATTTATTATGATCTGGACAACTCACAGCTTCCCTCTGATCCTGATGAGGTCCTATGCACTCCAGATATGTGGCGTAAGGTTGTACAAAGTGCACCAGCAAGGCACACCAATTCATTGGCAACAATGGACTGGAGTGATGCATATCCACCAACCCTATATGAGGTGTCCTGCCAACTCCGGAAATATCAAGACAATGTTTCCCTCTCTGTCATCGCAGCGGTAGAGAAACTGGTCAAGCGACTTGACAAAAATGTGTCCAACTCCCAACCCATATGGAGCGATGTTGCAGCTACTGGGAGAAAGCGTACATTGTCCCAGAAGGGAGGATACAGTAGGTACACACCGCGAGAGATGCTGTGGTTTTACCTACGTGACCATAGTGAGGACATGAGGAAGTGGGGTATGCAGCCCACCTCAGCCTTTCAAACATGAGTAAATGAGCTGCGAGGTAAAAGAATCGCACAACGCGGTTCTGCCAGGAAGAACGCTCCGTAGAGGGTATTTTAAGGACCCAAAAGGGTACCGATGGGCTTTTGGAATAGCTGCTTTGGAGACAGAAGAAATTGAACAATTGCGTGCCTTGCCTGGACTCTTGGAGGATCCTTCTGTTGTGGGGTTGTTGAAGGTTGAAGAACAGCAAGTGCTAATTGCTACGACAACGGTGCACGGAAGACAATACCGTACTACCCGAGATTCCCTGATCTCTATCCATAAGCTGATTCGTCAACTGGAGAGTCAAGGAGTTATCAGCCTAACCCGCTCACCCTTTAACAGTCCCATATGGCCAGTGCGGAAGTCCGATCGAGAGTGGAGGATGACAGATTATCGTGGCCTAAATGAGGTGACTCCAGGAATGAGTGCTGCTGTACCGGACATGCTGGAACTGCAGTATGAACTGGAATCAAAGGCAGCTAAGTGGTATGCCACAATTGACATTGCAAATGCTTTCTTCTCAATACCACTGGCGCCAGAGTGCAGGCCACAGTTTGCTTTCACTTGGAGGGGCATCCAATACACGTGGAATCGTCTGCCCCAGGGGTGGAAACACAGCCCCACTGTCTGCCATGGACTAATTCAGACTACACTGGAAAAGGGTGAAGCCCCAGAGCACCTGCAGTATATTGATGACATCATTGTATGGGGCAATACAGCAAAGGAAGTATTTGAGAAAGGAAAAAGGATAATTCAAATCCTTCTAGAAGCTGGTTTTGCTATAAAACAAAGTAAAGTCAAGGGGCCTTCACAAGAAATCCAATTTTTAGGAATAAAATGGCAGGATGGGCGTCATCAGATCCCAATGAACATTATCAATAAAATAGCAGCTATGTCTCCACCAAGCAACAAAAAGGAAACACAAGCTTTCTTAGGTGTTAAAGGTTTTTGGCGTATGCATGTCCCAAACTACAGTCACATTGTGAGCCCACTTTACCACGTAACTCGGAAGAAGAATGATTTCCAATGGGGACCTGAGCAGCAACAAGCCTTTGAGCAGATCAAACGCAAGACAGTCCATGCAGTGGCCCTTGGGCCTGTCCGGACAGGTACACATGTTAAAAATGTGCTTTACACTGCAGCCGGCGACAATGGCCCTACCTGGAGTCTCTGGCAGAAAGCACAAGGGGAGACTCGAGGTCGACCGCTGGGGTTTTGGACTCGGGCCTACAAAGGATCTGAGGCCAATTATACTCCAACAGAAAAGGAAATACTGGTCGCCTATGAAGGGGTTCGAGCCACTTCAGAAGTGATTGGAACTGAAGCCCAGCTCCTCCTGGCACCCTGACTGCCGGTGCTGGGCTGGATGTTCAAAGGGAAGATCCCTTCTACACACCATGCCACTGATGCTACGTGGAGCAAGTGGGTTGCACTAATTACTCAGCGGGCTCGAATAGGAAACCCTAATTGCCCAGGAATTGTGGAAGTGATCACAGACTGGCCTGAAGGCAAAGATTTTGGGATGTCACCAGAGGATGAGGAGGTAACACGGGCTGAAGAAGCCCCACCTTACAACAAACTGCCAGAGAATGAGAAGCAATATGCCCTTTTCACTGATGGCTCCTGTCGCCTTGTGGGAAAGCATCGAAGATGGAAAGCTGTTGTGTGGAGTCCTACAAGACGAGTAGCAGAAGCCACTGAAGGAAAAGGTGAATCAAGCCAGTTCGCTGAGGTGAAAGCCATCCAGTTAGCCCTGGACAGGGAGAAAAGTGGCCAATGCTCTACCTTTATACTGATTCATGGATGGTAGCCAATGCCCTGTGGGGTTGGTTGCAGCAGTGGAAAAAGAACAACTGGCAGTGTAGAGGCAAACCCATATGGGCTGCTGACTTATGGCAAGATATTGCTGCCCGGTTAGAGAAGCTTGTTGTAAAGGTATGTCATGTCGACACCCATGTACCTAGGAGTTGGGCCATGGAGGAACATCAAAACAACCATCAGGTAGATAAGGCTGCTAGGATTGAAGTGGCTCAGGTAGATTTAGACTGGCAACATAAGGGTGAATTATTCCTAGCTCGATGGGCTCATGATTCCTCAGGTCATCAAGGGAGAGATGCAACATATAGATGGGCTCGAGATCTTCAAAGGTCTTTTACAACCTTGTGATTCTGTGAGATTCTGTGATAGGCTTGTCATGAAGAACAAGAGGAAAGACAGACTATTCCCATGATGGCAAACCTGAAACAGTATTTACAGCTTTTTATTATAAAATATGTTATTCAGTCCTCCGAACCCAACCTGTACTTGGATCTTCAAAAGTCTTTATGGCACAGACAAGGGTGAAAGCATTAAAGCAACAGAAATTTAACAGCAACAGCTTCTGAAGCTAGGTAGGCTGAGCAGGACATGTCAACAGTTCTCTTTTCTTAAGCAAACTTAGAAAAAGTAGGCCAATATTTTTGCCACAGATGCTCACACACTCTTCTTGGCAAACCACTATAAAAGCAACAGGTAACACATGCAGAATTGAGACAATGGTTGAGATACAAGAACAAAGATAAGCTTTTGAATGACTGAAGTATCTCTGGGTAGTCTGCTGAAGAGAGAAGAAAAGTGTGTTTAGCACTTTGACCCATGTCATTTCATGTTCTCTCTGGTGTAGATCAGTTTGTGGGTTGTGAGATAACTGAAGACCAAGAGCTCGTTCCATATGCAGGGACTGTCTACCTCAGTATATGAAAGCATTAAACAAGTACAGTGCAACAAAAATGTATGGGAAATGCTGAGGTATAAGAAGTGAAACCAGAAACATTTTAACTCCCACCAAATGCTAACCATCTATATTTGCATAACCATCCACAAGTCTTAGAACTTATTTTAATATGAAAAATGTATAATGAACTTAAATTATTTACTGGACAAACTTGGGTGGTGGAATGAAGCATGAGACCATGTATTTTTACAGGGACTTAAAATGTGCTTTCATTTGTTCCAGAAACAGAATGCATGATACTTCTGTGAGTATATTAGACAGTCAGATTGTCAATTAAGCAAATATTAAAGACAGACATGGGAAAGTGCTTAATTCCTTACTATTGCACATTTTTTCATCACTCCATGAAGAGCTACAAAACATGTAACCTTGTACTAAAATCCCAGTGTGCCAAATGTACAGCCTCAACCAAAGAATGAGACAGAAGACCAAAATCAAAATTTTCATATAACAGGTTTAAAATCTGATTAATACAAATTATTACAGAAAGCTCCTGATGGAGTGAGCCCAGCACTTAAAAACTAGATAGGAAATGGACACCTAATACTCAGAAAAACACACAATTCTGATGCATGTTCTCCTCAACAAAGGAGTATTTGTACTACCACATCCCAAGTGCACCGAAAATTCCTCAATACACAGCTCTGAGCAGTCCTTGTGCCAAATTTTTAAGTATCTTTCAGCTATGGGTTTGCAATATGAAATATTTTAAGTAATAAAAGAATGGAAGCATTATACAAAGGTGCACAGCAATATACAGTCATCATTTGCAGTAACACGATGAACACTAGTACAAGGTATCTGTGTCTATTTATTTCTATGTTCTCTTCCGGGAAAGGAAGGTAAGATGACATGCCAGTTGCTTCAGGATTTTGGTGGGTCTAACTACACAAACATCAGGAAGGGATTTAACTGTATTAAAGAATTGACCGTTATTGTTTGCATCCCAGGACATATAACCTCTAGATACAGCATTTTTCAACAGTTCTGAGCATTTTGGTGTCCAATGCACTTTTCACACAACTAGCAAGTGCTAAACAGGTCTGAAAATTGAAGTGTAAGTGCTTGCTGACTCATTCTTTTCTGAAAAACTTTAATATCAAACTTACCACTGACTTTGATGGTAGCAGCATTTTGGACAAAGATTGCAATAAAGCTGTAGGTAAAAGCTCATATTATGAAACAATACCTAGGTATTACTTTTGAATGACTTACCCCAGCTGGCAGCTAAAACAACCACACAGCCCTTCATTCACCCCCCTCCCCCACCCACTCAAGTGGGATAGGGAGAGAATCGAAAAGAAAAAGGTAAAACTCATGTGTTGAGATAGAGAGTTTGATAGGACAGGAAAGGACAGTAACAGTAATAATAATAGAAAATAAGTGATGCACAGCTTATAGCTAATCACCCAGAGCAAATGCTCAGGTAGTTCCTGAGCCATGTCATCTCCCAGCCAACCCTCCAGTTATATTACAGAGCATGATATCACATGGTATGGAATATCCCTTTGGCCAGTTAGGGTCAACTGTGCCTTCTGATTGGCAGGGCAGTATGGGAAGCTGAAAAGTCCCTGACTGCTTGGCAACAACTGAAGTATTAGTGTGTTACCGACATTATTCTCATCCTAAATCTCAAGCACAGCACCACACCAGCTGCTGGTGAGAAAATTAACTCTATCCCAGCAAAAATCAGGACACAAATTTTATCTCTCTCAAGATAATGACCATTTCTACCTGCAATGATCAGTATATCAGTGACACTAGTGAAAAGCCAGGACAAGAATTTAGAGGCCATTCATTTGTTGTACTAATTGGAAGGTTAAAAGATGGTTAAGAATCAAGCTTTATAAGAGCAGCTTCTCTTCAAGTTTTTCACTTATATTGTCACTGAAAATAGTGTGACAAGTAACTTTTTTCCCTTTAACAGTAAAAGCTTCCATCTCCAAGAATACATTTCAGAAACAATTGTCAGTATTAAAACACAGGTAATTTGAAAGCATCTAAATGGTTTATCTCCATTAAGTAGTATTAACTTCACGTCCGTTATCCAGTTAATTAATTGAGGTTTAAAGGGTTCACGTCATGGCCAATTCTATTTGTTTTATCCCTTTTTTTGTATTGACATCAACTTCACGTTTTATTTCCCCCACTTTTTAAAGACAAGATTAATTTAGAAACTTCATATCCAAGTAAATTTAAGAAAACAATTTTTTTATAAGGATGTTTTGCAAGTTTTGCCAATCATCAATGTACATATCACCATGTTTTTTAAAAGCATGTGTAGTTACTACGGATGGTCACTTTAGGAAGTTGTACCCCCAAATTAGTAATCTCTCCCTACTTTACCCTCCCCCAAAAAATCCACAAACTTATGCTGCATTTTAGATCTGTTTGCTGGATACACTAGAAGCATATATTATACCATATTTCCTAAACACCATGGGATATAGGAAACATTTTTAAAAAAATCTCCTGAGTTTTGTGGCATGATCCATCAAAAGAACCACTATCACGGTCAATAGAGTAGACTTAGGTGTTGCAGTTCAGTACCTTTATTACCAATCAGGTTTTGAGAGAAAAAAAATGCATCACAGGATCAAAGTAAGATTAATTTGCTACGTGTTCTCAAGAAAGACTAAAACTAACAGAAGGTTTCTTCCATCTCTAAGCCAGGCTGAAATGCCCCAGCAAAGCTTTAGTATTCTGAGAAGGTTAAATGCAAAAGGTCAAAGTGGGAAATCTACCTCTTTCTCAGCTGTTCCTCCTTCTCTGTTTTGCTCTTAATGGCCTAAAAGAGGCAGCAGAAGTTTCTGGTATCTATTGTGAGCTTCTGTCATCTGAAACTTTGCATAAAAACCCAACAAAAACAAAAAACACCAGCACCCAAGGAAATTAATGAAACTTATGAAAGACTGGGAATTTGGTTAAAAGCAAATGAAATACTTTCTCAGACTTATCTTCTTGGACCTGTGTTGTGCTCTTTCCAGATCCCTCAGAACAAATTTCTGAGGCTCTCTTTAATTTGTTCAGAACTGGGAATTTAGAGATACGGTTCTTTCCTGATGGACACCAACTCATAGCAGTATTTTTGTAAGTTGCTGTTAGAAACTCATGGTATTTGTAAATAAGTGGGAAATAATTGTAAGTTTGAAATCCCTGAAATATAATCTTTAACCCAGGAAGATGATGCAATAACTTCAAATCATCATTATCTTGTTTTGATTTTCACTTGTGCCAGAGATCCTGCATTAGACTTTGGCTGAGTATTTTTTAACTGTTCTGTGCCTTAGTCTTTACATATACACAATATAAGTACTTGTGTCTCTCTCTGGACTTTCTGAAAGATGGTGATACTTCTTGTATAATTGGTAATTATTACAAATTGTCTCAAAAGAAATAGGCAAAATGCCTTCTGAACCTAAGTGCAGGGCTTACTGTTTAGGAAACATTCCCTCTCAGTCCTTCCAAAGCAATGATACCCTATTACACTAAGCTAACTTTGGCAGAGTGTCTAATGGCATTACTTTACTAAGTAAAAGCAAGTTTCCTGCAAATATATGGTGGCTATGGCATATGCTTTTGAAATTTTCAGAGACACCCCAAAAAGCACAATGTTTTTTTCCTTCATACAATGTGACGCATCTGTCAATGTTATAAAATGAAAATTAGTGAGGTACAGTACTATACTTTGGAGAAATTGTTTCTCATCATGCTCTAAATTGTTTACAATTTGATTACACACCTATCCTTTCATTAAAAATTCCTACACTCCAGAGGAGGTACTGGATCATCTGTTTTTCCTATGCCCAGCTGACTGACAGTTGTTTCAATTTATTTTGCAAGTGAAGTCACATGTCAGCATGAAAACACCTGTAAAGATGCTTTTTTCATGCAAGAAGCCCTTCCTGGGAAAGCTGGGCACTTGAGGGAGCATGGGACTTATCTCCTTCACACCAGCATTATTCCATCACATCAGTGATACAACCAGCCTGATGTGGGTCCCTGGTAGCAAGCCATCCTTAAACTACCTCTGTAAAATGCCCAAGGAAGATGTGGTGGGTAAGACCTCCATGGAGGGGAGTCCCTGCTAAGTAACAGGCAGGAAGGTGCCACCTGGTAAGTGAAAGAGTGCATTACAGATGCTTGGAAAAGATGAGGAAGACTCTGGAGCCTAGAAAGAAAGAGAAACTCAACCTAGGCTGTGCAAGCAACCCATGAAAGTGGCTGGAGAGAAACTAACCAAGTTAATGTCCAGCTAGAACCCCCTTGGCACTTGAAACTGAATGACAAATAAAACCACATAAATCAGTGGTTCCAGATAAAGATGATTCAGAATGAAGTGCTCACTGAAAAGCTACTTCTACTGGTAGAGGAGTTTCAGGCTGCCTAAATTCCCGCTAAAATTACAAGCATTTTCTTTACAACTATTTATCATGATATACAAATTAAATTGTTAACATCTAACACAATTGTTAACATTTAACACAACAGAAACCATTAAAAAACCTTCTAAATTAAAATATTAATTATGCTCACATTAAGCCATCTTTTATGTAATTATCAGTAATGTCACTGCATGCATGTGCTGTATCTCTCTGTAAATCTGGGAAAACACCTCCTTGCTGTCAGTCTGCTTGGTGTTGGTAAGCTTCACCAAAATTTTTGTCTATTTATTATTACTACTACTACTAGAAGTAATCACTTAACTTTTTCCTCCATGTTCTTTGTGAAGAAATAAAACTTCATTTTTTGTAAAGATAAAAGAATACTATAAGCTTGGGAAGGAGGTAAGGGAAACTATTGCCTTTGAAAATTTGGCATGAGAAGTAAGCAATAAAACTTTAAAATGTCAAACTTTTAAATTAGTGCTGCAGAAAGCTGTGTTAAAACACTGGGAGACAGAAATGACTAGGGGATTTAAAATCTTAGTTTCCATATTCTCATGGCTTAACCCAGCAGGCAGCTAAAACCACCATGCAGGCATTTGCTGACTTCCCACCTCGCCCAGTGTGATGAGGTTGAGAATCAAAAAGAAAAAAGTAAAACTCATGGCATGAGATAAAAACAGTTAATAGGACAGAAAAGGAAGATAATAGTAGCAATGCTAGTAATCAGAGCAACAATAGTAATACATAAGACAAGTGATAAACAGCAGAATTTCTCACCACCTGAAGCCAATGCTCAGCAAGTTCCTAAACTGATCCACCTCCCAGCCAATAATACAGTTACATACAGAGTATGACATCATAAAGTAAGAAATATCCCTTTGGCCAGCTTGGGTCACTTGTCCTAACTGTGTCCCCTCCCAGCTTCTTGGGTGCCCCCACCTTCTCATTAGCAGGGCAGTATGGGAAGCTGAAAAGTCCCTGACTTCTTGGCAACAACTAAAGCATCGGTGCATTATCAGTGTGATTCTCATCCTAAATCCCAAACCAGCACTACACCACCTGCTAGGAAGAAAACTAAATCTGTTGTAGCAGGACACATATCCATTTTCTATTACAAATACAATCCCCAAAACCATGGCATCTGCACAAGAAGTAATGTGATTCGGAGTAGTTAAGTGATGTTCCTAAGACATGTGATTCCTTCCTTCCTCCATCCATCTCAAAGAATACAGATTTGTGGAATATGATGACTTCAGAGACCACCTATGCAGAGGGACTGTTGAACTGTTGAAAGATGGTCCCCCTATACTTTGTGGCCTGCTCCCCACCAACCTGCCTCCTCATTACCCTTCAGGAGTTACTGTGTTCACCAGTCCCTCTGCATAGGTGGTCTCTGAAGGAAGCAGAGGTTTTGCTAGCAGAGATGTAGATAGTTCTGTGCTTTTTGATGGATGCAATGTCTAGGAAACAACCCAGACCATATATAATTTACTAGTAGATATACAGCTGAAAGGTCTAAAACCAGCTCTACTTCCTGAATAAGCAGACTACTTGTTGTCGTTATTATCTACAGAAAGAGCTATCCAAGGCCATTACTTTAAGGATTTGGGCAACAGGTTTAGTGGAAGGGTGTGGACTGAAGTTAAAAAGTATCACAAAATTCATGCCACCCAAATACAGACCAAATCTTACAACATGGTTATGGTATGATATTTTTTTGTTGTTGGCTTGCTTTGTTTTGTTTTGTCTTAAAAAGACTGGATTATTATCTTCTAATTCATTTTATGTCTTTCCAATTTTTTTTACTGTTTTAATCAATAGAATTAAAAAATCTATTAAAAATCTTTTTTTTTTTATTTTTCCTTTTTTGGATCTGAGATTGATCTGGATGATAAAATATAATCAAAACATGGATACAAAATGTGCCTTCTGCCATTATTTCAGAAAGAAGTGTTTAGGTAGATTTTTGTCACATATTCTTGATTCCAGTTTAAAATACACCTTGAAATACAGAACTCTAGACAGTTATATGTCCAGTTGCTATGGAAAACTGCATGAGCATTGATCTATTTCATTCACAGTACATATGCATGCACATATTTTTTTCAGCCATCTTGAATTCTGAGTCCCAGTAAAATGAAAAGAGCAACCTCATGCGGCCTTTCTGCTCGGGGAGGCAAGTCCAAGAGCAGAAACACATATGTGAAAGCTCCTGTGTACCAGTGGAAGCTCTGTACCAACTCTGTGCCAGGCTCCACAAAAGCATAAGGTAGTCGGGCTTTTAAGATCCACTTTAAGAGCATACTGCGCCTTGCCCACTTTTTCTGGAGAAAAATGCTAATTGGTAGTGCAATAACATCCTTGTTCCTTTCCATCCCTTTATAAATGAGCTTACCTCAGTAATTTCATCATCCTCACTCTTTATCTTGATCTGAACTCAGTGAAAACCTCTAGGAGGTAAAAACCGTCATAACTTAATCATGTTGTACAGTTGAAAGGCAGTGAAATAAACTCCTTCAGAAGTACGGACATAGCTAACCTGCATCCAAATCAGGGAGAATTCCCATTAAGAAAATATATAGAGAAGCAAATGGAAAAGACATTGGAAAAGCTTGTTCTGGGGGGTCATCGCAAAACATGTTGATGAAAAGAAGGTGATCAGAAGTAGTCAGCATGGATGCACCATGGGCAAGTCATGTCAGACTAACAGGAGAGCCTTCTACAAGGGCATGACCAGATGGGTAAATGAAGGGACAGCAGTGGGTGTTGTCTACCTTGATTTCAGCAAGGCTTTTGACACCATCTCCCACAGCATCCTCACAGGCAAGCTCGGGAAATGTGAGTTAGGTGAATGGACAGTGGGGTGGATTGACCTGAGTATGTGTTACGCATTCTGCATTCAAGATAATGAGCTGAGCTGAGGCTTCAAGGGAACAGGGGTGGAAACTGGGTTCAGTGTATCCAGAGGGAATGAAACTTCAAAAGGCTAAGAAGCATTCATAGGTTATAATGGTGTTTTGGACCAGTCAGACGTGGAAAGGATTAAGTTTTCCTTTTTAATTTTTGAGTACATGCAGTGTGATCCAACACAGCATACTTGTCTGTTGCTGATAATTTTTACCAGATAACTCCCTAATCTGTGAATATGATGTTGTAAAAAAGCAAAGACTGATCAGGGATCAGATGATGAGGTACTGCTGGCACTGCTTGTGACTGTGGCAACTTTCCTTAAAACTGCATTTCTGCAAAGTCTTGGTATTTTTGTTGTCAGTGTCTTAGCCCAGGTACATCAAGAGGAGGTACGTCTATAGCTTATGCTGTTGTGTCTGCTGGAGGTCCACAGAGTTTGTATACTGGAGTTAGACTAGGGTTAGCAGTGCAGGATGTGACACATGCTAACTTATTTCTCAGAGCAACACCAGCAACAGGTCCCAGCAGAACAAATTAAACAGTATGGAGCTCCACTACTAAACTATGTAAACTAGCTTGGCATCTCTACACAGTCTGCAAACTGTAGGACACATCCAGAGAAGCTGTTCACTTTGGGATATGACCTCGAGACCCCCGAATTCCCAGATGAGACAGAGTCTGGGGCACTATTGCACTTCAGTGTCACTGTGATGCAGACCGCTGCACCAGCAGAGCAATATTCAGTATAAATATGGCAGGTGGTACTTGGCAAGAAATGTGACTCAAAAATTAAAAGCATGAGCCTTCAGAGCCTGGAACGACGAAACGAAGCCCTGCAATGAAGAAATGAAGCCAGATTCCCAGTTCACGTGTTCCTGCTTTGGCAGGGGGGTTGGACCCCATGATCTCTCGAGGCAGCACGGCCAAGGCCCCGTGGTCTCCGCCCGCCCTGGCATCCCCAGGCGGGGCAGGTGGAGGGCGGCGGCCGGCGCCGCGCCCCTCCTCCGCCCTGGGCTCGGCGTCGAGCGCCCTCTCCGGGCGGGGCAAGGCGGGGCGGGCGGAGCGCCCCCGCTGGCCGGGGCAGGAAGCGGCGGCGCCGCCGGGGGTGGGGTCCCCGCGCGACCCCTACCCCGGCGCCGCCTCCTCCGCCTTAGCCCGGTCCCGCCGGCCCCTCCGCTCCCTCCCCGGCCGGCTTCGGCTGGTGCGCGGCGATTGCCATTGGCTTAGCGGCCCCATCCGGGCACTCGGCGCAGCGCTGTTCCTCAGCCCGATCGTCCCAATATGGCGGAGGTGAGCCGGGAAAGCGGGTTGGGGTGCCGGGGTGCGAACCGGCTCCCCGCGGGGCCCCGCCGCCGGCAGGTTGCCCGGTCCCACCTCGACATCACCGTAAGGCGCCTCCGGAGCGGCCCGGTGGCGCGGGGGTGGTCAGAGAAATGGCGGGCGGCCGGCCCAGCCGCCGGCGCCGGGACAGCGGGAGCCTGCGCGACTAGGCCGCGCGGCGGGCGCCGCGCAGCGCGGGTGCCGGGTTCGCAGCCCGCGGGCGGTCGACAGGCCCCGGCCGGGCGCGGAGGGGGGGTGCGGCCGCCGCAGCGGGCCCCGGGGGGTGCGGGACGGAACGCCGGCGGCGCCGTCGGAGCGCGGGCGGTGGAGAAACGCCCGGCGGGAGGGAGGAGGAGCGAGCCCCGGGCTGGGAACGGGGAAAAGGCGGCGGCCGGTCCGGCTGCGTCCCTCTGTCATGTCCCGCCCGGCTGGGGTGGGAGGGAGCGGGAGCGCCGGCCGGGCCGAGCGCGGCTCCTGGGGGGCTTCTGCCAGCTTAAGGGGGAGGGAATGAAGGAGAGCGACGGTCAGGGAGCGAACGAGCGAGGGAAGGAGGAATGGGAGACGGTCAGCGGGATGGAGGGGCCAACTGGGCGGGACGCAGGGGCTGGGGCTGGCGGGAGCGGCCCGAAGGGGGCCGTCGGGGGACAGGGGCAGTTCCGGAGGGGGAGCATAACATGAAGATCCCTGCCCGC
Source organism: Gallinula chloropus (assembly GCF_964237585.1). Classification (NCBI taxonomy): domain Eukaryota; kingdom Metazoa; phylum Chordata; class Aves; order Gruiformes; family Rallidae; genus Gallinula; species Gallinula chloropus. The sequence continues at coordinate 69,503,300 of NC_140089.1, forward strand.
TGCCGGAGGAAGCCCACGCTCATCTCGCCCTTCTCTCCCCACAGGCTTCCTTTGGGAGTTCGAGCCCAGGTTCGTCCTCGCCCACCTCCTGCTCCAGCACCCGGCCTGCCGCCCGCACGCCGCTCTCTCCTTCCTGCTCCTTCCCAAATTTATTCCCTCGTAGCTTTCCTAACGCTTCATGTGCACGCAATTAACCGCCTGCCAGATTTTTAAGGGAAGGAGATGTGCACTGTGGAGTCTTTTCCTTAACTCCGTTTGCAGTTAATAATTGGCTGCTTGGAACCCAAAATGAAAACAAACTTTTCTAGCGCTTATAAGTCAGCATCTCAGTAAAGCCATGTAGCCTGGAGAGAGACTGCTTCTCTTGTTGCTGGTAACTACAGGCTTGTGTAAATTTTTGACTCCTTGGTAATAACCGAAAATGTTTTAAACGTAATGATAAGTAATTTTTAAGGCTTCAACTGCTGTTAAGGTTGTTTGGAATACTTTACACAAGCAAGCATAGTTAACATCAGCAGGGCTACTCTCAAAGAATAAGTATTTGGGGAGTGTATTTGCTTCTGTGTAACTGCTTTCTGCAGTGGCTGTCATCCTTTTTAACTACTGTATGAAGTTCTTACTAGATGAGTTAGAACATCGATTAGACACGATAATTTTGAGCACATGTGTATAAATAGATCAAGGCAGTTGACTCTCTTTAAAACTGGATCAGAATGTGACGGCCAGTGTGTAGAAAATTCAACACGTAATGTCATTACTGTAATTGGAGTAGTGTTAGCAGCTCTACTGAAAGTTCTACGAGACCATCTATGTGAATAAAAACCATTTTTGGCCTGAATATGTGTCTATAGTATGGTATTGTGAACTTTAACATTACTGTATTAAGTAAGCTAAATAGATTAATTACCTACATATAAGGAGGAACACTTAGCATAACTGCTGAAAAGTTAGTTGGATGCTTTAAGACTCAGAAGCATTTAGTACATATACAGCTATCTCTTCCAAGGCTGGAAGCAGTGCAGGGAGGAATACTGGTTTATGTTTTCCAAGAGGATCAGAAAATTATAGCAGTATATTTCAAAACTTCTGAAGAAGTTCTTGCATGGAAATAATTCTTAATAAACGTTGCTGCTTGTAAGCTGAGGATTGTAACAGCGCTAGTGTGTAAGAACCAGAAAGGGAAGCCAGAAGAGAAATAGACCTAGTCTCTTTCTTTTCTCAATCCTGAAAGCAGTGAGAAAGAGAACATAAAAAAACCGCCAACCCTTTAGTTTAGCGATTTTCAGTAAAGAACACCAGCTTTTTGGTACAAGATAATCACATCTTTAAAACTTGTTGCATTTAATGATAACTTTTCTAACGGTTGACAAAATGCACTCAGCTACTACATTTTTAACAATTTGCAACTATCCCCTGGAACGATGAAAAAGTGTCTGTTGGACCACAGAGCTGTCACAGGGTTTGTTAACTTATGTGAACCATGAGAAGGATTTCATTGTTTATTGTATATTTTCCTCTAAGAAACTCTGCTATGTTTATATTTCTTCTCTAGATCAAGTGCTAAGAAGTAAGTTAGTTTTAATGAAAGATCTACCAGTGAGGCTAAACTAATCTGAAATGTTATTTTGCTGTTAGGTTATGAATCAGATTCTAGCTAAGTTAGCTGTTTACCAGTGAAATGTTATTCTAGTTACCATATAAATCACATGAAGTGTATCAATCACAGTCTTGCAGCATCAGAAATCTAATGATATGTGAGCTTTGTGACCTGAAGATGACTTCAGGCATGTAGTATACATTTTTTTAATTCGGTTTATTTGGGACTGTACAAAACTTTATTTCAACAATGTAGGCACCTCTCAAGTCCTTTATACTGCAAGAGAGAAAACTGCACCTATTGCTTACAAATATGATAAGGGAAGGACAGCTAAAACAGCTGGATTTGTTGAGCAGTTAGGAATTTGTTCTGGTTACTCCATTGAGAGTTCTGACCCTGTATGTAAAAGAATTTGGGCAACTGGGGTTTTTTTCCTGTGTTGTAATTTCATATATTGACCAAAAAAAAGTGACTCAAATGAGGTTTTTTTGGTAGTTGGCTCTTTATCGTCTGAGGATCATGACTTTGACCCATCTGCTGAAATGCTGGTACATGATTATGATGATGAGCGAACTCTTGAGGAAGAGGAAATGATGGAAGAAAGCAAAAATTTCAGCTCTGAAATAGAAGATTTAGAAAAGGTAAGAGTGACTTCCTCTCTCATAGATCTCTGTGCATGTAACTTTTCTAGTGAAAAAAGCACTCAGTCTGCTCTTGAGTTTGTATTGTATAATGCAGTTTCCTGCAACATGCTTTTGCAGCTTCTTTAAAGAAACAAAATCAGGTTTGAATGGGATAGAGCAGGACATTCTCAGTAAAAGGCTGAATTTAGCTTCTCAAAGATTAATATTAAGTGTTATATTAAGGTCATACTCTTTTTCATTTAGAAGTCCTTTCGCTGTGGTAATCACTGAAGCATGTTTTAGTGCCCTATTGGGTAATGTCACTTATCACTTCTAAGTTGTCCAAGTTGGATATAAATGGATATTTTGTACGTTTTGCATACTATTAAGTGACAGCTAGCTGTGTTTCATTCTGTCAGTGACATTCTGCTTTTCCAGTATGCAAACAGTCCAGTTTAAGGCATGATGGATGCCGTTCATTTGATACGTAAGCGGTAGTTCTGTGTCAGGGTTTGATCAGTTTGGCATTTGGTGGGTGTGCAGAGTGACCAGCGTGCTCCTTGTCTTTTCCTATTCCATTTTAGACTCTTCCAGTGATTTTCCTATTCACACCTCTTGTTCATTGGCGGCAGTGCATCACCCATTTTAAATGTCTGCTGAGTGCTGAACACCCACAAATTGATGCTGCTTGCATTACTGTTTGGTGACACACTTATACCACTCAGCATAACTGCAGATTATGGTCAGGAGAGTTCCAGGAAAGTGTAATTTTTAGCATTAAATACAAGGCTGTGTTTTTGTAGTCCATGTGAAATGAAATTTTCTAAACATGGAGCTGACCATTTTTATACTCCTGATTTTTTTTTTCTCCTGTTACTTTAGTGTTAGGTTTTTAATGATTATGAGCTTGCAATTATAGTAGTGAACCAGCTTTCCAAGTCTGGTGGTTAAAATGGAGTTGTTGCTCCACAAAATGCTTCTATAATAGGAGGAAGAAGAACTGAGAGCCACTCATCTTAAATACTTTATTACTTTAGGTCCCGATCCTGGAAAGACTTGGACATGAGTTTACGTTTACCCATTGTGAAAAGTCTTTGCAGGACTAAGACCTTAGCTGACTAAAGAAAACAAGTAATTTAATCAGTGTATGAGTTCAACAAGAAATTTTTAAAGGTAATACAACTTCTAAAGGTATAAATACTGGAAATATTTTTAATGTTTTGATGGCTTCAGTCAGGTAACTAAATTCTCCACTATTGTTTTATTAATTTTATTAAGATGCAAATATGCTGTTTACTAAAATCACTTGATTAAAAGCTGATTGAAAAAACAAGGCATAAATCAAACCTCTCCCATGATTTTTGCCTTCTGTATCATTAGCTGTCTTTCACCTATTACCTTTCTAACAGTCATTATAAAATATATCGTGGTGGGAGATGGGAAGGACGACTTAAAGGTTGCAATATTGGTTTACTTTTGTGAGTTTTTGCACCCTAGTAGCTGCAAGTACGTGGGGCTAATGTCTTGAAGTTTTTCTGCATTTCTCTTTTATAGGGTGGCTGTTAAGTGTTTCTAGGATATCTTCTGTCTTGAAGAAATAGAGGCAAATCATGCTCCACAGTATGAATGTGATGAGGACATTTTTAATAATTTCTCTTTAGTTTCATCCAGTAAACAGTGTTTTTGAGTAGCTTGATGGGACCTCACTATATGCCCAGACGCATGGTTATGAATTATTTTGGTCCTGTGTGTGCCTGAAAACATTGAAAATCTTTAATTAGTATTCCTGCTTTTAGTTAAACTTTTCTTTTGTCTGATTTGTTTCTCTTTTTAATTATGTCTTATCCTTTTAGGCCTGAACTGTTTACGGCTATTTGGCAATGTATTGAAATGTTTGTAAATCCTCTTGTATTAGGAAGGAAACATGCCCTTGGAAGATTTACTGGCGTTCTATGGCTATGAACCCACGATGCCAGTTATGGCAGGTTCCAACGCCGATAGCTCCCCAAGCGAACTTGCAGATGAACTTCCAGATATGACTCTAGACAAAGTAAGTCAGAGCTGTTTTCTCCTGTATTACGGTTTAAAAGCAGAAATTCAGGTGACCTTAAATTGTATTTCACTATGTCTTGATATTATAAAGTATGTATCTTTGTTAATTTCAATATACAGTACTACACTGAATCCATTCTTTATGAAGGATATTGAGGATCTGATTCTAATTATAATTATCACACTTACAAATGCATAGCAACTTCAGTGGCACTATATTACTCCAAATCAGAAATGAGTAAGTTAACAATTCTTCTAAAACACATCCAAAGAACTTTAAATAGGTGGAGGCTTTTTTAATAGAAGTGGGATTTTTTTTTGATAATGTATGCAGTATCCAGAAATACTAATTCTGGCATCCAACATGCATGTCAAGTATGAAAATACTTGTGAATAATTTGAAAATGAACTCCTGAGTGCATTGGAGTGCTGATTTCAAGTGCATATTGTTTGGAAGGGTCTCAGTTTCGGGGAGAGACATTGTTTTATGTGCAGTGACTCTGTGTGTTGCATTGCTGATGTAAAAACCTGAAACTTCAGGTTTTCTGATTTGCAAGCTAATTTTGATTTCTTGAGACTTTAATTTGATTTTTGGCTATAAAGCATACACAGCTAGTAGTTTGAATTGCAAAGTATGTATGTAGTAAATATATGTCTCTTTTTTTTTTTTTAACTTTCTGTAAGTATGATGTAATGGTAAACTCCACAGAAAGTAGGGTATAATGATGGCTCTGCACATCTGATTCTCATTAGGATTCACGATTGTGTTGAGGCTACAAAAATGTAGTCAGCTTGCTGTCCAGTACAGTTCTTTCCCTTCCTAACTTCTATACAGAGGGTTTCAAATCTCTGCTAGTGGAGGAAATGTGCTTTTTCTTTCTTACTACCTTTTTTTTCCTATTTTTTAGCCGACAGAAACATTGATTTTTTTTTTTTTTTTTTTAGTGTTTTGGGAAGATAACAGGTTGTCTGTTATCTGTAACCATCCTCTCAGCAGAAGTTTAAGGGGTTATGTACAACCTTTTAAAACCTTGGTATATCTGTGACACAAAAAATGACAGAATACTAAAGATATGAGGCAGGTTCCACTGATATTTTTCATTGGAAACAGTTGGAGGAACATCTGAAATTCACACTTGGAGAAGTTACTTCTTGTGCATTTATTTTAGTAGAAGATAAAGGGGAAATTAATCTCTGTGTTCAACTCTGAAATTAATGGTTGTATCTGATCTTAGATTTAGAGGGAGTGAACTAGCTTTTTAATTAAGGGCGTATGGTCTGCCAAATTTACTTATAGTAAAATAATTCATTTTAATTAATGAGACTTGTAGTTGCTGATTCTAAATGTTCACTGGTCTATCCCTAATAGTCAGTCTGAGGTTTTATTTTTTTATATTAATGATGCAGGAGGAAATCGCTAAAGACCTCTTGTCAGGTGATGATGAAGAAACACAGTCCTCTGCTGATGACTTGACACCATCAGTTACTTCACATGAGGCGACGGACTTCTTTCCTCGGCCGCTAAGATGTAGGAAACCTAATTTTATAGCAGTTCTCAAAGACTCTCAGCATTGTGTAAAGCTTCCTATTAAAACACTCAAATTGTAAAGTAGTGCTGACTTTACAGGGAACTGAGAAGCAGTGCTTTGTGGGATGTCATGTGTGAATGCTGTCTTCGGTTGGGATTACTGAATACCTGAGAGAGTTACACTTACACTGTGCTCAAAGCTCAAGTACAATTTCCCTACACGTACAACAACTTCTCACAGTTAATGTGGTATTGCCATTCAGTTCATGACTTTCAGAATGCTAGTGAATTACATGAACATGTAACCTGTTATTTTAAATGAGTGTTTCTCTACTAAAATTTTTGCTGCAGCTTTTAAGCCGCTGAGTCCTTGGTGCAGCTTGTGGATGTGAGCTGGGGAGCAGTTTCTTTGTGACAGTTTCCCTTCACACATTCCACACTTTTCAGTAAGATGTCATGGGGTGAGCCAGAGTGGTTTATAGTGGCCTATAAACCCATGACCACCAAAATTTCACTACCTATGGAGATGTTATGGGAAAGATTTGAGAACATGTAGTTCAATTGTCCAACCTGAATGAGGTACTCCTCATTGCTTGTTGCAGCCCATTTGTTCACCAGTGTACTAGAGGTAGAACAATGTAGAAGATTTTTATCATAGTTTTAATTTGCTTAGTATTTTAAGCTATTCCTAGGGGAATTTCCTCCCTCTAAAGAAGGGAGACTGTAAAGGGGATGTGCTGTCCCAGTCATCAGCAGTCGTAGACCTTTGCATGCTGCTGATTTATATAAGGCATTTGTAATGAAACTGTGATACTGTTGCATTTTGTGAGGCTGTGCTGCAGAGACAGTTCTTGTAAGCAGCAGTTACAGGGTTTTTTCCAGCCTAACTAGGAGCAATTCAAGGCCAGAGTCACGGCCGGAGACAGAGTTGTGGCGCCTCTGAGAAGCACAGAGGTGAACCCAGTGCCGGGTTGTTTTCTCCTGTATGTGATACGTTGCAAAACTGAAACAGATATAAAAAACACAAAATTGAATGCCCTTTCTACAGTTAAGTAAAGCCCAAACTTGCTGGCGCTTAAGCACTGCTTGTGAGCTGTTACTGAATATGACACTGAAGGTGTGCCACCTTTATAGAAAAAAAGTTAGCCCTTCATCTTACTGGGAGTTAAGAAACAATCATGTTTGTTTTCAGCTGTTGTGGTTTTCTAGCAGAATATTAACTTGTCTATGAGAACTTGTGGTTGGACATTTTAAAATTGCATATCCACCATTTCAGGAAGGGAGGTGTCAGTTTTCCATGATGTTGGCATCTTTATTTTTTTATCTCTGTCCACCTCTCAAGACACTAAGGTAACTGTTTTAAGATAGACATGTACAATACATAATATAGGCTATTTCACTAGGCTTGCCTTAATTGGAAAAAATAATTGCCTGTGATTATCCAGGCGTACTGTTACTTTGTGCATTCATGTTAGATTCTTATTTGTTACTTCTAAAAAGAAGGAGATAGGTTGGAGACTATATATACTAATGATTACAGAACAGGAGCCTCAGCCTTGGATATTGCATATAATGTTGACAATTCTGGTCAGTTGTGATGAAGCTGAAATTGCAACCATATTTATGGGCATGTTGTTTCTGAAGTTTGAGACTACAGAATAGCTTTAACTGTAGCAGAACTGCAGATTCCATTCTGCCAGGGCTATACAGCTATAAAAATAAGATTACATCAGAACCTGGTACAACAGCATTCCAGATTCTAAAATACAAGTTCTGTGGAGCGCTCCATTTGAATTGCTTGGAGTGCTTTGTCATATTTCTTCCTAAGGAATAAGGGGGGGGAGGGTAAATAATAAGCAGTCTTTTGCTGTGTGTTGCTGATTCCATTTTGTGTCTCTCCTGTATCTTCAGACCATGCTGAGGCAGCCTTGTTTAAAGGAATGTTTTGAATGCCCATTAAAACTTCTGACGAAAGGTTTTTAGTGGGTAATAAAGACATGTCTTCAGCTTTACTTTCTTTGTGATTAACCTGAGGCTAAGTCATACTCTGGAAGTTTTCTGCTTTTCTCATATGTTTTCTGTAAGGTATAAGCCTTTTTTAGAGAAAATTGATTAAGAAAAATGATCTGGTTTCCTTTTGACTGGTAAAAATATAGTAGATTCTCCCAGTTGCAGTGATGATAAATGTTTCAGTTTTGCAGTATACAAGTACCAGTGCCTTCTATCTAGTGCTATTCTATCGAATGCTAGTTTGATAGAAATGTAGATGAACAGACTCACTCCCAGAACAGAAGCAGGTACTCCTTTCATAGGTAATGGCTGTTTTGTAGTTCTGCATTTGAACTGAAGATTCCTACTAGCTAAAACCAAATTTCTTTGTGTTTGAAGCAAACACTACATGTGATGGAGATAAGGAGTCGGATGGTGAAGATGTGGAGGCAGACAATGGAAATTCATCTGAAGATTTGAGGAAGGTAATAATTTTATCTTAAAAAAAGTTTTAAAAACCTTTACTGTTTAAAAAAATGCATTAAGATTTATAGTTTGTAGTACCTGAATTCTGGAACTCTTGGCAAACTGCATTATTGGCATTTTTAATGCTTCCATGCACAACATATGAAGTTAATACCTTTCTCTATTCATTCTTATTATATCTTCAGGAAATAATGGTTGGATCACAGTATCAGGCTGAAATTCCACCTTATCTTGGCAGATTCAGTGATGGTGAAAAGGGTAAGTTGTTTTTAATACTTTACTATTTATTTTATATATATAGTAGTTGAATTTTTAAATTTATATGCTAAATTCTGTGGCTTAGTTAAAGTCTCAGAAACCTAAAAAGAAGGCACTAGCACACTGAAGTAATACAGCTACATAATTATATCTCAGAAACAGGATTCTACAACTTTTAGAGGATAAGAAAACATCGGAAGGTGGATTACAATGTTAGTTCTGAGGTACCTAGTAATACTAGTTGGCAACAAACTGTGGAATTTAAAAAGCAAGTAGTGAAAGAAATTTGCTCATGGGTGGAACAGCTGTGAAATTAAGAAACAGTTTGAGGGATATGTTAATAAATGAATGGTGCTTTTTTTTTCCCCTGTGAATTTTCAGTGTTCTGAAGCTCCCTGTGTTCATACTGTAACCTAGCATGTGATACCTGCTTAATAGTCACGAAGGTTATTGAGTTTTGATTCCAGCTTTCTGAGGCATCACATGGGAGTATTATTTTAGTGAAATATGTCAAGTCTTTTCAGCACTACTAACTGCTTCTGTGAAGAGTGATCCTTTGCAGTAGAGAAGAATATGTTTGCTATGGATGGAGCTGGAAGCATTAGCAAGCGATCACCTCTTCTGTTGCTTAAGAAACCTAGGGAAATCTCTTTATTTTCTAAGGTTCCAGCATGATACTTATAAGGGTTGTAAGAAATGTGCTGTGAAACCCTCATCTCTACTCCCTGAAGAGTTTGTGACAGAAACAGGGGCTTGTATTTCTGCTGTAAGTTCCAGCTTCTAAATTGTGCTAGAAGGCAGTTATGCTCTTCCAGAAACTTTACACTTGTAATATACCTGTTTGAAAGCTTTCTGTGTTCTAGGTCTGTAACAGAATTTTCAGAGGACCTGTAATTTTATTCCTCACCTTAGCTTAATATTTTAAGTTTTATGAGAGATTTAAGAATCTTATTGTGCTGTAACAGCCATTATGCTTGTGTGTTTGAATTTAATAACTCTCTAATTTTGAATCACCAAGCAAGGATGTAAAACATTATGTGCAGTGTTAATCACATCTGTTGATCAGAGGAAAGGATTTATAGTTCAATCTAGAGTTGTGTGCTTAGACTGACAAAGGTTCAGACCAGTTCTTGTGTGTTTCCAATAGACTGTCTTTCAAATAAGCTACTTAAGAGGTGCAAACCTTATTTCTGTGTGCTGTGAAGGAGGACTATACATGTTGATAGCTTGTGAAGTATGCAGTGTGTAAGTTCTTAGCAGCATTCAGTTGCTAGTGGATCGAGAAACAAGCTACCACATAAAAACCTAGATTTCCATTCTGTCAAATTTTAGCTGAAAATGCCCTATTTGTTTTGGTTTGGTTTTTTTGTCAGGTGATATTTGAAATGTAGAAGTAATATCCTGAACTCTTCTACTGTAAACTATAGTTTATTTTTTAAAGCAGCTGAATAAACCTGAATGGTTTTGCTAGTTTTTTCATGTGAAGATGTATACATGTGCATAATTTGACTTGAATCATCTAGCTGTCCACAAGGTACTGCCTGTAAATATTCTTTGCCTCAAGAGTTCAGTCTCATATCTCATCCTTATGGAACCTGAATCTCTTCACCATACCACAGTGCAGAGCCTGTCTCTTAACGGAGTCATTTGGGGGAGGAATGAGCTGTAGTCTAAAAGTGGCATGATGGCGCTTGATTTGATAACTTCTGTGTTCCTGTTCTTTGTCAAAGATTTTTTTAATGTTGCTGCCTTAAAATTGTCCCACCTGGCATTAATGGATTTCTGTTTGAACAGCCTATGAAAATGAAGACCATTTACTTTGGAAACCTGATGTGATCTCAGAAAGTAAAGTTAAAGAATACCTATTTGAAACTTCCTTAAGAACAGGAAATGAAAAAATGATTGGCAGAATTCCTGAAGGACTACATACACGGGACAATGAACAAGTATGTTTTATATCTTGTTCCATTTGTGACACATTGCTTTGTAATTAACATATGTTCTTTTTCTCTGCTTTGTATTTAAAGGCAGCAGTGCTCCCCTTTTTTAATCAGATGGCATTTGGGTTAGGATTTTATTTGTAATTATGAGTATATTGGCAGTGTTGTGATCTGTGATGTTTTCTGATTGCTATACCATTAACCAACCTAGCTTTTTAAATAATTGCATATCATATTTTACATTTTCTTAATTAAACCTTGCCTGAACCTTTGGATGGTTTTGCTTTTGGTTTTTGTTTTAAAATTTCCATCATGGACATGCTCACTGAAAGGATAGTTTTAGAGGTCTAGATGGGATATTTGCAAACTTTCAGTCCTCCTAAATACTTTTTTTTTTTTCTATTTTATAGGCACTGTATGAACTTCTTAAAAGTAGCCATAATGTTAAAGAAGCAATCGAGAGATACTGCTCGAATGGAAAGGCATCTCAGGGTGAGAATACCTGTGTTTTTCAGAAATTTGGGGGGGAAAGTTGTGTACAAAAAGCTTTAGCAGGAATCAGGTTGAGGCTTACATCTATTTCCATGATGTCTTTAGCACAGATAAGGTGGAATCTGACTGTTGACCAGTTGGAAATTCCTGCTAGAGAAGTTTTCAGTTTCTCTAAATGTTGCAGGATCAGCTTTTTACCTTCCCTTCTTTCCTCTGTTGCTGTTTTAACAGTGACACGGACTGAGGAAAGAGATGGGGAAGGTGGGGATTTTGCTTCCACAGGACAGTCCTCACCCATGTTACACTATCTTTTTGAGATCAGGATCAGTTACAATCTGATGACATTTACGCCACACTCAGGAGAACGTAGCTGGCTATATAAATAAGCTCCAGTCTTCCTCATTGTGCTAATGTTGTGCTACACCAGCCCTGAACTGGTCCTATGGTATAATTCTATAGGACTTTGGTAGACTGTCAGGTGTTTACAGTGGAAAACAAGTTTCCATCTTGTTTGTCCCTAGCGTTATTCCTTTAAATGAAAATCAGAGCTTGTATTTTAGCAAACACAGTTCTTCATCCTGTATTCTAACATATGTGGTGCATAAAGCAGAAGGGAAGTGTGATCCCTGGTATGAGTTGGTATTCTGGCATCTGAGAACTGGATCCAGAGGGAACTTGAATGTCTCCAAGTTAGGTGCAGTGAAAGCTAAATGTCTGAGGTAGAGCTTCAGGGGACAACAGGGACTATCAGAGCAGTGTGCCAGAAAGCTCAAGTACAAGAAGAGACACTGCAAACCCGAACAATAAATAAGTGTCAGTTGCAAGTTTATATCATAAATCCCACACCTGTTTAGGATTTAGATTCCTGTTTTGGGATTGTAAAATACCTCTGCCCATTTGTAGTCCAGAGCCAGAAATTCTATGCTAAGGACTACTACTTTCACTCCCATTGCCCTACTGCCCCAAGTCAGATGTGATTTATCCTTTACCATTTTGAATGAGAGTTTGATAATATTGTCACTGCCTGTCTCTTAGAATAACCATTACACTGTGATCTACTCTAAGCACTGACGCTCAATACTAGTCTTGAGAATTAAAAATCCGCCACTCCCAAGATGATTTCTTAACAGTGAGACTTTATATGGGGATCTTTTCTTCTCTTTGAAGCTTGAGAACTCAGTAGTAAGGAGTGCAAAATTAATGGGGTGAAAGAAAGAAAATCGCCTTGCAGTGGAATATCGCCTTCATCTGGGAGCAGGAAGGTCTTGGTTCGAGAAATGTTTTGAAATGAGTTTTTCCCCCCATTGGCTTTAAATGTCAGCTGAGCGGAACTTTTTGGATCACCACTGTGAATGTAAGATGCCTGACATACCACTTATTAATTACATGTAGACCCAAAGCCATAATCAAGATATAAAAGCAACAATACTTGAGACAAAATTGATCTAGTCCAGTTGTTTGAGCTACGTTGTTTTATAAGTCTTGCTATTTTTTCAGTGACTTTGTTGTTGTTTCTAAAACTAACATTCAGTTTGAGAAATGGCATGTTTTATCTTAAAAAAAAAAAAAATTTACAGTTCCTCCTTAATAAGGAAAGCAGATAGTTGTTTGATTTGTTCCGGGTTCCCTGATATCCCTTGTTTTTCAAAAGCCTGGATCAGGCTAAGTGCATCCACAGTTGGTTTGCCCTGTATGGCTTTCTGAGGTATGCTGAGTGCTAAAGCTATCCTCCATAGTTCATCAGGCTTTTTCTGGGGTTCCATGACCTCACCAGGTTGTTTATGAGATCAAGAAAAGTTTCGGAGGTTCTGCAGAGTCTGTCTGACTTGCCAGATCTGTGTGCTGTCTGTGTCAGCTTGGGATCGCCCTCCTGTGGTGTTGCTTCATACCACCTCATTTCTCAGCTGTGATTTACAGTGCCACACATCAAGTCTGCCCGGGTTGGGATGGGTCAGAGGCAGGGTTGGCCTTCCTGGGCCATTCTGTGTTTTATTTAATCCCTTTTCACAATGAGGTACAATTTTTGAAACAGCTGGGCTCCCCTTATTAGTGGTCTCTTGGCTCTGGAGTCTGCAGGAGCAGAGTGAGTAATTACCATGCATACCCCTGTTGTTTGTACCCTGAAGGCAGGCTGCTCTTCTAAGGCAGGAAAAAGTTCATTTAATGATCTTACTGGCATAGCAGTGTGCTCTCTGTGTCCCAGGCATCTCTGCCCACTGCCCAGTATGCTACTCAGATGGAAAAGAATGTAATTGTGTTAGGGGCTGCTCACTTGTTCAAGAGCACTCCTGGTTCCCAAAAAACATCCTCTTTGCCTTGATCTGGCATAATACAATCTCTATCACTTAAGGGGAGACACCAGAGATAACTCTGACTTGTTCTTGCCCATATTTTCGATTGGCCAGCTGAAGGGATTCTTGTGGAGTGGTTTTTATATGTTTCTCCACTTGCCCCCTTGAAGCGAAGCACATACCTCACTTTAAATAATAAGGGTGACTTTAAATTATGATTCATCTAATTCACTCTAGTCACTAAGTTCTTGATTAGGATCCTCCCAAATACCTCCATTTCAATCTCAGGGTGAGGATTAATTTACAGATTTTTTTACAGGATTGGGGCAGGGTAAGACACTACCCAAATTATCATAAGTTCTAGTTTATCCTCTACCTTCCTGCATTTTTCTTTTCCCTCACAAAATTGTTACAGCAACCGACCTATTCAGAGGTAACAGCATTTCTTGTTGGATTCATTGTTCATCCTCATCTTGTAACATCCTCACTTGTTCTTTGCATTCTGTGTACTTATATGCAGATCCTAAATACCTCTTCAGCATCTTTTACATTATTATTACCTCCTCTTTACCAACTTTCAGTTTTTCTCTTACAGGTTTAAACAGTTATTTTTTCTTATTCCAATTGTACTGTTTTTTCTGTGCCCAGTCATCTGAAAATTTAAGTGAGAGGTTAGTTAACTCTGTGCCTCCAAAAGTAGTCAGTGATTGAATCTCACATCATCCTGCCTACTGCACCAGTTTTTGTCACAGTTGCTAAGAAAAGTCATCATTATGTTAACTAAAAGATTATATGACTATGAAATGGTAATTCATTGACAATTGAATGGTAAATGGTAATTCAGCAATAACTGAACTGATTTAACAACAGTCAATAATTCAGTGGTAGCCAAACGTTACTACTTGCTACACTTCTAATAATGAAACTAGCTTGATAGATAAGTACATGTCACTTTTAGACTTAATGTAAAATGTTGCTTACCTCACAGAAGCCAGGTGCCAGCTGAGGGTGCTCTGAGCCGAGGGGTAGCCTGGAGAGGTGTCATTTCACGGCGAAGGGGAGATGGCTGCTGCTGCTCCGTGGGCTCGGGACGGGGCTTTGTAGCGTAAAATGGCTGTCACGTAATCAACCCCTCCTTTGCCGTGTGTGCAGCTGTGCAGCTGCAGAAGTTTTAGTTTTGTCTAGTCCCGCTGACACTGGCACCGTTAGCTCCTGATAAGACATAGCTGAGACGCCTTAGTTCCTTGAAAGATACAACCTAGCACAGTTCTCACAGGACAGTTTCAGCCAGGCCGCCTTGTTTGTGTTGTCTGTACAAAGTGCTGCTCACTGACTCAAGGCCGAGACATCTGCTACAACAGTTTGTTCCTTCCCTCTTTTTTCCAACAACCACAATTCTTTGTATTTAGAAATATTTACCAGTACAAGCTTACTAAGAAGTAATAAATCACTACTTTTGAATGCCCTCGGGAATAAAAGATTTCAGAAATCATTTATGAGTTTTTAAACAAGAATGTTACATTTCAGGTAGGATATTTCTACTGTATAAGAGGGAACATGGATTTAAATAAGTGAACTGATTGGGTATTTTTTTAGAATGCATTTGGGCATACATGCATTAGCAACATAAATATTTTATTCTATGTAAAAGGTTGGTGAGTAAAAATAAGTTTGTCACACTACTTTTGTAATTGTCTAGAAGAGATGACAGCATGGACAGAAGAAGAATGCAGAAGCTTTGAACATGCACTTCTGATCTATGGAAAAGACTTTCATCTCATACAGAAAAACAAGGTTAGTATCTTACAGTAAAATGCAAGAATTTGTAGATTCTGAAAAATCTGTGAAAGTAATAAATTTGTCAGAAGCCATGTAGAATGGTGAAGAACCAACATATTAAAACCAGTTTGGTGGTTTTGTGTTGACTTTTTTCTTCAGATGTCATTGCAAAAACTAGACATTGCAAGATGAGTCAGTATATTATTTCTGAAGTCAACTCATGTTAACATTACTTCCTTTTATGCATTTATACTATAATTTAGTTCAAATATCTGCCTCTCCTAGAAGTACAGATTTCTATACCATAGCTGTGGGAGGGCAAAATGCATCTTTTCTGAACTTATTTTTGTCATCAGGAAGGTGTCATTTTACAGAGACAGGCTTAAGTTCTTGTGTGTTCAGAATGTGTAGCCATCCATCAGAACTGTGATTTCTTGTCAGTGAAGGAGTTTTAATCTTCATGGCTTCTGATTTGACTCCTCTGTGCCTGAAGAATAGGGGGTGGACTGTTTTGATGAAAAATACCTATCGTTAGGTACAGTTAGAATCTTGTCTTGGTTGGAAGGGACCCTTTCGATCATCGAGTCCAATCATCACCCTAACCTGACAGCCATCACTAAACCATGTCACTCAGCAACACACAGTCTTTTAAATTATTCCAGGGATAGAGACTCCACCACTTGCCTGGACAGCCCATTCCAATGCCTAACAACCCCCTCTGTGAAGATTTTCCTAATATCCAATCTAATCCTTCCTGATGTAACTTGATGCCATTTCCTCTTGTCCTGTCCCTTGTCATGAGGGAGAAAAGGTCAGCCCTCGCCTCTCCACAGCCTCCTTTCAGGTTCTTGTAGAGAGCAATTAGGGCTTCCCTCAACCTCCTCTTCTCCAGGCTAAACAACCCCAGTTCCCTCAGCTGCTCCTCATAACATTTACTCTCCAGTCCCCTCACCAGCCTTGTCACTTTTCTCTGGACACTCTCCAGCACCTCAATATCTTTTCTGTAGTGAGGGGCCCAAAACTGAACTCAGCACTCAAGGTGGGGCCTCACCAGCACTGAGTACAGGGGGACAAATACTTCCCAAGTCCTACTCACCACACTAAACTTAATACAAGCCAAGATGCCATTGGCCTTCTTGGCCACCTGGGCACACTGCTAGCTCATGTTCAGCCGCCTGTCAGCCAACAGCCCTAGGTCCTTCTCTGCCAGGCAGCTCTCCAGCCAGTCTTCCCCAAGCCTGTAGCACTGCTTGGGGTTGTTAGGACCCAAATGCAAGACCTGGCACTTGGCTTTGTTGCCATTGGCCTTGGCCATCGACCCAGCCTATCCAGGTCCCTCTGTAGGGCCTTCCTACCCCAAGCAGATCAACACTCCCACCTAACGTAGCATCATCTGCAAACTTACTGAGGGTGCACTTGATCCCCTTAATAAAGATAGGAAAGAGAACTGGCCCCAGCACAGAGCTCTGAGGAACAGCACTGGTGGCTGGCTGCCAGCTGGATTTAACTCCATTCGCCATGACTCTCTGGGCCCAGCTATCCAGCCAGTTTTTCACCCAGCAAGCCAAGTGCAGCCAGTTTCTTTAGGAGAATGCTGTTGAAAATCATGTCAAAAGCTTTGCTAAAATCCAGATAGACAGCATCCACAGCTGTACCCTTATCCACTAAGCAGGTCATCTCATCACAGAAGGAAAGCATATTGATTAAGCAGGACCTGCCTTTCATGAATATGTGCTTAGTGGGCCCGATCACTTGCTTTCCCTGCATGTGCTTCATAATGACACTGAGGATGATTTGCTCCATAATCTTCACAGGCATCCAGGTCAGACTGACAGGACTACTGTTCCCCAGGTCCTCCTTCTGGCCCTTACTCTAGGTGGGCATCACATTTGCTAATCTTCAGTCAACTGGGACCTCCCCAGTCAGCCAGGACTGCTCATAAATGATGTTAAGTGGCCTGGTGAGCACTTCTGCCACCTCCCTTGGTACCCTCAGGTGGATCTCATCTGGCCCCATAGATTTGCATACATCTAGGTGCTGCAGCATGTTCCTCACCATTTCCCCTTGGCTTACAGGGGCTTGTCTTCTGGATCAAGGGACCGGTTACTCAGGGAACAACTGGGCTTGCTGTTTGTCGTGGTTTCACCCCGGCTGAGAGCCGAGATCCACGCAGCTGCCTGCCTGCTCCTTAAAGGAAAAGAGCAGGGAAAAGGGAAGGGGCGGGGGGGGGGGGGGGGGGGGGGGGGGAGGGGAAGAGGAAGAGGTAAGGGAAGGGAAAAGGAAGGGGCAAATAACCCTCAAACCGAGAAATAAGAGGCCCATGGGTTGGGATAAGGATCGCTTACTAAGATAACAGAAAGATACAATGTAACAATGCTAACAGGACTTTAGAGCAAAGATATATGAAGCTGTTGATACACAATGCAGTTTCTTACCAAATCCAAAACTCAGGCCGTGCCACCCAGAGCCATCCCAGAACCCGACCGTCCCCCAAGCACCGCGCGTCCCGGAGCTGCCCCAGGCCTTCCTCCCGTCAGCCCCCCGATATCCTGGGCAGGACGTAACTGGCGTGGAATACTCTCTTTGGTCAGCTCGGTCACCTGTCCTGGCTTCGCCTCTCCTTTCTCATGAATTGCTGAGAAAGTCCTTGAGTGTCTGACAGAAATTAGCAACATCAGGGTGTTATCAGCACTACTCCCATTTTAACTCCCAAACACAGCATTCCATCCGCTGCTACAAATGAAATTAACTCCATCCTGACCAAAACCAGGACACTGTTAAAGACTGAGGCAAAAATGATGTTCAGCACCTCAGCCTTTTTCTCACCATTTGTCACTATGTTACTGGCCCCATCTACTAGTGTCCTTAGTCCTCTTTTTATTGCTGGTATATTTATGGAAACTGGTTTTGTTGTCCTTAGCATCAGGTTAAGTTCTAGTTGTACGTTTGTCCTTCTAATTTTTTCCCTGCATACCCTCACTACTTTTTTGTAATCCTCATGAGTGGCCTGACCTTTCTTCCAAAGGTCATAAATCCTCTTTTTCTCCCTAAGTTGCAGCTCCAGCTCTCTGTTCAGCCAGGCTGGTCTTTTTCCCTGATGGCTCATCTTCCAGCACAGGGGGACAGCCTGCTCCTGTGCCTTTAAGATTACTTTCTTGGAAAACATGTGGCCTTCCTGGACTCCTTTGCCCTTGAGGATTGCCTCCCAAGGGACTTGTCAAACAGGCCCCTGAAAAGACCAAAGTCCACCCTCCTGAAGTCCAAGGTAGCAGTTCTGCTGCATGTCCTCCTTCTTCCAGAATTGAAACCTTTTTGTTTGATGATCGCTGTGCCCAAAACGACCTCCAACCATCACATCCCCCAGTCTGTCACTGGCTATGTCAAGAAGTTATCCCCAACACACTTCAGGAACCTTCTAGACTGTTCCCTCTCTATCTGGCAGGTTGAAGTCCCCTAGAAGGGCTCAGGACTTTGAGAGTTCGCTCAGCTGTTTGTAGAATGTTTTGTCTGCCTCCTTTGAGAGGCCTGTGACAGCCTCCCACCATGGTGTCTGCTTTGTTGGCCCTTCCCTTGATTCTTCCCCATAAACACTCAGCCCTACTGTCACCCTCATTATGTTCCAGGCATTCATAACACTCCCTGATATACAAGGCCACCCCACCACCTCTCGTTGCTTGCCTACCCTTCCTGAAGAGTCTGTATCCATCCATGACAGCACTTCAGTCATGACAGCCTCATCCCACCATGTTTCCATCATAGTTTTCATGCTCTACAAAGGCTTCCAGCTCCTCCTGTTTGTTGCCCATGCTGCATGCCGTAGTGTACAGGCATCAGAGTTGGTCTGTTGGTCCCTCCACCCTCTCACAATAACACCCCTTGAGGTGTTTCGCTGGTGCTTCCCTGTCGACTGCTCTGACTACAACAAGAGGCCCCTCCCGTGTCTTGTAAGTCTTTGACTTTTGATTGAGGATCCCCTCCCACAGCATCTTCAGTTTAAAGCCCCTGTGACTGTTGGAAAGCTTCTTGTGAAAGAAGCTGCTCCCCTGCTCTGAAAGACGGACCGGTCAGCCCCCAGAAGACCAGATTTCTCAAAGCAACTCCCATGGTACAAACAGCCAAAGCCCTGTCTGTGACACCACTCCCTTAAACACTTACTGACTTCCTCAGCTCTGTCTTTTCCTCCCCTTCCCTTTTACCATGAGGTCTGATGAAAAGTCTACCAGAGCTCCCAGGACCTTCACTGCTGCTCCCAGTGCCTTGAAGTCCCTCTTAATATTCTTCAGGTGGCTGACAGTATAAATGTTGCCACACTTTCTGTGTATTTCCTTTATGCTATGATGCCACCTTGAGGTTTTGTTCTTTAGGAGACTGGTGTTTTTGTTTGATTGCAGGTTTGGCTAAATTATAGGGCTGTGGTTGCTGCAGCTAGTCCCACTCTACCTGCTTTAACCCGTTGTATGATAAATACTTGTGTGGTGCAGATTTTAAATGGACCTTGCTGAGAAACAGCAATTCATCAGAGGTGCAAAGAAATAATCTAAGAATATTTTTTCCAACACACCACAAAGTGTGTGGGTTTTTTTATCTGTCACTACAGACCAGAATTTGTCTAAGAAGCCCACTGGAATTTTTTCAAGAAGGTAAAATGCCAGAAAATTTAGGGAAAGTTCTGAAACCCAGCATGAGCTGTTGCTGTATATGTAAATGATCAACTAGACAAGATTTTGTATGTGGAGAAATTTTAACAACAGATATTTCCTTATCGCTGTACTGCAGAGCATTAACTGGGACTTTATATACTGTGTGGTGTGTGTGGACATCTGTTCATTTTTTCTTCTACCTCTTACATCTAAACTTGCAAAGTTTACTGCTACACCCAAGGCCTTTTGGCTTTGCCTCTGATGTTTGTAGAAGTTTGATGAAGCTCGAGCAGAGTTTACTGCCAGACTATTTCTGTGTAGAGTTGTATGTTGTAGTTGTAAAACTTCAGCTGGAACTGTGGCCTGATGATGATGTGAAACGTTTCTGCATCTAGAAGTGGATTTGGTTTATAGACATACAGGTAGAAGTAATAACTTTTTCTCCAGGAATCTGACCTCACGTAGCAGCTTCCATGTTGTGGACGGATACAAACCATGTACATCAAAACGAGCCTGTGTCAGTTCTTCTTACCTTCTTTTAGGTACGAACCAGAACGGTGGCTGAGTGTGTGGCTTTCTATTACATGTGGAAGAAGTCAGAACGTTATGATTACTTTGCCCAGCAAACAAGATTTGGAAAGAAGAGATACAACCATCATCCAGGAGTTACGTGAGTAAAGCGCTCTTGGAATAACTTTTATTGCCAGTCGTGAAAGTGTTTTTTCCCCCTCACCTTCTGTTGTTGCAGTATTACACTGCATTGCTTGTGGCAACACAAAATTAAATCCATTATTTTTAGATGTTGTTTTCCAGTTGTTAATGCATTATGCACGCCATGTCCTCTTAGGGACTACATGGACCGTTTGGTAGATGAAGCCGAAGCCCATGGTGGAGCCGTGCATTCTTCAGCCTTAACATCCAGTAGTCGAACAGAAACCATTCCTGACCAACAGCTGAGCATCCTGAACTCTATCACTGCCAATGAGCTGACAGGTAAATCAAGGGGAGAAAAAACCCGAAAACCCCCTTTTTGTTCTGACTCTGCAAACAACTATTTCACTTGCCTCTGTGTCCATCTCTTGTTCCAGCACTGACCAACAGTGTAGCCACAGTCTGCCACCCGTCAGATGTGAACTGCCTGGACGACGCCTTTCCCCCGATGGACAGCTTGCCCCGAGCGCCTGTTAATCATGTGCCTGTTGGAACAGAGGAGCTGCTGAACTTGCCTAGCAACGGTGAAAGTGATTGTTTCAATTTATTTGAGACTGGCTTTTACCATTCAGAGCTAAACCCAATGAACATGTGCAGTGAGGAGACAGAGAGACCTGCGAAGAGATTGAAAATGGGAATTGCTGTCCCAGAACCTTTCATGAGTGATGTCTCTGTAAATAACCTCGGTGTGGACTTCGAGAACCACACGCACCACATCACCAGTGCCAAAATGGCGGTGTCAGTGGCTGACTTCAGCAGCCTGTCTGCAAACGAGACGAATGGTTTTATCAGCGCTCACGCTCTTCACCAGCACACTGCCCTTCACTCAGAGTGACTGTGGAAAACTGAACAAACAGTGGGTACTTTATGCAGTAGTAGTAAACCTGATGGGCGCTATCAGGTTTGCTTAGTCTTTCACTGGAAGTTTGAACTTTATGACATCAGTGATGTCTTTATGTGTATAGAACTATATCTTGATTTATCAAGAGTAATTTCTTTTTTCAGTCCATAAATGTGGAAATGTCATAGGATGTTCGGCAGAGTTTGGGACTAAGAGAACTCTGTGGTGCAGCTTTAAGCTCTGCTTCAGTTTGGTTGTTTTGGTTGTTTGGTTGGGTTTTTTTTAAAGCCTGTAGACAGAGGCCACCATTTCAAAACCAGCACAGAAGTTCTGAACGGATTGGAGTGGCTTTTTAGTCTAAGTTGCTTTTGCCGTACGGATGCAGTGGAATAACAATGTTTACAGGTACCGATCCTGATCCCTGCTCGATGTAGCATTTATTTTTTTTTCCTCTTCTCAAGGCAGGGATGGGTTTCTTTTAATTTAAACTGCACAAACATACAAGGATGTTTTTAAAATGGAACATTCTCTCATGTGATACTAAACTAGAGCACTTCAGTTTACAAAACAGCAAGTTCACCTTGGTGGAAGCTAGCACAAGGGACTTATTAAGTGTGAAGACCTACACTTCAATGCTGTCACAAAATTCGAGGCCATGGCTACCTTACGCAGAGGTCGTTAGGCTGCCGTAGGGGTCTGTGTACTTTAAACAGGTGCGTTTTAGGTGATACTGTATTCCAATGGTTTTTGTCCGCCCCTTTGGAGAGTAACCTTAACTTTCCTAAGGCAGCTGGTGTTGCGTAAAAGGTACAGTCTGCACATCCTAAGATCAACCACTAAACAAGCAGACTCCATTTGGAAGACATCTTAAATTGTCTGGAGCAGTGCAGTTCGAAGCGTTACAGGTTTGAGGGACTCACTAGTTGGTAGAGGAATAAGAGAACCTTGAAGTGTGTATCGGAAAGGTTCTGTTTGTTTAGTATGGATCACATCTACTGGCTTTGGCAAGTCATGGGCTCAGAAATGGCACTTCACTACCTTGATGACATAGGAAGGGATGGGTAAAAAATGTTTCCCATAGAAGCAACTACTTAAGTTCAGTATTTTTTATTTTATTTTATTGTGAACATTGAGTGCAATGTAGCCATCCAGGAAGTCTGTCTTGCAAACTCACAGGAGAGTCAAACCAGACATCGTGTTGGGTTGTAACACATTGTTCCAGCCTACAGCTTGCAGGTTTGTTGGGTTTTCTTAATGAGGATCTGAACCGTACATCATTACCCCTTCCCCGCCGTACTTTTTCTTTGCACTGTTTGTATTGCAAATCTAATTGCCACTAATTAGTTTTGTTATTCAAGAGATTAAGTTTGCGTTGTTGATATTTGTAATAGTTGCTTCAAGATTATGCTGAGTAATTAGAAAGTAGTGACTTTAATATTTGAAAGGGAAGAGGGTATTTATTATGCATACTGTGAACTTCATTGACATCCTGGGTTTCGGATGCAGCGTATGGGTTTTCTGACACCATTATAAGGAAGATTGAAGTGTTTACACAATAGCACACTCACCATGCTGAAAACAAATTAGTTTAGCACAGTGGGCAAAAGTAGAGGTAACTTTGTCTTCGGTTCTCAGCTAACACAATTGAGATACGTAACTGTAGTAGGTACACAGTAAGTAACGGGTACCCTTGGCCGCGTGTTGTACTCCGACATTCTTAGCCAAGCTGTCAGCTTCTTGTTGCCGTGCTTCAAGCTCGGAACCTTGTTTCTTTTGGTTTATGAATCCATGCATTTTTTGTAACTTTGTAAAGTACTGGCCATAATCCTCCGCGGTCACACACTGCAGCTTCTCTGTGGGTTCCCAGGGAGAGGCTGGTCTGTGTGATCCTCACCGTGCAGAGATGACCGAGCGCGTATTGCAGTTGCACTTAACGAGCACGCCCATTCTCGTCAGCCGATGCAGTAATATATTCAGTTTATCTATGCATTGCTGGGCTCCTCATGCAGACAGGGACTTGTCTAAGGTTTGGGTTGTCAGCAAGTTGAATGGACACTTTAGTTATTTAATAAAGACTTTTGACCAAAATTCAGAAAATGGTATGAGAGAAAAATGAATTCCAGCTAGTCTAATAGATTTTTAAATGCTGATCTTATTTAGCCCACTGGCTAGCTAGCTGGTATCGTTTACTTTTCCTTGTTAAAATGAGGCAATAATTTGCAAGATTTTGTAAATATGTAAATTCTTCATATCTTTTTAGATATCTATTTCAATATTTTCTGACTACTTATGTGTATAGTAACATTTTTGTGCATGCTTGATGTGACATTCATAAATTTGTACCACTATGACTTTATCCATGTAAAATAGCTATTTATTGAATTTTCCTTTGAAAAGCTGGACTTACCTATTTTTCTCTCAGTTTAAGCATTTAAAATGGAGAACTTGTTACTGTTTATTAAAAGAATTGTGTTAACAAAGTCAGTGTGGAGACCACTGAGTTGTGGCCCTGGGAAGAACCGGTGCTGCCACGACGCTGGGGCGGCTGAAGCACAATTCTTGTAACAAACCGTGATGAATTCTTTGTCCTTCACCACGCTTTCTCTTCATACAAACAAACCAAAAAATTAAGGAAAAAAAAAAAAGAATCCATGATGGGCAGTGTTGGTAAATGTATCCTTTTATGTACAGGGACTCTGGAGAGGATAGCTGATTCATTTAGAGGTGTAACTGGTGCTGTGATTATAGCAATACTTTTACTTTGGTTAGTCACAGGTCATCCTCTCGCGCTAGGTTTTTGAATGTTTGGTTTTCCTCTTGTCATGGTCAAACTGCTGAATTTACTTGAAGGATGTACAATACTGTTTGAATAATACTAAACCGTGTACAATTAGGTCAATGAATTGTGCAATCGTTTCCTTCCTGTTTTTAATTTTTGAAACTGAGGATCAAAATATAGGGAAACTTCTGATCACGTAGAACATAGTGATACTACTTAATTTAACCAAAGTCTCTAGTGAGTATCTCTACTTTGAATGTAAGCTAATGGATAAACTGACCAACGGGACACTATTTGCCCAGCGTTACAAGCACATTGTCTACAGACAGGGAAACTAAATACAGTAATTTATAAAATAATGTCAAGGTTGCTATTTTTTTTATTCCTATTTTTCATTGTAAGACAAAGGAAGATACTATCTATTGTAAAATACGTTAGGAATGGTTATAGTCCTAATAATACAGAGATTACAGTTACTCTCAGTTCGAAGCAAGTACCCTGTGCATAACAGCAAATCTAGTGACAATCGGAACATGTTTTAGTATCAGATGTTCAAGAGGAAGTCGCTATTGTTGCATTGGTTTTAATATTTGTACATAAACACTGATTTTTTTGAGCATTATTTTGTATTTGTTGTACTTTAATACCTGGTGTACAGTTCCAGAAATAAATGTCTGGAAACCTTTCTCTGCTGGTAAAGCTTCTCATCCATAGGTGCTGTGTTTGCTGCTGAGTGCTCAGAATTGTTCAGCAGTAACTCTGAACACAGTTAAGAGCTCCAGGTGCCACCGAAGTGCCTGCTGCCATTCTGCCTAATGTTAAACGGAGCGAAAGATGCAGCACGCAGGTAGAATCGTTATGTACTGGTCACTGGAGTTTAACAAAGCAAAAGCAAGGGGGGGCTGCCTGCAGCAGCGGACGAAAAGCACATCCCTGCTCTCCATTTCCCCTCAGCAGGCGCCGTCCAGCCGCGGCCCGGCAGGCTGGGCTTCAGGGTGCAGCGTAGTGGGTCTGGACAACACGTCCCTTCAGAACGGATGCTCCCTTCTCTCAGCTGCTGTTGCTGAGCAGACACGGTATGGTACAGGATCTCCCCGTGGTCAGCTGGGGTCAGCTGTCCTGGCTGTGTCCCCTCCCAAGATCTTGGCCGCCCCCAGCCTGCTGGTGAGGAGGATTGTTGGAGAGAGGCAGCCTTGGGGCTGTGCCAGCCCTGCTCAGGGGCGCAGGAAGCGGGCAACCAAAACAGTGGTGTGTGAGGAGCACTTTGCTGGCTGCCAGTGCGCAGCCCGGTGCTGCGAGGGTGTCTGTGGGGGGACATACAAATAATACCAATTCTCTCGTGAATTAGGACAGCATTAGCAGGTGCAGAGTGCGGGGCTGCAAGTGGGAGGAGGCCTTTGCCAATCCGGGGTGACAGTAAAACTACCTTAAAGTTTGGGTTGTTTTTCCCTTCCTTCTACCAGGCATGCAGAGGCACGTCCCTATTTTTAGGGAAGTCCAATGAAATCTACTCCAGTAGATCATTGCTTCAAGACTGTACTTACTGTAATGACTAATTAATGAGCCATAAATAGACTGCATAGAAATGTTACCTGGTTATTGTCAGAGCACCCATCACATCCGAAAGAGCATCAGAATGTACCCTCTGAGGCATCGGCAGTGTCAGTTCAGTGGAAATGAATAGGCATGGGGGAACTACAGTGATTTTCACCTTCAGTGAAGAGACAGGAATATAAATAGACAATGAAAAGTCTGATACACTTGAAGCCCTTCCACAGGCTGTAGCTCTCCCCTGGACTGGTATTTCTACTTTTCCTGTCTCCTGCTCAGCCCTCATGTTGTGGGGACTTGCCTGAAAGTGCCGCCAGATGCACCTCCTCCCCCTCCTGATGCACCCCAGCTCTCTTGTAGCCACCAGCAGAGAGAGATCAATCACTGCTGCCAGCTGTGGGCCAGGCCTTGCTCTCCCTCACACAGGAGCAGGCCCTGGAGCAAGCAAGGTGAAGCCTATGTTCCCCACTAGCCACGGGCAGCTGCAGCATGTGTGCCCAGGAGGCAGCCAGTGCCAGAAAGCAAATGGCTCTCAAGGAGTTGCAAGCCTGAGCCCCACAGGTGTCAGACAGGGGATGTGTTCAAATCCGGTCATTCAGAAAGCGTTAACAAGTGTAAATTGAGACAGCTGGCCATCTGTGCCCTCACATGACAGCATCACAGCCTGGAGAACATGAACAACACCTGCCCTCCTGGCACGCTGGGACTAGCACTCCCCACCTACCCATAAACCTGGTCCCACAGAGCTAGGCAACCCTGCCAGCACCATGACAGAGACACTGGTCTTTGAGACCAAGCTACCCAGTCACCTCGTCGCAGGCAAAGCAGGGGAGAGCACCCCAGCTCAGGAGAGGAGGGATCCTCAGCGTGATGGACGATGAGCATCCTCGTCAGCAGATCAGAGATGACTGCCTGATCTGACCTGTTAACACACTGACACAAAGACTGCCACAGGAAGCTGTCCCCATAACACCTGTACAACCCACATGCCACTATCCCATAGCTCTGCTACTGAAATCTTCCTGAAAAAGCCAGCCTTCTCTGGCTGAGGACTTCAGGATGAGCATCAAACACGAGGTTCAGGCTTGGAAGGAGAAGGTTTGCCTTACAGAAAGGAACTCCGCTGTGTCTGCAGCTGAGCAGGGCGCCCTGGCTGTGCCGACCACCACATTCATTAGAGCACACCCCTTCCTGGCTCCTCCGTTCTCATGAGCTTATGCCAACCACAAACTCATTGCTTGGACTTCTGCAGCATGTTCTGGGTGATGTATTTTTCTTTCCCAAGCTGCTCAGCCAGACCCGAAGACTGACAAGCTGCTGCTTGTTTACTTTCTGAAGGCAGTTTGCCGACACCAGCAAGAATTAATGTGGGAATAGCAGCTCTGTCTATGCCAGTAACTCATTAAAAAACCTCACAGCACACTTGGTTGGCATCACCCCCCACCCCCCCCCACCCTCCCCCACCCCCAGCCACGCTGCAACATGCTGATCTCTCTCTCTGAGAATAAAAGTGATGAAACTTGCCACATCCCAGGAAACTTGCACTGAACCACTGAAATGAGGCCTGGATGGGGCTTCTCCCATGCCAGGACAGGCATAGCTAAAAGCCTGTGGCTGAAGTACACCCCTGATGACAGCTCACCACTCAGGCACATCTGAAGCACACATTAGCACCCTCTTGAAGCTGGCTACCAAAAGACAACTGGCTACACTGAAATGCATTCTAAAAGGAAGCAGATAGTAAAGGAAACACCTCCCAAGAAAACCAGAACAAGAACCAGTAATTTTCTTGAACTACGAAGGTTCTCTGAGAAATAGGTCATGAGAGGGAAGTAACGTTTCCAAACTCTGTCCATTGTGAGCATGAGCAATGAAATGGCACAGTATTATAACTAAGCCAGTTAGAAACTGCAAAGTAGAAGATCAATGACATGTCCAAGACTGCGGTCTTTTTATTTTACATGCCACTATATGGAGAGATGAATACCCGTAAGCAGGACCAACAGTAGAAAGCTGAAACCCTAATGATGCAAACTGTTAAGAGTTTCACAAGCTGGTAACAGTTTCACAAGCTGCTGACCCTGGTAAGGTTGGAGAAGCCTTACAGGAAGCCGTGGACTGCTCAGAGAGCTGGGCAATCACCAACAGCATGAAGTTTAACAAGGGCAAGTGCTGGATTCAGCACCTGGGAAGGGGCAACCCGGACTACACATACAGACTGGGGGATGAGATGCAGGAGGCCAGCCATGCTGAGAGGGATTTGGGGGTCTTTATCAACAGCAGGTTAACCGTGAGCCAGCAGTGTGCCCAGGCAGCCAGGAGAGCCAACCGCGTCCTGGGGCGCATCAAGCACGGCACGGCCAGCCGGTCCAGGGAGGGGATTGTCCCGCTCTGCACCGCGCTGGTGCGGCCTCACCTTGAGTCCTGTGTGTGCAGCTTTGGGTGCCACAGTACAAGAGGGGCACGGAGCTACTGGAGAGCATCCAGAGGGGTGCAACAAGGATGGGTAAGGGTCTGGAGTCTTACTAGGAGAGGCTGAAGTCCCTGGTTTGTGCAGCCTGGAGGAGACTGAGGGGAAACCTCACCATGGTCTATGGCTTCTTGATGAGAGGGAGTGAAAGGATGGGCACTGATCTCCTCTCTTTGGTGACCAGGGATAGAACCTGAGGGAATGGCATGAAGCTGAGACAGGGGAAGTTTAGGTTGGGTGTTAGGAAGAGGCTCTTTACTGAGAGGGTGGTTGGGCACTGGCACAGGCTCCCCAGGGAAGTGGCCACAGCACCTGGCTTGACTGAGCTCAAGAAGTATCTGGACAATGTGCTCGGTCCCATGCTCTGACTTGTCCGGCTCTGTGTGGAGCCAGGAGTTGGACTCCATGATCCTTATGGGTCCCTTCCAACTCAGGATGTTCTGTGATTCTATGATTCTCTGTACCAAACATGGAGTATTTTCACAGAAATACAAGCCTGCAGCTTGCTTTACAAGTGGTAAAGCTGCAGCCCTGTTATGTTAAGATGCCTGCAAAACTTGAAGTAGACACACAGTGAGTATTTTAATGACACAGGTATCTTCAGTCTTGAATCAATTCATTCAGTTGATAACAGTGTAGTAATTAGAAAAAAGTTCTTCTCCTTGCTCAATGTCTCTCAGAGTGACAAGCACTACACATCTCAGGAGGCTGTAAGAAAAAGCAAAATATACAGAAGTAAACAAATACTTTTTTTTTTTTTTAAATTTTCATAGCACAGAACTAAAACAATGACTTCATCTAGACTACCCTTGGGAGTAATACACATAATGCAAGCCAGGGAGCCTGGAAAAGCAACACTAAAAGGAAGATGGCAAATACAAGCAAACTCAGTGTAATTAAAAAAATAAAATCACAGCCTGTGTGGGTAGACAAATAATGTTTCCGCTCACACAGCTACCAAGAAATGAGAAGGATTAGTCAAGACACTTACACAGACAGGAGGAGAAGTTCACTGATCAGAAATGTCTCCTCCACACACCTCCACCCACAGGCACTAGTTGGCTAAACCCACTCCCAATCCAGCAACGTCCCCAGGGCCAGCTCTGAGCTGCTGCCATCTGCCACGGCCGGTGTGTATCCCCAGCCCCCACGCTGCACTCAGTGGCTGGCAAACAGTTTTGCTACAGAGGGGTTCAGGAACCTGCCCCTCCTAAGCTTCCTTTAAGTAAGTGGCCCTGCCCTGAAGCTGAAGTAATTACTCTAGGAAGGAAAGCACATTCTTCTGATGCTGGTGAAAGGGAAGAGTGGCACTGACCCAAACAGTCCCCACCTCTAAGAAATTTAGTGTGAGGGCATTTTGAAACAGAGCAAGCAACAACAAAAAGATAAACAAGTACTAGGAACTCTTTTACAAGACAGAAAAAGATTTAGGGACCAGATTACCTGTGCTGTTAGCACTGTAAATATCAACACCAAGCCAAGCAGCTAGTGGCTGTACACCAGAAGAACTAGAAAGATGGAATATTCTCAGATTCCAGAGCAAAATTCCACCTTCCAGAAAGGTCCCATAGCTTAGCTCTGCCTAATACCCTTCCACATTTCAAGTACAGCACCCGTGCTTCCTTCAAGGTCAGTCTTACCTCTTTTTTCATCAGTGTTTATTTACCTGCAGATTACTAGTGCACGTTTAACCCTGCCCCAACAAAGTCCAAGTTTAATCAGAAAAGCCATTTTTCTAATATACACCAGGACCTTCTCCAAGCAGGGTTTTAAAATAGCTATGGAATTACATTAGAAGTCTAGATCTGAAGTCCTTATTCATCCTCTAGATAAAGAGGATTACTGGGTTCCTGAAGGTAACAACTGGACCAGAAGCACAATTTCCTTGGTGTGTTAGATTTGGGACCATCATTACAACTTACTTTCTCACAGCTTCAAAGTTATTCTTGACTATACACCAGTAGAGAACACTCACTTCCAGACTTAGCATCTGTCCTTGTTGACCATATCGCTCCATATCCATATTCATCTAAATGACACTTTTCCCATGTTTCCAAACAAAAATCAGAGGAAGGTTTCCAAGTGTTTTAATTTGCAAAAGAGGTGGCTTTTCGGGACAAAGTGAGGATGTTGTTATTGCGTAGTGCAACTAAAAGTCACATGCCTTGATCTTCATAGCATTTAGTTTGCCTCAGTACAAACTGATTTTAGTTTTCTCCTTGCAAACTCATCTGCTTCTTCCTCCCATAAACAGAAGATATGGCGAACAGGAGGGTACGAAGCCTAAATCTCAGTACGTTAGAAGGGCTTTTACTAGTACACATACTGCAAAACCTCAGTACTGCAGCACAAGTAAAATGTAACTAGTGCTTCTGGGGATTCAGAAGAACCCCACTATAGTGTAACCACTGCTTGTAAAACCATGTCTTTGAGCTACCTTGGTCTCATCTGCGAAGATGTGGAAAAAGGAACAAAAAGAAACAGTCTTCTACATCACTTTAAAATGTTTCTAATCAAAGAGCTAATTCTTCCATGCTGGTGCACACTGTAGCGTTACTCAGCTTCATTCTAAGCATTATTATTCTTTTTTACACATAAGATGTGCTTTGTATCACACAAATCTACGAGCTCTTTTGATTCAGTGCTAACCTCTCTATGTCATGGCTGTAGACGATGTTTGGAAGATACTGTTTCAGTTCTACTGGAAAATACTCCGGCACATCAAACTCCTGGTAACACACGTTGGCTGCTTTTTCTAGGGGGAAAAAAACCAACAAAGTCTCCATGATACTGAGAAAATCTTAGATAGGGTTTAGAGATGTGTGAAAATATCAAACATAATGCTGCAAAAGTACTAAAATCTTCATCATGCTTGAAAGCCTTGCCTCTGTTGGCAACTACTAGGCACCTCCGACATCCCACTCTGGGCTTACACAAGAGATGTGCGGTCAATTATATGAGTTTTAATTCCTCCTTACTGCATTGGACCGGATGACCCAATTACCAACACACATATGAAGGGGCAGAACTTGCAGAGTGCCAGGGGTTGCTGACAGTCTCACTCTGTGGTGTTAATACACAATGTTTACTTCTACAGTTAAAAAATTATAATCGAAAAAGATTGTACCCAGTGGCAAAATACGTCATAAGTAGAGCCAGGGAGATGCCTGCCCCCTGCCCAGCAGGAAGAAGGGAATTTTCTTTACATGGACATCGGACCTGGAAGAGGCACTTTCATGGAACAGACTTCTGTCTCTCTGGTTTGCTACTCCAGCAACCTTTCTGGCTGCTCCTCAAAGCCAAGGTGTCTTTAGCGTGACGCGGGCTCTGAGAGCTGCTTAGAGGCTACGTATCACTGCAGCTGAACTGGCTGTGTATCACAGCCCTTCTTGTGAGTTATTTATTCCCCCAAACCTTAACACTAACACATACAGTGGAAGATACAGTATGTAAGTACTTCCCCTCTTCATGCCTGACAGCTGTACTGTAACTACAGCCTTGTAGATTTCACACATAAACATAAGGGAGCCTCAAAAAGCCCCAGTCCAGGCTGAGCAGTGGTACAGCCTTACTGCACAAGTCACTGTCTGTTTGGGTTTCTCATGAAGACCCCTGGAAGCTTACTGTGGAACTTGATCTGCAAGTCTGTGCACTCCCTCAGCCCAGCTAGATATCCTTTCCCACCATCTCACGTTTTGGGATGTGTGCCTTTCATCCCATATACCAGGAGGGAGACTGGGTTTTCTGCAGAGTCATCGAGAAAAGCACAAGAATATTTGAAGTGTTGCTGCACTGAAGAACTGTAACACCCATCTCTCACAAAAGGCCTCAGAAACTTTGTTCTGTAAAGTGTTTCTCTTGTTTCAACTGCACTGTCACCCAAGACCACAGAATTGTTTTGGTTGGAAAATACCTTCAATATCATCAAGTCCAACCATTAACCTAACTGTCAAATCCAAATCATTATCTGATTCTCTGTGTCACCTCCAAAATAATTTATATCCATAAAGGCAAACCCAAGCCTGGAAAACTTACCCAGCAACTCACCGTGTGAGCAGTTGTTGACGTACTGTCCCACCGCCAGTGGGTTTTGTGGGGCCGCTGTGAGCCAGCTCTCATCACTCATTTGAAACGGGCCCAGCTGATCCCTCCTACTGCAAGACCTGAGGTGTGGGACAGCACGGACATGAATCACAGCTCCTTCACAGATGTGAGCCCTTGCTACAGCATTGACTTCTAACTCATTCCCAGAATTAAAACCTGGTATTGGTATTAGTGGTCAAACTAGGTATTATTTTTAGATCATTTTGCTTGTTATTTTCTTTTCATGCCCCGTTTAAACAGAAATTGCTACAAATCATATTTTAAGGTAAGCTAGAGCAGCCCAGGGCAGCTGTGCCAGGGGAAGTTCAGAACGGTCACTGGGAAAAGGTTCTTCCCAGAGAGGGTGGTCAGCTGCTGGAACGTGCTCCCCAGGGCAGGGGTCACAGCACCAAGCCTGTCAGAGTTCAGCCAGTGTCCAGACGACACTCTTAGTCACGCAGTTTAAGTTTTAGGTAGTTCTGCCAGGAGCAGAGGGGTGGACTCAATGATCTTTATGGGTCCTGTGCAACATGAGATGATAATAACAATACTGTACATTGTTGTTTTTATCAATAATAGTAACAATAATAAC
Organism: Gallinula chloropus; assembly: GCF_964237585.1. Classification (NCBI taxonomy): domain Eukaryota; kingdom Metazoa; phylum Chordata; class Aves; order Gruiformes; family Rallidae; genus Gallinula; species Gallinula chloropus. The sequence continues at coordinate 69,536,002 of NC_140089.1, forward strand.
GTTACTGTTCCCTTTTTAAGCGCTGATCATCTGTAGACCAGAGCCAGAGTTACCAGATTCACCTTTCTGATATTAATAAGTCCATACTGAGGCTTGTTTTTTTCCTTCCATCCACTAAGCAGATTTGAATAACAGCTCAGAAGCACAAAGGAAAAAAAAAAGGAAAAAAAGCAACATCCAGTTCCTATTAAAACCATTTTCCTTACAGGAAACAGTCTCTGTACATCAAAGCTCATCTTACAGGCATGACAGACGAAGACACATGACACAACTCCTCACATCCAGCAGCTCTCACCTTTGTGGTGTTTCCATTACAACACACACAAAGGTGGATGATATCCAACTGTAACTCTGTTTATGGTAAGATAACAGGGAACTGAGACTGTAAGTACCACTGCTTAATGTCAGTTGAGCGACAACCCCCTATTTCAACTGCTTACCTGTACACTGACCTTGATATTCCTTTATCGTTCCCATCAATAAGGACTCCATCTATGCACCTAAAAATAAAGGGATTGCCAAGGGACTGGAAGAAGATGGGCTCATGCTTTCTGTATACTGTACCTGTTGCAAGACAGATATGATTATTTCAGAAGAAAATAAATTAACTGCCAGAACAGGCATATGTCCCTTCCACACAGAGGCTCAAAGGAGACAGAGGGGGTAGAAGTGAACTCATCTTAATACCATTAACACTTGTGGATCTACAAGCTTTCAGACATATCTTTGTAGGGTGAAAAAAAATAATAAAAAAGAAAATTTCTATGGGCCAAGATATTCCAAAGAGAGGAGCCACTGGTGGAAATCACTGAAGGGTAAGCCTCTGCCTGGTATCAATGTGAGAGGGAGATAAAGCACCACAGCCAACTGGCCTGCTTCAGTGGGGAAAGTGTCAAGTAGTGTTTGTTCAGGAAAGCACAGCTGAAGGCGTTAAGCTGTTTTGTTACTGCTGTGTCAAAACACTTTGAAAAGCACGCACACACACACAGCAAGACAGCAAAGAACCTGAAAGACCCCCCTTCACCACCCTGATGAGATTTTGTTTGGTGCAGGAGAGAGAGAAGGCCAAAGCAGCAACAGCCAAATTATTTCAGCAGACTGTTTCTGAAGCCTGTGGACAGGATTTCAGCTGTTCCAAGCACAGGAAAGTGACACCAGACTGGCTTGCAATTTTTCATGACATTACAGTCCCACACCCACTACATCTTCAGCAGCCCTCTGCAGAAATCCTTCATCACCTCAGGAGGAGCCTGGCAAAGGCCATGCTGGCAGGATGAGCTCACTGCCAAACAGGCAGGGGAGCACTGACCTGCTCTGCACAGGGTGCCTTCCCCAGCCAGCAGCCCTGCAGTTTCCTTCACACCCCTGAACAAAGAAGGCATTTCAACAGCTCATCCTCTTGCTTCCCTAGATGAGCTGCTGGAGAAGACTTTCATCCTCTTGCTTCCCTAGATGAGCTGCTGGAGAAGACTTCTTCAGTGAGCCTACGCTCACGTTTACTACGTGCCTGACATGTGAAGCAGCTGCAAGGTCACAGGCTCCTTCTCCATGATTGTCACCTGCCAATGACTCGATTTGCCAGTCGATGGCAATGGCCAGATGCTCCTGCTCTGGCTGGCAAAGAGGCTCCGCTGCCCAGCGCGTGGCCTGGTCCCGACCCTGCAGTGCTGGCATAAGCTACAGACCACATGCAGGGGGTGATTTCGTTGACAGATGAAACAGAAAAAAAAAATCCAAAGCATTTCAGCAGAGCTGTCCTAGCTTGGCCACACTGTCAGAAACACAAATCTTTCTAAGGTAACAAAATACAGTTCCAAGAAACAAAGTGAAAGAGAAGTGCTGATTTTCCGAACATGCCTTATGGAAGAGCGTTCTCCCATTTTTACTTCTACGGTCTGAAGATGCCTGTGGTCCTGTCTTCTGATCCATGTAACCTCAAAACCCTGTTTTTCAGATCCTTATCCAAAACAGGACACCCCCCCCCCCCCAAATTCAACTGTATTGTTCATCTACTTGAAACTGCTCCCATCCAATTGTGTTTACAGAATCTGGAGCAACTTTTCTGGCAACACAAGTAGAAAACAAAGTTTTCCCACCAATATAATTTTGCTGATTTCCAAAAGAACTCAGTTTATATGGAAATATTCTCTCTGAAATAAAACCCATGAAATAAAAATTACTGTAGAACTTCGGCATTCTATAGTTAGATGGTTAGAAATCACGTCTAAATTAATGAGGAAAAAAAGAACATTTCATTACCAGGATACATAGATACAACTGTCCCTTTCGGTACAAAACCTTTGGTAACAAAGACTCCAGTCCCAGCAGACTCCAAGGAACTTTGGTCTCGAGTAATACTGAACCCGAGTGCATCAAACAGAACTTCCTCTGGACTAAACACATGTTGGCACTGATGGTCACACAAATTTAATTTTGATGGCTTCTGCTCAGTCAGTAATCCCAAATATTTACATTTGACTTCTGGAAGTAAGGACAAAATGTGTTCTTGTCTACGTAAGTCATTAATGAACAGAGCTTTAAATAGCTTCAGTAGTGTTTCAAAGACATCTCCATCAGAGATAATTTTGTCTTGGGAGCTTTCAGGAACGTACCGGAGTGTCCTGTAAAGGAAAAAAAAAAATAAATTACACTTTTCCTAAATAAAACAGAATCAAAGAATCATGGAATGCTTTGGGTTAAAAGGGACCTCAAAGCCCATCTAGTTCCAGCCCCCTGCCATGGGCAGGTTCACCCTCCACTAGACCAGGTTGCCCAAAGCCCCATCTAACCTGGCCTTAAACACCTCCAGGGATGGGGCTTCCACAACATCTCTAGGCAGCCTGTGCCAGGGCCTCACCACCTTCAGAGTACAGAATTTCTTCCCAACATCTAATCTACACCTACCCTCTTTTCACTTGAAGCCACTGCCCCTTGTCCTGTCACTGCACTCCCCGGTGAACAGTCCCTCTCCCACTTTCCTGCAGTACCCCTTTAAATACTGGTAGGCCACAATTGGGTCACCCCGGAGTCTTTTCCTCTCCAGACTGGACAAACCCAGCTCTCACAGCCTGTCTTCAGAGGAAAAGTGTTACAGCTCCCTGATCATCTTCCTGGCCTCCTCTGAACTCGCTCCAGCCTTTCCTGTGCTGTGGACCTAAAGAACCATCTTTTTTTACAGCAGCAAACCGTATGAGTTAGTGTTTCAAACAGACCCAAACTCTAAAGAATATTCTTTCATTTCTGTCCTAGCATAAACCCATCACCTGCTGTACTTACAGCAAGGTGAGCACAGGTGCCACCTCACTGAGCTCCTACTGACAAACATACCAAACATCAGTATGCGACTGACACGTGATTATCAAAGTTTACAAGAATATATACGGAGTACGTGACGTTTTGAATGCGATGCGGGCGATGTAATGCTACCTGGGGAGTTTCACCTGGCCGAACCCGGGGCAGCTGCTCATAACGTGCTGATTTAAACTCAAGCGCTACTTTTACCTTTTCTTACAAAACGACAAAAAAAAATCCAACAGTCCTCCCCCCAAAAAGAAAACAAGACCCCCAGCTGCCCGGCTTTAACGTTAAATACCACTCGGAAGTGCCCGAGTCCCAGCGTTTTACGCCACCGAAGGGACACGCCAGGACGAACCGCTTCCGCGGACCTGCCACCGCCCAGGCAAAAAGCCCCTCCCGCCGCCAGCCCGCCCGGCGGTACCCCGCTCGCTCCCGAGAAACGGGGAGCGGGCTCTCGGCAGCCCCTCGCCCACACAGGGGAGCTCCCGCCCACCGCCAGCGGCTACTCGAGGTCGGGAAACCCACCAGGAGGCACCGGCTGCCGCCGCCTCACGCTGCCGGAGGGCTGAAGGGCAGACCGGCGCGGCGGGCCTCCCCCCAGACGGGCTTGCTGCTGCCCGCGGCCCACCCGTCCGCCTCACCTGCGCTTGCGGCGGAGGTTGAGGGCCAGCCAGGGCACGAAGCGGTACTTGTAGGCGTCCCACCGCCGCCGCAGGGCCCCCAGCATGGCGGCGGGAGCTGCCCCAGCTCCCCCGCAGCCCAGCCCTCACGCCCGCCCTGCGCACCGCCTTCTCTCCGACCGCGCCCGCGGCCCCAGCCCAGCCAATCCCCGCCCCGAACGTAGGCTGCGTTCGCATGCGGAGCTGCCACCCGGCCGCCCGAGACGTCATCTTGTCACTGCCGGGGGGCGGCAGCCTGGCGGCGCGGGCGACCGGGCGGCAGCGGTGCCTCAGCTGAGGCACGGGGGCAGCTCGCAGCGAAGGTGGGACGCTTTAATGCCGACGTGGGGCTGCCCATCGATTACTTTTGACTCAGATGGAGCTGGGAGCCCCTGCGCTGGTTAGCCAGAAGTAGCATGAAGGCGTGGTGTAGTTGCGCCAGGGAAGGGAAAGCTGCGGGCGCCCTAAGACTCTGTTCCGAGTTGCTTAGAAGCTGCGGCTGAGCCCCACTCCCTCACCCCTCGGTATCCGGCAGCGCTCCAAGCACCACCGCGTCACCTTGCAACAGTTACCCTGTGACGGCCTCTGCAGGCACTGGAGGCTGGCAGCGCCTCACAGGAGCCGCTGCGTAAAAGGGCTGGGTGAACAGTCCTGAGCGCTCCTGCCAGCGGGTTTGACTAGTTTAGGCCACGCTGACGAGTTGCTGCGGGGAGGGGGCTTTGTGGCAGCCTAAGGGGCACGGCCTCTGCCGCGAAATGCTTTCCTGCCATCTCCTGGGCGTTCCTGGTAGTGCCAGGGAAGGAAGCTCTCGCTTCACAACGTAAACTCTGGGTACCGACAGCTGAATGCTGTTGAAAATAAAGCAACACACAGCATTCGCACTGTGGCTCATAAACGCCAGAACACGGCATTGGTGATTCATCTCGGCAAGCGAGAAAACAGTTAGCAAAAGGAAATAGAGGGTCCCGTGGGGTGGGCAGGCCTTAAGTTCCCCGCTCAGTATGTGAGCTGCATCACACTCCAACAGGTTCTGGAAGCTATCATCACAGACTGACTGAAACATAGAGAGGAAACATGGGCAAACCTCAACTCACAGCTGGTACATACAATAATGAATAGAGCCTTATTTCCACCCGAGGAAAAACAAACCATGGAAGAGCTTTGCAAATGAAGACATTTGGTTCTGTTAGCAGATGCCTTTCACACACATTGCCAACTGCTGGATACAGGTGATCTCCATCACCCCTTCCTAAAAGGAGACTGCAACTATAACTACTACACAGTACAATAAGATTCAGGAGTTCTACAGTTTATTAAAGGAAGATATATTACACTCGATTTGTCATTTAATCTTTGTCATGTATTTTCCTTCTTGACATCTCAGCTAATACATTTTATGAGTTTAAAAATAATATTGTAGACCTTGTCTGAAGATTTATGCTGACAGATTTTGCCGGTGAATTGCTGTGTTTGTTTCTATTTGCAGAAGTCATGTAAGTACTGGACACTGAAGAGTGATCCCTCAAAAACATAGCATTTAGTAGTAAAAAGAAAAAGCTACAGAGAACTTTTCAACCATCAGAAGTTGCTTAATTTTAAAAATATATAAAAAAAAATCAGGAGAAAGACAAGCTCTAGCTTTCCAACACATATTCAGATTGCCTGAATATGGAAATCATGTTTTCTACTTAAATCACAAGCAACAGAATCATTTCACTGAGAACTGAAAAGAGCCAATTAATTTCAAAGATACACTTCAATCTGATCTAACCAAGTTGCTCACATGGTGATTAATAGTTGCATTTACAGTACTGCAAAATTGAGACATTTACTGTTTGATCCATGAGCATAAGCAAGTGAGGTTCATAGGTACAGCACTGTTGTGAGACACAATTTCCTACTTTTTTATCAATTAAAAAAATAAAATCAGTGTTGCTGCCCTTTATGTAAGTGTTCTTTATTGATACACCTGAGATATACATGAATATCAGCCAATACTCACTCACATGTGCAATTTAATAAAAGAAACTAAATCTTGATAGCGTTACACGCAACGGAGCGTGGCACGTGGAACTGTGCTCCAAGAGCGAGGTGTACCAGAGACACTTTATTCACACCGGTGTGCTGAACGTGTGTACGTTACAATAAACAAAGGGCAGAATTTGTTCAAAAACTTTTATTTACTATAAAGACAAAAAACACCAAAATAGGTACAAATTATACTATATAAAATTGGTTCAATGGGGTAAAAACTTTTAATTAAAATATCTTGATATATTTAAAATAACAAAGGATACAATGAAGCCAAATTTCTTAACCCAGAGATTTCTGTAAGATTTGCTTGCACAGTAAGGTGCTAATAGAAGTTAGCCCTTAAGCCCTGGAAGTCTTAGGAATCAGTCACATAGCAAATATAATTTCATTGTGAAAGTGAACTTTGGTAGAAGAAACTCTATAGGACACCTGAGGTAGTAGAAACTGGAATAAACAGCAGTAGACGTTATTTACAACTTAAGTACCAAATAACATTAAGAACACAAAAAAAATAATTACACAATACAATTTTCAGTCCAGCTTTGATCCAAAGAAAATAAGAATATTACATCACATCTGCATTTTAAAAACACCACAATTACCAGCAAGCTGAGGGAAATGCAAACAAACTCAAACAAATGCATTTGGACACCTAGAGGCAGTTTGAGTTTGAAATGTGGTAGGCATGGTGATCTACAAAGTAATACTGATTAGCTGAGGTTCATCAGTCTATACAGTTTACATTTCTGCCAGAAACAGTATTAATCTGACAACTGATCTTCCAGTACATAAATTGGCAAGAGTGCATCCTTTAAAGCTTGCACATAGGAAAGACTTGGAAACAATCTTATTAGAATGAGAAATTCTAAAGTGGTCAAAAATAAGTCAAGTACAAAACAGTTAGAGCTACCAAACTTCACATTTCATATTATCATTTTAACTCTTCAAAGTCTGCCAATCTTCCAAAACAAAGGAATGTAAAATTTCCAAAAGAAACACATTTACAACTAATGACACTGCCTTTTTTTTTTTTAAAGTATAAGCACTGTCATTCTTGTAAACTTATCTTTAAGATGTTTTACTTCCAATTTGTGTAGTACATCTTTTGTGTACTATAGCTTATTTAGTTTGTCCTGAGTCTTTGAAAATAACCAATTCTATTTCGGTCCAACGATCCAACTGGCTTCTGAAGAGTTAAAACATGAACAGTATTTTTTCCAAATGGATTAAACACAATCAATATTTGATTTAAAAAAGATCCCCTTTTTAAAAAAGCAAAAGAAAAGCTGCCATTTTCCTTCAGAATTACATGCATCAGTATCTAAAAAAACCTGCCTTAAACTTTAAAAACCTGTTTTTAAAAAAATTAACACACCTGCTAAAAACACAAGTTTTGCACTACAGGTGAAGCTTTACTTCTTCACATTTTACTCTATCTTGATTTTCAAGTCCAAGCTTGTTTCTTGTTAAAATAAATACCTTTCTTATGGTAATATTTTTAACATTTTTCAAATTAAATTATCACTAATGGCTACAGTAAATAGATGATGTATGGCAGAAGGAAAACAGCAGGTAAAACTTGTTATCAGTAGAGAATCTCACCTCAGTTTGGTTGTTACACAAAGGATGAGATTTACTCATAGCCAGCACCTTGCTCCCACTGAAGTGCAGGGCAAAGTCTCCCATAAACTTTAATGAGAGCTGGGTTTGGGCCCTTTGACACCAGAGTTCTCTACATGATTTACCATGAAAAGAAGGCTCAACAACTTTTAGTGCGATTCAGAGGAAGTTGTTGTATGCAGAAAAATCATGGTTTTTTCCTGTTTAGTTTAAATAACCTAAACTATCAGCCTTCAACACTGCCTTGTTGAAGGTGGCATTCTATTTCATTCCAGATTTCCAGGAAATCTGCTTTTAAAACTCTTGTGTCAGCAAGATGTTCTATGACACAGTTTGCATATTTTTCTAAAGACTATTTTAAAAGATCCCCTTTTCCTCAAAGTTAAAGATACAATAAAAACAAACTTTAATTTCAAAAGAAATTACATAGCTAGCAGTAAATGCACAGTGAACCACAACTGCCTGCTCTTACTTTTAAGGAAGGCAAAATGTTGCTTTTTTTTAAAGTATCCATCAACATTTGGACTTGTTACTCAGAGAATTCTGTGTAATTAAAAGGGACAGATACAGAACTGCCTTTTAAACAGTGCTGAAAGCTAATTGCAGAACTCTCTGCTTACATCTACATGAGGTGAAACTGAACAGTGATTGTTATGTTCAAATAGATCCCGAGCCCTTCAGCTGCTAAGATTGCTGAAAAGGTGCTCTGAAGAAAAATCACTCATCTGCTAAATAATCATGCAGATTTATGGAAAAATGCTTTTGTGTTCACGTAGAGCCAGATGTTTGAAAAGGCACAGTTTATAAATCTCTGCACAAGTTGTGAAATGTTGCAAACTGAGCTTAGGTAAAGATCTCGATTTGTCAATCACATACTTAGGTAGGGTCCTCTGCTGGCCTTGAGTCCTTGATGTATCATCTGTCATTAAGGCCAGGAGAATAATACAGTTTTCTGTGCTTAACTGGACTGCACAAGGGTTAATTGTGTATTGAGCAGGAGCTTCTTCAGTATATCAGCCTTACAGCTACCACGTAGTACGGAAGACTGGGTGCTTCAGCAGCTCCCTCGATGGGGGTCTGTCCTGAGGCTGAAGTTCTAAACACCGCAGAGTCACATCTTTCAAGCCAGGAGAGAGATGTGTGGGGATGGATGGAGCAGTAGTTGCACTTGCAATCTGAACAAAGGAAAAACAACCTTTTAGAAGTCTGCCATTCTGAAGTCCCCTCTCCTGCCCCAAAACCAAACTGATCGTTTTCAGCTGACGAGTTACAGCCACAATTCAACTACCCTTCAAAAATTAAATATACCTAATGGGTTTTAGTAAGAAACATGAATGACAAAATGGATGACCTACAAAAAGGGAAGGCGATATTAACATATAGCATGGCATAATGGCAAGTAACTTTCAGCAAAATCTGAATGTGAAACATCAGGATTTTACCAAAGAACATTCCCCATCATGAAATATTAATACACACGAGTGACCTATGGGAGAAACACTTATTTTGCTCCTGTATTTTACAATATTGTGAGAAAAACTTCAAATCCCAGTCTTCTGCCTAAAGCTTAAAGTCAACTTCACTTCCCCTTTTTTATCTTAGCCTGTTACACTAAGTATTTGTATCTTTGAGTTTCTTTGCATATTATTGTATTGACAGCCTTTCTTTAATTTTTCAACAAGCAAGTATGGTTATGTTGGTAGCAGTATTGTCTTTGTTGTAACAGCAGCAGTATAAACCTCTACTACTTATATACTTCTCTAAAATTCACATTTCTGTATATGAAATTAGCCATTGTCTTTTGTAGCAGCAAAATGCCTCACCTTAAATATCAGAGCAAGATGATTGGAGTGTTTCTCTGCATTCCAGGGAGGTTTAGCACAAGCCATTTCTATAACAACACAGCCAACGCTCCACACATCACAGCTCCTACCGTACTGCTGACCTCTCAGAACCTGAACAGACAGACCAAAGCTCAGATTATCCACTTCAAGATCTCGTAAGTAATTTAGATTTTAAGAAAGAAAGTAACTAACTGCATTCTGATGAACATTTCAGTCAAGAACACGATCAGTGATCAAAACGCTTATGTAGCTGCAAAGCTAGTAAATACAATGCCTGACCAAGGGGCAAAGTACCTGGCAATAGTTAGCTTTTCTCCACATGGTCACTTGGGCTTTAGTAACAATGCTTCTGGTGGGTGTAGCAAACTACTTAAAACAACTTTGATAGCAAGAAGGAAATGCCATTACTGCTACGTTGGAATCATTCCTGTTCTTTAGAAGTACACTTAAAAAAACATTTGAAGCTTTTACAGCAATTTTCTATTATTTGTCTATATGAATTGGCCTACAGAGTTCAAACAAACTTTTTGAAGTAACTTCAAAAGCTGGTTTCTTACCTCCGGTGCCATAAATGCAATAGTTCCCAACAACTGTCCCTGAAATTCCCCAGCACCAGTTCCTTTTGATGCCAACCTGGCTGCAGCTCCAAAATCAGCAATTCTTAATCTATGACCTGTGCTGTCAATTAGCAAATTGGCACCTGTCAACAGCATAATGAAAATATTGCTAGTTGGCTTTCTATTAATGGCAAAAGGATGAAAACACACTCTTCCTCCCTCCATGTCAGAAGTATAAATAGGCTGACATTCCCCACCCCAATATGAAGAAAATCTAGAAGTCAAGGACAAAATCTAGTAACATCAGTTTTCTGTTACGTGTACGTGACACTGCACACAGTTTGATACTGTCCAAGAGATTTAGAGAAGCAATCAAACCACACAAAGTAGGGCGCAAACAGGATTCTGGAACAATGCCTGGAGACAGAATAATGAAAGAAAATGGTGGCCTAAAACCCTGGAGGTTTTTTATTGCCTGCAGCTCCCTGTGAAATTTAAACTTGTTTCATCCTTCAGCAACTTTGAGTTGTCTTGAAGAGAATTACAGCACAATTGAAAGGCTTCCTATTTTAAGGGAAAATATTCAAGACAAATATTTGCCAATCCTATGTTCCTAATTATCTGGATACCTCTCCAGTTCGCATCCAGCTTTAGTGACGTTACAGGGAAAAGTTTAGCAAGGCTACTATTTCCCTGCAAAGTCCATTTTGCTCAAACACGGTGCAACTATATTCATGGTCAGTTAGGATGAAGACACCTTAGTGCAATATTCCTGTACATTGGATATCTGACCTTTGTATCCTGGCTTGTTCACAGATTTTACCATCATTTCAGTGTATACATTTACTTTAACTAGCAATCTTTAAAGCTATATAGGCAATTTCCTATTTTATTTCAACAAACTCAGAAAAATAAATTTTTCTAAGCTATCACAAGTAGCAAATATCCCCAAGCATGCTATGAATCTTTTTATTAATTTCAGTAGCTAAAGGTTCTGAAGAACGATCAAACCCAATAGAAATACCATTCTTGAGATGCTATCTGAAAGAAGCGATAGGTCTCAAGCCAAAATAAAAGCTGCTTTCTGAACATTCCTTTCTAAAAGGCATTGTAAATAATTCTCACCTTTAACATCTCTATGGATTATCTGGTTCTCATGGAGGTAAGAAAGGCCACGTAACAGTTGTTCTGTGTAGTTAATAATAACCGATTCTTTGAAGGCTCCATATTTACTTAACAAATGAGCAACTGAACCCCCTAGAATATTAAAAAATAAGTTTTACAGACAGATATTTTATGACTAGAATACAACATACTCTCATAAAACTGACACTTGGTATTGGTATTCCCAATTTGTAATTACATTTCCTCCCCCCCCAAACAATCATTAAAAATTTGCCTAGGCAAAAAATAATATATTTAGTTACTTAATCACTTTCTACCTGAAACTGTACACATTAAAGACATAAATCTTCATGTTTCCTAATAATTCTATACTTCCTTAAAAAAGTACAAATCCCTTTGTGTACAAAGCACTATTGCTGATAAGCTATACACATTTATCCACATTTTGCATTAACATTTAAGCAGCAGAACACTAGCTTTCTCTGGGGCAACAGATACACACAGCCTCCAGTAAGCATTCCCTCTGAGGACCTTAGTTTACCTTTGTTACCACCCAACTACCAATGTACAGAAGCACGTAGACAAGGAAAAGTGGTACCTTCCTCTACTTTCCAGAAGTCATATATAGATCTTCCAGATTTTTTATTTCAATTGTGCCTCTCAAAGTATTCTAGTATAACTTGGGCTTGAACGAGGTAAAGAGAATTCCTGACATTTCACCTAAATACTATTTTAGAAAAATTCTACTTAAAAAAAAAAGTTAATCACCTTTAGTTTGGATAAAGTATTTTCTGCACTACTACTCGTAATAACACATATGTGGTGGGCTTTGTTTGTTTGTACTCTGTTATTGTTAAGTAGTTTCTGCCAAAGAAGGCATAATGCTTTCTCTTATAAGGATGCACACAATGCCAAATCTAGTCATGGTAACTGGATGGCAACAACACATAATCCATTCATATATTTAATAAATCTCCTTAAAAAAAAGGACATGGACTCTCTTTTAGCTTCTCTACATTATTAAAGAAATTATACAAAGATTTCAGGAACACCTTTTCCTCAAAGCAGACTGTTTACTAACTATTAATGTAAGTTCTTAAATGTCTTCATGTCACCTCACACAATTTTTATGAAAATGACTGGCACAAAACCAAATTAAAATTATTCTAAGTTAGGTAATATTCTAGCAAAGTTACTTTAAATAATAAAGTTACACAGGTATACTGAAAATGCAACAGTTTAATGTATTTCCAACTGAAGCCCCTCCCCCCTTCAAGTTTCTAACTCATCCCTTAGATTCAGAAATTGAGGAAAAAGTAGTTGTATTTTTCACAGCATCACAGAACGTTAGGAGTTGGAAGGGACCTCGAAAGATCATTTAGTCTAATCCCCTGCCAGAGCTGGATCACCTAGACTAAATCACACAGGAATGCATTCAGGCAGGTTTTGAGAGAAGGAGACCACCACCTCACTGGGCAGCCTGTTCCAGTGCTCTGTCACCTCACAGTGAAAAAGTTCCTCCTTACATTCACGTGGAATTTCCTCTGCTCCAGCTTGCACCTGTTGCCCCTTGTCCTGTCACTGGCCATCACTGAGAAGAGCCTGGCTCTGTCCTCCTGAGTCTTACCCTTTACATATTTAGAAACATTAATAAGGTCACCCCTCAGTCTCCTCTTCTCCAAGCTAAAGAGGCCCAGCTCCCTCAGCCTCTCCTCATAAGGAAGGTGCTCTACTCCATCATCTTGGTGGCCCTGTGCTGGACTCTTTCCTTCTTGAACTGAGGGGCCCAGAACTGGACACAATATTCCAGGTGGGATCTTACAAGGGCAGAGTAAAGGGGGAGAAGGACCTCTCTTGACCTACTAACCACACTCTTTCTAGTACACCCCAGATGCCATTGGCCTTCTTAGCCACAAGGGCACATTGCTGGCTCATGGCCATCCTGCTGTCCACCAGGACCCCCAGGTCCCTCTCACCTGCTCTGCTCTCCAACAGGCCAGTCACCAACCTATACTGGTACCTGGGGTTGTTCTTCCCCAGACACAAGACCCTACTCTTGCTCTCGTTGAATCTTATTATACTTCTCCTCACAAAGCTCTCCAGCCTGTCTGAGTCTTGCTGGATGGCAGCACAGTGCTCTGGTGTGCCAGGCACCCCTCCCAGTTTTGTGTCATCAGCAGACTTGCTGACTGTACACTCTGTTCCCTCATCCAGGTCACCAATAAATATATTGAATAGTACAGGTCCCAGTACTGACCCCTGAGGGACTCCACCAGATACAGGCCTCCAGCCAGACTCCGTCCCACTGATCAAAACTTGCTGGCTTCTCCCCTTCAACGAGCTCTCAATTCACCTCACTACTTGACCTTCCAGACCACACTTCCTCAGTTTAGCCACAGGGATGCTGCAGGAGACGCTGTCAAACACTTTACTGGGGTCAAGGTAGACCACATCTACTGCCCTACCACCATCTATCCACCTGGTTATATCCTCATATAAAAGGCTATTGGAACAGTCAAACATGACTTCCCCCTCAATAAAACCATGTTGACTGCTCCTAACAACCCCAGTTTTATTCAGGGCTCCCAACTGTTTTAACAGTATGACAGTTTAGGTACAGGAAAACACCAAATCAAAAAAGGATGCACCAGAAAATATTGCTATGACCACTTAAACTGTCCTGTAAATAGACCTTTATACAGGTTACCAACAGCAAAGAAAATACAAATTTGTCAACTGCGGTGTTGAAGTGATGGAAAACGCAGTATCAATCTCCTTGATATCTCAACTGATATTTTCATTTTCTTTGGCATAGTAGTTGTTTACCTGCCATCCATTCAATAAAGAGGTTATAGTTGCTCTTCTCACACGTGGCACCCAACATCCGAATAATGTTGGGATGGTTCAGATGACTCATCATCCTTATTTCTTCTCGCAGTGCTTCAACTACCTCTTCTTGTTCAGATGATGTGTTCCTGACATATGTCACCTGTTTGGAAATATGGAATTCAGATTTACCATACACAGTTACTGGTCTGGTAACACTCCCCACTTCAGTACACTAACAAGAATGGATGGTTTTCCATCCTTTTTCACCATCTAAAAAACAGTGAGTATTCTTTTCAGTTCAGAACACATCTCCATGTGAGACAGTCATAGACAGTGATGAGTGATTTTCCAGGGAAATATCAATGTCTCAGAGTATGGAATGGGAAAGCTTCTCTCTTCACACACCTCTGCTTAAACTAGGAATTTTTTTTCCCAGATGTTGAAAAGAAAGAAAGAGAAGGCCTGAAATAGGATTCTGACAGTGCTGTTAATAAGATTTTTAAAAGTTTAAGCATACTATCTGTTTCACAACTAAACATCAGTTATTTAGCTGATGACAGCTACTCTTCCCCCAATTAAATGTTTTGAAATTGCTCGATTCCATAGGTATAGGTTCATTCTGAAATTAATGTTAGGACTCAGAGTCTATGTGGCATCACTGATTCAGAACTAGGGCATCTTAAATGTGAAAGACTAATTCACATCTACAACTTTCAGAAATCTTGAAGGTGAAGCCTGTGCATTTGGGCTTCTCAGTCACACTTCTGTATCTACTGATTTAAATATTAAAACCACTTGCCTTGAAGATGGCTGCTGGATCAGAGCAAACAAGCATTAAGCTACATTTCCTCTGCTTAAACTGTTTCAGGGAAAAAATTCTTGACAAGTAAGGGGAAACTACTAATAGCTACCTTTCAAATAGTTAAATAGTTGAAAAATAGTTGAAAATGAGCCTATAGAGAAGTACAGTTGGCTTTTTATTTTCATTTTAAAGATAAGTAAAAAATGGAATACACTATGTTAACACCATGCACATAAAGTTTTTGTTACGCATTATATGAGAATTCATGACATCTCTAAGAGTGGAGAGCTTTTATATTTACTACTCCAAAAGAACACTGAAAACCAAGAAAAATATATTCAGGAAAGTGAAGTATTTCAAACATTTACCTGTTTTACAGCCATTAATGTCCCTGTTCCTACATCTTGAGCTTGGTAACAGGAAGAGAAAGCTCCAAGACCAATTTGCTGACCTTTAAGCCATTCTGCATCTTCTCTGTAATGGTGCTTTGCTTTGGTATGTCCAGGCAGAGTTTCTGGAGTCTGCAAATTAAATTCCATATCAATTACATGTTTACTAGCACGCATCTAAAATGTAGACATTCTGGGCTTCTATGCCTCTCTACTCCCTCACAGTTCTTCACACTGCATGTTGTACGTGTTGCAGCTGAGACCAGAACAGCAGTGTATTCCATCATCCACATATTCCTACTGTATGTAGGAACAAAGAGTCTTCTCTATGTTATTACACGAAGGTGAAAGGCAAGATTTAAGAACACAAACAGGAGCAAGACTTTTTTCTATTCCTGATCTCATATCTAGTTAAAGGTTTTAGTTAGCACCTATAGTAAGCACAACCAAAATCATGTTGTTTGCTTCTTAATTTCTCCCATTTTATGCTTCGCATGTTGCTACCCCATAGAAAGGGTCACAAATAATATAGTCCTTTCTCTATTCTTATTTCTTGTGCTTTTGCCTGTTTGCGAACAAACACCTTTTTCCTGACTTCTAAAGTATCTCACATCATCTCTCTCAAGATGTGACAACAAGATGCCTTCCAACTCTGCCTTTTCTTTCAGAAACTAGTTTAGTTTTGGACAATTGCCTTCAAAGGAAATTAGTATTAAGTCTCAGTACAGTTCTACTGCTTAAAAACTTTGATCTCATTTCCTGGTTTTCTCTACTTTCACACTTCCTTCTTTGCCTTTTTAAAGGTCGGCATATGACATTATGTTTGCCTTCCAAATGCCTTCTCTAAACTTGTTAATAACCGTAGAAGGGTTCTATTAGCACTCTCAACAGGCAGACTGCTTATACTCCACCTCCTAGAAGAGGATACATTATGCCTCGGTGATTCATATAACTTTGAAAATAAAACAGTGCTGTTTTATGCAATCAGCGAACCCCAATTAAGACTTAGCTAAATTCCCATATGCATACTCACATCCTGCTGAATAATTATGATATCTTCACCGTTTTCAACCTGTAGTTGGGGAATTACTGGCAGGGCATCTTGAGACGCTGACATTGCCATAGCGATAGCTAAAGCTTCCTCCTCTTCAGCTTCCATCTTTTCCTTGCATTTTTGATTATGATTTACATCATCTTTGTAAGTATCATCATTTTCTGCCCGCTCAGGAGAAAGAACTGCAACTTCAGACTTGAATGTAACTGTGCCATCACTTGTTGGCATGGAGGCCTCAAGCAGGTCCTCGATACTGGAATTGAGCTCTGCATTAACATCCAACCGGCATTTTTCATCTACTGGTGTGAACACTGTCTCTTCACTCGGTATAACTGCACTGCTACTGCCACTACTATTGCCATCACACTGGGAAATTTCATTCAGGTCAAGCGTCATACTGTTTTTTGAGGTTTCTCCCTGCTTGTTCACATCACTTGGGGTGGGTCGTGATGGCTTTGGCCTGTGAATGTGGCTAGATGGCAATGGCCTGGCTTGGGTAAAAACTGGAGACAGTTTCTCTGGTTCTTTATTCTCAGAACAGCTTCTGTGAAACTGGAGAGAAAGTTTCCGCTGCGTCTGCGGAGAAGGTGAAGGAATTTTGCAGGGAACGAATCCCTGAGGTCTGAGTTTAGAGACATCTGTTACAGTGCCAGCTGGTACAGATGGGCTTGAAGGAGACAGAAGCGTTGGGAATAGTGACTGGGAATGGCTGGATGAGGGAGACGAGTTTAAACACTGACTGTGGGGTTTTCCTTTTGTTTGAATGGCTGGCTTTGGTTGCTCAGTGGTTACTGATGAAACAGGAAGACCCACAGCAAGGCCAGCCAGCATCTCAGAAACGTCCTCTGGACTGGCACTCAGTTTTTTATCACTTAAACTTTTACTACTCTTCCCTGATAATTGGACAGTATTGTTAGGACTATTATTTTCTGTAGCTTCTGGAGAGTTATCTGGTACAGGTAGCTGCAAAAAGTCTTCATGTCGACATTCCCCAGAGTGCATATCTTCCATGCCTAGCTGGATGGCTTCTGCAATTTCCATTTCATCTGCTATTGCCATCAGACGTCGACGCATCCTTGTATAATGAGTTGAGCTCGTCACACTCAACATTTCTAACAACTTCACAAAAACATGGGGCACTCTTGCCACCATTCTTGCTGCACTCAAAAATACTCTCCGTGATAGTTTGCCAACCATTGAGTGGGAATTGTCAATTGACTGCAAGGCGAAAGTTAATAGGGAGAGAAGTTTCTTATACCTAAAAAAAAGGAAAAGAGTTGTTTTATACACTGATGTGGTCTAGTTAACTAGTGCTGAGAAAGCCATTTAAAGATAATATATTTAGTGTCAGTTCTGCAGTAGAAAGGAGACTTTGCTGCACTGGTAAAGGTTTTTAAAAAAGACAACCATTTACTTTGTAAAGTAAGTGCACTTTTGCTTATAAATATGTACTATTTGTTTACAGGAATTAGAACAACTTTTTAAGAAATCAACAACAACATTCAGCTATGAAGGGTAATAGTCACAGTGTAAGCAAGTACCTGTCTACTACAGTATCAGCCTGTAAAACATCTCCAGACAAAATGTGGGGATAAAATTCACCAGGAAATTCCAATAGAAGTCTGTCTATTAGACAAAGTCGCCCCAGCAGCGCTTGCCAGTTATTAGATTCATTTTGGGTTCCAAGAATACAGGTTAAGACATAATCCACACCACCAATACCAATGGATCCTAAAAAAAAAGTTGATAAAATAAGGATTAGATGATACGTTGCCAATCTAAACTCTGATCTAAATAAACCCCAGAACTATATCCTATAAATACACATTGTATGCCCAATGCAGCTGAAAAATATTTTTCCTCTTTGCCATATTAATATTGGATAAACCCTACATTAAATTTAAAATGTATCATATACAATTGAATTACAGTTACAACCAAATATACTGAAGCTCTATTATTACCAGATTTAAGTATTTCTCTCCCGACTGCCAGCTCGCCTGCTTGGCCTTTACACATCTCCAGTAGCGTTGAGACTGAAAGCTGACTTGTTCGACTGTTAAGACATCAAAACAAAAACCCAACACTTTTAGTAGATGCTTCCAAGGGAAAAACCATTCTAATAATTACATATCAATAGCGACTATCTTGGAATTGTGGATGGAAAATTATTTCACATGGCTTTATTCCAATACATTTCTATAATCATCTCTATGTAAGCTACCAAGTTAATGGCATTTTTTACAAGGATACTCCCAGAAGTGTAATGTGTATCACTAATAATACACAAAACACCAAACAGCACCACATCCTCTTGCAACACAAGCTCTAGCTGCCATTTCATAAGCAATGCTGCTTATGAATTGAAAGTAATGAGAAAAAGCTGGTGGACTTCTGCATCTAGTTTTCAGTACAGGTGAAGAAATGACTGGATGGGCAGAACAAACAGGGTAGCCTGGGACATGGAGACAAGGCCCACTCAAGCTAGAAATGCCAATGACATTCACTCAAAGCAGTTGTCTCCTACCATTACGTTACAAATAGCAGCGTTAGGTATACACTTCATATCACAGAACTACAACAGCTTTTGTTGAAGTAGGAAACATACATGATTGGTACTTAATGATTACTTAACGTTAGTAATGACAATTAGAACAAAATAACATTGACTGAGATACAGAGAATGTTTGATGACTGCCTCTAACATCCTCTCTTATTTTTCAGGGGGGTGGGGGCAAGGGGAACCTAATGAAAGCAAAGTATTATTTAAGATCTGTACATTCTGCAAAAATACAGTCAGGTGCCTTCAAAACCTACCTCCTTCAAGACATGTTTGTTGGCAGCAATCAGAATTTAACAAAAAAAAATATATATTTACACTCATGATCCACACATTTGATTTCAGCACCAGCTAAAAACAGTCTCCTAGTTCCACATAAATAGTAATAAATAGCAAACAGCAGCAAACTAGAAAGACAAGGAACTACTGGACAGAGTCCAGCAGAGGGCTATGAGGATGATGATGATAAGACTGAAGCATTTCTTGTATGAAGAAAAGCTGAGAAAGCTGGGCCTCTTTATCCTGGATAAGACTGAGAGGGGATCTTGTCAGTGCTTATAAGTATCTAAAGGTTGTGTGTCAAGAGGAAGGGTCCAGGCTCTTTTCAGTAGTACCAAGTGACAGGACAGAAACTGTTCCATTCAACCATGAGGAAAAACTTCTTCAACTCTGAGGGTGGCAGAGCACTCGGACAGGAGTCTCAGTGGGAGTCTCCTTCTCTGGAGACATTCAAAACCCGCCTGGACACAATCCTGTGCAGCCAAGTCTAGGTGATCCTGCTCTGGCAGGGGATTGGACTACATGATCTCCAGAGGTCACTTCCAACCCCGATCGTTCTATGAAATGAAGCTTCAAGTCATTTCAGTAACAATCTGAAATTAATTTTACATTAATGAAATGTAAAGTTTTACATCATACCTGTTGGCGTCTGCACATTTAACTAGTATTGTTTCTACAACTGGCTTGAGAAGTCGCTGCAGTTTAGTCCTCTCTGCCAAAGTATGACAGGGGGTATATACCAACATGGCTCTTAAGGTTTTCTAAGAGAAAGGAAAAAATAATGCATCTGAAATCAAATTAAATATACATTTTTTCTTCTTAAGAGCTGTAAATAGTTATACATAAATTGCATTCAATAAATGTTCTAAGGATAAGGACCTCACTACACATTCACACATTAGTCATGTATTCTTTGAGGTTGGAAAGAACGTAGCCATACAACTACTGTTAACACTGCAGCAAGCATTGTATTTGGCTACCAGGGTCGTGACATTTCACTCATACTGAGGATTTTGGTCATCTCGTTTTCAGATGATGGTTAAGGCATCAGCATCACTTGACAGTTACTAAGATTCCTCACTTCATGTATGTCCTCCCTCTTCCTCCCCTTCAAAAATGAAATAAGTTCAAAATTGCAAGAATACAAGTAAAAAAACCTACTTACTAAAGCAGCAACATACACTTTGTAGACAGGGTCAGCACAGACCATGGACAGCACACTGCAGCAGGACTCCACCACCACATCTCCTGAGATACTGGTCTGAGATGACCCACTAGCTGCTCCCAGAGCTCCAGCGCTTGTGTTGTTCCCATTGCTGCTTCCAGAATTTCCAGTGCTTTCACCATTAGCCAGTAACAGAGCACCACTAACATCATGGGAAAGACGTCTAAGTGCCATCTCTCGTATATTCCAGTTTCGAGAAAACAAGCAACCAACTAACTCCATTCCAAATACCTGCCAGGGAAAAAGCAACGTTACAGGGGTCAAACTGAGGAACACTGCAGTGAGATCCTGTGCAACCTGCTCTAAGAGATCCTGCTTTAGCAGGGATGTTGGACAGGATGATCTCCAGAGGTCCCTTCTGGCCCCTGCTGTTCTGTGATTTGGTGATCAGGTGTATCTGAAGAGAAAAGCAATCAAAAAGAGCAAAAAAAAAAATAGTACTGGAGAAAAATCATCTAAAGAAGTCTGACAGCAAAACTTTGTCAGGCAGTACAGCATCTAAAGATTCTTTGATAGAAATAAGGCATCACAGATGCCAAGTCATCTGTTCTCCAAAGACCCTGTTAAGAGGAGTAGGATGATGACTGCATGGATAGTTTCATGCACTTTTGAGTTTTAATGATTCAGTATGGGGTTTGTTTCCTAACACTGATATAACCAACCCTGAGACCAAGGTCCAGGTAACACCAGACAAAAATGACTTGTAATAGGCAATACTTTTAAGAGTGTGACCCCCTGCTCAGTTAAACCCACTCTAGGCTCCCGAGGTTATTTAATTCATTCAGCTCCAGTAACATAACTTGAGTAACAATAAGTGTCAGCTTCCTATTTATGTGACACAGCACAACCAAAACTAGAGTTAAAACCACTGCTTTTTAGTACATGGAGCTTCTATACGACGCCTGAGATGTAGTCCAAAACTGAAACACCAGACTGGGAAACCTTCTGTTCTAAAGAAGTTAAATATAATTCTTTACAGTAATAACCAAAAACCTGACAAGATCCAGAATATTTTTTTTTTAATGTTGATATGACAAATCTAGAAAAACTTCAAGAAATCCATCTTTACCTTTGAAGCTTCTTTTACAAAATAAACTTACCTGAATCCATGGATCAGCTAAATCTTTATAGGCAGAAGGGATCTGCTGGACCCCATAATGAGTAGGGTTAAAATTGCTATCTTGGGTTCTTCTGTGTGAACCAGCTGTAGATTGCTGCTGAGTTTGTTGCTGAACCACACGGAGAACAGAAGAATCCACAGGACTTGGCAATTCATGACTACAGAACAACAAACAATGTGATTAGCAAATGAAACATTTACTGAAGTAAATGCTTTAGCATATTTAAGAACATCAACTAAGGATCCAGAAACACTGTTATATGCAGACTGAATCCTTACCTATAGAAGTCATGAGATCTCCATTTAGATCTACAGAGAGGACATATAAGTGGTTCTCTGTTTCTTCTGCATTCTTCTGCCCCTGGAATACAGCAACAGAGTAATATGTACTTCAGTTTTACAGCATATGAAACCAGAAGATGGCATTAATATTTCTAAGTTTTACTGAAGAATGCACATTTCAGCATTAACGCTCCTCAACTGACCCATTTGCAGCAGCCTGATAAATGTGGGCATGTAAGCATTTTTCCATGTAGAAATGCTTCAGTTTAGCACTACAATTGATAATATTAAAAGTTGTAAACAGAAATGGAGTTAGTTTTATACCTCAAACATACGGAATATGCTTTCAAAAGTATTAAATTCAGGAAATGGAATTTCATTTGTTAAAGCTAACTATTTACACACTCTAATGTAGCATGGAACATACTCTGTAATTCACTATGTATAAATCCCATCTGATGATGGGTGAATTTCAGACATTCTAATGACAAGTCACAAGGTACTAAAAATCTGTTCCTAACCTTACTTTAACTGGGCATATCTTTTCACACAGATAAAAAGCTTGAACCTCTAGCCCTGCAGTTAGCTTTTTCAAGCCATCAAACAAGAAGGTTATTTGTGAATAACTGATAAAATAAGGCATATCAATAGTACCCAAATTATATCAAACTCTCAAGACTGCAACCAGATATCCACTTTCAGGCAGGTTTTTAGTTTTCACCTTAAAAAAAACCATCAAAAACCCCAATGAAATCATTCTACATTATAATATTGTTGCGTATTGAGAGTCACCAGAAATGAACAAGACAAAAGATGACAACATACATATTGACATGCAGTGGTGGTGTAACTTGTTCCGGCAGCCATCTTCACATACAGTTAGGCTCTCTTCATCAAGCATGCCTAACAAACAAATGGGGCACATCTGCTCTTCTTCATCCTTCATACTATAAAAATAGATATTTGTGATCATAAAAGGGGCGTATCAGAATGCAGAGCACGTTTCAACAGTGAAAAGATATTAACTTCCAGTGTGGAACAGTCACTTCTGACTGTCTATGAATCATTCTCCTAAACCTTGATCTGAATAAGCAACCAAATTTTTAGAAGTACTGAGTATAAGGCAACACTTTGTTTCAACAAAGGGCAAGTCACAAAACACACGACAACTTTTCAAACTTAGGTCAGGAACCAACTAGAGATTAAAAAGGCCCAGTCTTGGGCACTTACATTTTTCCAACTACAAGATCTTTAATCGAATCAACCTCTGCTTTTCTACTTATTCAAAACTAAATAACTGAATTTTTTATATGTCCGAAAGCTACCCGCACATATTTTTCCGTCATGCTCCTTTCAGAGAGCTGAGTTACAAGGTGATCTCCAGCCTGTTAGAGAAAACTGTAAATGCTATTTGATGATCATATCTAAAACTAAAAAACTATCAGAAAATAGCAGTCACAAACAGAAATAGACACAGCAGATTCACATGAACACAAACATACCTCCATATACCTATAGTTTAAAAAAACCCAACGTTTTCCCTGTTTTACATGTTGCTTCTATTTTAAGTACCCCACCTTAATTCTTAAATTAATATAATCAGAGACTTTGCCAGAAAAATTCTTTTAAACATGTAGTGAAAACCAGAATTTTAACCTTCTGTAATATAATTTAAATGTGCAAAACTCTTACTATTAATAGCAAAAATTTAAGTTATAGTTGCTGTGTGTCTAAAAGTTTGGTGAATAACTACAGTGTTCCTGCAACAATATATTTCAAAAATAAGAATTTGTATACACATCACTTCTGTAGACATATAGTCACTTCTATTCCCCTGCAATTGGTATTTTTAAAATAAGCTTACAAGTGAAAAAATTAATTTCCACAGTATGTATAGAAACACAAGTATTAACTTTTGGAAGAATTAGTAGTAAACCAAAAATAATCGCAAATCACAGTAATAATCAGAACTGAGCAAACTCCTACCTCAAATGAATCTGATGCTCAGTGTTTGCCAGTATCATGCAAGACTAAATTTGCACAAACCAGCAACTTATCTCATTGAAGCAGTAATATTATTAAGTAATCAAGTGTACTAGCAAAGAGCTGAAAAATCTTTAATACTGTCAAAAATGAGTACTAATGGAGCAGAGTTTACAAGCCAGTGAAAAACACAAATCCTACACAAGATATCTACATTACAGTAACTGACTTGCTACGTAAATTGTTCCAGAGTAGATTATGGATTTAACTGCTTTGTTTTCACAGTTTACAGTGACACCGTTTGGCAGTTTGGAAAAATAAGTAAAAGATATTGGGAAATTAAGGTCACAATTTGTACATCAGAATTATGAACCTCTTTCAATATAGTAATCTAACAATATGCTTATTATCACAACAAACATACCAAGGTGCTCCTGAAGTTAGGTTTCCCTTACATAAAAGAAAGCCTCAGTTTGGATCACCTTCAGTGGTTTGACCTCTCTAAAGAATGTCTAGCTGTGCTGGTTTTGGGTAGGATAGAGTGAATTTTCTTCATACTAGTTGGTAATGGGGCAATGGTTTGGTTTTGTGTTGAAAACAGTGTTGGTAACAGAGATGTTTTTGTTGCTGCTGAGCAGTGCTTACACAGAGCCAAGGCCTTTTCTGCCTCTCACCCACTCCACCAGCAACTGGGCTAGGGGTGTACAAGGTGTTGTGAGGGGACACAGTCAGGACACCTGACACCAATTGACCCAAGGGATGACTATATGGTGTCATGCTTAGCATATAAGGGCCCCAAGGAAGAAGAAGAAAGGGGAGAAAGGTTCAGAGTGACAGTATTCGTCTTCACAAGTAACCATTATGTATCAAGTTAATAAATACTTGTCTTGCACATACATTTCAAAGGTTTGTTTCCCACATTCATAAAGGGTAGAACCCACTCTTTTTACAACTCTATTGAACATTTTTCAAACAGAAATTACAAACCAAATATGCCCACTTGGTACCACAGTGACTAATGTCTACTTGATTGTTTGAAATGAAAGCAGCTTTGAACAAAAAGAATGTAGGTGATTCTAAACCTTCAAAATTAGAAGAAAACTACAGAATAAAGCTTTTTAATTCCTTTAGAAAAAATACTAACCTGTTTTCTGAACTAGATGTAGAAGTACTAGATGATGACAATGTATGAGAATTTGACATGCGTGAGACAAACTTCTGGATGGTGTTACGAGATGGAGCTTTGATCCTCGAGCTACGCCTACTG
Source organism: Gallinula chloropus (assembly GCF_964237585.1). Lineage (NCBI taxonomy): Eukaryota > Metazoa > Chordata > Aves > Gruiformes > Rallidae > Gallinula > Gallinula chloropus. The sequence goes on from NC_140089.1 coordinate 69,560,928, forward strand.
TGATATTTCTGGAACAAACTCTCAACCTAACATCAGAAAAAGATAGCAACAGTCGTATTTATGCTATGAATAGCTTGTAATGAAAAGTAATATTATTGAAGCTTAACTACTGCTAGAAATATCTATTCAGTTTCACAATAATGCATTAGCAGTAGCAGCAGGAATTTCAGAAGCCTTACAAATAAAGAGATCACAAGATACACTTTACAACAAAAACTTATTTGCTTATTAAGAATAAAAAATAGCTTTAAGTACAGACACAATATCTTCTGAAGACTCTATTTACCTTTCATCTAATGAGACAGATACTCAAATCTGAGTAGTAAATCCAAGATTTGAATCACTATGCTACAGCTCTCTACTACTTTTCTTGTAATTATTTGCAGATTGCTTTTCTTCTACTTACAGAGCTTGAGACTGAATTAAAGATATAACTAGAAAGCAACAAATACTAGTTAATTTGAAAAGCAACAGTTTTCAGAAATTTTAAGATTATTTCCTACAGACTTCTACTCAAAGTGTATTTTAGATCTGCCTTAAATCTATCAGAAATTGATTACCTCAAAGTTCTTCAGTGTCTTTCTCCAGAGCATTGGGTCTGAGGGTTCTAGCTGGAACACCCGCAGCATAACAAACAGCAGATGGATGCAAAACGTTCCACGGCCACAGCTACAAGTCTGCAAAGACAAGTCTATTAATTAGATAATCTTTTCCACATTTAAATGCATCATTGAATACATCCTACACACCTCTCCCACCTTTCCCCTCCCCCTCAAAGTAGTTAATGCAAAAAATTTCATGTATAGATAGAAATATCTTCTTATATGGCTTTACAGAAAACCTGAATTCCCACAATATTATTCAGGAATATATATGTAAAGGAGACAATTACTACACCAGCTTTCAACTTCTTTTTTCCCCCAGCTTTTTTTTTTTAAATCAACTGAAGCTAGCTAGTACTACACTTCATACTAATAAGGAATTTATGAACATAATTATAGTATATCCATAGCATGATAGCAATCAAACTCAAATGAGATGCTTCTGTTTACCCAGTAATTTAGATATTGCCCAATGCAGCATCATATTAGTCCTATGAAAATCTACAGGAAAGACCTCACTGTGGGCATTAATGTAATTATCACACCAATTAAGAATCATGACATATGCTTATCATACATAGACACAAAAATCCCACAAACAGTGTTTCAAAGTGAGAAACTAGGAAAATGAAGTTTTAACCAAAAATACTCCTCTAAGCCTCTTCTAAGAGTGAGAAATAGACAGGTCAATAGTAATTACTTCCAAACTACTCTTTTTTTGTAAGAGACACTTCAGACAACTCTAGCATATTTGTTACATATTTGAAAAAATATAAGCTGACGGTTATATTACATAAGCACAGATCAGAACTTTTAAACATTACTTTATAGAACTGTTATCATGGGTTGGCAACTAATTTGAGTTTGGTTTTGAACAGATTTCTAAGATTAACTAAAAATGTACAGAAGCTATAGACAACACAAAAACATTCACTACCTGAGGCCCAATAAATACTCTGTATTTATTATCTGGGCTGTCTCCTCCAATTAAGAAAGAGTTGGGTCCTATCTGCTGCAGCAAGTACAGCCTGGCTCGCATAACTTTGTTGACACGACGATTTGTTTCCTCGGGGCTGTATGGAGAGAATCCATCTGGAGAGGGGGCTCGCCGAGGTGGGGTTATTCGTCCACTCTGAAACTACACAAGTGGGTCCATTATAAATATTTCCAGGGCAGTGGTACATTTATTTAGGTGTTGGTGGCTTTTTTTTTCTTTTCTTTCCTCCAAATGACACAGAGTAAGAGTCCTCAAAACCTGAAACTAGTACAACCTGCTTACACTACATGACTTCAAAAGGATTACTTTTCTTCCATGACCAGAACTTGAGGATAGAGGAAAAACCTGAAATTTTGTCTGACATGACAGAAGAGTCTTTAACTGCTTCTATTTTCAAGTCTTTATTGGTTGCCTTACCACATTACTACTGAATTAACAAGTACAATTCAATGAGAATATAATCAGACACTTGTGACTCAATACAGGAAATTATTATATAAGGTAATACTGTTAATATACTTCATAAAAGAAGAAATTCTTTTACTACAGTTTAGAAATGAGAATATGAAGATACAAAGTTTAATAAATTCCAGAGAAAAAGGAAAAAGGATACAGCTTCCTCTCCTTTGCACAATTAAAGCGACTTTCATCTTAGGATGGTTCAGGTTTTTTTTTTTGTTTTGCTTCCCCGTGATAAAAAAATTTCATAGCCCAAACCTTTTAATAAAATTGACTTAATTTAAATTCTTCACATTTCTAGCACTGAGATACATTAATGTCTCTGCCCAATTTAAAAAGCTTTTGCTTTGATTTATATCCACTTTGAATGTTATGTGATGATGCAGGTTACAACTGACTCACTGTCCATTGTTAACTAAAAGATAGTCTGAACTTAGAGAGCTTTTGACTTGAAAGGTTACTATAAAAAAGAAAATTAAGTAAAAATGGATCAAAGGCTAAATTAGACTGTTGGGTTGTTGTGGTTTTGTTTTGTTTTTCATCCTTCCAACTTCTCTTGTCAAAAAGAAAGGAGTTACACTGCAGTGCTGCAACTTGTGATATTTGTCCCTAGTTTGGAGGAATAGCAGTACATATTTTAATTGCTTTTGGAAACCTTGTTTAAACCAACGGAATGATAAAAGCAAATAGATACTTTTCTCCCCCTAATTGCACTGTGAAGTTGTAGGCAAGTGAAATGAAGCCAATATGTGGATGAGCGTTTTTTGTAACTAACCAGCCTGTTAGATACTATTGCTTAAAACATCGTAGTTTTGATCTTCTTTAATGCTCAAAAGATTCTGTTCCAGATCTTCTCAAATCTAATGATAGAGATTTTAGTCTTCTGACAATGCACGGACCTAAATGTTCCCTAACCTGTACGTACAGATCAGGATCATAAGTACCATACTAGTAACACTTTTCTGCAGGAATCTTAATCCACCCAATAATCCTTTTCCAGACAGAATATACACATCTGGAGGACTGACATGCAAAACTCAAGGAAAAAAACAAACTACTAACACCTATTCATGCAAATGAAGCTAAGAACACTATGTCCTCATAACTGAGTATCTATACTTCATTTATTTCCTAGAAATAAAATTTGAAATAGGATTAAATTAAAAAGTAAACACACATCTAAGTAAATAATAAAATTTCACACATAAACTTATGCTCTACGTATCTCACTCTCATAGTATCTCGTCATAACCCCTTTGTATCAGCATGTTGCCCCATGCAAGGAAGATTAATTGCCTCTATAAGCAAAAGACTGCCGAGTATATCCAAACTAAAAATTACATCACACTTTGCAACTTACAGGCACTGGAGATACCCTTTTTCTTCTAACACCTGGTGATTCAGATTTAACTGTTCTAGAGGATGACGAAGAGGAGCTACTAGGAGAAGGACTACGTCTTCCTTTCAGTGTAGGTGAAGAAGCAGTGCTCTGTCCTTCAGCTTGAGGTTCTAGAGAGAGTTTGTTCATTTCTGATCCATCTGCTTTCCCAGGGATAGGTTTCACCACCTTGCAGAAATTAAACCATGTGTTAGAATTACAAATTGATCACTTTAAAGGAAAACATGTTAACCAAAATTGTTTTGCTAGCATTATGTAATTAAGGCATTATTCAGACATCCAAAGCATGTATATATCCTGGGTCCCAGGGGTTACCTAAATCTATACCCAACATGAAAGCAATAACCTCTTTTCCTGGCCATTTCTGTGACTTATGTTAGTTGTGGCAGCAACTGATTTGATTCTCAAGGCACTCCTGTAATTGTCATCCATGGCACCTCTAAGGACAGCAACTCTCCCGTTTGGATAGCAGGAGCCAGAAGAATTATTTTCTCCAGGCACTGTCTGCCTACTGAGAGTTATAACATAGGATCCATCTGTTTTATATAGTATCAGCTCAGGAATGTTGCTACTTCTACCACACACCACTTGCTGCAAAGTAAAAATTACTTCAAACCTGAGGCAATGAAGCAAAATCAAGGTGTGTGGCATGGAATGCCTGCCATACATAGAAAACAGCTACACCACATCTGGTATCTGAGCTAATGGCTGTGCACAAAGCTGTACTACATGGATGGACACATGTGCTCGAGAGAGAGAGAACGCAACGGTGCTTTGTTGTACAAACAAAGAATTTTGATGCTGAGGTATGGCAAGTTTCAAGAGAACTTTCAGCTGAACCACTGAAATTATTCTGCTATCCAGAAATGCATTTCAGTTTCAGCTGGCCACAGGGAGAAGAGGACAACAAGGAGGTTTTGGTCTAGCAGTTAGGAACTGCTTACAAGAAGAAAAACCTGCTTTAATCCAAGCACTGTTAATGTTATTTTAAGAAGTCATCTGTGGTGGTCTAGCCCTGGCTGGAGGCCAGACACCCACCAAAGTAAGTCTGTTACTCCCCTTCTTAGTTGGACAGGGGAGAAAATACATATTGAGATGCTCAGGAGTCAAGATAAGGACAGGGAGAGAGATCATTCTGTCATCAACGACATGGGTAAGACAGACTCAACACAGATTGAAGGAAATAAAACTATCTAATTTATTACACTACAAAACCAGTGAAAACAGACTTTAGTCAGAATTTTGCTCCCTTCTTCCCTCCCGTTGTGACACGGGGTGGGACAGGGGGGATGCAGGGTGGGGGGCAGGTAGTGACTGGGGAAAATGGGGTTCTCTGTAGCACCTTCCCCCCCACCTCTCCATTCTAAGCAGACTTCCACACCCTCCTCCTGCTACACTGTGGGGTCTCACCCACAGGAGAGAGTCCTCCACGAACTTCTCCAACGTGAGTCTCTTTCCCTGGGGCTTTATCTCTTCATTCAGCTGACCCTGTGTGGGTCACTGCTATGTTGGGCTGCAGTAAATCACAATGTCTCTCAGTCCCAATCCTCCACAGGGTTACAAGCCTCCCCCCAGCAAACCTGTTCTGGCACAAATCTCTCTCTCTCTCATCTCTGTAGGCTGCAAGTGCTGGTAGAGGCTTGCTCCAATGTGGGACACGGCATCTTCCCTATGTCTCCACCTGCTCCATCGAGCGTGGAGCCCCTCCACAGGCTGCAGGTGGGGTCTTGGCCTTTTCCATGGGGACACCGGCTCTACCATGGGTTTCTCCGTGGGCTGCAGGGGCATCTTTCTCTCCAGCACCTGGGGTGCCTCCTCCCCCACCCTTCCCGGCCTTGGTGTCTGCACAGCTCCTTACATCTTCGCACTCCCTTCTGCAGTGGCAAAATGCTGCTGCTTGTGGGTTTTTTTTCTCCTATATGTGACTCTCAGAGGTGCTATATCTCTTGGCCATGACTTTGGCCTTGAATTGCCCGATATTTACACTTTTTAGGGCCGGCAGAAAACTGTAACTGCTGCTTACAAAAACCGTCTCAGCAGCATGCTACACAAAACTACAACATCACCATATTTAATGTATTGCAAAACTGAACTTTACAGAAAGCTTCGATGCTATTGTTTTCAAATGTGCTGCCATCTGATTATGAAAGTGAACAGGAAAATGGAGAAGTATAAAAAGCAATTTAGCCTTCCCCCCTCCCTCTCCTATTACTTTAAATGCTTTTTCTTTCCTGGAAGATCAGAATGCAAACATGTGCATACAGACAAGTTACAGCTACTAGCTACCAGTGCTTGAAAGCATTTAATATGTAAAGTGGTTGCAACTGAAAATCAGTAGCATTAAAAGTTGTATTAAAAAAACCCCAGAAACCTCAAGGAAAACAGACTGACCAGAGCAAGAGGTTCAAGCTATGCAGCAACCAAGATGCATTAAAAAATTTTTGAAGTAAGAACTGTTTTGTGCTATTAGACCCTTTGAGGTATCACATTTTGGAGGGGATTTGTAAGTATTTTCGATGTTCTCATGACAGGAAGTTACCAACAGAGCCCTGCTTTTTTTTGTTCTAGAAAAGCTGTCCCCAGACACTTATTTAACTGCATCAGACTGTTTAAATTAGTACTCCCACCAAGTAGTATGTGGGAGTCACATAACCAACACAACTACCCTTTTAGGTAATTAACTGCTATTAATCAACCAGCATTATCCTGAATGCTACTGTAACGTTGAGGTTTGATTTGCCTGAAACTTCTTTAGACTTCTTCTGAACCACACATATACAGTCATTACCCAAAAGGCTAAACAGAATACTCTAGCACCTAAAGCTTAGCAGAGTTGAGATTTGCGTGAAGAAGTTATTCAGCTTTATTTCTTTCCTGGTCCCAGTAAGACTGCAGTTTGCTTTTTAATCTAGAAAAAGTCCCCTATACATCTGCTATAATACACAGAAAACTGACATTTTCAAATTAAAGTGAACTAACGAAAATCCTGAGGATCAAGGGAGTACAAAGCACTGTAGTGCAGTTCTGTGCTCATTTTCACCCAGTGAACGGCAGCTACTTTTGTTGCTGACATTAGAGGGCAGTGTTGGCACAGTATTATTCAATACTACACAGCACCACAGCTATACCCTCTTCTAAAAAATAAAGCTTAATAAATGAGTACACTTCAAAGAAGTCAGACACAGTCTCCTATTAAACAGCGAAAATGTTAATGAAAAATAAACAAGAGGACCATATTTAAAAGTAAGGATTGTTAAGATAGAGTTTTCTAACAGAAGAGAATATAGGGGATTTTTGTTTGCAATAGCTGTTACAGACATTGCCCTTCCATCAGTGCCACTTACCACAGGGCCTCTCCTGCTTCTTCTTTCCAGCCATTCATGCTTCCAGGCTGGCATGCATGTTGCCTTGAGTTTCTCTCTGATCATGCGCTCTTCTGGGCGGTCTTCCATCTTCTGCAACCCCCTGAGGGTTTCTTTATTCTCCATGTCACGACTACATCAAAGAAAAAAAAAAGTCATAAATACAATTATTTTTAGTTGAAGTATAATACCATAGCATTCTTAAAATTTGTGCCATCCTATTGTCCCTCTCCTTATAACGCAAAACATTACTTCTACTAAAACATTACTTCCAGCTGACTGCAGGAAGCCTTTTAAGAGTTATGGCTAATTTGCTAGTCTGCCACTTACAGCATACCTGTCTTGAAGGGTATTTCTTTAAAGTGTGTGTACCGCTTGTAACATTGGACACCCAGTAAAAGGGAATGTTCTGGCAAGTATTAAACCAATACGATGATGCTCTATGTCATGACATTCACCAAAAGTTTCACAAGTGTTGTGATGGTTCATAAATTCCCTGGCAATTCAAAGCCTGCCATATCTATTTTTAAGCAGTTTAGAAAATAAATATAAATTAGCAGTGAAAATTTTCCATCTTCATAGGATGCACAAGCATGAAACTACCTATGTACTTCTTCCTATACATGAATTCTTCCTCAAAAAAGAGGGCTTGTAAACTAGTAGTGTGTACGTTTAAACTATACACAGAAACCAGAAAAGTAAGGCAAGTGTCCTCGAGAGTTTCCTTCTGACTGACTGATGGCTTAAAAGCACTTCAAATCAGCTATAATTATAGCAAAAGTCACAGCAAGCTTGTATCTGTAAAATGAAAGTGTAATCTATCCCAGCTCGTACTTTTTTGACCTACAGCAAAGTAGGTGCTTGTGATTGCTTGCAACAACAAAAAGCAGAACATACTGTCAGACACTGCAAACCAAATAGGAGCAGTCTGGAAGATTTCCTGATTCTGTTGAGCTAGATGCTAAATCACCGAGAAAATAAAGTTCTGACTTAGCAGCGTATGATCCCCGCCCACTGTCTTCGAGTTCAGTCTTTAAAAATAAATACGCTTGATTAAGCCAACTCTCAGGATTCATTTTTATGTTGAGAATACAGTCACAAATTAAAGTGGAAAATAATTATATAATAGCTATATAATCAGTATGAGTGCTGCTTTCACACACGCAGTCCTCAGCTTTTAAAACACTTAGCTCTTCAGTTAAAACTACATTTATATATTGAATGATGGCATACAACATATTACAGTGAATGTTACTGGGAATGAGATGATGTTATAATCACAATTCTTATCTGCATCAAAAAAATGTTACTAAGGTTCGTTTATCACAAATCTCTACTTCAAAAAACGAGATTTTTCTGGATTTGAGCATTCCTGATTTTCTTTTTTTCCTTATTATGGAGACAAAGGAAACAAAGTATTCTGAGGCAGGAAATAACTCTTCCTGTTGGGTGCTGAATGTAATAAGCAGATGGATACTGTAAACAATACGTTTTCTTTCAAGCAACGTCTAAACCTACTGTTAATAACCAATTTTAGACATTCAGGCAGTGTCTACTGATTGAAGACTTAACGTTTATAAATAGAAACACAGTCTACCTAAGAATTAATGTTTTTTCAGATGTTAAGCCTTAATGCTTAACTTTAAAACTTATGCAAGTGACATGAAAATTTACTTGTCCCAGCATTGAATTCCACACTATTGTTTTCTAGAAAAAGAACAAAAAACTGCTAATGTTAATTAATTAGACAAAAATATTTTAGCTGCAGGTAGAGTCCAAATGAAGCATGTGCTTAGAAGTTTTAAATAGGGGTGGAAATAGTGTGTAAAAAGGGTAAACTAACTTTTTTCCCCCCAGTTAAAAAACAAAACAAATCAGTTCATAGACAGAAATCCTTGAACACGGATTATGTTCTGCTTAGTAGTACTCCTACATAATAGTGGTAGAGTTAAAAACATAGTTAATCTGTTTTTATGTTAGTTATTCCATGGCATAAAACAGTTGCCTGAATACTTTGTATACAAGACAGAAAACACTATCCCAGCAGTGAGAGAATGACACAGTATTTCATTTGTTCATATAACCATGATTAACTTCCCAACTGATATAAAAAAAGTCTTTTAGAGGCCCTTGGACTTGAATTCATGAACAATGTAATACAACAGTGAAGGCTTCACAATCTGTGCTTGTTCTCTAAAAAGCAGAAGCAACTATCTTCCTCTCATGTGACAGCTAAACCAATCTACTCTGGTCTGCACAAAGAACTCTTGTGCTTTTCTTCCGAGCAGGTGGGAAAGACCAACCAAGTCTGAAAGCTTTTGCTTAGTAAGCCATGGGTTTTTTTTTTCTCCTCCAGAATTTAAGAATTATGTGTATTTTTATGGAACACAGTTTTGGAAGTGTTCAAGAAAACTTTGTATCTTAACTCAAACTTGGCTAAAATATTTATTACATATTCTTATGCTGTTGGGTCTGTGGTATTTTTTTTTCCCCTGTGGCTGCACAGAGTGCAGAAAGCTCCTGCATACTGCAAGACATCCTCATTTTGTGGCCCTGAACCTCTGGGGGGCTGGGGCTTGGGGTGGTATTATTATTTTAACCTAAAGCAAACCCTGTCATCTATTTCAAGCAAGCTGAAGTTTCCCTACATGACAATGGCTAGATTGCCAGTCTCCCATCAGCATAGCTCAGCGCAAGATAACATCATAAACCCAGAGGCATACACCACCAAGGACTTCATCCTGCAGGGTACACAGCATTCTGATCTTCACATAGCAAAACCTATTCACAAGTCAAGGTAACAATTTCCTTCTGTGACTGTTTCATTTGACCAGCAGCAACAAAGCTAAGGAGGAGGCCAAAATACAAACCTCAGAACACACCAGCTTGGACCAGGAAGTGCAATATTTCTCAACAACCCACCCCTGTATTCATCAGGAAGCAACAAGTTTGCTCTTAAACGTTTCAGCTTTTCAGCAACCAAGCAAAAAGAGATACAAGGCACTTTTTGTTCCAGATAAACTTTAACTTCTAAAAGAACTAAGAACATGAGCACCCAGCTACCTGCAAACCAGCTATCACCAGGTCCTGAGAATGCTGGGCTGGAGGCACACTAGGAACAGTGCTCAGCAAGAGCAGAGTCAGCCATTCCCTGAATTGATACAGTCAGCTACTAGTGTTTTAGTAGCTTCTTGCCACACTAACAATTACAGTAGTGCTGACAGTTTCTCTTTTGCCATGAACTACTTTTAATGATATCAATATCAGTAAAAAAAGATAAGATCAAGATGGGCAAGGTATGGACTGTCCACCTGCCAGTCTTCCTTTCCTTCCAATTGGCTACTGCTGGCATGTATCATCTAACCACCTGTGTCTGTCCTAACAAAGCAAAGTATCAGGTATGCCACATTCCGTTAAAATGAAACACTTTGCAAGGAACTTTCTCAACCTGGTTCTAAACAGCAGCAGCTGCCACTTAAAGGCAACACTGAACACATTATTTCAGAGACTAACGAATCTGGCTTCCAAAAATAGTTACAAGGATTTCAGCCAAGTGTTATATAAGTGTGAAATTCAGTTATGCTCTTCTGTTAGGGTACCCAACACACAAAGGAAAACTTTTAACCATATTTCTTTTTTTTCTAGCTGTCTCAACTTCCCAAATAGCTCTTAATCATCGTCCCTCCAGAATCGTGCATGCTCTCTTCATTTGGAAAAGACACCATCAGCTGCAGCTCACAAGGAATATAAATTGAGTGGTACTCTACACCAACTGTTTACCTTTCCCTCCCATTAAAAACCTGCCACTTTACATAATTCAGATGAATCACTACCAAACATTCTGCATTAGAAACACCTTATTTGCCTCAAATAAGCTTGTACCCTCTACATTATATTTGACATATACTATATAACATACATATAAGTGTATTTGTAGTTTATAAGATACAAAAAAAGCACAAATGGTGCCCAGATGTAATTAAACATAGAAACTTAACACCCAGCTTGTTGCTGTGGGACCTATGATGCCATAGGGTCCCAAACTGCAGTGCCCTTGTAAAAAAATATTATCAGGTGAGAGTCACTGCATCTTTAATCAAAGCAGTTTTAGAAGCTAAACCATTCTGTATTTCTTCCATCATTTTTTCTATAAAAGGGACACAAATCTGTACAGAATGTGAAAACATGCAAGAAAAACTATTCTATTACTTGGCTTTAAATTTAGAATTACTGACCTACACCTACAGTTTGGTAATAATCATTATGTAGTCCCAGTTTGATACACCCCTTGTCTTCTCCCCCGTAATTTTATCTAGTATCTCCAGATTGCCATGTCAGAAGGTGTATTTGTCAAGGAGATTATTTCACTGCTAACAGAACAATATTCACAACCAAAGCACTTGCTTCACAGACTAAGCCATTACCTTCAGCAGAATCTCACAGACCTTGGTGAAGAAGGATCATCCCCTCTATGATGAAGGTTCAGATCTCCAAAGATAGAATTTTTAGCTCCTACAAAGTCAAATCCACCTACTTGAAATAGGTAAACCATTGGTTTGATCACTTGCTCTAAAGTCACCTAGCTATACTTTGAGATTTTGACACTATTCTGCACCCACTGACAAGGAATCGTCCTACAAAAGCAGCCAAGAAATACCAGCCTGTTTGCCACAGATGTTTGCTACAGAGCTAAAATGTACTTCTCTCACCTGCTTGTTTCCTAAGGAGGCTATCAGACACCTGAAACAATGATAAAAGGTCCAAGGTCTTTCTAATCCTTCCTGCTGTTATTTACTCTCCCAGTACCAACTTAAGTGCGTCACGGTACGCACATACTGGGGTATTTTCAAGATGTAAAAATAGCAGTTATATTGCATGAGCTCTCAGATTCCTCACTTCCATACTAAAAGGTTTGCAGAGGGAATCTAGTATTTTATCTCTAAAAAAAAAATAAAAGTTTATGCCATTATTGAGCAGAATTTATTGAAATTACAGAAAGTATATAATTTATATTGATACCCAAGAACTAAAGCTACTAATTACTGCACAGTTTGATTATCTTCATCATTTTATGTGTTTGGACTAATGTATCTGAAGTGTGGTAATACAGCTTACACAAAGATTTCTAAGTTTATTACTGTATGACAAACTTCAGCATCCCAACAGAGAACTGATTCCAGTAGCTCAGTTTGTATTACAGCAACTGGAGAATATGCTAGTCCTGTCACCATCCTGGTGCAACAGAATGCTGGGCCTTGCCAGAAAAACAGCAGACCAGTAATGTCATTAAAAGAAAAAAGACTGATAAGTGCTTGCTGACAGTCAACTGTGTGATCAGTTCACCTGTATGAGGTTACAGGATCTCAAGCACGGGTGTTAGAAAGTGATTTGGTTTTTTTCAGGTTAGCCTAACAGTGCTCTCCTCTATCTCTTGCTTAAGTATAAGACCAAGTTTCTGCTTGGCTATGTATAACCTAAGCTAAGCCCCTTCCTTTTAACAGAATAAAGTTCTTTACTTGTAGTTTAATCTTAGGCACCAAATTGAACTTTGTATTCAGATTCTTCAGGCCTGTCACTCACAGGACAAGGGGCAACAGGCACAAACAGGAAGTTCCATCTGAACATGAGAAAAACAACTTTTTCACTGTGAGGGTGACGGAGCACTGGCACAGGCTGCCCAGAGAGGTTGTAGAGTCTCCTTCTCTGGAGAGATTTGGAACTGGCCTGGACACTATCCTGTGCAGCCTGCTCTAGGTGATCCTGCTCTGGCTGGGGGGTTGGACTACATGATCTCCAGAGGTCCCTTCTAACCCCCACCATCCTGTTTAATCCGTACACCAAAACAGGTGTCCTAGGTGAAATGCAATTGACTAAGATGTAGAAAGCATCAGGTTAGAACCTGTTTGGTCCTTGCTCATACAAAAGTCTAAAACCACAAACAGAAAATGGATTTAAAGCACAGAATCATTTAGGTTTTAAGACCTTTCAGACCAACAAGTCCAACTGTTAACCTAGCACTGCCAAGTCTACCACTAAGTTCACTGCTAACCCACATCCCAAAGTGCCCAATATACACAATCTTTTAAATACCTCCAGGGAAGGTGACTTTACCTTGGGCAGCTTGGTCCAGTCCTTGATAACCCTTTCAGTGACACAATTTTTCCTAACATCCAATCCAAACCTCCCTTGGCAAAACTCCAGGCCACTTCCTCTTGCCTCAAACTTGTCCTTGATAAAACTCAAGTTATCTTGTCTGTGTCATTTTGTTACTTCATACTAAACTTTAGGTTTACACTCTGTTTTGATAAATATATCAACAAGTTCCATGGCAAGAGAATAAAAAACATTTTATAGAGTTACATTGGATATTACGATAAGTAAAACAATGTCTTATGACATAGCAATAAGATGAACTAAATAAGCACTAAACCTTGCTAAAGAGATACCCGTCTTGCTCACAGAGATCCATTCAAATGTCCTTGTCCCACAAAGACATACACTGAATTTTTCTCCAAAACCAAAAGGCAACTAAACATTGCCACATATATTTCTGCCTCTAGCATAAGGCATACAGAAGTAACAAACCCCTTGCAAATCTAGAGTAACTGCTAGGTGAAGAAATACAACCATATGGCAACACACTAGAACCCATCATGCACTGTTGGTGATCCCTAGCAGACAACTCACTTTCTATCAGCAGAATCACAGGTGGACTGGCTCTCACCATGAAGACCCAGACTTAGGATCTTCAGTTCATTAACTCCTCAGTTCATTAACTCTCTCACATACAATGCCCTTGCACATATACAGGGTGCTCTGTGCTGCACTGGGAGAGCACTGCTCGCCTGTGCAACAAAGAGACCTTTTGGTGCTATCTGTCAACTAATCTAGCCACAGGCTGTGCATACAGTAGCTACACCCACTTTAACAATAGCAGCTACTATTACAAATGTTTATTTTTGTAAGATAACAGCAAGGTAGCATGACAAAAAAAATACAGGAAAACGCATTCAAAATGTCTGCAGGCATATGGCTAAAAATGGCTATAGTTTCAGTAACTTCTATTTCAATTTCTTTAAAATTCATAGCATAAAAAAATAAATGCAGGAATCTTATCTCATGGAGGGGGAATATTTAATGAGGTAATTAGAAAAAAATAAAAATCAACGTAGTTAGCAAGCAACAATAGCAAGTATATGAAATACTCATAAAAGATGCCATTTTTTCTTATAATTCTCAGTGTATACTTGAGATTTTATTTAAAAAACTTTGCTGCATTCATATTTCACTTATAACAATGTATCAGAGATTTAAATTTACAGTAACGCACACTACTTTTCTAAACAGTGATTCTTGATAATAATTACATACTGCCAAAATAAAAACGCAGTGAGCTCACATCCCTTTGATATTAGCCTGGATAAAGGAAGAGGGGTATCTTCAGTAGCTGCTTAAAATTGACATAAAAATTGCACATGCATTCACATAGCAAAGCACAACTAGAAAAGCATCACTCTGTGGAAGCTCCAGTTTGTCACCAGTGATTTGAGGAAGGACACAACGTTCCTTGTGAACAGAATTTCATCGTAAAGTCTTTACACTGAAATTTCAGGACAGTCATTCCCTCCCAGGCTTCTAAGTACAATATATTCTCCCAAGTAAGCACTTGGGAAAAACAGTTTCACAAACCATGGGCACCCTGCTGTAACATATAATAGCAACACGTACATCTAGAAAGATGCATGAGCATGAAATAACAGACAGATACTACACTAATGCAAAACATGCTCATGTACAAATAGTTTACTTTCATCAAAACACAATGTGCAACACCAACTAGAACCAGCGTATGAGAGATCACGCAAGAAGTAACAGCTATTGTGTTATCTGGATATAGTTTTTTCCTATCTGAGAAACAACTTTAGTATATGAAAAGAGCAAAATAAATTTACTTTTAAATGGGGCCCTACAAATAGAGGTTCATGTATTTGGCACGAAGTACAAAGTCCTGGTTAAGAGACACCTTGGTTGCCTTTAGATTTCAATTAGGACGTTAACTTCCACTGGACAACTGCCAACCCTCAGCAGGTTCTGTGGCACATCAAATACTGCCATCTCTCTGCCTGCTAAAAGCAGTGCTCAGTACGTACAGCTCTCCAAGCTAGCTCCCTATGTCCCAATCTGACCATGCTCCTGAGCTCTCTAGGTCAATAGCTTTAGCAGTCATTACCAGGAAAGTATTATGTGAAAAATAAAATTAATAAAAAAGGGCAAACCTGTACTTCCTGCAAAAATCACCAGATAAAAAATTGAATTCAAATCAAGTAAATTCTATGGGGGATGTGGGGGTGGTGCTGTCATTTCTGCTTTTCAGCAGTCTACCAGAAAAATCCTTTGTCCACTTTGCATTTATGTTCGAAATTAAACTACAATTTTTGATTCAAGGGTACCACTTTTTAAGATTCCCATGCTTGCCAGCTACAAGAAATCTTTTCCTCCCATCAAGATTGTGCAAAGTGATTGTTTTGTAAAACTGTAAAATGTCGTCACTGTAATGGTTACACCACCATGCCACTTTGAGCACTGAAAACAATTCTGTGCCTAGGAAAGTATGAAAAAGATTAAAAGATATGAACAACAGGACAAAATAAATCACTGTGGAATAACCCCAAATCTACACTGATGTTCACCCATCTCCCACTATTGAATTATTCAATTATTCTGAAACATGCACTTATATGGCAGTTGGAACAAATCTGTCTCTAACCTCATATGGGACTTTGAGGCCACAAAATATATTGCAAATAAGTAGTAATATTAATTTTAAAGTAAGTAATGATCTATAGATCATGCCAACTCTGTGTTTGGCAAAGCAATGAACAACTTCACTGCTGCTGAAAACCTCTTTGAAGAGGAATGGAGGAAAGTTTTCCAGAACTGGAGAGTTAATCTTTCATTGTGCTTTCTCATCAGCAGTACAGCTGAAAGTAATTCCTGCTCATGAAACCATTCTGGGGTCTCCTCCCTGAGGTAACTGTATGGGGTTTTGTTGGGAAGGTGTTACAACAGTAACTCAAACGTTCATATGCTATCGTTAAACAAAATTAGAGTAGTTAAAATTACAAATGTCATATTTTTATTGATCCAAAAGAATCAGGGAAGGAGGAATAAAGTAGTGAAAACCACAAAAGTTATAAATGGGAATAAGCACAGATAGTTACGGTAACAAAGCTTGTGGAGATACAAGGGAGTTAAACCTATAAAAATTGAAACTGTCAAATATCTGAATATCACCAGCAGCACTCAGGCAGTTTTCTTTATTGCCACGGATGGGTATCACATCACAACAGCTTGTGAGAAAGCTTTTCCATTTATCCTAACTTACAAGTAGAAGAGGAAGTAGTCTTACATTGCTAAAGCTACAACATAAGTATGATTATAAAAAAAAGCATTTACTTGCTTATTGAGAGATGTGGGATGCATGCCAAGTATATCTGTAAGATAATTACCTGGAGCACAGGAATAAATATGTGTACTTCAGGCACAGGAGACATACTTTCAGTGACAGTGATCTCTGTCTTACACAGACTTCCTTAGCAGGGGAACTCAAGAAACGGAATTACTGTGATTCACTTACAGTTCCAGTTTGCCTTTATTTGGGACTTGTTTTAAATAATCAGTATTAACGAGCTTCCGAGATGTGATAAATATAGCACACTATACAAGTGCACTATCCAGATCCTTCTTTCAAGCTATTTACCCATTTAAACTTCTAACCTCATCAGAATTGACTGTCAGCATTCAAGCTAATAGATTCTAATCTCCCGTATGCTGTTGATCAGTTAAGGTATCAGTTACTATTTAAGACCAGTAATGCCAATTTTTCTTCAAACCCATATAACCTACAACTACTCAAACCACATCTTAGGTAGCTGACAGAATGAGCCAGGGCCCTCTCAAGCTTTTCAATTAAAGTAATCAAAACTGAAATGCAAGAAAAACTCCGTGCTGTGAACCAGCAACCAAGAAAAAATTGTTTAAGCCCTGTCACGCTGAAAGACCCTGAAAGGCACAGAAAAGAAGCTGTCTGTGCAGTACCCTCAAGCATTGCTTCAGCTGAGATAGTACCAATCACATCAAGCCCATGGCTTCAAAGGAAAACAACATTCACTCACATGTATACCTTCAGATTTTTAAATTACTCTCCCATACACCCCGAAAGACAAAGATTGTGATTGTTCTGCAATACTATATACCAGGCTTTTGTGAACTACTCCTGTAAGCTCATTGATGTAATCAATCCTCACACATCTATCTGCTGTCCACAGTTGTGTTCCCCCTCTACACATCAAGTCTGGAATTCAATGGAGCAGTTCTCCAGCATTCTGACACTACCAGTAAGTTTATATTAAGAAATCTAAAGTAATAATAGCAAGGAGGAAGAATGCTGGGATTCCTCTGCATGAAGTTCACAATGCCTAAGTATCCATGTACATGAACACCAAGGTTTCCTTGCTCCACCCCTATCCCCCAAGCAAAGGAACTAATTAAAAAAACTGATATAAATCATGTGGTCAGGCTCTCATGAGGCTCACCTGACTTTTATGAAAGCAGTGTGCTGCTTACCAGAGACCAGAAAAACCCAGAACATACTAACGATTATATAACAATAACTTTACTAACTATGATTAATGTGTATGTAAAAGTAAATTTTATCCAATGTGCCAAAATCAAAAACAGTAAATATTTTTGATAGGTTGAACAATCTTAGTTACATATATATCCACAGCTTTCTCAAACTTTTCATGAAACATGTTTGACAAAGTTGTATAAACAAAAGAGAAGCCTCCTATTACCTGTCTAGAAGATGACATTTGAATATAAATTATAATTAAGTTTTCTTTCTTACCAAGCCCCAAATTTACAGCATGGTTTTCAAATAAATCAATTTGCAGACTTTATTTCTTATTTATTTGCAATGTAAAATGATAGCTTTGTACAAAAACCTTTGAGTTTCTCATTTTTATGGAATTTGTGATATATAAATAAGCTATAAACCCTGAAGAAATGTGTAGGCCCCTGATTTGGGAACATGAAAACAATGAAGTTAAATATCAACACAAACCTTTTTTTTTTTTCTTAAATGTGTCTTCTGTCACTAAGTAGATTTGGAAATGAGTAGCATAACTTAAGATGGCTGCATTTCATTCATTGATATTTGACCCTTGAAATCTTCAGCAGGTAAGTCCACTGCCAACAACATCCTGAACTGAAAGCACTTTCTTACCGCAACTATTATTTTTCTACATTTTTCAGTATACATCCCTGAAAAAATAACACTCTAAAAAGCTACCACCATGAAGCTGCTGAAGCCACTTGAAATAAGGGAAAGCCAGATTATAGTTATTTTGGTTATATTCTTCAGGTTCCTAGTTATCGCCACCACCGCCTGATTAACAAGAACCACCATTTTAAGAAATTAGCAAGTATGCCAATTCCAAGAGGCAGCAGTGGAACTGAAAATAGTTTTGCATTTTATTTAAAATAGCTTAAGAGAAACTTCAATTGTGAATGGGAGATTTTATTCACATTATCCCTGCATACTTTTATTTTTGTAAAGTGAAGAAGTATCAGAGCTGAAATGTTTTCACAGGTATTAACACTGTGCTTAGAATGTTTTTGGGTTTCTTTTAAAAAAAAAGGTTTTGTAGGGCAGGTGAAAGTTTATGGGAAAAGCATGTACACTCTTATCAGTCCCTGGCATGAGTGTCTCATTTATGAAGGGATCGTAAATTCAATGTGCTTAATCTTAAATTTTGTTGCCAATGACATTAAACATCTTAAAAATCCACACATTAAGCAGACAGCCTGCTACACTAAGCCTTGTCTATGGGACATCATGTCCGCTGCCCTGTCAAGTTTCAAAAGCAAGACAAAAGAAATTTGGATGCTGCTGCAAGCATATCACACACACCCCTCCCTACAAGAAAACTTTAACACTAATACTGCTTTACTGCACAGATGCATTGTACCTGTATCTATCTATGCATCAAGCTTGCCCCCTAGTAATGCTGGATTTCAGATAGCTTCAATTCAAAGTCAACACTAACAACAAGAGGTAGGAAAACGTGGTCTTGCTTGCATCCACACCTGCTCTAGAGGAATGCAAGAAAACCTGCAGCCCTTGTCTCCCAGGGCAGACCAGTTTTCAAGTCCAGACTTAACACCATCAATGCTACCAATGTAACATAAAATTCAGCACTGGGTGGAATGTGCAAACTCGCAGTTAGACCAGGAGTCCAGGCTACTGTAAAAGGCCTTCCTTTTCTTCGTTCAAGTATTAATGAGAACATGCAGTTAACAGAAGTGCAAGACAGGCATTTAGACTTATGAAGCCCCTTTTCAGGGAAGAAGCACAGTTAGAGAAGAGAAATTGTCAGCACAGAGCTTCTACATAAAGCATATTTCAAATAGGAGCCTTGACTGAAAGCCTCACTTCTGATGCCGTTCAGTCCAAAATAACCACTTCCTAGCGGCAATTTGTAAATTCAACTTCCTAAAGTTCAATTTTTAAGAAATATTAATGTGAGGCTATTAAGAAAATACCCTGTGTATTTTTTAAAAACCTATCATGCATAAACACAGGATATAACATTTTTTCTTGGCTAGCTCATTAGAAAATGCTAAATTTATGAAAATTTATCCCATCAGGAAAGTTAAAATTGCAAGTCTTGTTTAAGCAGCTTTCAAAATTTTATGAGGAATTAAAAGCAACTAAAGGTAAAAATGTTTTTCAGAGTACTCATCTGAATGCAAACCCACTTAAGCAAGGCATCTGAATTAACCATTCCATATCCATTACACAAAAGCCAAGCTACTGCTGCTGTGGGTACTTCAAGTTTTACGGTTTGGTTACAGATCTAAGTCTCAGCCATAAACATGTAAGTTTTATAGGTTAAGATGCTTTTAAGCATGAAAAAATACCTAAGTGTTTAAAAATACCAGTCAAACAGCAGAGTCCAGAAAATATTTGTAGACAAGTAGGATCTTGAATGTGCTGCTAGAATACTCTTAGATCAAGTACTAAAATCAGAGTGTTAACAAGCCTAGAAACACATTAGGTAATTTAAATAATTAGGCTCTGAACAAACACCTATATATGCCACTACAGAAGGAGCCAGAATCTATCCTAATCTGGGTAGGCAACTTGTTGAAACAGTTCCACATACCATTTTCCCAGCAGCAAAGTCAGTTTGGGGAGTGCCTATTCACTACCTTGATTATTCATTTCTATCCCTTCCCCACTGATGCAAACCCAACTTAAAAGCCACCACAAACAAAAAGAACCAAAATAAAAAACAACCACCACCACACATTTTGAAAGCTGAAGTCGGGGAGGAGAAAACAGAAAACTGTTGGAACTGGATTTGATACCCAATCCACATCATAACATGGTTCAATCTCCCAGGAAAACAGACAGGATGACATTGCTGATGAACAAGCTTCTGTCAGTCTTTTAAGAACTAATAACACGTTCTTCCATTTTCAGTCACACGCACTGGGATACATATTTATTCCAGTAGATAAGATGTCGCATGCAGCAATGGCATTTACCTCCTGGAGACAATGGTTTCATAGGATGAAGTAAAATTTATTATTAAAATGAGTTGCAGCAGTAGGAATTACAACCCCAGAAATCTGCAGTTTGCTATCCATCAACCTGGACTTACTCAGGTTATATAGCCTGCAGTCATGAAGCACTGGAAAGCTTAACACTCAATACAAGGGGTGGGATTTTTTGTTGTTTTCTGTTTAGGAGGTTACTCCACAAACCCACCTATTTCATTTGTTTATTTACGGTAGGAAGAAAACAGTATGTTCATGGCAGTATGAATTGAAGATAAGAACAGAGTTTATGGGCAGCTGTAGATCCAGTGCATCCATAAGGCTGCCAGCTGCAGTGTCCCACTCCACAGGATCTCCCTGTAGGAGCACCTTTGTAAGACCAAACCAGAAGTCCAGACAGCCCAGTAGCCTGTGTCAAAAAGCTGCGACCTGTGCATGCTGTGTTAAAACTAAAGAAGCAACTCCTCCCCCTAGATTCTTCCCCATGTTCATCAACAACGTGTGGCTTCAGGAAGGAATCTGAGGATTGATTTTTGATCTGCTGTAAGCCTTCCCCTGCTGGTTTGTATGTAGATTGCACTCTAGAAAAACAAAGGCATTAAATGACCTGAGATGTTTAAAAGCAGTTAAGCTTACTTCAGGGAAGGAGTATAGTTATGTTTACTCAGCATACCACAGTACTAAAGAAAAAAACCAGAGGCAACAGGACAGCTGAAACTAACTGTAGTAGAGATAACTGTGTTACATACACTTTACAGGGAAGTGTACATGTTTATTCCAATATATAGGCCACCTTTGTGTACATATGTGTATCAGGGAACAGAACCTGTTAGGAAACAGAACTAAAGGCCTGAGATTACAATAACTTAAAAGTGAATTTCCATAAAGACACAAATCTTGAGCTTCCCCCCTTTCTTTTAAGTTTTTGAGGCAAGTTTAAACCAGTTGTAATCGTCAAATCTGCGGCTGTACAGAAGTCAAAAAGGAGGAGGGGTACTCAGGCATCCTCGCAAGTACTGACAGAACTAGCTGGTCACAAAGCACAGGCTTTGCTTTCCTTATTTCTCCTACAAATGTTTACATTAAGGTGGTCTTTGACTTCTTTAGGTAGAAGATACTGCATGACCTTGATTACATGTCCAATGATCAGCACTAGTAACACAGAAACAGTGGAAGAAATCCTACTGTTGCAGTGTTCAGGAAAATCTTACACTAGAAACATCGTCATACACAACTGCATTTAAACTACAAAGCTCAAGTAATTCTCCCAATGCAAAAAACTACAGACCCCAATAAATATTACCACAAGTTACACAGCATTTCCTAGCAATATAATCTACTAGTTCAGCTTTCCCTAAAAATTCCTTCCCCTCTAGGGAAAGAGATGGATGAGGAGGCAGCAAAGTAATACTTAATGTTAGGATATCCAATATTGCCATAAAATGCTTTATGCATCCAATAAATAAGTTTAATTCAAATCAAATTGGCAGATGTAAAATCCCAAATGATCTACCTGACCTTGGTGAGAGAAGAATAGGAAACTATATTATTATATTAACTCAAAAAAAGTTGTCCATGCAAGAAGACTCAAACAGGTCTGTCAGTGCTACTATGTACATACAGCCCAGAAGAAAAGAGCAAATTCTAAGAAATAAGGTCTGATTGCACTGTGGCTTGTTAAAAAATTGCTTGTGAGTCATACTTGAACAAATCAGAGGATGATTAACAATTACTACAAACTATCAAAAAAGTGTTCAGTTAAAACAGTTTCCACACAGCGACAGTAAAACAGAAACACTGTGTTTGTATCTTGGAACACGTTCTTAAGGATCTCAGCAGTTCTTCCTGCTCTGGGCATTGAAGTTTCTGACAAAGAGTAAGAAGTCTGTAATTTCCTGCTTTGCAAAACAATCGAAACAACTGTCACTTTTCCAACATTTAACAGGCACACAGGAACAGATTACTGTACCTAGATATTGATACTGTTTCATTAGGACACCAAAAAGGGTACCTCACCTATGATGACAAGCTGGCAGCAGAATTAAAGATAAACATAAAAAAAACCCAACCTCAAATTCCTGAAGGCATCACCAACAAAAAGGTGATCTCTTCTCAAGGCCTAGACAGAACTAGACAGTAGTTGAGATGCATTCTCATGCTCTCCTTGAAACAAATATAAAAAGGACAGAAATTTCAATTAACAAATTAAAGTTGTATTTGCCATAACACAAAGAGCACGAAGACAAAGATAGTCAGTAGTAGAAGTTGAAGACGACTTCAAAAGGAGTCCTTCCCTTGCAGAAGTGGGTAACCAAAAAAACATTGCAGAAGTCAGCTACATAGTTTCAGTTTCTCTTATCTGGCTGAGAAAAAACCTCTTCTCTTTCCTGCTCCAACATGCAAAAAAAAAATAATAAAAAATCTCTGTGAAACTTTGTTCATGGGTCGCAGAACTTTGGAAAACAGAGATTATTTTCAAATAGTGCTCTGACATCTGAGCACATTTCATTTTATGAAGTAATTTCTTTTCTATAGATTGTTACATTCAAAAAACCCAGAACGGTTGGACAATGTAGAAATCCAGCTGTTTGTTTCAACAATTATAAAAAGGGAAATGTGTGAGAAAGTCTTACGTGACTTCTACACAGTACACGGTTGACTCAATTTAAAGTGCATAATAGTTAAATAAACTTTATAGATATGATCAGCACAGAACCAAATTTTACTATATGATCTATCACAACTCAGCTTCCCCTTAGATGACTTGTTTAAGTTATAAACAATTTACTACGATAGAGCCCTTAAGTACACAACAGGAAGCGTTTCGTTGGAGACCAAGACCGTGTTTCCTTGTGCTACAGAATACACTTGCCAGGACCATACTTGGCAGTAAGCATTTGGTTACTTTGCATCCAGTTCACAGTAAACTCATTGTCCATTAAACCTTCAGCTGCATGAAGTGAAATAAAAGTAAAGGTCTTTGCACTACCTACAACTTCTCTGAAGAGGTTTGTTTTTTTTTTTAAAGTCCATGTAGGGGCAAACTTTTCTGCTAAAGAGTAGTTTTAACACTCACAAAATTAAATATCTCTCTTATAAAACTACTATCTTCACAGTGAAAGAAACCTTGTGTCATTCATATATAATATGTGCAGTTGAAAGCCGTACAGTAAAGAAAATATTAGCTAATTTGGGAAATGTTACTGTGTAAGTAGCATCTGGCTGTGCCATTTGCAACTTACCAACTCCAGATTCACAGGGCATTAAACTACTTATATATCATAGAATGCTTTGGGTTGGAAGTGACCTCAAAGATCACCTAGTTTGAACCTCCTTGCCATGGGCAGGGACACCCTGCAGTAGATCAGGCTGACATACCCTATGGGCCTTGCTGTCTCAAGGGATGGCATACCATTACCCTTCCTCAATCCAGGACCCAAAGAGTAAAGAGAGATGATCACATGTATGCAACAGCACTAAAAGTAATGCTCTTATCGAGAGGCAGAGTATGAATCCAGGCCATGCACGAAAACAATGCCTGTGACAACAAAAATTATAATGTGTGAAGCAAGTTTGTAATCTGCTGGGTTTTGTTTTAGTTTACTCAAAGTATATGTAGTTTCTCTCCCTTACGAAGCGCAGAAGAACTCAAATGTATGCAAACAATAAGAAAAATGTCTAACTTGACACAAGGCACAAGTGTCACTAGTGTCTGGGAGTGGGGCAGGCATGCTGGCAGGGAGGAACCGTTATCCTTCTCTAAATCTATTTCTGGTTCTAAATATTCACCCATTAGTACAATTACAAGCAAATAAGATGGCATTACACTGTATATGCCTTCAGTGCTTCACAAATAGATTTGAACTTTAAAAGCACAGCTTCTGGTGTAAAACACACTGAAACATGCTGTAATTTGCAATCAGATCAGAAGACATTAAAGCCGCGCTGGTACTAATGGCAGCCTCACAAAACAGTCAATCCTATCCAAGGAAACAAGCCAACAATCTCCAATCAATCTTGGGGGCAAAAAATGCAAGCAGAAAAAGTCTTAATATCAGAGGAAGTTAAATCACTCCAGTATCTGTATCCTCCCTACCCCAAAACAATCCCAAGATGACCCAAGCCCAACCTATGTGTTTTTCCTTGCACTTGAATACATGTAGTAAAATCTCATAACTGGCACTTGTACCACAGAGGTACCAGTTTGCAGGTAAACTCCTTGCTTATTAATAGGCAATGAAATAAGTTGAGGCAGTAGTCTGGAAACACTGTTTTTCCTGGAAGTGATGAAAATCAGACACAAGCATGATCCTTTGGCACTATTTAGGCATTTCTGTGAAATAATTTCTGATAGAGGCAACAACCAGTATCATTGCAATATTACATCATTGCTCATTCCCATGAGCTGGAACTACATAGTTAGCAGTATTTCATTTGTGTAGCCAATCTACACAGCAGACCTGAAAGGCATCCTTACTTCTGTTGGGTCCAAAATTTTCCTGACATTGACTGTGCTGCTGTCAGGAAGCAAAAGAGGTCTGCTTTTTTTCTTTTTTGGCCCTTCCATTATGAATAAAGCATTTCAAAGATTCAGAAAAGGAGTAAACATTAGATTGAACCTGTGGAAGTTTGAACTGCAATTAATGTATTTTTTTTCCACTTTTCTTAACCATTACTTTTAAAAAACTGGTTTCCATATTTCTCACCTCATAGCAAATCCTGCATGGTGTTTATATGCCAGTGTATATAGGGCATCTTTTTAACTCATGTATGAAATGGTTATTTGATGGAAAATAAAGTGCCATTCAATTGGTCAATTTGTGTATTGGCAATGGAAGTAAACTGCGTAATTCTACAGTTTCTCTGATTTTAAAACCTCGAGAAGATATCCCAGAAAATAAAGTAAGTTTGCACAACATCCTTGGTAGTAGTCACTATTTTAGAATATTTCATAAGTTTAAGGGGTTTAGAACAACAGACCTAGAAATGGGTTTAATTAAAAAATTAAATTAATATTCTTCCTCAATGTTATGTTTGAAAGCCTATTTTTGCATCTACAAGAATTATTTAAATTAGCCATTGTTAGATGTCTCTACTTTCAGCAAACCAGCCAAAATCAGAAACCCACCTCCCAGTAGAGAACCTAATCACAGAAATATTTTTCCTTAGCTTTCGCCCTACTGTTTAGTGCAGTGAAGAACCACAACTGGAAGGTACTTGAAACACATGCATACAATGAAGGCAACTGAGAAGACCAGCCCATGAAAGACAGTGCTGAACTGGTTCCAGAGCTTCAGTAAAGTTAATTCCTGTCTCTTACTCTCCAAACACCACTGCCAGACTTGAATCCTTACTAACACAGACTAGAAGTTTTGAGGCTGGCTGAGAAACTGTTTCATCTTACAAAATTTCCCAAAACCTGGTCATTTCCAAGTGTTAACCTTTCACTTTGGGACTAAGCTAGGACAGTGTTCCTCAGTCACTTCACAGCATGAGATTAACTGAGATACTCCTTCTGTACTTCATTTTTAAGATGGATTTCTAAAACTAATGCATACATTCCTGTAGCATGTTTTTACTTCAGTTTATTACCAGTTTCTCATGAAGATTCTCCAGTAGTTCTGGATGCCCTAAAATAAGAAAGGCACTAAGTGAATCTGTGCTTTCAAGTGTGTCTTAATCTTGTTTCCAGGGCTTTTTAAGTTTATTGTATTTCAGTAGTCTAAGGAAAGGTTAAAATACTGTTGACCAAACCTTGTATTTGGGTTCAAAACCATCTTACAATTTCTTCATACAACAACAAATTCTTGTCCATTAAAATGACAACCTTAAAAAACCTTACTGGTTCTCAACTTCATGGATAAAAGCAGGCTAGTCTCCCTTCAAAAACACTTAACAAAAAAGCACCTCAAGCAAGGTAAACATTCTTTGAAAAAAGTAAAGTTTTTGCATTAATCTTGGAAGATTCTTAACCACTTCCAACTTCAAATGAAAGCTGCAAATAGCATGTAATATTGTGCACTCAATTCTAAAAAAGTTAGAAAAAGCCACATCACTGAGCAAAATGCCAGAAAAATATAATTTCCTGTTAATTTGTTCACACTGCCAGCTTCAGAAAAAGAGGGCATTATGTTTCTAAAATTTCACCTTCTAGAGTGACACAGTCTAAAGACTAACAGTGACAGTTTTTCTGGATTGTTCCCTCCTTGCCTTCACAATAAAAAAAGCTTCCCAATTCATATGGAATATTCATGGGAGCAATATGATTTTCCTAAACTTGGTAACAGCTTTGCCAGGATTGATGCTGTTTTTTAAAATTTTTTTTAAGCTTCACATGTAAATGAAATACTCTATTTCATCTGTATTTAAAATCCAACCATCGTTTTCTGAATAAGGAATTCTATTCAAAGAGGGCATAGTAAATAAAAGAGAATAATAGATGCATTCACCTCCAGAAAACACATAAATCAAACTACCATCAAGGAAAATCAGAACTCTTAGTTAACAAAGATGATCAGGGGACTGCAGAACCTATGAAGACAGGCTGAGAGAGTTGCACTTGTTCAGCGTGAAGGCTCCAGGGTGGCCTAATTTCAGCCTACCAATACTTAAAAGGTGTCCTACAGGGAAGTGGGAGATGGACTGTTCATTGGGGACTTTAGTGATAGGACAGGAGACAAAGGCTTCAAGATCAAGGAGGGTAGGTTTAGATTAGACATTAGGAAGAAACTGTACTCTGCAGGTAATGAGGCCCTGGCACAGGCTGCCCAGAGAAGCTGTGGCTGCCCCTCCCTGGCAGTGTTCAAGGCCAGGCTGGATGGGGCTTTGGGCAACCTGGCCTAGTGCAGAGTGTCCCTGCCTGTGGCAGGGGGGTTGGAACTGGATGATCTGCAAGGTCCCTTCCAGCTTAAACCGGTCTGTGATTCTAAGATAATTGATATTTACAAGAAATTTTAGTAGCTTGAGTGGTTTTTTTTGCATAAACGTTCAGACAGAAGCATATCCATCTAGAAAGCAACAACAGAAGACAAAAATATTTTAAAACTCCAACATTACAAAAACCCATTGAATAAGGGATATATCAGTTTGAACAAAAAAAAAGCCTAACCAGGAAGAAAATGAAACTAGAATGAATAAGAATCCAACGGGATCTAAAAGAAAAAAAGTTGCTATCTAGAAGTTTTGGTATGGTTTGTGATCCTATTCAAGTTACAGCAAGTCCTTGAGGCACAGGTGAGGCACAACTTACCTAATCCTGCTTTAGTTTTTTGGATTTGATGAAGCTCCACTCATTTTTATAATTATCTGTAGATACAAGCAGGCTAAAGTATCTTCACATTGCCAAAATCTAAAATTGCACAGCTCAAAAGAGTATCTATCTTTGTGGCTTTACTTTTTTCCTTCCTTCTGAAGCAAATCATTAGTTGCTCACTCTATACTAGCCTGAATAGACAAACCTACAATTTTTAAATTGTCTTTTTCAAAAATCAAGATAAGTGAGAAATGAAGAGTTAATTACCTCCAAGAACAACATTTCTTGTTTGTGAAGATCAAATTGTCAGCTGCCTTCTAAAGCTTTTCTCCAGAAGTTTCACAGGTTTTTTTTTACATAAGCAGTCATAAGTGAAATCTACGTTACACTGTGGAAGCATGGACAACATGCATTTGAGGATTTAAAATAAGAATCCTTGTAAAACCCAGGAGTAACCTGAAGCAGAGTATGCTCTTTTCAAGCAACACATTTGAACACAAGAAACACAAAACATAGACTAGGCCTATTACTTGAAGCAGTATACCTACTCTAATAATGAAATAGTCATAAAAATAGTCATTAAAGTTTCATGGAAATAAGAATGCAAGGTTTCTCTGAATGAGCTTAAGAAAAGGGAAAACTGTCCTCCTTGTTACAGAGCACATATCCTTCACCCAAAGAAAATCAGTAACGACTAAATCCCAAGTCATTCCCTGAGGTACTATCAGAAAAGCTTTTACATATAAACTGTGCTTCAGCAAATGGAAGGATTAAGCAGCAACAAATTAAACAGGTGATTACCAAGCAGTCTGACCAGCATGACAGCTGTAATAGTTTATAGTCCCATTTGTGACCACACTGCTGTGTTATCACTCCTCTAAATGGACTTTCAACCTTAGTTAAAAACAACTTGTGTTAACATGACCAAGTCAGAAATGTATCCCAGAATTTGATTATTACAAATTTATAATCCAATTTAATTTTCTCCACTTGGCTATACAATCTATGTTTTATTTTCAAAGAATGAAAAACAATCAATCCTCTTAAAATTCTGGAAGGTGTTCTAGTTTAATGGCATTGCCAAGTATAAAGAGATTCCAAAAGAAACGTCAAATCCATCCACGATCAGACGTCTTGCAAGTTTCAACTACCATCAATGAAACTTTTGCACTAAGGTCAAAGCAGCATACCATTCTGAAAGATCTTTACAAGACAAATGTCTAAAAAAGTAAGATGTAAAAAAGCATTTGGTTTACCACATGGTAAAGTCCCTTATTAAATTTTAATAAAATATTCAAGGTTTAAGCAAACATTTGTGATTACTAAAGATGTCAGACTCCTTTTACTTCTTATCATGAGGATTTGTATCACAGTAGCAGCCTCTCAAAAATGATACACTGAGAAAGCAGTCCCACTTCTTTAAATAGGTATGTAAGTGCTTTTCAAGTAACTCAAACTCCATCACATATACAGACGACCAGAAATAGACACCAGTGTCCAGGAAACATCCACAGAACTATAGCTGGGGGAAAGTCTATCTCTTACTAATGGATTGTTTATGAAAATATTTTACTCAACATGTTAATCTTACACTAGGTACTGGAAGTGGCCTGGTTGTGAACTGGAAGCTAAAGACTGATGTCACCCACTGAATTAATTGCTATGCTAAACTGACAGGCAATCTGTGAAGGAGGTGAGGAGCCCCAAGTCCATGCAGACGTCAGAAAGACGACGCACCTTTGACACAGAGCTGGATCAAGGCTGGACTGCACAGGACAAGTGCTGAGCATACCACTATGTAATCTTGTCCAGGACAACCAGTGGTATTTGCACAGTCAGCTTCAGTCATATTTCTTCTAACAAGAAAAACTACATGAATGTTCAGGTACAGGACCCAAATGGTGTCTCTTAGAACGCTGCAAGCTGGGCAGGTCAACGGAAGGCAGCCTTCCCATTTACTTGCTTAATAGGTCTGGGTTAAGCATTAGCCAGCCAGACAGACATGTAGCTACACCAAGTTAGAAGCCAGCTGCTGCACAAATATGGAACTGCACAGTTCTCTTATAACCTGACTGCCTATTCACAGCTTCTGAAGGACTAATGTAGTTAAACTGAAAGAGTTAAACATTTTAAATCCTGTAATTATAGTTTATTTAGTGAGTTCAAATAAGTATTCTGTAACCCAACAAACCCTTATCAAAAGCTGCCATGGTAAGAACCAGCTACACTAACCACTTCCCTTGTGAGAGCCAGCTTTATCCCCTCCCAGTTATAAAAACATGCCATTTATTTGTACATGGAAAGGGAGTAACAGTGCTAGACCCATATTGTCTCACTTCCCATTTCCCTTTAGGTATCAAAATACAGACCTTGTCAAAATAAGACTCAGAAATGCAATGAAGCAGACATTGCACCCTCAGGAGAGAAAGTTGGTTCTTTGAAGTGAACTTTGGGAGAAAACAGCTTAAGTTCAACATGGTATTTTTTATTTTCTGAATAAACAATAAAGAAAATAAAGAAACCTGAGGGAAGACTGGATTCACTGACCATTACTGACAAATGCCAAAACCTTGCCCAATTGTAACTCCAACAAAAATTTTCACTGCATTTATTTATACCCAGTAATTATTTGTTGTTTCAAGTAAAAAAAAAAAAAAAGAATTTCTTTAGGGCAAAACCCAGCTTTGTGCTTCCACCAAAACATAAATTTGTCACCATGTTTGCTGCACAATAAAGTGCTTTTAAATCCAGAGGCAACAGTGTTTTCTTCCATTGAGATTAACTGGAAATACTTAATGAAAAAATGATCCTGTTCTTCTTAAGGTACCAGTTCCCATCAGACAAGCTGTGTTCTCCCCACAGAGGGGAGACAGAGCACAGCTGGTCCCAACTAGTATAACCAGCAGAGCTCTTTTGCATAGATGACAGCATTTCACAGATCTGAAAATACCACAGTTGCATAAATCAGCCCTCCATCTGGGTTTGGCTTTGTTCCAAACCAGTTTACCTACTTACTAGTTGCATAAATCAGGAAGAGATATGTGGACCTTTTGGCTCTAGGATCGGAGAAACCTGATACACATTTTGTACCAATGGTAACCAGAGAAGGTTAATTTGTCCAGTGATCTCTCTCAGAAACATTAATTGGAAGAGAGTTGAATTATTTCCCAATAAGCTAGAAGCAGCAAACAGTATTTTTTCAAAATCTTATGGCTCCTTAAGTATAGCTATTTATAATTTTAAAAGTTGTAGGTATGTTTAAAGGAAAAGAGGAAGAACAATCATACTCTTACTTTTTACAGTTTTCACTGTTAAATCCTTTGAGTCATCGTTTTAATCATGACAAACTCACCATTTCAAAGATAGTTCATAAATCAGCAGATACCAAAACACTATCAGTCCAGCCTAGGCAGGAGCAACCTGAGAGTGCTAAACACACACAAACTGAAACACACATTTGCATGTGGAGACTCTGTTAACACAGCTTGTAGCACATGCCAGATATTACATTCTTCTTTTTCCCTGAGTTCTATAGGCACTTGCTGCCTGATGGTCCACCTCATCAGCCTTATGAGCCCCATACCAAGTTTTATGTAGTAGGGTCCACAAGATACACAGCACTTACCTATCTCTGTGAGTACAACGGATTTTATGCCAGCATTGCTCTGCTGCCAGTAGCTTGACAGAGTTGACAAGCAGAGAAGCTTCACTCAGAACCCTGCAAGAGCCACATGTCACTCCAAGGTAAGCACACTGGTAATTCAAGTCCTGGTTTTCTTCTGAATTTGGATTCATGGTTTGAATTAAACCCAAATTAGATAAGTTGCATCCACATAAATCTAACTTTGTTTCAGCCTAAGGCACCAGCATCATAAAAGGGATAGACCCACAAGCAGCAAATGCTTCCTCACAAAAGCAGCAATAAAGTCTGTAAGTCTCCACCTTGCATAAGGGTTTTACTAAAGGCTCACACACAAGGTTAAAAGTTGTATTTTTATTTATTCATGGTTATTTAGTTCTCAAGTACTTATGCACATGTGAGTATTTCAAAGAGTGGAAATATCTAGGCATACAGCTAGGGTGCTGCCTGGAAAGAAATACTTTAAAAAAAGAAAAATTGTCAATTCATAACAACTCGGACTAAATTTGATGAAGCTCCTATACAACTTTATCCACATGGTAGAAGCTGGCAGATTTCCTACTAGTTCCCCTCACTAGCTCCTCGACAGTCCACCCTGCGGGCTGAAAGGAAGCCAAAAGCCTAAAAGTTCTGGCTGTGCTCTCCCCTGCAGTCTTGATTCCCAGGGTCTACAAGTGGCCTGCCCTGGCACGGGACTGACATTCCCATTTGTAGTCAATTTTAAAATACAGAAATGTCATTCATACACAGCCGATTTCAAAATGCCAAAGCAACTGTCCTTCACACTTATCTTCGCTGGGCATCCTCGCTACTGGCAGAACTGTAAAATACTGCCACAAACACACGGCTCAGAGCAGGTCAGAACAAGCAAGGAGAAGAGCATACTAATTTTCTGCTGAGGTCCTAAGGGGAATTATATAGTTCAGCCTATTTACCAGGACAAGATGGTTTACCATTGTACCTGAACATGCTGGAACTTAACCACATGCTTAAAAGGCAAAACTAAAGACACAGCAGCACTGTTGTTCTTACCATATGCACACACAACCTTCTAAAGAGCTAATCTATACTTCAAGAATTCCCATGTAAATAACTTAATTCCAAAAGCAACTGTAATTACACTCCAAATGAGTTTAGACAGATGGACATTTTCATAAGTTTAATATCATTAATTAGAGAAAACAAGCGAAAGATTTGATTAAGACATTACCTTTCTGAGACATGCCAGAGTTTTCACAGAGGTTTATGATGTCATTAGTAAACATGTTATATAGAGTATCCCAAGAAGAACAGCCAAGGAAAGTTACTGACACGGATGTGTCTGGTACAGACAGTAAACATGTGAATGAGATATCATCAAGACCTCTCTCATGGACATCTCATAGGGCAACCTTCAGCTCATAGTCTTCCAATTATTTTTTTTTTTTGCTTCAGAAAGGGAAGTCCAGCTTCCACTGAAGAAAAGAAACAGAACTTGTATGCGTTTGTGTGGCAAGGTTTTGGTAGCAGGTGGGCTATAGGGGTGGCTTCTGTGAGAAGTTGCTAGAAGCTTCCCCTAGGTCTGACGGAGCCAATACCAGATGGCTCCAAGACAGACCCACCGCTGGCCAAGGCTGAGCCCATCAGCAATGGTGGTAGCCCCTCTGAGATAAGAGTTAAGAAGGAAAAAACCTCTAGCAGCAGCAGTTGCAGACAGAGAGAGGAGTGAAAAGATGCAAGAAGCTCTGCAGACACCAAGGTCAGTGAATAAGGAGGAAGAGAAGGCGCTCCAGGTGCCGGAGCAGAGATTCCCCTGCGCCCGTGGACAGGACCATGGTGAGGTAGGATGTCCCCCTGCAGACTATGGAGGTTGAT
Source organism: Gallinula chloropus (assembly GCF_964237585.1). Lineage (NCBI taxonomy): Eukaryota > Metazoa > Chordata > Aves > Gruiformes > Rallidae > Gallinula > Gallinula chloropus. Next base: position 69,594,119 of record NC_140089.1, read on the forward strand.
GCTGGAGCAGATATCCACCTGCAGCCCATGGAAGACCCCATGCCGGAGAAGGTGGAGACACACGAAGAAGGCTGTGACCTGGTGGGAAGCCCATGCTGGAGCAAGTTCCTGGAAAGACCTGGAGACCCATGGAGAGAAGGCCCCATGCTGGAGCAGGTTTGCTGGGGGGACTTGTGACCCCATGGGGAAAACATGCTGGACCAGTCTCTTCTTGCAGGTCTGCACTCTGTGGAAGGAACCCACGCTGAAGCAGTTCGTGAAGAACTGCAGCCCATGGGAAGAAATCACGTCGGAGAAGTTGGTGGAGGACTGTCTCCCATGGGAGGGACCCCACGCTGGAGCAAGGGAAGAGTGTGAAGAGTCCTTCTCTCCTGAGGAGGAAGGAGCAGCAGAGACAATGCGTGATGAACTGATCACAGCCCCCATTCCTCATCCCCTTGTGCTGCTGGGAGGGAGGAGGTAGAGAAATTGGGAGTGAAGTTGAGGCTGGGAAGAAGGGAGGAGTGGGGGGAGGTGTTCTAAGATTTACTTTTATTTCTCATTACTCTGATTTGCTTGGCAATAAATTAGACTTTTTTCTACATTGAATCTGTTTTGCCTGTGATGGTAATTGGTGAGTGATCTCTCCCTGCCCTTATCTCCACCCACAAGCTTTCAATACATTTTCTCTCCCCTGTCCAGAAGAGAAGGGGAGTGCCAGAGCAGCTTTGGTGGGCGCCTGGCCTCCAGCCTGGGCTAACCCAACACAGTAGTGGAGTTTTAATACTCTAGTCTGCAAACCTCAACTTCTTTCTTGGATAGAAAAAAGCTTGGTCTAAAAAAATTCTTTTGGACTGAAATGATGAGCACCCCAGGTACAAGAAACACTCCACATTTGTTTATTTTACCAATCTGCTGCTTTCTAACCCTTTCCCCCACATTTTACATTCCCAAGAGAGTCACTTGTACCCATCCGGTTTTGAAGTACCTATACAAGGGAAAAAAAAAAAAAAAGCTTTCTTAAGAACTCAATCCTTCAATTACAACAATAAAGCTGAAATGAGTGACAACGGTAACCATTCTGAATGGAGTCATGCCAAGCTACAGCAGAAGCCAAAAGCAATGGTTAGGCATTACACCACTGTAACCCACCGCAGCAATCCTAAATTGCCCAGTACAGCTTTAGCCAAACGCTTTGCCAAGCATTAATGTTTCTCCTCACTCAGCTTGCTGAGACTATCAGTATAAGTTGGTTTACAATGCTGAACACACCCTTACATGAAAGCACCTTACAGCTCTGCACAGATGGAAGACATCTTAATCTAAAATATGTTATTACTCCATTCCCTGGTGGTGATTATCTGACTTCTCTTCGCCTCCCAAAAAGAGAGATCTTGAGAGTCAGTCTGCAGGTCAACCTTCACAGTGAGAGAAGCCAAGCAGTCACCCACTCTTTTCTGAATCACTTGGCACAACGCACTTCTAAAGTGAGACCCCTGAAGCCTACATGCACTGCTCTCTGTCAGAGATCTGCATGTCTTAGGGAGTTCATTTCATGCCTTCGTTTCCTTCCCCTCCCTTTTCCTGGATCAAAGAAAATACAGAGAACAAACTGCACATCTTTAAGACTTCTTCCCCAGGTACCCCTGCTCTTCCTCCCACAAGCTTGGGACAGACAAGAAACATGCAGTTGAAACAGCGTGAAGTCTTGTCAGGGGATAAACTAGAACTCTCAGCTACTTTTAGCAAGATGTTCGAAAAAAGTGAGAACCGGCCAGTGCGTAGAAGGACACACCAGTGCGTAGAAGGACACACCAGTGCGTAGAAGGACACACCAGTGCGTAGAAGGACACACCAGTGCGTAGAAGGACACACCAGTGCGTAGAAGGACACACCAGTGCGTAGAAGGACACACCAGTGCGTAGAAGGACACACCAGTGCGTAGAAGACCCTGGTGATAACCATGGAGGTTCAAAGGGAAAGTTAGTTCTGCTGGGTACCGCAACCAAGCCAGCAGCCACCGCTGAAGGGCAGGCAGTGAAGACTCTGGATGCATTTGCTGAGCACTAGAGAACAACTAGTTTCCTCACTTACCACTGAAAACCCAACAGAAGCCACAGTGCTTCCTACTGGCTGGGGCATCTCGCATGCCTGCAGACAGTAGGAAATCTACTGCATTGAGCTGTTCATTACAGATGAAGCTAAGTTACAGTAAAAAAAAAGTCAACAAATTAATGTCTGTTCTATATTTACAGAAGGATTTTTCCAAAATTACATGCAGACATTATTGAAATAACTTTTAAAAAAATAAAGATAGGCATATGTTTGTAGTTCTAAGAAACCCTTCATCCAGCCTCACTCCATTTAAAAAACAGCTGGTCACATTTTGATTTCAAGTCTGAACTGCCTAAGAATTTTATACAGCTATAGCAGCCATCATCTATGTTTTATTTATATGAATAGTCCAACAAAATTACTAACTAAAATGGATCCTTAATATGAGAGATCCTTTCCAAATTTTTAAGAACACATTAGCACTGTTTCTGTTAGCTTGCCCACAAGCCTTTAGACATAGGCTAGGTATCTGTAGAGCCATTTACTCCAGCAAAATAACAAATGTTTTGGATGTATTTTATAGGAATATAAGATACTGATCATTTATCTGGTGGTGAAGTTAAAACTTGCAAGAAGAGGAAATAAATTAAAGGAATATTACTATCACACCTGACAACTCCAGAGTCTAAAAACATGGAAATAAAGAAAAAAATGTAATACTGACAACCTAAGAAAACTCACTGATTACACACAAATGTTTGAAGTACATACTCAGCAACCAGAATTTAAGACAATACCTAATTGCTTTGAATGTCTTAAGCATCACAATAAACAAGCACTTGCCTGCTAGAGTGTGTTAATATGACAAGCTCAATAAACTCTACATGAACTGCAAACTGGAGGTCACTGCAAGTTTCAAAACACATTTCAGATATTTGCAATCTGAATGCCTTTCCAGATGCAGAACAGGGTGATACTACCTGAAGGTAATAGGGGAACTGAGCTTTGAAGATTCCTTTTTAAATACAAAGAACTTCTAAAATAAAATTCTCCTGGCATTTCTTGGCAGTAGAGCCACAGGTAACAGTGACAATTTATTTAAAAAACCAAAAGTGTTTCTCAATTTGGTTTTACCAAACTTTTCTTTCAACACTCAGCATCTTCAAATCCTTAGTCATCAGATGCTGAACACTAACAAAAATCGGACACTTCTGAACGAATTTAAGGGAGTCGTGGCTCTATCAACTTTTCTTAAGAAAAGTATTTCATCAGTTTCCAGGCAGAAAGTAAACAACACCCAAGTGTAAATTACTTAAGCATTAAGTCAACAGAGCTGCTGTTTTTTCAGGACATTTTTCAGTCAAGATCCAACAAACCTGATCTTCAAACACAAAAAGGAAAAGAAGCCCCCACAAACAAAACCCACCAAAAAACCCAACCCAAAACCCCACAAACCAAGAAACATGCAAAAATCCCAAAGCACACCCACACCCAAATAATCCCCACCATATCTCATAGGGAAAATAAATAATCAAGACTATTCACCACCGAGCAGGATTCTCCAGTTCAGCAGCATGTGAAACAGGAAATCGGAAGCGTCCTGCAGGCAACACACTCATCCTCCGGGCAGAGATAAAAAGGGAGGGAAACAACAGAAAGCAACTTTCCACTTGGAACCACGTTCTCCTAGTCACCTAGAGACAAGTAATGAAGCCCTCTTAAAGGCTTTGTCCACTTTGCTGCAAGCTAAAGAATGAACTGTAATTCTAGAGTTAAGTGAGAGAAGAGCAGATAAAAGGTAAAATAAGATGACCCTTGGGTCTTTGCAGAGAATCCTTCAGGAACACTGAGATTAACATTAGAAACTCAGAACTCAAACCAGATCTGCTCTCTTATCACTGCTGCTGCTGAAAACTAGCTTTACAAGTTTGTTTAAAGAACAGCTACGTGGCAATGTATAATTTCTATTTTAAACAAGCTTAAGCCAAGTTTCACCAATACTGGAAGCCAGGGAAAGCAGACAGAAGTATTTCCACAGTTGCCCCACCCCAAGTCCATTGTTTCCACTCCCACCTCATCCTCTGCTGCACTGGGATAGCCTTTTGCACAGCTACACCATTACCTTTACTCCAACTTTGAACACCAAAAAGTACATTAGCCCACCGAAAGATCCATGAAGTTCAAATTCACCATAAAGAAGGAAAAACTGATCTTCCAATCTTGCACTCTACAGGTTTGACCTTTGGGTAGGGCACAACTGCACGTGACTACACACAGGTATCACACTGAGCAGTACTTAGACCCCACTGAGTGACAGTGGAGACGGAACTTTTAGTATCACTAAATCCAATGAGACAGAAAGCTCCAGATTAGTTAGTTACAATCTATTTACTTTGCATAGGAACAAAGAAGCTGCCATACCAGATCAGATCATTTAAGCAGAACCCTACCACTTGCAATAACTAAGAGTGATAAAAATCAGACATGGTAGAGGGTGACCCTCTTCCAAAATTACTCTCAAGCCGCAGGGCACAGAGGAGGTAGGAGGTGAATTTCCTCTCACAGTAGTATCCAGCTCAAACTGAAAGCAGAATTTTTTGGTGGCTTATTTAAGCAGACAGTTAAAAATATCCAACATATGGATTTGGCTAAAACACAAAATTATATTTCACCTTTGCTAACAATAGACAAAGCCAATAAAAAGCTGTATTTTTTAACCTTAGTCACATTTTGACAACACAAGCAGAGGAAGTTATAATATTTTAAAAAAAAGGGTGGGGAGTGGGGGGAGAAGTCCAACCTTGGCCACATTGTGGTTTCACTGTACCTGCTCTCCCTCTGTTGCCATCCCACTGCCCAGTCCAGTGCTCTGCTAAAGCATTCGCGTCCTTCCTTGAAAATCAAAGGTACTACAAATTGATAATCAGAACTAAGAGTGACAAGCTTTAACTAGTATGCTTGTACATACAGGCAAAACTTCATTTTCACAACGTGCCTCTAGCAGGCATCAAATAGCAACTGCAGAAAATATAATATAAATATCTACAAGGGTTGTCTTACAGCTGAAATATCACAATTCTGCTATATTTATCCTACACACTTTCAAATTCAAACAATTTTCACTCAAGTCATGCAGTTGATGGTTACTGTATGCAGAACAGATGAATAGCAGCACTTCAGTTTTCCATTTTTATGAAAGCAAGGTTATAGTAGTATAACTAGTCCTGTACTCGGGGGTGTAATAAGTCACCCACACCAATTTCACTTACAACTAAACTCACTTAAAGGGTCCATATGTTTTAAAAGAACATTATTAAAGACTGAAGAAAAGAGTGTGCATTTTGCCTTAATTTCCCTCAAGTTACATGAAACCATACTACAGTTACCACTGAACTTACTGTTTGGACATTTTTTTATATAACCAAGTCAATACACTGTCAGTATAGATATGGGATAAGAGGTCTAAAGCATTTTATGTTGAAGGTGGATTTCCTAGTAAAACAACCCCCCCTGCCCTTACAGTGATATAAAAGCTCCCAACGTTCACAGCTTTTAGTGAAAATATTTGCTCTACTGTCAGGACAAGCAGAATGCTTGAGAGATTAAAGAAAAAAGGTAATATTTACATTTAGGACTTAACAGCAAAGTCAACTGCCTCTCTCAGCTTCATTCTGAGGCTCATGCAGGTCTCCCAGCATAAACAGAAAATCTACTTAAAAAGAAAGTAACTGTAATACCAAAGAGACTGGTAGGGGGACTTTGGAGCAAGCACAGTAACTGAACTAACAGTCAATCCTCACAGGAAAGTGCAACTACGGTATTTAAAAACAGAATAGAAATCCTCCACGTAACACATTATTTTGATTATGTCCTTCAGTTTGCTCCTCTGTGAATGTCTGGGCAACAGCTGCAGCACAAATTTGATGTGTAATGTTACTGTTACCCACATACAAATTAACTGCACTCCTTCAGCTACAAGAAGTCAATTAATACTACCATAAAAGCAGAAGTATGTTTTAAATTCTTGATACAGTCTGACAAAGTATTTGTCTAACATCTGTTTACCAGTCTCACAACACAAAGAATTACCGAGATACCCTATAAATTCTCAAGGAAAGTATTTCTGAAGAACAATCACTATTCATGCTGCCATGTATTTTTAACTGTACTCCCTATAAATTCAAAGTATAACACCTCACTAAAATATTAAAGAGGAAAGCATTCAGTATTTTCTGTGATTTGTCAACATTCCTAGTGAAATGTGAGAGAGCATTTAGGAAAAGGGTTTTAATTTGTACACACACTTAAACACTGACTTATCCAAATGCAGGTACTTAAAAGTCAGCAAAACCATCCATGTGAAAGGAAAAAATTCCACAGCTGCTCTGTCACTGCTGCTGTGGGACTGACCAGCAAGGATGGACTCAGTGTTTCAGCACTGATGCGACTTAATATTGACCTTCCTGAACCTCTGATATCAAGCATAACTCCCACTTACTATCACCATGAGCCTTGGAGCTGTTTTAAATGTGTTCTGACACCAATCCTTTATTTTCCTTGAAAGCCGTGAAACTGATTACAATTGTATTACAAGATACAGTACATTATAATTTCATTACTTGAGACAAAGATGGTGCTAAAAGTCATAAAAAGACAAGTTACTTGCCAAGATTCGTACATTACTGCCCCCCCCAAAAACACTTAAGCTTTCCCACTAATCAGTCTGTAAGTATAGATGCATTTCTTGTCTGTTATGATTACACTGTATCAAATATTTTTACACTGCCCTATAAGTAGACCAAAATTCACCTGAATTGCTGAGAATTCACATAAATGGGACATCAGTCTAGAAATAATTTCTTATTACCATAGTCCCAAGATAAGTCAAATTTAAAAAAAAGAACACTGAGGTTTAACTGACGCAATACACATCCGAAAAGAATATAAACATTGTGTGTCCAAACTGGAACTCAGGTTCTTAGGAGGTTTAAATAATTCGGGAGACAACCTGTAAGGCAGCATTAAAATAGGTTCTTCAATGCTAATATTAAGTCCGGAAACTACACTGTCCGTACCATACAAAACCTTACAAGAAATCTGTATGAAACTGTCTGCTCCACATCAGCATTATACCATCACCACCGCAGTGCCTTCTCACACACACACCGCTCAGACCCAGGGAGGGCACGGGGAAGCCGAAATGTCCTCTGAAGTACTAAAGCGCCTCACCACAGACCTGGATCCACATTATTACGGAATACTTCCATACAGGACAAACAGGCAGAATACAGGCTGTTCTACAAAGCCTCAAGGAAACAGACTTACCAAATAATACACATGGGAGGCAAGCACGGGCTACAAACACCAGGGCACTAAACAAACACACGGAAATAGATCACCTAGGCTAAACCACCACAAAATTGCCCTCTCTTGGAAAAAGAGAGGGGACGTTCATGTGCGATAGACCTCTTGCTCCCTTACTAAGAGTTACAGAAACCGGTTCTGCAGAGGCTGTAAATCGGACCTAGTCCTGGAAGAAACCCCTTAAAAATTAGTAAGTATTTCTCCGGTTTTGAGCAGCAGACTGCTGGGGCTGTGCGGGAAGCGGTCAGGTGCTGGGCGAGCGCCCGCACCGGGAGCACGGGGCCGCCGCCGAAACACGGCGCAGCCCGCGCCCTGCCCCGCACCGCGGAGCTGCGGTCAGAGCCAGCGGGCTCCGCTCGCCCCAACTCCCAGCGGCGGACACATCCGGCCCCCGCCAACGCCACGGACTCACACTCCAAATCCTTTCGGGGCTCCGGCAGAAGTTAAAACACAGAAGCAGACGGACGCACGCACACTCCGCAAAGACACACGCCAAGCTCCGCGGTTCGGCACCCCCCCCGCACACCCCGACCCGCTCCCTCGGAGCCGGCTGCCGAGCCCCGCGCCGCTGACAGCTGCAGGCCGGCGGCAGGGCAGGTCAAACCGGCCCGGCGGCCTCCCCTCCCTCACCCACGCACCAGGTGCCCCCGCGCACCGGGCAAAGGCGGCGAGCAAGGGCTGCCCGCTGAGCCCCAGCGCTGCGCTCCGAGGGCAGCTCTCCCGCCTCCCCGCATCCGCTGCCGGCCCGCGGCCAGGCAGCGGCCGGGAGCCCGCGGGGGAAGGGGCGGGGGGGGTGAACGGTGCGCCGAAACCCACCCCGAGCCCGCCCCGCGGGAACTGCCTTGACGACGCCGCTGTCACCCGCCGTCGTCCGGGGTCGAGTCCTGCCCGCTACCCACCCCCGGCGCCCCCTCACCTCCCGGGGGGCGACGGCTCCATCCTCCGGTCCGCAGCCGGGTCCGTCACCGCCGGGCTCCCCGCCGGCAACGGCTCCAGGAAGCAGCGGCTGGGGGAGGCAGCCGGGCTGGCGGGGCTGGAGCGCGGCGGCCCGGGCAGGTAGTGAAGCAGCAGCGCCTCGGGGGGCTCCGGAGAGGAGGAGGAGGAGGAGGAGGAGGCGGCGGCCGGGGCGGCGGCGAGGAAGAGGGGCGCCTCGGGCAGCCGGTCCAGCTCCACGCTCCGCACTTTGCGCAGCTGCTTCCGTCTCCAGTCAGAGCGCTGCTCCCGGCAGCCGCCGCCGCCCGCCTCCCGCAGGAGCCCCCCGCCGCTCCCGGCGCCGCTCCCCGCGACCGCGCCGCCCTTCAGGCTCCCGCAGGCGGCGGCGGCGGCGGCTGCCTCCGCGCCGCTGCCCGAGGATAATCCCGACGACGAGGCGCGATTCCCCGCCGCCGCCGCCATTTTCTCTGGCGGGTCACATCGGGCTCCCGAGCATTGGGGGGAGAGCCAGCGCTCCAACTCGCTGCGGAAACGGCGCTGCCTGCGCAAACGGCGTAGGGTGAGGGTAGGAGGCGGGAGCGGATTGGTGGCAGCAGGCGACGCGGGGCGGGGCGGTCGCCTGTAGGTGCAGCGGGGCGGGGCCTCGTGGCGCCCCGCCCGCCCTCGCGCAGGTGTTGGCGGCCGGAGGGAGCCGCACCCACCGCCGCGCCCGCCCGTCAGGGACGGTTCCCGGCCCGGCCGCCCGCGGACGCGCGGTACGGGTCGGGTCCGGCTGCGCCCGGGTGCCGGCTGAGGCTCCGGGCGGGGAGGGAGGACGTCCCAGCCCCCACAAGGCCCTTCCCACGTGTGGGAGAGCGGCGGGGGCTCCGGCGACCCCGCGGCGGAGGGGCCGCGACGCGGGCTAGCAGCTGCCCTGTGAGGAGCTGAGGCGCGGGTCAGCCCTTTCCGACACTCGGGCTGGCTCCGGGCGGCACCGCGCCACGGCTCGCAACGTCCCGTCTCTGTGCCTCTTTCCTCCCACCCCACTTCCCCCCGTCTGTCCTCAGCGGCCCCAAAACTTCCCCAGGCGACGTCCTTCCCGGCAACCGGCCGAGGAGGGAGTCAAACGCCGGCGGCGCCTTGTCGCGCCGCGGCGAGCGGCTGGGAAGTCGCCGGTGTGCCCGAGCTTACCTGCTCACTTCTCGCCGGGATTAGTACGAAGTTCGATGCACATCCTCGCTTGCAGCCTTCGCACGTCCTTCTCTGGGCTGCCTTCACTCGTCAGGCGCCGCTTCGCTCTTCCTCGGATACTTTTCCATGCCTCAGGAGCGCTAGCGTCCCGGCGGCGCAGGCAGATCTCGCTCAGGCTATAGCCTGCCTGCCACATATACCCACCGCTGCGGCTGTTTCCCCAGAGACTGGGAGAGGGAAGAAAGGCAGGAGACATCACATGACCGTATTCTCGGGGAGGTCCAAGTGAAAACCACTCTTGGTCTAGATTTCCACTCGACCAGAATTGGGTGGCTTTGCTTTCAACCTCAGAGCCGCGGAGCGGGGACTTTTAAAGTCCTGCGGGAGCTGGTGCGAAGGTGCGGCTTCGCTGCCTTCCAGCAGGCAAACCTGTTGGGCCACACCGATTCGGTCTGAGATGGAAAAAGGAAAACCAAAGTGCCACCGTGCAGATCAGTTTGTTTTCAGGATGGTGTGATTTTGGGTACAGTAGGTCATGCAGTTTGAACTCCAGGCTTATTTCTCTCTTTGTCATATATCTCCCGAGTGTAACAGCAACCAAGCAGCTTGACAAGCATAATTAGTATGGTGGCTTTGCTGGGGTCGCCACTTTCATCTGAAGCACAAGTTGAGTGGAAGTACCTCCTAACAGAAGTAGATTATTCCTTGCTTTACATGGCACCTTTCCTATCAAAACAGGCTGAGAGTTGCAGTTGTTCAGCCTGCAGAAGGCTCCAGGGAGACCTTACTGCTGCCTCCCAGTACCTGAAGGGGCCTATAGGAAAGATGGTGTGGGACTGTTTGTCAGAAGTGTAGTGATAGAACAAGGGGTAATGGCTTTAAGATTTATTTAGATTAGATATTAGGAAGAAATTCTCCCCTGTGAGGGTGATGAGGCACTAGACTAGGTTGCCCAGAGAAGCTGTGGCTGCCCCCTCCCTGGCAGTGTTTAGGGCCAGGCTGGATGGGGCTTTGGACAACCTGGGCTACTGAGGGGTGTCCCTGCCCACAGCAGGCAGTTGGGACTAAACGGGATTTGAGGTCCCTTCCAACCCAAACCAGTTGGTGATACTATGATTCTGTGTGTGATCAGATGCCAACCTAAATTTAGTCGTCACTGAAGGATGCAATGAGCAGATGAGAAGAGATCTTTCCCTCTTTTGGAAGAGGAAAACCCCAGTATGATACTGTTTCAGAACAGTATCAGTATGTACATGGCCTCAAGGTAACACTAAGTGAATCACTGTGGTGGCTTGTCAAGATGTCATGCTTTAACTACCCTTACAAAGCTTTTTCAGTGAAGGATGCTGTGAGGAACTTGCTTGTGTTCATTGTCACATTGTATATATGGTATCTTTGGGATAAGCAGGTCATCTAAATATTCTCTTGTAATATACAACTCAGGGATGTGCATTTAAAGAGAAATGAATTCTGAATTTCATAAAAGTAGTATCTGACACTAATTTAAAACCTCTACTACAAATTACATGCAGTTTTCTAGAAGATTCCTCAACCAAGCCCTATTGTCAAAGTGAGTATGTTACTAAATGCAAAGTACAACAAAGTGTGTGCTTTATAGAAGTGGCATGAGATTAGTTGCATGCAAATTCTGAGGCAGATGGCTGAAATTAACTGAAATTAGTACCAATTGCTGGCATTGTAACCTGCATGTACACAGGATCCTCCAGCCTTCAATGGAAAAAAAAACCCAACACAACAAGCAGCGTACTGTTACATCTTTTCAAATATTCTCCTCTGCTATAAAATCACACAGACAGACCCTCCCCCCACCCAAGAAAAAAAAACAAAACCCAAAGAAAACAAACCCACCACCCTATGCTTTTAAAGTATTCTAAACAGAAAATAACCCCAGCTTTAGGAATTTTCTAAGCACTTGTCATGGGGGGGGGGGGGGGGGGAAGAATAAAGATTTGAATAGCAGTTGGTTAGGAAAGGATATGGAGAAGAGAAAGAAAATCACTAATAAAAGTAAATGTAGGAGATCAGAGTGCATGCACATCCCTTTGGATTGACAGAGTCCCAGGGGACACCTCTCAGAGTGCCAAGGCTACGACAAGGCTTAAAGCAGAAGGAAACTTGGGAAATTCAAGGCAAAATGTCATAGTGGCAATGAGGGACTGAGGAATGTGCATGTGCACTGAGGTGAAACGCTTTCTGGAAAGCAGTTAAGCACAGGGCAAAACATGAAATCTAGGGACAGTGGGAGGCTCCAGTGTAAGAAATAATTAAGTGCGGACAAGAGCTGTCACCATCCCTGTTAAGGCATGACTTTGCCTTTGAGTAAGGCCAGCACTATCAAGGTTTTGAGTTACTTTTGGATAAGATGGGAAGTGGAAAAACCTCGTTATTTAGTCATTAACACATGGCATGCCTTGTAAGAGCTGTTTATCCCCTGATTATCAGCTGAAATCCATCTCTAATAAATTTTTGCCTCTGATCTTTATTTTCACCTTACTGTTTCAAATGGATGTTTCTTCACTCTTCCCTGACACAGGACAGCACAGCAAAATAAGAAAACACCTGCCATGCCTCACACCAGAACATTAGGTAATGCAATGTCTGTATGACACATAGATTCATGCATGATACAGAGGCTCTACTAGAAGTCCTAAATTCTGAAATCAGTAACTGCAAGTGCTGAGTGATGTCTGTGTTTTCTTGTGATCTGCTCTTAAAAATTCCTTTCCATTTAAGCAATGTGGGTTTACCTGGTTTTGAAAAGCATAGAATATACTGAAGAGCTTGGAAAGATACTCAGTTACCTCTTGCACAGATTATTTCTCAGTCTATCTAAAATACAGCTCTGGAGGGTAACATGAGACTTTTAGCAGTTTTCAGCGGCCTCATTCCCCCTAAGTCATAAGTAGCGGCACCCAGGGTTTGTTATGAAACAGAAGCCTTTGACCTCAAATTAGCATCATGCAACATTTGGAACATCAACTGTTGTACACAAAGAAACTTCTGTTTGGGAACACACTAGAGTTTTTGCAAGCCAAGGAGTTTCCTTGTTGCACAAAACCTGTAACAGTGTCATGAATAACCAGCAATTTTCAACATGCTGGAGATAGGAATCTGCCATGCCCCTGAATACATAACCTAGGCATCATCATCCACAAACGGAATGAGAGATAACACGGTCCATAGCTTCTGGTCTTGACTAAACATGTAAAAAGTGCTTTAATACTTTATACAAATCAGATTCTCCCTGTCTTGTTCTTCTGTGTAGAAAGATTTATCCCCACCTTGATCTTCCACTCGTTCTTTCCTTTCTGAGAAATGGAAAACAAACCAGCTCCTAAACTGTGAACCTTTCCCATTTACTCCTCTGCATAATAGAGAAGTCAAGAAACTAAATGAGGAAAGTCTGAGGTCCTTTTCATTATTGCTTCTTAGGATCTGCTGGCAATCTGCTGATGTCTCTGTTGCCTGTAGAAAAGCTTTGCCATCTTGCTGATGCTCAGTTCATAGCATAACAGCTGTGCCTTTTAGAAGAAATTCTGTCTTAGAAAATCAGAATGTCATATCACTTTTCAGGAGAGAGAAAGACTGGTAAAACCAGAGTTTGTTATAGGGAATTCTATGGGTTTAGTTCAGACACTGGGAAGTGTTATTTAAGTATTTTTCTTATTGGACTACCTATTAATTTCAGCCTTTATTTCCATGGAAAATATGCTTAAAGATTTCTTCTCTCACATTTCAGTTCACACAGAACTGAACTTTGGTTAAAAATCTATTTTGGATCCACAAAACATATGACTGCATTTTGACCTAGGTGTCAAATCATTATATAAGAAAAGTGCTGCACTTAAACTTCCTTTTTTCTGCCAAGGCACGTAATAACAGTTCTGTTTCTTTTTAAGAACTAACAATACTGATGTTTCTTCTAACGGCCCTGCACTGTCTAGCCACATTCATCACAGTTATCAGTTTTCTTCCTGTAGCGTCTGCTCATTAACTGGGGATGGGGAAACATTTGGCCTATCCATCATGTGATCCAAGGCAAAATGGTGATCTGTTCCCAAAAAAGTTTGCAATTTAAGAATGAAAGTCAGACAAGGAGCTAACTTGCAGTCCTTGTACAGAAGACGTCTATCTGCTATAATGTATTTTTTTTTTGTCACTAGCTTTTTTCATCTTGCATTAACTACCAAAATCAGGTCAGTGTGTGACCCCAGGTAATCATGAAAATATTCATACTTTGATGTTTAATTTGGATATTCTTCCTGTCTGCACTAGAGAGGATTTTTTTCCTACCTTGGATAAAGTCACCATCCTTTCGTGGCTCAATTTTTCTCAGCTGTAACTGGGTAACAAATACATTCACCTACCTCAGGCCTGACACAAAGCTGAGAGATTTAGTTTTGTGAGTTTCCAGATGAACCCTTGCTCAAAGGAAGTGTAGTAATGAAGCGAGCAAGACCTGTTAAACCTCTTCTGGTACATCACTTATGAAGGGCTACCAAAGTCATAGCAGCCATCAGATCTTTTTCTTACATTCTTCCAAATTACTAAATTGACAATATAGCTGTCACCCAGATCAGCAGTTATATGTATTGTGAGCACCACTCTCTGTTCCCTCTCCAGGGGAAAGCAACTGTACCATTTCAGACTCAGGAGACCAGCAACAGCTTAGTTTTCCAACTCAACTGCTACCACTGGCTGTTACATCTCTTTCAGCTAAGGCACTTATTATTCCTTCTGTTCCATGAGACAAAGGCACAGGGTATAAGCACAGCTGTTAATAAACTGTGGAAGCTTTTCTCCACTGGAAGCTATAGATTTCCAGATTACATGGGAACAGATGCAAGAGTTTCACTCTTATTTTTGTCTCTAAGGACAATATAGCAACCTACTGAAAAGGAGCATGGAAGGTCAGCATGGAAAATGGGCTGCTTCCTCACTCCCACCAAAGAGGACCCCATAGTTATTTTTTATCTCTCTCTGCTGCTCTGTCATCCTCCTGCCAGCAGCAGAATCACACAGTACCAACAATAAGCGGCATTTACTAGAGGACAGTAACATGACAACAGCATAAACATTCAACCATCAGCAAACACAAATCCAAGGCCAAGTCTTGTTGGTCTGTCTCAGCATGGCTGTGGGCTGTGAACCAACAGTCTTGGGTGATTGGTATATCCAGCACATCCCACACAAGCTGTATGAGAATCCTGTAGAGGAGAAGCAGACAAGAGTGACGCAGTTTGACACTTAACTCTGGATAACTGCCTCCCTAAATAAGAGCCAGACAGGAGAACACCCTCCACAGAGGAACAAGTGCGTATCTGAATATTCATTTCTGGGTACGTTAATGGCATCCAGCCTGGCACAGTCTCTATGTCCTTTTTATTTCTTTTGATTCCCCCCACCACCCCACTGCCCCTTTAGTAATAGTTGTATGGTTTCATTCATGATGGCTTGCAATGGTGGCAGTGCTGTTCTTCCTAAATCCAACAGGCAGACCCTGCCAAGGCCCTCACAGCTGTCAGAGGGAATAAGAAAACTCAGCAGTGACACTAGCACCTAGTTCATCATGTGACGTCTTTATGACAAGCCTGTCAATTTTCTGGCACCATGGCAGAAGTGAATCAAATAGCTTTTTGCTGCAATAATGGCAGGGAGTCCACAGATCTTAAAAATAGTTATGGGATCTTTTATGTCCAAAGAGTTGGATCTTTATCATACCCACCTTTTCAGAAAAGGACACATCATTTATTTCCCCAAGCTCTTAAATTTAAGAGGTATAAATTTACTCCTTCCAGCCATTACAGTGGGTGCAACACTACTTCTCTGTGCCATTGCCAGTCCCTGAGAATGGTGTTTCTAAAGCCATTTAATCACAATGTCCCAAGCTATCATCTAAACCAAATATTGCCCAAAGCCAGATGATCAGGATGTCAGTAGTGGGCATCTGCCTATCCTGAGACAAAATGTTTTCAGCATTGTGTTGCTCCAACAGTCTTCTGTGCATACATAAATATGTAAGAGTCCAGGAGTCATAGAAATGTTTCTCAGGCAGTTGTTGGAAAAAGAAAGATTGCACTACACAATTCAGGAAAATTACCTTTTCAATCTTACTATTTGCTTGGTATCAAACCCCAAATTCTTACCTTTGTACTGCTTGAGCAGCTGGCTCCAAAAGAAATACAATGAAATAAAATGTATTTTTGCAAAACGTAAGAAATCTTACCTATCCTGAGATCTGATTTAGCAATAATATGATATTTCAAAAACTATTGCATCTATTCCACAGTATAAACCTGCTTGTTCTTGGAGTTTAGCATTCATAGGGCTCTTGTTGCTGTCTGTCGTAGCTTCCTTTGCTACACCTGGTTCATTTTATTTTTTATGATGTTTGTAGAGACTAATAAACCTCATCTGTCAACAAATAATCAGCAGATAAATCCTCTGCTTTCTGCATACTTATATTCCTTCTCTTAGATACAGAAATCACAGAAAATAGATGGTCGTATTAGCTAATCATCTTTGACATTTGCAAAGTTAATTTGCATGTAATACAAATGCATGTATATATATAATTATATATAGTATATATATGCTGCTTCTCTAATAGATTTGGTTTGTACATTGCTATTTTAATTTTGATTATTTGATTTCATTCTGCTGATGTAACCTGAAAACTTTGGCAGGGTGCAAAGCTGAGTAGACTTCACATACTCTACATGTTTTCACTATGAAAGGCCTTTAGAAGCAAATAATGACCTTGACAGATGATGTTTGTGTGCATTTGAAGGAGGGCATTAATTTAATGCTTGCCAAGGTAGGACACATAATTTGTTTTGACAGATTGCCTATCTTCTTTTTTTTTGTGGTTTAAGCCAAAACTTTTCAGATTTTGAACAAAGGCTTGCAAGTCTCAAGAACTTAACTGACCACTTATCATTGAAGGTAATAACCATGCAAACCACTTCTACTGAGTTGCATAACTGCTTTTCAAGGACAGTGCCTTAATCAAGTTTATCGTGCACAATGCTAACAGTGCAAGTCAGATCATTTCAAAAATACAGAATCACAGAATCACAAGGTTGGAAAAGACCTTTGAAGATCATCAGGTACAACCATTCCCATCCTATGCTAAACCATATCCCTAAGTACCTCATCTATCCTTTTTTTGAACATATCCAGAGAAGGTGACTCAATCACATCCCTGGGTAGCCTGTTCCTGTTTTCTCTTGATTTTCATTATCACATGAGCACTAATGAGCTGCTGGTCTTACTCTCCTGTCCTCTTGACACAAGATTTGGAGGTGATTTTATTTACAAATGTTGACACCATTTTAATGATATTAACTTCATTAAGTACTCTCTAACATCTTAATCATACAACTGCACAAACTGTCTGCTTTAGGTTAAAAAGAGCAATCTTTCTAATTTATATCCAAGATAAGAATGTGTATTAGCACATTTGCATATTAGTAACAGAAGTTTTGAGGTTATAAGTATTTGTTTACTCTGTTTAACCAGAACAAAGAATCCTTCTCAGGGCAGTAACACACCTTTCAGTCTACAGTAAGAACCATTGCAGGCCCCTTTCTAATAACTTCTTTCACCTGCTGTATCATATCCATATGTATTTTAAGTATGGAGAGATAGCATGTGGGGTACAGAAGCTAAATAAAGAAAATAGTACCTCCTCTTATTTTTAACGTCTTAAAACCAGAACATTTTTAATGATTCCCAAATTCCTTTGTATATTCTAACTCCCCGTGTTTAGTATGAATTGTAACAATGTATGTTTTCACAGAGAATTCGGATTTATTTGGGTTTAGTTCAGCAGAAGCACTTCATGGGTAATTGCAGCAACATTTTATTTTATGTGAGAAGAAAGCCCAGTCTTCATGTCAGTTGAGCTACAGGCAGACATTGAAATCTTTAAACCCTAAGAAAATGTACATTTCTCTTCATAAGTTAAAACAGCATCATACTTCAGGTTAATCCTTTATTATTTTGTTCTGCCAATTATATTTTAATAGAGTAGATATTTTTAAAACTCAACTTTGTTTTGGGGAATATTCAGTCTCAACACAATGGTCATATATATACTTCTGCAGAGCACTATACAAGGGCACCAGCGGCTTCTCTTCTAGATTTTGAGATTTGGGGTAATATATACACTAGTATGTGAGAGTCTATGTGCCAAAGAACATGACAGCTCATCTTTTCACGATCCTAAATTAGCCAGTGTTTGAAGGAAGTTAAAGAGCATCAGAAAAGTATCACTTGAGAAAACTATGAAAGAACAATGTGGCCAATTTGTAACATCTGCAGAAAGAAAAAAGATTTGTTATTTTAAACACAGAATTTCCCCCAATATGAGAGTTATAAAGCAATTTATTTATGTCTAAAATAAAACAGGACTTTAACTCTGTGAACATGTGTGTTTATGAGTTAACACATGCAATTCTTTGTACATACTTCTTCCCTTAAAGTTATCATTGGTACGTGTTTTTCCTTCTAAAACTGTTACTAGTGAGAGCATATTAGAGAGGTCTCCTTCCTCCTTCCCTCTTTTTTTAAAGTACTGAAAGAAGAGAAGCTAAATTCCAAAGCATTTTGATGATGTCATGAAAGCCAGCTATAAAAAGAAAATGTTTTTATTTTCCCTACCCCCAACAAAGCATGAGATAAACAGCTACTATTTTGAATACTAGTGATTCATATCTGAGACTTAGGCTAGTTTTATAAGCCTGTCAATTAATTTGTTTATAACATCACCAAAAGTAAATTTTATGTCAGAGGCATGTTATGAACTGTGTGATGGTGTTTGCAGTCTGTATTG
This sequence comes from Gallinula chloropus, assembly GCF_964237585.1. Lineage (NCBI taxonomy): Eukaryota > Metazoa > Chordata > Aves > Gruiformes > Rallidae > Gallinula > Gallinula chloropus. Next base: position 69,612,477 of record NC_140089.1, read on the forward strand.
GTACAAGGAAAGGCATTCCAACCATCTTATTTTAGTAATTGTACCACACCAAAGACAACAAAAGCTGTCCTGAGATTGAAGTGTATGATGCTTTCAAAGTGGGTTCATTGTGAATATTCGAAAGGTTGTAGGTCGAAATTCCAGTGATGTCTCACATTCTAGTCTTGTTGCAGAAGATGGGAAAGTATGAATGAAAATTTTGCTAGTAATCCCAAGCCTAGCATATGATTATCTGAGTATTTTGGCATGCATTGGTCTAGAGGAAGATATATGGAAGTTCCAAAATCACAGATAAAAGACAAAACCTGTCCATCTCTCCTTTGCAATCTTGACTAAGCCTTTGCAGAGCACCAGTCATGCACCAGATGCTTCAATTCCAGTGACAGGAAAGGAGTGCTATTACCATTCCTGCTAAGGTCCCTGGGTCCAGTGAGGGCAACATCTGCCTAAAATCCTGTCTTGCCCAGAGCCAACTTCAAAGGTTCTGGATTTTGTCCCTATGAGAAGTTCAAGTTTAGAAAAAACTCTTAAAAAGTGAAAGCTATTTTTTTCTAAATAAGGCAAAGAAAAGTCAAAATACTGTGTCATCCTCCTATGTGTCAAATGGGAGGTGTGTAGCAAACTATATTAATACTGATATGAAGATCTCCTTAAGCACAGCATTCATTGCAAAGTAAAGTGTTAAGTCTGTCCCACACCTTTACCAGAGTAATTATCAAAATATCCATACTTTATTTGTATAATAGCAATTTCTAAAGCACAGATGAGTGAAACAACTTACCATGGCCTAGGATGGAAGTGAAACAGGATAAGACTGTCTGCTCTGGTTACTAGGCATAAGCATATCTCCTTGTGCAAAGATGAAGGACTTATGGGGTTGGGGCTTCCATGTCACGGCCTGGGCTACCTCTTCACCTTGCAACAAATATTCTGAAGTGAGAGCACTCTTCCTCTGTTCAGTGCTTCTTAGTCTAAATGGTGTTGATTGCAGTCAAGATTGACTATATACGGTTTCTTTAGCATTCAAGCATCAAAACACCCTTACCACAATCCTTACAGACTCGTAAACTGGAATACATTTTAACTCTCTTTGCTGCAAACAAATGTATTGCTCCCACAAATTAACATAAAGTCATCCAGGATTGGATTATTTCATCCTGGTGGTTACATTCTATGTCACTTATTCCCTTGTCTTGTTACTGTCAAAAAAAATCATTAATATTTTTAAGTTCTAATAATTTATTAGTAATTATCTAATAATCTGAGTCAGGTAAGAGGGCTTGTGGCAGCATCGTAGTGCATCACACAGCTGTTTTGCACTTCAGGAACAGGGTACAAAATTACAGTTCCTATGGCAAAACAGCATTGGTCAATGAAGGATTTTCACTCAGTCCAGGTAGCAGAAGCCATGACAAAGGGTCTAGGAAGTCTGCAGAATAAAGAGGCTGTGGTGATCACACCCTCCTCTTTGCCTGCACTGGGCTCAGCAAAAAGCGAACTGAGCTGGCCAAGAATGAGTTGATTCAGCATGCTCTGCTGAAAAGGCTCTTAAGCTGTTCCAGACAAAACTATGAGGAAGGATGACAGTGACAACACCATCTATCCTTCAGGCTAAGTCCCCCTCCCCAGGCTTTGGACTGCTGCCAAGATGAATCAGTGAATCATCTCTACTTTAAAATATACTAGGAAGTCTATGTCTGGCACAAGCTGTTCCTTACTTCTTTTTCATTGTCCTCTGTGGCTGCACAGCCTACTGAAAGTTGGGAGTATGGTTCATATTGCGACACAGAATAAAGTGTGTCTGAATTTCAGGTAAAAGAGCTGGATCCTGTTTGCTATCACATTCATTTGTATAGTGTGATCCGAAGTTAAAACAGGAGGTGGAAGCTAGTGACGTGAATGAAGTGCTTCCTTCAGAGAATTTTGCTCTGCCCTGCTTGACCTACAAATACATTCCCTTTCCCCTGTACTTTCTGCTTCAGGCTTTTTCTTTGGTCTTGTCTGCATCACAGAAATTGCAATGATTTAACTGAATCAGTTTCTAAAGGAACATATTTAAATCAGAGCAATCCTCTTGTATGAAGACTTAGAGCCCCTCTGAGGAATTCCCAGAGAGAAGACCTTTTATTTATTATCAGCAAACTTTCTCATTTAGTGGTTTTCATCAATAGATCTCAAAAAGCTTTATAAAGTAGGTCACTGCCATTTACTCCGTTTTGCAGATGTGAAACAGATGAAATAATTTGCCTACCATGGGCAAGCAGAAGTCTGGTAATAAAAACCTTTGTCTGCCTGATTCAGTGTTTCAGCCACAAAGCCACATGGGGTTTCCAAGTTTTCCTGCAGTGAATGTGCTTTGAGGATCACATTTCTGCTAACCTTGTAAGGATGTATCAGTGATTTCACGGTAATCATAATCAACTTGAAAAACTACAATATAATAGGTCTTACTTGCTGCACTTTAAAGTGTTTTTAATACAATGTTAGCTCCAAACAGAGCCTCCACCTCTTAGAACTTAGTTTTTGCCATGGAAAAAGTATTGGAAGCATCTGTAAAATGTCTAGAGCCTCTCTTCTTCCACCAAAGTCAGCCACAGAAAATTCACTCCAAATTTATGTTCATATGATAAATAAGCTATCTAACCTCCAAAATACAATGCTATAACAGAATATAAATCAGCCAAAGTGTGAGCATACAACTGATTTAACAAGGAGGAAGAAGCATTGAAACACCATCTTATTTTCCATGCAGGCTTCAGGATGCAGAGATAAGCTTAGCTTACGTTTTCGGAAAGGCTGTGCTAACACTGAGCTATCAGGTCATGGGCTGTAGGTGGATATTTTTTCTAAGAAATGTTATTCCTTTGTTACTTGATTCTGAGGGATGTAGTGACATCTCCATCCTTGGAGGTTTCCAAGGTGCAGTTAGACAACATCACAACTGACGTGATTTAATGCTGGCAATAATCTTACTTTAAGCAGGAGGTTGGACTGGGTAATCTCAAGCGAGCTCTTTCAAACATTTCAACAGTCCTGCAATTTAAAGCTTGGTGTGAATGCAGTGGATCTTACATTTGGATTGACCTGCCTATCTGAAAAAAAAGCATGAGAATGGATGAGCTCTTGCAGAATTGCCAAGGAAGTAAAATTTACATCTCAGAAAAATGGAAACACTTGATTTGCTATGGTGTGCTGCCTGTTATGGTAGGAGAAGAATTAATCAGTTTATTAGAATCATAGAATTATAGAATGGTTGAGGTTGGAAGGGACCTCAAAGATCATCAAGTTCCAACCCCCTGCCATGGCCAGGGACAACTCTCATTAGACCAGGCTGCTCAAGGCCCCATCTAACCTGGTCTTGAACACCTCAGGGGAGGGGGCATCCTCCATCTCCCTAGGCAACCTGTTCCAGTGCCTTAGAACCCTCACAGTGAAAAATTCTTTCCTAATATCCAATCTAAATAAACCCTTCCACTTTAAAACCACTCCCTTTCATGCTATCGCTACATGGCCTTCTAAAAAGGTCCTTCCCCAGCTTTCCTGTAGGCCTCCTTCAGGTACTGGAAGACCTCTATAAGATCTCCCAGGAGCCTTCTCTTCTGCAGGCTGAACAGCTTCAACTCTCTCAAGCCTATCTTCATAGAAGAGGTGCTCCAGCCCTCTAATCAGCTTCATGGCCCTCCTCTGGACTCTTTCCAACAGTTCCATGTCTTTCTCATAAGAGCAGAGTAGAGGGGCAGAATCACATCCCTTGACCTGCTGGCCATGTTGGTTTTGATGCAGCCCAGGATACAGTTGGCCTTCTGGGCTGCAAGCATGTATTGCTGCCTCATGTCAAGCTTCTCATCCACCAGCAGTCCTTCTCTGAAGGGCTGCTCCCTAGCATGTCATCTCCCAGTCTACATTGATGACAAGGATTGCCCTGGCCCAGGTGCAAGACCTTGCACTTGTTCTGGTTGAACCTTATGAGGTTCACACAGGCCCACTTCTCCAGCTTCTCCAGGTCCATCTGGATGACATCCCATCCTTTCGGCTTGTCAGCTGCACCACTCAGCTTGATATCATCTGCAAACTTGCTGAGGGTGCACTCAACTTTATCATCAATGTCATTGATGAAGATATTAAATAATATCGATCTCAGTATGGACCCCTGAGGGACACCACTTGCCATATATCTACATCTGGGCATCAAGCCTATCACCACTAGTCTCTGGATGTGACCATCCCACCAGTTCCTTATCCATCACACAGTCCACTCATCAAATCCATATCTCTCCAGTTTAGAGAGAAGGATGTTGTAGGGAATTGCATCAAAGAAGTCCCAATAGATTACACCCATTGCCCTTCCTCTGTCCACCGATGTGGTCATCCCATCATAGAAAGCCACCAGGCTGGTCAGGTAGGATTTGCCCCTGGTGAAGCCATGCTAACTGTCTTGAATCACCTCCCTGTCTTTCATCTGCCATAGCACAGCTTCTAGGAGGATCTGTTCCATGACCTTCCCATGCACAGTGGTGAGGCTGACAGGTCAGTAGCTCCTTGGGTCATCCTTTTTACCCTTTTTAAAAATGGCCACTTCCAGTCACCAGGGACTTCCTCTGAGTGCCATGACTTTTCATATATGATGGAGAGTGGTTTGGCAACTGCATCAGCCAGTTCCCTGAGGACTCTGGTATCCATCTCTTCAGGTCCCATAGACTTGTATATTCTTCAGGTGGTTGAGAAGTCTTGTTTTATGTATAAGGCAATGCTGACGCAATTTATTAATAGGTCATAGTCATTAACCCAGTTCTACAGATTAATAAGAAGGTGAGTTACTGTTTCAAATGATACTTAACTCCTTTCTAGATTCTGATCTATGTTTTTCCCTTTGCAATAAAAGAGAGAAAAATGCATATTGGCATAGGCATTGTGATCAGTAACCTCTTTATTTGTTTTACCTTTTTGCCCAGCACATCTATAGGTTGTTAACTTACAAGAAGGATCAGATGGTAGGAAGGGTAGTGCAGTCCCATTTTATTATCAATGTCTTACTAGAACTAGGAAGACACTTGCCTCTTTTGTCACAGGAAAAAAATAGCCAAAGCAAAAGAAACATCCATGTTATATGCTACAGATAATCTGAAGGTGCCATTTTCCATGTGTACTGTATATTACTGGTAATTAGATCCAGGCAGAAGGAGGTAAGAGAATTGCTGTCTACCTAGAAGTGTGATTACATCTCAGTGTTTAGCTAAATTTTGCTCTGGTGAAAAAAAACATTAAGGAGTCTAGTAAGGTCTAAATGTCCTGTAATGATGTTTCTTTTTTTCCTTTTTTGTTTCTCTCCTGTGCGTGTTTAGTTATTTATTTTGTACTATAGTATATAAATAGATCATATAGCAGGTAGACATGAAATGAAATGCCTTATCAGAACAAACTGTTTGTGTTGATTTCAGCTGAATTTTTTGCCTCAGATTTTTCACTTTGAGTATTAATTTTATATTCAACAGGAAGCCAGACTTTGAAATGAAGAAATCCTCCTGCTGATGGATACCTGTGCTCAGGTCTGTTACTAGTCACATTTGCAAGATTCTGAGGAGCTCATACAGACAAGTAAAATCTTGACTTCCTTTAAGTCATTGTGAGTTTTTACTCTGACCAGAGTAGGAACCTTTGGGTCGAAGTATTATTTTTTAAACAAGCACTTTTAAAGGGTTTATATTCAGAACCTTTCTTTGGGGACACCTGAAATCTATTTTGAAATGTTTCAAACATTTCTATATATTGCTATACAATTGCGAACAATCTTTCTATACTGCTAAGTTTTCCCAGGGCAGCTGGTGATGAACAGTTGCTGGAGTTAACAGTAAAGCAGAATTATCAGAGCTGTCAACGTTGCCTTGCTTAGAGTAAAAATTAATGGTATGTGCTTGGCATCTGCTGCTAAACTTATTCACAGAATTGTGTCTTACTATAAGATATACGCATAAATCAAGACAAAATCAGAAGCAGACAGCATCAACATGAGTACATTTTAGTTCTTGTGAAGCATGTATTCATTGCAGTTATTTTACAACTCCAGAAATCATCTCTTCATATACAGAAAAGTGGTGAGATGCTAAGAAGACATATTCAAAGTCCCTGGGTTTTTTTCCTCTATTTTTTTCTTTTTTCTTTTATTTCCAGAAAAAGAAAAATATGGACCTAGCAACCAATATATATTAGGCATTTAAAGCATTTTTTAAGATGAGAACTCAAGGGTCCTGCTGATTTTTGTTGCTACTAAAATCATATGTCATCCTTTCATGTACTTCTTGCACTACCATCAAACAAAGAACAGCTGACAAATTGTCAGCGCATGCATCTGACATGACACAACGAGAAAAATACATATGCAATAAATTAAGTGAAGTTTCGTGTTCAAAAATCTTATTTTTTCTGGAAATTCTGAAAGATATATTTAAAAACTTTAGAAGGGAAGACAATGTTCAGGCTTTGTGGCAATGTATATCTAAAGTGGAACAGAGTATAGGAAATAAAGATATACATGTAGAAGAACTTGCTACAAATAAAAATTTGTAGGAATATACCATGGATTTCTAACTGTTCACATTTAGCTTTTCCTAAATTGTTTGTGTATGAAGAAAGCCCTTTTTGTTACTTCATTATAAATTAAATGAAATTACATTTCTTATTAGTCTCTTTTACGTTAAGTTCGATGTTATTTTAATATGGGGCGGCGTGAGAGTGGGGTGGAGGGGTGTGTGTGCTACATAAACCCCATAAAATTTTGGGAGCATAAAGCTCCAAACACTAGCACTGGAGAATACGTGTATTCTCCTTCTACAGCCTTCTGAAGCACAAGCTGTGTCAAACCTGCACTCTGATCCAGGTTATTTCTGTGTGCAAACCGGATTCTCATTACACAACTAGTCCATTGGGAGTTTATCTCTTCAAAGATATCACCAAACTCCTGAGCCCAGCAGCACAGTCTCGGCATCCCAAAACTTTCTGTCCCCACAGTTATGTCTATTCAGTTTCCTATATGGCTTGTCTAAACTAAAGCTCTGCAACGACCCTGCTTAAAATCCCAACAGCCTCTGCCAAGAGCACTGACTCCCAAGCAGCTGCGGCTCGGCTGAGGTTGCAAACTCAAGACACTGCTCTTGGTGCGTGGACAGCTAGGCTGCTCATAGATCAGCTGTTGAAATAGGACAGATTATAATGTGGCATTTGCCTTCAAAATTTGTTGTAAACTGTGCTGGTTCAGCAGCCCGTGTGTGTACATCTCAGCCATCCCTGTAACTGGGCTGTGGCAAATGAAATTGTCAGTAATAACTCTGTCAGCTATCCTGAGGTATGTTTTCCCCTCTAGTGAATTAGTACCCTATTTAAAGGACACTCCTTCTGTTTGCTCGCTATTTTTTGAGTCAGATCATAAGCATATCCCATTTAATGAGAAGTAGCAGCAGCTACTGGCACAACAGAGGAAATGGCATCTTCTAGCCACAAGGCAAAAACAGGGGGCCATGGCTGACAACCTTGAAAACCATATCCAGTGTTGACAGAATCCTGATGAATAGCCACAGCCCTCCTCTGATATGGCAAACTGGTCCACTTACTGCAAATATACTTCTACATTTGTTATCTACAGGAAGATATGTCATGTTATCCCCACACTGATGTCACCTCCCACCAGATGGGCCCTACAAGCATTCTCATCCTCTGTAGTAGTTCCTCACAACACAAACTTTATTGGTACTTATGGCACATATGTGTGAAGGATGGCAACTGCAGGAGATTCTGACATGACCAAGTCCTACAGAGTTCAATAGAGAAGTTGGTGGGATGAGGCTTTGGGGGTTCTTAAAAGGCTGGATACAGCGCATCCTGCCCTGCAACAGAGCTGTAGGACACTGAAACATCACCCTCATTTCTGTCCCAAACCACTTCTTATCCTCCTTCTACCCAACTACAATAACCAGTAAGGAGAGTTAAGAAATGGAGTCTGCTTGCATTTTATGAGCCAGTCACATAAGAACCATATGGGCAGAGTTTTAACAGTCCAGCGGCAGAGCTTTAAAAGTCAGAAGTATCGTTCTTCCCCCTGAATTATGTAAATAAAGGGCACACATGTAAACTTAGATCAAAGTCTTAATGACTTTGAGACATGATGCACAAAATTATCTGCAACTGTAAGATCAAAGACCTTGAAGGCAGCAATACGGATGGCTGTCACCACAGAACTGTTTGTATATGTGACTTCTAATGTTTCCCTCTGTAAACAAAAAGAATGAGAAAATATTCCAGTTTTATGTCTGCTGACAAAGCGATTGCTGTACCTGCCTGCTTTGGAGTGACAGGAAATCCTCTGCCTGTGCAGTGGTGGGATCACAGAGTCACAGAATCACAGAACTTTAGGAATTGGAAAGGGCCTCAAAAGATCATCTGGTACAACCCCCCACCCCCCCCCCCCCGCCAGAGCAGGATCACCTAGACTAAATCCCATACGCATCCAGGTGGGTTTTGAGTGTCTTCAGGGAAGGAAACTCCACAACCTCTACTAAGGGCCAGCACAGCTCACTGCCAAGGACAGGCGAGTCCTTGTTACAAACACACTGATGGCTGCGAACCTGCCTCGCTGCAGGCCTGCGGAGCACAGCATGCTTCCTCTCGCTCTGGGCAGCTGTGAGGTAAAGGCAGCACTTGGCAGGCCAGTTACCTCAGACATAGAAAATGTGTTTTCCAGCAGCACCTCCCCTTCTTTGGGGTTTTGGCTTAGTGATATGGTTCCAGACACCTAAGCCTGTTTTCATCTCCTGAGCTATCCTGTCTGCCTCCCACAGCTGGCAAACCCCAAGCCATCTATTGTACTTGCTGAGAAAAACCTTGAGACATTTGAAGTCACATCAAGGTTTATCAATTATGCTTGTGTCAAGTTCTTGCATTTATGGTCAGAGACAAACATTAGTGTCGTAACAATATTAAAAAGTATCTTTGCTGTATACCCCCTGCCCCCCTGCTCCATTTTCGAGCAATATTTAAAAGGAAATGTAAACTGATAGCAATGCCTGTTGCCAAGGCAGACTAGTTTGTCTGTTGCCCCCGCATTGTGAAACTGTTGTTGTGAAAGAGCAACTGAAAGAAGCCTAGCCCAAGACACAAAAAGGGCAATTTGTGCTACTGACTTGAGAAAGCAAGCTGTCCAGACACTTTAAAAATAAATAACGCACTGGGATCTTTTAACTTATTTCTCTAATTATTGCCAACCCAATACCAATTTCAAATCTTTACACGACACAAAACTGCCAGCAGTGAAACTTGGCAGGGAATTAGCAGCTGAGAAAGACAGAGAAGATGAATCATGATTGTGCAGATGCAGCACTGCACGTACTTAGCCCTGAAAGCTGTAAATTTTGTAAATAGAGAATAGGCATGCAGAATTTCAGTGTTCTTTCAATTACTATGTATGCATGTATTTTAACAGCCTGTAAGTTAAGAAAAGTTCTACCATAGCCATTTAGACATCAAAATTCAAAGATCTGATAGAGAATATGCATTATCAAGTCCCTTATAGCGGTCATTATCTTGTAAGTAAACTGTGAAGCGGGCACCCTGTGTTTAGACAAGCTGAACTGATTTCAAAAAGGATGAAGTGTACAATGAAGGCAAAACCTGCTTGAGAATGAGAATGAAGCTATGTTTAGATACTTGCTTTACTGTATGCAAGAAATGATGAAGGGGGTTGATAATCCTTTATTCACACAAATCACTCAAGACTAACTACTTAGAAAAATCAGGTTCAAAACATGTCTCTAGTATCATATTCCTCTAGAAGAAAATAGAAGATTATTGACAAGTTTTCTTTTAATTTCACTTATTTTTACCATTTAAAGCTCAGTACTTTTATGACCTATTCAGAAAATCCACAGAAATATGCCATGTAATACTGAAAGAAGAAGAGGATAAAAAATGTATTTAAATACAAACCATATATGGGTTTGAATTACTGTTTATTTTATTCTTTGATAGCTTCATACAGAGGTAGTCAATTAAGTAAACTGTTAGATCAATGTCTGTGATGGCTGACCATGTCTGAGAATAAAAAGTAAAAGGTACTGGTCATTTTGCAGCTTATTAGATTGTGCTAGAGTAATTAGATTGGTTAGAATAATTTCTAGTTCAGGTCTAGGGTAGATCACAATAATTTAAAAAAAACCACTCTCTGATCTCTAAATGTCAACCTTCTTCCATTTCTTAAGTGCTATGTATCCTCATCTCTATATAGGGAGAGTCTGAGGCTATAGAAATGATCACAAGAGGAGATCATCTCTCTGAATGGGAGGTCAAGCAACTTCTGGGGCAGGGAAGGATTGCAGCAGTAACATTGTGTTCAGAAATCGGTATTAGTGTCATGTAACCTGGGATATACTGCTTAAATATGAGCTCAATCTGACCACTGTGGTAAAAAGATAGTTAAAAAGTTTTCTAGAAATATGTTTACAGTAAGAAGAGGGCCAAGGAGAAGCTCTCTCCTTTACTAGATCCAGTGAGTTATGCGACTACTGAGGGTAAGGAAAAGGCAGAGATTCTCACTGCCGGCTTTATATCTGTCTTCAGTAGTCATACCAGTGATTCTCAGGGTACTCAGCCTCCTCACCTGGAAGACTGGGACAGGGAGCAGAATAAACTCCCCCACTTCCACCACCAATTGAAGCTGAAACAGTCTGCAGACAACACCAAGTTGGGGGGAAGTGTTGATCTGCGAGAGGATAGGATGGCTTTCCAGAGGGACTTGTACACGTTGAAGCAATGGGCAAAGGCCAATGGGATTCAACATGGCCAGGTGCTGGGTTCTGCACTTAGGTCATAACAACCCCAGGCAATGCTACAGGCTTGGGGCAGGGTGGCTGGAGCTAGCAGTGTGCCCAGGTGGCCGAAAAGGCCAACAACATCCTGGCTTATATCAGGAATAGCATAACAGGACCAGGGAGGTGATAATTTGCATTCTCAGCTCTGAGGAAGCACCTCAAATACTGTGTTCAGTTTTGGGCCCCTCACTACAAGAAAGACATTGAGGCCCTGGAGCATATCCAGAGAAGGCCAATGAAGGTGGTGAAGGGTATGGAACACAAGTCTTATGAGGAGTGGCTGAGGGAACTGGGACTGTTGAGTCTGGAGGAGGCTCAGGGGAGACATGACTCTCTACAACTACCTGAAGGGAGGCTGTGGTGAGGTGGGGGTTGGCCTCTTCTCACAGATAACTCACAATAGGGCAAGAGGGAATGGCTGCAAGTTGCACCAGGAGAGGTTCAGGTTAGAAATTAGGAGAAATTTCTCAGAAAGAGTGGTTAGACATTGGAATGGGTTGCCCAGGCAGGTGGTAGAGTCACCATCCATTGGGGTGTTCAATGAAAGGTTGGGTGAGGTACTAACGGACATGATTTAGTTAGGAATCTAGGTGGTAGGGGAACGGTTGGACTAGATGATCATGGAGGCCTTTTTCCAACCTTAATGATTCTATAAGTGCTTCATTGTTATTTCAGCCACAATAACATAGTACTTTTATTAAACCATGAAATGGTCTTATCAGAAAGAGATTTGGAACCCAGTTTCAGATTTTTTTTCTTCTGCCAAACCATTGCTTTTGGCATAGCAGGAAAAAAAACAGGCTTGATGCATTTATCTTCTTAACTTGTTTCTCATTTAACCAATTAACACAACAGAAAATTTGAGGAATAATTATAGTTATGTCTAGAAGAACAAAATATTCAAAGAATACTTTCCTTCCCCCTTGGGAAAACACTTGAAAACCCTTTCTTTTTGAAGCAGTTTTATGCACAAGAAAACATTATGTTTGAGTAAAGGAATTTACAATTTATTTAAGATCAGACTGTTCTTACAGCCTGTTGCTGCTACACAGCATGTGGTGACTTGTCTGAACTCTATTGTCAGACCATACTGGCTTTAACTCTGCTCCTCTAATATACCAGATACTGTTAGGGGCAGAGGGAAAGATTAGGGAAAATCTGTCTTCTTTACTAAATTTGGAATAACATTTGCATTGGAATGAATGTGAAAACATATTCCTATGGCACTTGCATTAAAGGCAGAGGAATGTTAATTTTCCTTTAAAAAATAAAGCAGCACCTGGATATAGACACAGAAGAAGGCAGTGGTGTTTAATCTAAACAGAACTTTTATTTATATTAAGACAATTGTTCAAGGTAAAACATACTTTGCTGGAATCAAAAAGAGAATAAAAAGTTGAGAATCTTCCATTTGACCAAGATACATTTTGTGAAATACTAAAGACAGCTTACAAAATTTTTTCCACTGGCTGATGTTGAAATGTACTAAATTATCTGGTGCTAGTGTGATATTTATGCCAGAATGCCTCCTGATGTCCCATTGCCTGGGGAACATTGGATAGGTTACTTGACTGGCCATGAAAGTTGTCATACTGTGGTTACTTAGGAAGTTCTTCCTACATAAGATGTGTGGAGTTTAACAAAGTCCTGAAAAATCTTTGGGATTGTCTGTGAACCAGTTATGGGACTTAGATCATTAGGTCATGAAGACTTTTGGCTTGGATGGGTGTACTTTTTGCTGGGTAAAAACTGTCCGGATAGCTGGGCCCAGAGAGTCATGGCGAATGAAGTTAATCCCAGTTGGCAGCCAGCTACCAGTGGTGCTCCTCAGAGCTCTGTACTGGGGCCAGTTCTCTTTTCTATCTTTATTAATGAACTTGATGAGGGGATCAAGTGCACCCTCAGTAAATTTGCACATGATGCTAAATTAGGTGGGAGAATTAATCTACTTGAGGGTAGGAAAGCCCTACAGAGGGTCCTGGACAGACTGGATTGATGACCAAGGCCAATGGCATCAGGTTCAACAAAGCCAAGTGCCAGGTCTTGTATTTGGGTCATAACAACCCCAAGCAGTACTACAGGCTTGGGGAAGACTGGATGGAAAGATTTTGGTTGACACCCATCTGAACATGAGCCAGCAGTGTGCCCAGGTGGCCAAGAAGGCCAATGGCATCTTGGCTTGTATTAAGTTTAATGTGGTGAGTAGGACTCAGGAAGTATTTGTCCCCCTGTACTCAGTGCTGGTGAGGCCCCACCTTGAGTGCTGAGTTCAGTTTTGGGCCCCTCATTACAGAAAAGATACTGAGGTGCTGGAGAGTGTCCAGAGAAAAGTGACAAGGCTGGTGAGGGGACTGGAGAGTAAATGTTATGAGGAGCAGCTGAGGGAACTGGGGTTGTTTAGCCTGGAGAAGAGGAGGTTGAGGGAAGCCCTAATTGCTCTCTACAAGAACCTGAAAGGAGGCTGTGGAGAGGCGAGGGCTGACCTTTTCTCCCTCGTGACAAGGGACAGGACAAGAGGAAATGGCATCAAGTTACATCAGGAAGGTTTAGATTGGATATTAGGAAAATCTTCACAGAGAGGGTTGTTAGGCATTGCAATGGGCTGTCCAGGCAAGAGGTGGAGCCTCTACCTCTGGAGGTATTTGAAAGAGTAGTGGTGGCTGTCAGGTTAGGGTGATGGTTGGACTTGATGATTTAAAGGGTGCCTTCCAACCAAGGCACGTTATAACTGGATTTCTTTAATGTGATTTGAAAGCTCTCTGGTTAGCTGGTATTTCAATGCAACAGACAAATTTATTTTTCAAGAAATTTATCACTCTCAGCACGCTGAGCTACTACCTGCACTACTGCTGAGGACTTCAGATGCTCCCACACACAGCACCGTCCTGGCAGCTGTGAGCAAAGGGGAACAGAGTCATTCTCCTGGACTTTTATCTGGCCTGTTGTACGTGCATTATTGAGCATCATTAAGGCTTTAGCTGACTTGGAGTAAAACTCAATACATTTGCATTTTAATAAGTACAACTAAAAAAAAAAGCAGATTTGAGTATATCTGTTACAAAGTTACACTTCACATTATATTCTTGCAGGCTTTTGGACTCAAACCCTGGAAAATTTGATTAAAGATGTGCATGATTATATGCTCTTGTGCTGGTCTAGGTGCAAGGTTGTAGCAAGGGCATCATGCACACTTACTAGGAAGTTGTCCACTGATCACAGAGAGGAGGGGATAGCCCTACAAACCAGAGGCTTACATTGAGCTGTAGGTTGATGTGCCTATGCTGTGTTCTGCAGTTCATCTAGTTCTGTCTTTAGCTAAGAAGTTACCTTGGGGTCTTCAGTGTCCTAAACCACCCAGGACCAAATCAATACTTAGGGAAGAAAGAAAAGGAGCAGAAAACACAGAATAGATTAAGGTACGTTTGAGGTGATAAAATGCCAAGACAGAAGAGCAAAACTACCTGACTGGAGACAGAAAGTGGACAGATCAAAGATCTGAGCCTTATCTTTTGTAAATATTATTTCTCCTCCTCTATTCTGCCCTGGTCAGGCCCCACCTGGAGGATTGTGGCCAGTTCTGGGCTCCCTGGTATAAAAAAGTTAGGGATTTCCTGAAGAGAGTCCAGTGGAGGGCTACAAAGATGATTAAAAGCCTGGAGCATCTCCCTGTGATGATAGGCTGAAAGAACTAGGGCTGCTCAGCCTTGAGAAAAGAAGACTAAGGGGGCATCTTATTAATGTTTATAAATATCTTAAGTGTGGGAGACACAGGGGGAAATAGCCAGCCTCTTTTCAGTTGTCTGTGGGAACAGGACAAGGGGCAATGGCTGCAAGTTGGAGCACAGGAAGTTCCACACCAACATATGGAAGAACATTTTCACAATAAGGGTGATAGAGCCCTGGAACAGGCTGCCCAGGGGGGTGGTGGAGTCTCCTTCTCTGGAGATATTCAAGACACATCTGGTCACCTATCTGTGCAATATGAGCTAGGGAACCTGCTTTGTTTGGCAGAGGGGTTGGATCTGATGATCGCTTGAGGTCCCTTCCAACCCCTACGATTCTGATTCTGTGATTCTGTGAACCCATGTGCTGTGATCACAAATGTATACTTACAAAATTCAAAGTGTTTGCCAATGCTTAGTGAGCTAATCTGAACACTTGTAAATAAGTAATGAAGAAGATATAAAAAAGTATCTTATTCATACCTATTGTATATTTACTGTTTTCCTTTGATCGGAGGATCCTCACCTGGAGTACTGTGTCCAGCTTTGGAGCTCTCAACACAAGTAGGACATGGACCTGTTGGAGAGCATCCAGAGGAGGGCCACAAAAATGATCAAAGGGCTGGAGCACCTCTCCTATGAAGACAGACTGAGAGAGTCGGGCTTGTTCACCTTGGAGAAGAGAAGGCTCTGGGGGGACCTGTGAGGTGCCTATAAGAAAGCTGGGGAAGAACTGTTCATGAGGGCATGTAGAAATAGGACAAGGGGTAATGGTTTTAAACTTGAAAAGGGGAGATTTAGGTTGGATATTAGGAAAAAAGTTCTTCATTATGAGGGTGGTGAGGCACTGTAACAGGAGTATCCAGCCCCATGCCTGGTGATATTCAAGGTCAGACTCAATGGGGCTCTGAGTGACCCAGTCTAATGAAGATGTCCCTGCTTACTGCAGGGAGGTTGGACCAGATGGCCTTTAAAGGTCCTTTCCACCCTTACACATTCTATGAGTCTATGAGGTTAAAAGTATTAAACTTTTACATAATTTAGTAGAAGGATTTATCATCATGTATGAACTGTGGTAAAAACTCACCAAAAGCCTTTTAAAAATGTAACTGCTGTCAGAAACTTTTATTACATGAGCCCCAGAAGTAAAAGCCATGAGCACTATAAAACATGCTGTGAACAATCCTTAGGATTAATTATAAATGCTTTATTATATGAGAAAACAATATAATCTACTGAGGATGTCAAAACATGATGGTGCTTTTCATTTAATACTGGCTTCTTTGACATGAACCATCTACAGAGCTCTTACAGCAGGAAATTTTGTAGTCTATCTCAGGCTGGAATTTCCTCTAATCTCAGGGACTGGCTGTGGAAACTTTAGCCACACACTTAGATTTCTTCCGACTAGTCCTCTGATTCTTTACATTAACTTAGGGACCACTGATGTTATGAGAACCATAGTAGCAATACTACATTAATAGAAATCATAATTTACAGACTTTTTGGAAGATCTGCAAGCTAACCAGTCCCACAAAAATGGAGACAGCCTCATGGTTGTCTTCTTTGAGATTGTGTGTTGTAAAATGTGAAACAGAGTTCACACTCAACCTAGGCTGTCAGTAGCTAAATCAAGTTCCTCAAAAGCAACCAAGAGAAAGTAATGCTGCATGACCAGTAATAGAATTGACATGTTGCTAAAATGTCACCATATGTTACTATTTTGTACACTTCAAAAAGCAACATTCCAGACTTTATAGAATGAAAAACTGACATTTGTTTGGCTTTCAAAATGTCATTTTCAGTTCCCCACCCATTACAAAAAATCTGAAGTTTTAAATTAGTTCAGAAAGGCATCATATTTGCCTTTCAGTTAACTGCTCTTTGTCAGAAAACAGCTAGAGAACATTCCAACAACTGGAAATTGTCAATGAGAGAAACCCAACAGCCTCTATCTCTTGGATTTATGATTTGAGAAAAACTGCTTTTGCAGCTCTCTGATTTCTGACTGCTGGCTCTTGGAGTGCTTGTTCCCTGCTCTATTCTGAGGAATGAGGGATGGCATGGAAACAAATCAGAATAAAACTGCAGATCTGTAATTTCCTAAAAAAAAGAAAAAAAAAAAAAAGAAAATCCCTACAACCTCCCAAATGTCTCTACATTACCTGCTATTAGATCTTAATAGCAGAACATCTTAGGGGGCCATCCCTGTGATTGACAGGGACCCTGCTCTCAAGGAAATCATCAGGTCACTGGTAAACATGACCCAGGCCCACTCCTTGAAAAAGAAATTAAATGAGGAACTTACCTGGCATTAGTACAGCTGAGTGGACAACCTGCTAGGAAGTGAACAAGTCCTGATAATTATTTATGAGTCATTCTTGTAATTAAGTAAAAAATATTAGCCTGTAGTGCTCTTAAAAGTAATTTGGTGGAAGCCCAGTTTTCTACATAGACAGAATAATTGCAAGACACACAAAATAGGATTGAAAGACTTTGTACTCTACAGAAATACGGGTAAATTTGAGGTGAGGGCCTACTATTGACCCTCTAGTGTCAAACATTCAGCCATGTTTTTTTAGCCATTATCAGCCATAACTACATTTTTGACCGTCAAACTAGCAACTCCACCGATGGTTTCCAGCACATCCAGGCACTGAACTGTTATCGGCAACTTCACAACTAGATCAGACCCAGGGAATGAGATTACAAGGCAAGGAAAGAAGGCCTCTGTAGCATCTGTCCTCCCTGTCCATGCAAATATTGGACCACTTCTTTAGTTTCAAATGTGCTGCTGCAGCCTTTCCTGAAGGTAATTGAGACATGTGATCCATATCTGAAAAAGCCATATGACACTGAATTTTCAAAAACATATTTACATTCGAACACCTAAATTCATATGTAGCAATTGAGTAAGTAGCCTGGTCCTTAGAAATTGACTGATATGATCTTTGTATTGCTCACAGTCAGCAGCCCTTAAGACATCTGTCTTATAGGAGAAGACCTGGCTTTTTTAAATAACCCTGTAATAAAAATTTCTGCAGGTTATTTTTCAAATGTTTTGCTTATGATTAAAGAGATAGATGGGATTGTGCATAACACTAAAATCCATGACAACCTTTAGACTTAATCTTATAATCCCACTGTGATTCAAATATCTTAAAATGTTAATATAAGCCAGTCTGCCTAGTACCAGTCCTCACTCAGGCATGCACAACTTGACTGTCATTTCCATTTCTCTGTCCAACAGACAGAAACTGCAAGGTTGCACAATTTACAGCTTCCCCTTCTAATCAAGTACAATTAAAACAGAGGTAAGCACAAGCTTAATTAATTCACTCATAACAAAAATTCCACTCTGTGTATTTCCCGGCATAATGGCTGTCTATTAAAATGCAGTTTATTTTCATTACCTGAATGATTAAGCTTAAAAAATTTAGAGACCAAAATAAGCAATCAGAGTTTATACTTCTTACCCAGCAAGGAACTAACAATCCTGGTGCCTGCCTTCCTTGAAATAGTCAGAGAATCAGGGGCTTTGTGGGAGATGACTCTCATTATTTGCTTTATTGTGGTGCTTGAGGGCTCCCCACTGTGCTACCAGAAACAGTGAGGCAATCCCTGCCCCAGACAGTTTCAATCACCATTTGCAAAGGTACAAGGACTGGGAAGATCTGTGTCCGGTCTCCTAAACCCTTGGATCCTTGCATCACAGAGTGGTTGAGCTGAGTTTCCCCAGGTATCCCCCACTGTCCAGCTAATGAACAGGACGCCATGGTCTGGGTGCCCACACTGATGCTTCCAGCCTGCAGCCCAGTCTTTCTATGAGTCTGACCAAGAGAGTGCTTCAGGTCACTGCTTTCTCTCTCCAGGCAAACAATAGCTAACTCACGTCACACAGTAAGTGGCTCAAGAAATACGTAAATCAAAATAATACTTCTTTCACATTTACAAATCTTGGCTCAGCACTCGAAGATCAGGATCTCTACTGACCAAGGAGTTCAGGATTCTTTCTCTCTCACTCACTTTATGAACACAATTTATCTCCTAAAATATGTGATTGTTCTTTTATTCCTCTAAGAAACTGACTATCTGCCATTATCTTGATTCCTCAGATGACTCACAAAACTCATTAGCTGTTATGTTGGTTAGCTACTTCTCCAGAGAAGTTCAGATTTCAACTTAACTTGTCCGGAGCTATCTCTTTAAGTGAGGTCATTTCTAAGTGAAGAAAGACCTCCTAACCACTGACTTTGCACATATCCAGTCAGTATGTATCCCAGATCATTTCCATGTGACACTGAGGCATCTACATCCAGAATCAAGAAAAGCCTTCTAGCAGTTCTTTGTCAGAATAAAAAGCACTCTTTCACAAGCTGGGCTCACACAGGGATACCTTATTTTACAGTACTTAATCTAGTCCATTGCCCTTTTATCTTGTTGCTCTCTGTTGCATATTACCATCCTACTGAAATTATGCTAGAAACCCAAAATCCGCAGTGACCACAAATGACAACACATCTTTCTATAATAAATTTGAAACCATCAAACAACATACTTAGCCAAAAAAAACCACTTGGAAAAATGCTTAGCAGTCCCTCAAGGTGTAGGGGGAAGTTCTGGGACATTTTCTGTGACAGCCTAGTTCCAACACAAAGCTGGATGTCCCATGCAGTCACATTTAAACCTGGGGCTGTGTGATTGAGCAATATTTTTATATTGTAACATTTCCTTTAATATTGTGAATCTGATGCTAATTTATTTTCTTCTCATTTCTTCACACAAATCTCTAGTTTCCATGAACATTGTATTGCATTCTTCCCTGTGAGGGCGGTGAGGCCCTGGCACACGCTGCCCAGAGCAGCTGTGGCTGCCCCCTCCCTGGCAGTGTTCAAGGCCAGGCTGGATGGGGCTTTGGGCACCCTGTGCTAGTGAAGGGTGTCCCTGCCCATGGCAGGGGGTTGGGACTAGATGGGCTTTGAGGTCCCTTCCAACTCAAAGTATTCTGTGATTCCATGAAGTGCTTTTTAAGGATGAGAGTTTTTTCCATACCTTGCACACAAAAAGAATCAAATCACAAATTCAGAACTGTCTAAAGAAGCTGAGTAGTAAGTACTGTTTTCTACTGAAAATGACAGTACATAGACAAATTTTATTTTCTAACAGAGCCCAATAGCTGCTTACCTGATGCAGATTTGGGAACATTATCTCTTATCAACACCAAGTGAATTCTTTTTTTTTTTTTTTGACCTGTCTAGGTATCTTTAAATAACAAAGTGACTCTACACCAAAAGCCTTCCAACTTGTTTTTTTCCAATTTCTCTAAGCAATGTTGACACAACCGCTAATGAAAAACACTAGCAACACAGAGATACAGGGAAAGGGAAAAATTACATTCAAGTGTAACTTCAGAGTTCTCATTAACCAAAAATAACCAAATATTTTAGTAACCAAGCTTGTTTATTAATGCTGAAGGCTAGAGGCTCTTCTGTGGAATTTCAGTCTAGGAAGAATCTTTTTTTAATGATTCACCCTGGGAAGGAATCACAGTTTCTCAAAGCTCAGAGGAGCAAGGCATGTGTATGCAAGGAATAAATCTTTACTGAATATTTATGAAAGAAAGAATTCCTACAATGTAGATGCTTCCTGTGCTTGAATAAGAAGTAGTATTGAGGCTTAAAAATCCCTCTAGAATATGAGATAATCATCCTGGCAATCTAGTCCTCTAAATACAAAGGAGCAGAGATGCAAACTGATCAAGGCTTTTCCTTGAGCAGGGGAATAATTATGCATCGATTATACTTTGATAGTCATCTATGTCATATACCTCAGAGAGAACTTACATCTTTGTTTTCAGATAGGCAGAGGGATGAAGTATAGATAGGACCTCTACTAGATAAAGTTGGAGGAGAAAAAATGAGGTAGAAGATGACATTATTTCCCCTTATATTTTAAACATGGACAAATTATTTTAAGATATAAATAGTAGTACAGTCAAATTATGCAATACCATTCAGCAAGGTCATAGATATGTAACCATTGAACATCCGAACTCATGCTAGCTAATAATGAGAATTAAAAATGTAGGAAATACATCTTCTCAGTCTGTAATCACAGGAAATACCAAATTAAGTATTATTGAAGCTGTATAGCAGTTGGCCAAGAAAAAAACCTGTAACTGTCAGAAGATACCAGCATGGCTTTTCTTTCCACCAGCTCAAACAGGGAGTGTGCTTGAGTATGGAAAAGAAATGCTGAAGAAAATATCTTTTCAGTCATTAAAATCCTACTAACTGAGGTTCTCACCACAAGACATCAAAAACAACCTGTGGCATTTCCCAGCTTCTGAAGAAGGACTCTGTACTAGTGTCACAGCTCAGCAATTACTCTTCTAAAGGTTTTGAGAAAGACAACCCAAACTCAAGCGCGTTATCAAGTAACATTTTATGAAAAGTGTTTTGCACCCACTTGAAGATTTTTAGGGCCTTCCAAGCAGAGAGAGGGTAAAAAGCATTGCTTCAACTAATTTCCCAGTACATAATTAACATTCTTCTGACTTCCACCATACCAAATTTCCATAGTGTTTCCTGCTCCCTGTCACAATGAACTGTGTTGTGTTGCAGGGAAATACTTCGAAGGATGAGAGTTTCTTACATATCTTGCATGCAAAAAGAATCAAATCACAATTGAAACATTATCAATTTTGTCCTATTTCAAAGGAATGCACAGATCAGAGCCTCACATAAAGCTCATAGAAGACGCTAAAATTAAATGCCAGTAGCACAGCCTGTCACACCACCAAGCTGCTGTGGTTACCAGCGATGTCAGAATGTGCAAGCTTAACCAAATTCTGTTTTTTAAAATAGCTCTTAAGAGCCATCTGGTTTTATACAGTGCACCCCAAGATGACTTCTACTGAAAACCAAATGACAAGGGATGTTGTAAGTTAAAGGAGCAGTGTCCTGCTCCTTTCACTGCCTTTCCCTCATCCACTAAGAGGATCACCGTGTCATAGAAGGCAATCATGTTAGTTTCGTAGGACCTGTCTTTTGAAAACCCATGTTGACTGAGCCTGATCATTCAGCTGTTGAATGAGATGATGTACTCGAGATGACCCTCTCCATGATCTTCCCAGGGACTGAGGTCAGACTGACAGCCCTGTAGTTCCTTGGATCCTCACTCCGACCCTTCTTGTAAATGGGTGCGACATCTGCCAGCCTCCAGTCAAGTGGAACTTCCCCAGTCTGACAGGATTGCTGATAGATCATGGAAAGGGGTTTGGCAAGCACGTCAGTCAGGTCCCTCAATACCCTCAGATGGAACCCCCAGCCCACAGACTTGTGAATGTCTAATTGGTCTAGCAAGTCTCTAACCATTTCCTCCCGGATCATGGGAGTTTTGTTCTGCTCTTCTTTCCTGTCTTGCATCTGGTGAGGCTGAATACCCAGGGAACATCCCACTTTACTATTAAAGACTGAGGCAAAGAAGGAATTAAGTACCTCATCATTTGTCCTCATCCCTTGTCACTAATGTTCCCCTGCATCCAGTAAGGGCTGGAGGTTGTCCTTGGCCCTCCTTTTGCTGTTGATGTATCTGTAGAAAGATTTTTTTATTATCTTTCACAGAATTGGCCAATCTGAGTTCTAGTTGGGCTTTAGCCCTTCTGACTTTCTCTCTACATCTCTCTTGTCATCCCAAGACACCTGCCCCTTTGTAAGAAAGGGGCTTCTTTAGAAGAAGGGGCAGGTGTCTTGGGATGACAAGAGAGATGTAGTCATAGACCTTTTTTTTTTCTGTTGTCCACCCAGATCTCTCTGCTCAGCCAAGCTGGTTTTCTCTTTCACCAGCTGCTTTTCTGGTACATGAGGACAGCCCATTCTTGTGTCACCAGGATTTCCTTCTTGAAGAACGTCCATCCCTCCTGGGCACCTCTTGAGGACTGTATCCCATGGAACTTTATCAACCAGCCTTCTGAATAGTCCAAAGTCTGCCCTATGGAAGTCCAAGGTGGCCGTTCTAATTACTCCCCTCCTCACTTCTCCTAGAACCAAGAATTCTATCAACTCATGATCATTATGCCCCAGGCATCCTCCAACCTTCACATCCCCCGTTAGGCCTTCTCTGTTTACAAACAAGTTCAGCAGGTCACCTTCCCTAATCAGTTCACTCACTAGTCGTATCAGGAAGTTGTCTTCCACACACTCCAGGAACCTGCTAGACTGCTTCCTGTGCTGTATTTTACTTCCAGCAGACATCTGGTAAGTTGAAGCCTCCCATAAGGACAGGGGCTAGTGACCACAAGACTTCTTGCAGTTGCTTGTAAAATAGCTCATCAACCTCCTGGCCAGGTGGTCTCTAGCAGTCTCACATCACAATATCTGCCTTATTTCTTGCTCCTCTGATTTTTACCCATAGACACTCAACCCTGTCATCACCAACTTCAAGCTCAAGGCTGTCAAAGCATTCTCTGACACAGAGGGCTACCCCACCTTCTCCCCTTTCCTCACCTGTCCCGCCTGAAGGGTTTATAGCCAGCCATAGCAGCACTTCAGTTATGTGAGTCACCCCACCACCCTCCTGTGATGGCAATTATGTCATAGTCTCCTTGTCTTACAATAACCTCTGGTTCCAATTGCTTGTTGCCCACGCTCCATGCATCGGTGTAGATGCACTTCAGCTACATTATTGATCCCACTACACTCCTAAGGTAAATAGTCTCACTTCCTAAATGACTGATTGCTAAATTTTCTAACTCATCAGTGGTCTTTGCATCTTTGCTACCACTTGAAATACTAACCCCCACTACCCCTAAGGTGGCAGACTGAGAGTCACTGCCAGCATACCATCCCTCAGACACCGGAGCGCCATTCCCAGGCTCTTTCCTGACAAGCCTGGTTTTGTCTCTCTCCCCCCCAGCATCTAGTTTAAAGTTCTATTAATGGGCCCTGCTAGATTCTTGGATAGTATCCTATCAAGTGCACTCCATTCTTTGATAGCAAACCTGGTGATGTGCTGGTCAACCCATTGACAAAGAAGCCAAAATTTTGCACCTCACACTAGGTTCGAAGCCAGGTATTTATTTCCTGGTCCTTATTTATTCTCTCATCATTCCCTGTAGTTGGAATGACAGAAGAGAACACTACCTATGCCCCCAATCCATTCAGCATTTGTCCCAAGGATCTGAAATCCTTTTTAATTGCCCTCAGCTTTTTTGAGGGGATGTCATTACTGCGTACTTGAAAAATTAAAAGGGGACAATAATCCATGGGTTTGACCGGGGTTGGAAGTTTTCTTGCCACATCCCTAACAGATACCCCAGGTAGGCAGCAGGCTTCCCCATGTAGTGGGTCTGGTCTACAGATCAGGCCTTCTGTTCCCTTAAGAAGGGAGTCCCCTACAACAGTGACCTGTCTTTTTCTTAACAAAGGCTGTTTTGATGATTGGATTGGGGTGTTCTAACCTAGGGAACATTTCTAGACTGCAAGACCCATCATCTTTGTTGAGGTTCAGTTCCATTTGCAGCACTTCATATCTATTGTGCAAGGACACCTGGGAGGTTGAGTTTGACACAGGGGCAATACGCCTTCTGAATCAGAGAATCTCAGACTGGTTTGGGTTGGAAGGGACCACAAAGCCTATCTGGTCCCAATTCCCCCCTCCCACTGGCAGGGACACCCTCCACTAGACTAGGTTGTCCAAAGCCCCATGCAATACTCCAAGCAAGGTGAGACCACTCAACATCTCATAAGATTTGGCCATCAGACTCCCTATTTCTATATGTACTCCTGTTAACTTTGATATTAGTTTTTATATAGAGCTATTGCCGAACTTTTTTTTTAGAACAGAAGGTATTTTCTATTTGATCTATTTAATGTCCCTAATAGTACACCACTGTCTCAAATGCCTCATTATTATAGGCATTCTCCTTCTAACTCCTTACAAAGAAAGGAATAGTGCACTCCACAGCCTCTTTTTTATGGGTGAAGGCAGTGCTCCAGCACTCCAGGTGAGGTACGTGGCATTTCAATTGGGACTAATTATACACCAGCTGAAGAAAATAGCACATGCCAATGCTTTCCATGGGAATTTGGACACCATTAACTTTATGGCAATGGTATGAGACTATTTTTGGTAGCTTCATTTAAAAGAATCAGGAAATAGGTTTAATTTTAGTAACAACATCTATTAATGAAACACAAGCAATTTCACTTTGGTTAGCTATCTTGTACAGGAACACTGAATGGGAAAGCTCTTCAGGAGTTGGCCAGCTTACAACAAGTCTAGGTAGCAGAGTTAGCTTTCCACAGGAAGGCAATCCATCTATCTCCATGTAATTAGGTGTTTCTCCTTCAAGAATTGTCAGACTCTATTCACTGCTGTTTTCCTTGTGACCTTAAAAAAGAATATCTTCTTGGGCCCAGAGGTCAGGACACAGGACTATCTGTGTATATACAAAACACACAGGGTAATGGCTCTACAGGGTCTGCTTTCTTTCCTAGGTTTCACATTGGTCAAGCTACAGTTCTATCACATTCCTGCCTACTGTTTGACAAGTTACAACGGGCTTCCTCGTTCCCCCATTTTTTTTATATATTTTCTAGTCTTTTGCAGCAGGTCTTTTTTAAAGGAGTCTGCAATCCCCTCTGATTGTACATCTGAGATCTGTCTGCTAGGACAGGCATAAAACAGAGCAGTACGATAGAGAATGCCCACAACTGTAATTTTAATGTTACTTTGGGTCTTTATTTCAGGATTAGACAAATGACTTCTCTCTCCGCCACATGTTTTTCCTCATTTGTGAGAGTGCATCAAGTCAGTTTAGTCTACTTATATCCTTTCATACTCTGGGGAAGACTGTCCTGTAATTTACACTGAGCTGTATTTAGCTTTGCCTGAACGTTTGATTGTCCTTATGGCATTAAAATAGTTTGCTTGAGGTTATGGTTCCTTCTAGGAGAGTTTCTACTAAACTTTAATTGCAATTAAAAGCAGAACAGGAGGCATCTTGCACTTCAGTGTGTTTATTTCAGAGTATGCCTACAACTGCTAATAATGATATGCTTAAAATGCTAACAAATGAAGATTGAATGCCGTATCACAAAGAAAAATGCTGAGTACTTACTATGACAGGAAACAATGCAACAAGCCCCAGTCATGTATCTGGCCAGAATAAATAAATAAACCTAATTTTGAATTCTAACCCCATCGCAATAATTTACCCCTAGGAAGGCATCCTGGGAAACAAGTGTCCTTTGTATATATAAAATGAAGAAATATACAATTATTTTTATTTAAAAAAAATAATCAGAAAATATTTTGGTCAGTACCTTGAGGTTTTATGTAGCAATTTTTAGAATTTTCTTTTATAGTAGTCTCCTCTAAAATGAAATATGTTTTGCTTACCATGCTGTGGGACACAGCACTGTTTTCCTTTTCCCACAAGTAACTAGGATGCACTAAGAGCCATTTTATAGCTGTAACATTTTTAGGGCTCTGTGGAGGACTTATCTGTAGTACCTCACCCATAGAAGAGGGCCTTCTGACTACTTGTGAATAGCCAGAAAGCAAAGAATTTGGGGGGGGAGGGAAGGTCTGTTTGTCTCTTCTATTTTCACAGACTTACGTTTGATGGCATCTAAAATAGACACTTTTGTTCACTTTGGGTTTCGTTCTCTGTTTTTCAAATTTCACTCCTCTGCTGAGATGTGACAGCCAGTCATAGGCTCCTCACATGACAGACTTCAGCCCAAAACCTCCTTGGCTGATTCAGATTCCCATTTTCCATGTCCCAGTTTGGCACATGGGTGGTGGATCCATGAACCATGTCATTTTGCATAACAAAAAAAAAGTTGTCTTTCAGGTGGGCTCCTCATTCTTCAGTACAAGAAAGGCACAGACTTGTGGGATTGAGTCCACAGGAGGACCACAAAGATGATCCGAAGGCTGGAGTACATATTCTAAGAGGTCAAGATGGAGAAGAGAAGGTTCCAGGGCAGCATTATAGCAGTCTTCCAGTACCTAAAGCAGCCTACAGGAAAGCTGGAGAAGGACTGTTTAGAGTCTAGTGATAGCAAAAGGAGTAACAGGTTTAAACTAGAAGAGAGTAGGTTTAGATGAGATGTTAGGAAGAAACTAGGTACTATGACGGGGGTGAGGCCCTGGTAGCGTTCAAGACCAGGTTGGATGGGACTTTGGGCAATGTGGGCTAGTGGAGGGTGTCTCTGCCCATTGCAGGGGGTTGGAACTAGATGGGCTTTGAGGTCCCTTCCAATGCAAACCATTACAGAATGTGATGCTAGTGCTTGTCAACTTGGCCCATGATTATAACCACTCAGACCTTGATCAAGGTCTCAGCTGTGAATCAATGTGGCTTTGCAGCCAGGTGTTGGTGGGATGTAAGGTGTCCAGAGAGGTTCATGTTTGTGTATCTGCATGGAGGCAGTGAGAGGCAGAGAGTGGGAGCCTATGATTGGTTCCCTGACTGCCATGGGAAGACAACAGTATTTGTATACCTCAGAGAAATTCATGTCCTGTGACAGGTGCTTGAGGGAAAGTTCTCCTCTTTATCTGTGTGGAGCTCCCACAAAATTGCACGTTTTTATCTATATAATAGTAAAATATGTCTTCTCCAGCAGCTGATCTTCAAGCACCACAGGAAAACATTGCTAGCCTTATTTCAGAGATGGTGAAACTGAGGAGGTAAAGGGCTTTGTGTGAGGTGACCCAGCCAGCTCCTGGACAAGTTAGCTGTGAAGAAACCTAAGGTTTCCTGAGCTGTATCCTACCTCCAAACTGAGTAGTGGATGAATTAATACAGCAGGATTTATCCTTTCAGAAAAGACTTGATCTCACAAACTACTCTCTGATCTCAGACAGTGAAACCAGAGCTGTTTCTGGTGATGTTTCTTTCAGCATGCAAGCTGAGCACTGCACTGAAAGCAAGCTGCTGAAGACCTCTGTCATGTATGTGTACTGCAGTGCTAATACTCCTGTTTCTTAAAACGAGGTGTTTAGCTGCATGGAAACCATTTGTGCCACAATTTCAAGTGGTCACATGTTGTTCATAGTACACTGCTCACATCTTGGCTCTCTCTGTTTTGTACAGGCAATTCAGGCCTGATTCCTTCCCCATTAACTGCAAGGGAACTTGAAGTTAAGGCAGTTCTATATCATTAGAAGCAGTACTCTCATGTAGGCTGGAGGAGGAAATGTCACACAACATGGAACTTGGGTTGTAGCAACAGATGGGTGCCAGAGTTATGATAATGAGGATATTAATTCTTGCAGATAAAAACGTGTCAGACAAAATCCAGGAATGTGGCTACCTGTTCCAAAGTGCAGTCTGAAAAATGCTCAGCAACAGAGTGTGACCAATTGCACAGATACTTCTCTACCGAGTGAAGGTGCACATCAGGGGCCATCATTCATTGGCAAATTCCTTCCACGTGGCACTGAAGAAATATTAGATGTCAGTAGAGCCATTGCACATTAGCATATGTAGGTGATATATGATGCCATCCACCGAGATGCACATAGCATGAAATATGTGTTTTGCTCGATGTGTGCATGTTTGTAAGAATAATCAGTGTTACCAAATACAGGAAAATATCTTCTGTGCAGTATTGACTCAGTGACCGAAAGGTTGGGCTCTCAGCCAAGATCCTAAACAAAAGTAATGTGTCAAGATGCACGTACTAGTGACTGGAGCCAAGAGCTGCAGCTTCTTTTAAGAACTACATGCCTGCACAAGATGTGTGGAGTGAGTACAGGTATCTGTCACATCCGTACAATGTGACAAGTAAAACCTAGTCCTCCCAAACATCTAAACACACTGGAAAAGCTTACCCTCAAAAGTGTGAATGTCCTCAAGCCTGCAACAGTAGTTTGTTCTCTGTCACTTGATGCCTGTTGGACACGATTCACCAACATTCAGGTAGATATAATGATTTCCTCCATATATTTCCATTAATAATCCATTCCAATATAATGATTTCCAGAGCAGTGAATGTTTACAGTACCCTGCATAAAGATGTATTCCTTGATGCTTACATGTGGTCTTTGACAGTCATCACATTTTCTGCTCTCGCTATGCAGTGGGCCAATTTTTTAGGTAGGTCATGCTCTTCCATGCTCAGCCCTCAGACAAAACCGGAAAGTGCTTCCAGAAGTGCTCACTCAACACCTAACCACTCTCACAGTGGAGCTGATAGCCACGTTCCAAAAAACTCCCAAAGCACAACTTTTTGTGCTGTCCTAAAGATCCAAGAGCAAATGATAACATACATTTGAGAGCTAACATGATTTGAACATAGGTTTAGTTGTGGTTTCTAAGCTCTTCTAAACAATGTTCCCCATATCAGCACACTTCAGTGAGCTTCACTGATGGCTAAAATGTAATACCCTTGCATGTTTACACTGAGCTTTTCAGGATTTTATTGGGAAAGCAATTTTAATCACTGATGCTAAACCAAAAGAAAGCAGTTAATCTGAAGTGATCCACACAGGAGTACTATAATAAGTACGTTAGTCAACCTAAGCATTACTGATGCAATGAAAAGTTTTTGGCTTCCTATTTCAGTTTGAGAGTTGCCTGCAGCTGCAGCATGAGTATTGCTTCCTGTCCACGTGACTCCATCTCTTTACTGAGCTGATCTCGGACTTCAAAGGTTGTCTTTCCTTGCATTTGTTAACAGAAGATGAATTTATAATAATCTCTTTTGACTACTAATCCACACTCAGGAAAAGTAATGCATTTTAGACCTCTCTAAGCACTTGGAAATTATTTTTGAAGTCTGAAAAGCAGATTTGTGGAGTGAAAGACCGGTCTGCTGGTGAGCTTGTATTCTTACGATACTTTGTATTGTATTCTTACAATAGCTTGGTTTGAAAACATAACCACAAAATGAGTAGCACTAAAGCAAGGGACCAAGTGTTCAACTTAAAGCTTTTCCAGCTTCATTGAAACAAAATTAGGCATTGGTCAATTAAAGCATCAAAGGTCTAAAGTATATTTCAAGTCTCTGAATCTCTTTTTAGATCTTTTCTGTATAATGAATATGGAGAAAAAAAAGTCTAAAATGTATTAAGGTATAGGTCATATGTTTAAAACAATATGATTTCAGTGCTTTATTTAATATATAAGAAACGTGATAAACACTGTTTTCCTTGCCAATTGTCCCCATAATATATACTATATTTGATTTTAGAGGGAAAGGGCAAACTGGTAATAACACAGTCCACAACAGTGGATTTCAAATATTTTTTACCAGTGTTTTGGGAGGAATTCAAAGCCCCTCTGTGGCATGTGCCTGAGCTTGGGGTTGCAGGCAGGGATCTGACAGTAGGTGTGCGTTGAGTTAGGAGGCAGCTCCCTGCTATCCCCCCACAAAGGTCCCAGGGCACTGCTACCACTCACATGAGGTACAAGCAGGCAGAGTCACTGTGCCTGGTCATGTTAGCCTGTTGCTTTCACACTGCACTGAGTGCTGTCCCACCAGACCTCTGCTTCCACATTTTGCTGGTAATTTACATGGTCAGCATCTTCTGGGACAACAAAGCAGATGTGAGAACTTACTCTTTAGCTGCAAGTGTTTGCTGCCCTGTGCTTATTCCTCAGCAGGTCAGGAGGCACCTGGGAGGCATTTGAGAGTGGTCATACTGCACTGGTGTTTCTGATAGACTGTTTCTCTTCTACTAGACCTTGTCAGATGTTGTAGGGAAACTGTTCAGGCAAATTTTTTTGGCTCTTTTTTCCCCCCAGAGCCCCAGCAGAGGTTGGATAATGCCTTGTAATGTGAAGGTTTCTCTGTTGTTGTCTGTGAATGTCAAGTACAATTAGAACTTTGCAGGAGCAGTACAAAAGCTAATCCATTTGGAGTCCTCTTGAGCACTTGACCTCCTTTTATCTTGGGGCAGTGAGCTTCACAGATTAATGAAGTGTTTCTGGACTGTTGCTCTTCTGCACCACTGGATGACAGCTTCCCTGAAGACAGACCACCGGGATCACCTTGTTCATGGTGTGAAGGCCCTTCTTGGGTGAGCATGGTCCAGATGCAAGGCAGCATCATACAGCTTGTAGGCTAGGGTCACTAGTGAGTTGTGCAATCAGCCTGGCCTGGGTAAAAGAGTACTATTGTTGGAGCATTTTTATTAAGTAGCATTTTGTGCCAACTTTGCACTGGAGCAAATGAGATGAATGGTCAAGAAAGAATCAGAAATCTATAACATTCAAGGCATTTGAGGCCACTGTTCATTCACATCTGTATGAATTCTGGCTTGGATTCATGAGGAAAGCCCATGTTATACTCTGACAGCCTCAAATTATTCCAGTTACACCCCATAAAATGCAAAAAAAATCAGAATCAAATCACTAACCTCAGTGAAAAGCAATCACCCCCCCAAAATCATTAATCTCTGAGCCCAGTCATCCCATGTACATCTGAAGCCTCAACAAAAGCCCAGACTAATAAACAGGCTGATTATACTATGCCTGAAGGTCAAGAATTTGGAGCTATTTGCAGCCAAAGGGGAGGAGGAGTGAATTCCAAACTCCAGGAGCCCTTGTGTTGTGCAGTCTCCCAAAAGTCGTCCCTCAGAGGAAGATGCACCAGACCCCTCTCTCCCCCTTGGCTGGTTATTAGCAACTCTGGGACTTCTGACTTCACAGACCGGCAGCTAGAGATTTCCCTCAAGTTTGCTTTGGTTTTCTGTGGCAGGAGCTGTGTCGTGCTCACCTCTGTACAAGGACGCTGTGTTTTGGGATATGTTTGGGCCAGCCAAATGACAGGACAATTATGTCCCCTTTGTGGCTTTTGTTGCGTGCTGCTGAGAGTTTTCTCCTTGCTGTTTGAGCACCTTTAGGGTGAGAAAGGTTGGTTAAAGGAAGAGGTGAACAAGTCTGAACAAATTCAGGCATCTGATATTTTCTACCTGGAGTCATATTCTGGTAATATCAAAATTGCAAATAAGTTGAAACAAACAGTAAAAGATTCAGTAAAAAAAGAAAAAAAAAAAACAAAACAAAAGCATTTTCTATTATGAATAGACCTTTAAGTACTATGTAAAGGGTAAAAGTACTACAGCCACAGAGTGTGGTATGTTCAAGGTACATTGAATCTATTTTATTCTGAAAGGGAATACCGTACACCTTAGGTCTACTCAAAAGCAATTCTAGAGGCTTATCTAGTTTGTTCACAGAAGTCTAAAGTTGCCCTCCAAAGTCCTGAGAAGCTGCTTTAACCAAAGAGTGGGGCGTAATGGGCTAAAGGGTGGCATGACTCCTTTTGAGATACGTTCAAGCACTGGCAGCTTGAGGTGTCCATAGCAGGTGCTGGATTTGCTATAAGTGGACAATTTATAAACAGACCTGACAACTGGGAAAACAGAATGTCAGGAGCACAGCATTCCTGAGCCAGTAGTGCCTTGCCTATTGAATGCTTCCCAGTGCCTGGTTCGGGAGAGAGACCCTCCTTACAGGGACCTAGCTGGTTTACAAGCAAAGCAGTGCTTCATTGGGGTGTCTGGCAGTTCTGCTACATATTTTCAAAAGGCTAATGCAAATATTTTTTTTTTTACTTTTGTCCTTTATTGATTAGCAGTATATATTTGTTAATTCTTGCATTAATCACTGTTTACTGCCTGCATTTTGTAAGGAGAGAAACCCCAAAACATTTCCACTCAGGCTTGCTTTTAAACATTTTTTCAGGGTTTTACTATTGTCTGCACAAGCAGCTTGGCTCACCATATGTTGCACCTTGGTTTTGGACCTAATTAATTGTCTTCACTGAACAAATTAGACTGAAGTCTTGAATGATTTTAAAATATAGAGCGTCCTCCAAAGAGGCAGTTCTTGTAGGGCTTATTATAGCAGATCTAGCTGTAAGGGAGACACTGAAGTTGCATGGCAGCCAGCTGGAAGGCTGGCCCCAGATCCTCATTCCATCAAACTTCATGCTTCATGGATTAGATGATCCTTGCTTTCATTTTGTTTTTTGAGGCCAAGTGGTTCAACAGGAACAGAAGTGTCTCACCACTCCTTCCATGGGTTTTCATTTGTTTTCAACCTAGAACAAGCCCAGGAACAGAAGAGAAAAAGAAAAATACTCCTGATGCTTCACCACCCCCTTGTTTTGAATAAGGATCTCATTCATCTGGAGAAGGAGCTCTGGGGTTGCAGTAGCTCAGCTCCTTCCTCAAAGCACAGGTAGTATCGCACATGCTCTCACTTCACATGGTGTGGCTGCAAACTCCGTTTCACTCCTTTGGTAAGCTTCTGCTTTGCAAGCAGCTCTTCTCCATTCTGTTCTTTACTTCCACATTCTCAAAGAGGCCAAATACACAGAGGTATGAATGTTATTTGTTATTGTTATTTCAGTCCAGACCTATAATGCTGCATCTAAGGGACTGCACCTTATACCTGTTTTAACTCTGACATGGTAATGGTAACGCTCCTTGTGATATGTTTTCTTCCTTAGCAGAAAATGGGAGGCAAAACCTATCTCTGATCCCTACTGACACCAGTGCAGTAACTCCCTTGCTCATCAAGGCACCCTTTTAGGGCACTGGAGACAGATTTGAATCCTTGTTCCACCTGAATGATACTATGACTTTATTTAGGAGATGCTTTCTCCTGCTGATATTGATTCACACTGTGTAAGCAATTAAATATTCATTGGGCTAGAAAGATGAGGTTTGCCCTGGGCAGTAAATCACTCACCACAGAAGGCTTTTCACTCTCCAGGTGACGTGAAAGCTCTGAACATCAGCCTTGCCGCCGTTCTGCAGCAGGACTTGTACGTGCGCTCTCTCTGCCATTCTCCTTTTCCAGAAACGCTTTCCAGCAGCCAAGGAACACGGATTGATGCAGCTGATGCTGCATTGGATCTGTTGCTATTTTTGATTTCAGCAAAGGCACATTTTCAGTGAATAACTGTTTCAATACAAGACTGCTAAGCAGCCGTAGATGTGCTAGCCAGGACACTGATGAGCTCTGACAAGCCTGTTTAAAAAGAGTGGGCAGGTTTTAATGATGGAAATTTGGACAGCTACTACTTGTAGTGTTATTGTTAGTGTTTGCTATTTATAGCCCTAAACCAGTTAAGCCTTTAAACCTAGCAATAGCCCTATGATTGATTGGGATCATTTACTTGCTCTCATTTCTGAAGATGTCTAAGACCTTTGGTAGATCATGGCTGCGGAGAACAGGCCACAAGCATTTTGTTTGCAGGCTCCCAGATGTGAACCCTCTGAGATACAGATATAGTTGACCTCTTAATCACCCAATGACGTTACTTTGCATATAACTAATGATGGTGTGAATACACCTGCTGCGGTGTAGCACTGATGTTAACCACACTCTTACTTGTAAACACTTGAAGGCTATATGCTAATAACAGCTGCTCTTTCTGTGGCTTTGTGACGTTTCCTGATCAGATGGGTGCTAGATGTACCAGGGCGTAACTTAAAAATGTGGTTAAATCCAGTCCGTTCTGTAAAGTTCCTCAGCATGTGCTAAACTTAAAACATATGCCTAAGAGCTTTACTAGGCAAAATATTTCCCAGAATTTATCAGGTTCCACTAAAGAAGAAAAAAGACAATGATAAATTTTTCATTCATCCCATGTCGTAGAGATCAGTGAACTCTTGCTGACTTTTTGGTGGTCTCATGCTGTCAGTGTTTCAGTGTCCTCGGAATTTTAAGAATGTCTCAAAACACGTTATATCCAACCCAGGGAATTCTGCAACTCATGTTATCAGATGAAGAAAAATTGCTTCTGAAATTAAAGGTTAATATTGCTTAGAAAAAAGTGATCAGGACACATGGTTTTGTCATTTTGTGTGTAAACAAATATGTATGCATTAAGTATGTTTTGTATACATAAATAAAGATACATGTATGGAGGGCCTTTTGAGGTGCTATTTCTCAGACTTGAAAATAATTATAAGTCAAATCAATCAGAGTAAAAATAAAAATGTGAAACTGAGTAACAACTAGGATTTATTTACAAATATATGTAGCTTTAAAACTGCAACCTGTAATCAGAACAAAAATTTGCCCTGATTATAAAAGATATTCACAAAAGAATAAGACATAAACAAAAAAAGGAAAAAAAAAGAAAAGAAACAGGGAAATTTGATTGCAATGCATATAAAGAGGAAGACAGTTGCTGTAAAAGACTAATAGGGGAAGGAAAAGAACGCAAGAGAGAATTCAATGCAGGTAGCAGCAGATAGTCAGGAACAAAAGTAACTCATAAAACAGTGGATTGAAATAGAGAAACTGTCAATAACAATGATGGAATGTCACAGCTGGTCAGTATATAGTTTTCAAGCGAAAATTTCATAGTGGTGAAACATTTTTAATTGCAAAGGTATTGAAGGATAATAAAAAACTGTGGCTACTAAAAAGTCATTAGTATTTCAGTAAATGAACATAATGTATCTGGACATTAAAAAAAGCACCCCATGGATCAACATTGCTTATTTTTAATATATTCTGGAGCCCTAGAGATGTTCCAGAGAACCGGGATGCAGCTACTTTTTAGCTAAAAATTAAAAAGAGAGTGACTGAGGACCAGAGAGGATGATATGCTGGAAGACACTCAAGGTATTACTTTCCTTCATATCACTGCAGAGGAGATTGTATCTCCTGTCTGTCCTTGCTTCCACAGGCTGCTGCCCTGGTCTTCCAGCTGACCCAGAGTTTCCTCCACTTCTGAGCAGCTCAGGCCCTTATAAAGCCTCTGCATTAACCATAGCACTCCTGCCATGTTGAGAGGTTCCCACAGTGCTGTGGAATGCTCTCTGAGGTTTCCAAGTTCTTTTTTTAACCTATAACTTTTTTATTTTTCAAGAGTTCTAAATTATGTAGGAAAAAAATTTCCATAAAATCTTGCAAGTGAACCCATTTAGGAAAGAAGCAGCTGCATGTGACACTAATGGTAAGTGACTCCACCATGAAGGAAGTCAAGCAAGCTTAAAATGAGCATAGCTAGGTCACAAATTAAATTCAGTCAAGAAAATCTGTTGTCTTGTTTTCAAGTGGAGATATCATCAACCACCAATAGCAAAAAGAAACTATGAAAAGCAAGGCAATGATAGTTCTTATGTGGTGGGTGGGTTTTTTTAAAGATTCATAACCTCCAATAGCAGATTGCCATATTGCTTCTTGTTTCAAATTTGGGTGAAATAAAACATCAGTTGTTGCAGACCAGAAAGTATCCCAACGGGAACAACAAAAAAATAACTATCCCACAACAGCATGGAGCTTTGGAAGCACAGAAATGATCCTGTGATCCCTAAGTGACTTTCTGGTAGAGCCACGCAGTTACATTAAGCAGCGGGTTTTAGCCGGTACACTCCCTCTCTCAGCATTTTAATACACATGTGAGGCCAATTGCTCTGTTGAATATTAGAAGCGACTCTGATCCTACCAGTTTAGCTGATTCTCTATCTACATTAACTCAATCCGTAACCTTAGGATTGAGAACAAAATGGGTTTGTAGCTTTCTTCTAACATGACGGGTTTTCAGCTGTTCAAGACCTTTGCAGGTCTATTGATCTGTACAGGTACACAAGGAGAAGACATACCAGAGTCTGCAATTAGCTCACAGGCTGCTGCAGCCCAAACAGTCTGGGGAGTTATCTCAGAGAGGAACACTGCTGAACTTGACTCCTTCTGGGGTCACCAAGGCTAAGGGTGAGAACCAGAGTGTAGGCAGAGCAAGGAATATTCAACTCCAACATGCTCCTTCATCTTTTCCACAGTGCGTAAGAAATAAGATCAGAAGACTGTATGCTGTATGAGACCTCAGGACAAGCACTGGGCAATGTCACACTTCAGGCCCTTGCTCCAGCATCTAAGCATGGCAGTCTTTTTTTTTTTTTTCCCTTAGCCCACTCACTGCAAGAGCATCAGTCTCTCATGTCTAGCCTTCCCCAGTGGAGTGTCTAAGGGAGAGCCATCCCTACTCCAAGACCCTCCACTAGTATGTCTGACCCTAAGATGTCTCTGTTTATATATTCCTAATGCATTTGTTGATGAGAACTGTTGAACACTCCTTCACAGCTATATGCATGCTAACTTCTCCTTCTATCGCCCAGTCTGTCAAGTCTTCTCCTTTACTTAGTTGTATCTTTGACCAGATGACTCCAAGGTCATCTGGACAACATCCTTAAGGTCCTGTGTGACCCTTTTCATTATGCCTTTATAATCCTCTCATGGGCATAGACGATTTCTTCCCTAGCATCCATTGCATCTTGTTGCACAGGAGGCAGAGGGTTCTGCCAGCAAATGCCTAGGATCCTTTCTGCAATTTCAGTGATAACACTGGGCCTGCACTTGCAGATGTGCTCTGAAGGGACCTCCCTGATTCAGTCAGTCAACATGCAGAACTGGAGATGCTAGAGCATTCTCCTATTTCTGTTAGCCAGATTCCTGCTACTAACCTTCCTATGCCTGTTGCCACCTTTATCAATCCTTGTGTGAGAGCTGCCAATAGAAGCAGGATGCTTGATGCCTCATTAATATTGCTTTATTGACATGCTAGCCCTTGGCTCGGGGACCCTCTGCAGAAAGAAAGCACAAATGGCTCCAAATCAACAACTACAAGTCATAGACTTTCTTGGCTCATCAGGTAGGACTGTTTGAGCGTGTTCAGTCCGTGTTGTCCAGTTGCAGGAGAAGTGGATGGGACAGCTCGGAGCACGTCTCTGCTAGAGCATTCCTACCCTGGGAAGGAAAGATGGATCCACATCTTGGAAAGACCTTGGAAGAAGCTGAGATGAAAGCTGAAGTAGAATTGATTAAGTAATGCTGCTGTATCCCAGGCTTTGCCAAGGTGAATTTGTATAGCTGCCTGTTTGGTGATGGTTATATGTGAGGGCTGCTGTTTGTACAAGGCTCTTTGGAAATACAAATATATTTGTGAGCAGGCACTTCCTATCACAGGTATGAACAAGCCCATGGAGCGTAATCACCAAACAGTTTGCATTGTGTCAGATATAAAGCTGGCCACGGTTTCAGAGAGAGGGTGCCATGCCTGTCTCTCGTTTGGTACATCTTGTCCCTTTTCTTCTCAAATGGCCATGCACTCTCTTTCTCTCTGTGTGTTTGAAGAAGTGCTGTGTTTACTGGCAGGACTCTCTGTGCACTGAACTCTGCTTAAAATCCAACCCTGCACATGCAAATGAGACATGGCCATCAGGCTCTTGGCAATATGCCACCGAGGTCCTCCGGCTGTGCAGCTGATGCCCCAGCATCCCAAACCGTGCCGCATCCTACTGGGCCACCAGGGCTTGAAGGACAGGCTTTGTTTTAGGGTTTCGCCTTGTGAATAGTAATTTGTTCTGTGGTGACTTCCCAGCTGTTTTCCAGCGGGCTGGCATGTGACAGCACGGTGTCTCCAGTCAGTCTGAGGCCTCCCAAACCTCCAGCCATTACAAGAGAATATTTATATCTCACACGTACAGCAAGCCAACATTTTCTAAGTTATCTTGGCTCTTTTTCCCACTCAAAAGTCCTCTGTATCCACTGGCTCTTTCCAGGGGGGGAGGGCAATAGGAACTGACACGGAGTCAGTCAGATGTCCTTTTGCGTCCAGCATCCTGCCTCTAAGAGACACTATGGTAAGTACTGGGAGGAAGGAGCAAGAAATCTTGCAAAACGAAACATACGTCTACAAACTAACCACCCCTTGTATTCTTAGTGGGAAACTTGTACCACAAAGTTTGGTAGTTTGCCTCTGTTCGTATGTTCTTTTCCTAGATAAATAATAAATGCTAAATTCTGCTGGCTCTTGACTGCAATACGCTCTTCCAGCTGTGACTTTCACATGGTTAACTCAAAGGAAAAAGACAATTTCCCATTCCTACATTTAAAATAGGTTGCCCTTCCATTTCTTAGGTATGACTTCCATAACAAGAAACGTCAACAGACAGCTATTTATATACATTTCCAGTTTCTCACCTTTAAATTAACTCTCTGCAATATTTCAGACATGTCTCACATGCCTTAAACTCCCACTTCTTTTTGAGGATTTCTTTTGTTTTCAATATGCTGTCTCTGTTCTCTCTTACTAATATTTCTGATTAATTAGATATGCCTTTAAGTGCTGTCTCAGTGTACCTATTATTGTATTACCTACATTGCCTCATGATTACACTATTTACC
The DNA here is from genome assembly GCF_964237585.1 of Gallinula chloropus. Taxonomy (NCBI): domain Eukaryota; kingdom Metazoa; phylum Chordata; class Aves; order Gruiformes; family Rallidae; genus Gallinula; species Gallinula chloropus. The sequence goes on from NC_140089.1 coordinate 69,651,221, forward strand.
ATATAATCAAAATTAAAAGCAATATGACCTTATCTAAGATCAAGTACTCCCTCCTGTTATCATTTATTAAATGAGTTTATTGATACCAAATCTCTATTTCAAAATTGGAGATAAGAAAAGGAACATATTTTAAGAAGATTTTCATGTGTTGCCACAGAAGTATCACTGCAGAAGGAGATCTTTCAGCAAAATTTTCCCAGTGTGTTCGGCAGCATAAAAATGTGGAGTTTTGGGGTTTTTTTTTTCCCTTCATTCCTGAAATTCACCACTGAAACGGATCTCAGCCAAAGCCTCAGTTCACTGAAGGAAGAATAGGACACTTCTGTACAGCCTCACAAGGCAGTTTCTGTGGAGGGAGGAAACACCCTTCCTTCCAGTGATACTATTAAAGCTCATTAAACTTTGAGCAGTACAATGGTACTTATTATGAAGAAGAAGCAAATGCTTGAGCTCCTCCTCCTTGGTCATTCTAGCCAATGTATTATGGACTATTTTAGGAAGGGAACTGTTACTGCGCCTCAACTACCACTACAGCACAGTCAAAAATTACACAGTCAGAATTATATGTGTTGTGTCCCTATATTCTACTGGGAGCATACCAGGATCCTTTTATAAAGGGTGCAACGGGATGAAGAATAGGATTTTCAGTTTGTGTTTGTAATGCGACAAATGAGAAATGACCTGTGGAGAGATTGTAAGCATAGCATGTGTTCTCAAAATCCTATAAAATTAAGCTGTATTTCAAATACAGTTTGTTAAAAAATGAGCAATGAGGTAAACATTTTTTTTAAGCATTAGCATTATGGGAAGCTTTCCCACACCCCACTGTTGGACTCAAATCTTAGCAATTAGTTTTGGTTATCAAATATTTGGCCAAGTTGAATTCTCTTTGTTTTTAATAACGTTATTGGCACAAAAATGTGCACTAGAGCTGCCAGGGATAATAAGGTATGCTAAATACCTTGGTACTGAGCACACTTCTCAGTAGTAATCGGGTTTCAAACAACCGATCCATCTTTTATATAGGGTATTCCTGAGAAGGAGTCAGAGCTCATTATTACAGGGTTTTGCCTCGATTGATAAATGAAGAGGAATTGATGTAAGGCAGGTCAACCTGAAATGGAATTTTTAATTTTTCCTGAAAAAGATAATCTCCACAAAATGTTTTGTCTCTTTTCACCCAAAAATGTTTCATTTTGTTTCGAGATACATATTTCTTCCTTGATCTTTTTCCTTAGTGTTTAGTGCTTTAAAAGGGCCTTCAGTGAGGGAAAAGAGGACAAACATAGCTTCCATGATTTGAAAAAGCAGCACTTGCTTTCTACAGTGAATCATGGCCATTCAAAATCTCCAAAACACTTGAACTTTTTATATAAACACTTTCTGTTTTCTAAACGAAGGTGATTGGTGAATCCAGCCAAAAGTTGCAAATTGTTTCTTGCTGCTACCACAGCTTCCAGTGAATTTGCTGGTAGCTGGAATGATTTCACCCCTCTCATTCTACGACATTTGAAGCAATTTTTTAAGTGTTTCATCTTTCACCCAATTACATGCTTGTGTACTCTTTCCATCCTAACCTCCTAAGTTCCCAACTTCTTCCTTACGTAGCCTGCAAAATATTCATTTCCTTTTGAGAACATGGAAGCCTTAATCACTGCAGGTTGCACAATAAAGACCTCCAGGAAAAGATTTAGTTCACTGGGAGAACCTACAGCTCTTAGGCAAAGCTCTCCAATCACCCACCTCAGCAAGGCTCCCGGCATGCCAAGGCAGCACTGCCCCCCCAAAATGCATCCCAGAGAGCTGCACTGTGCAGAGCCACCGGTACCTCAGCTGACCTGTGCTAGCACTAATGTGATGTGACCGAATTAGAGTGCGTGGCTGTGGCCAAGACAAGAGGAAATGAGGCTCAGCAGCACACGGTACAGAGGACTCAGAGACTGGCAAATGGGGGTAATCTGATTGTAACAGTGAAATGTCCCGAAGGATGGAAGAAAAAAGATCACCCCCATTAAACCTCTTAACTACATTCCATTTCAATATATAACCATATATATATAAAAGCACAGAGCTAGCTGACAAAGGGCGGTCATTTTCAGAGTAGCTCAAATTGTATCTCTGGGGACTGTGTACACCAATGGCTTTCTCAGAGCAGACCTATATTGCTACCTATACATCTAGAAGTGTTCATTTAAGGAAATACAAGTCCTCGGGGAGTAAAGCACTCAGTATGCAAGAGGGTGGAGGCGGCTGTACTAGAAATGACAGACTACTCCATCACCTAAGTCACCTAAACTTTTGGGGGCCTGTTTGATTATTTAGGGCACTGCAAAACAAAATTATAACTCACAAATACTCTTAATGACTCCAAATTGCTCACTGGCCGCATAGGCATGTCTCTTGAGAGACTGTCCTTCATTCCTCTTGAAATGTGTCACTCTGGCCCTGCTGAGGCCAGTCCCCAGCACTGACCTGATGCTGTGGAGCACTTGGTACCCCCTGGAGCTGCCAACCACATGATGAGAGCACTTACCACTTTTCAAAGTTTGGTGCACATAGCTCAGATCTCCCTGAACCTCCGAAAGGCAAAGAAAAATGAACTAATGGCAGCAACACACATACATGTTCCTAGCAATGCAGTCCAACCAGCACCATGTTTATGAAAGTTATTTGTTTAAGAACTGCTGACAATTTTTTTTCCCCCCTAACAACTTTGGCACTTGGTTTGGCAACCTACTCTCCTTTCAGTTTTGGCCTCAGACTCAGCAGCCTTTCCCTGCTTAACTGCTAAGCCCCAGGAGAAGTGGCAGCCACCCCTGTGTTGTGCCCACCAGCGTCGGCACCTGTGCCTTGGGCAGACCCACCGCCCCAGCAGCCAGCGGCTCCTTCCCAAGTCCTTATATGGAGATCAGCCCACACCGACCTTGCGCAACTCACTTTATCTCAAAACAAGGAACGGTGCTGGCACAGAGGTGGCTGCTGGAGCTCAAGTCTAATGCACAGGCACGCACACACGAGTGCGTTTGGCCTCCTGCACCCATCAGTGCAGCTTTTTTCTGCGTATGAGGGCAGTGGCCTTGCTTCTGTGCCCGGGACCTCCGTGCTCAGACATTTTACTGTGCTCACCCCTCACCACTTTTCTCCCTTCATCCTCAGCCCCATCCTCTCTTGCTGACTGTCTAGCTCCTCTCCTCATGTCTGCCTCTTCTGTTTCCTACCTTTGGCAGGTTATGTTTTTTTCACCTCAAGCATCCTCAAACACTTTTCCTTTACATCTGAGTTTTGACCTTTATCTCCTAGCCAGGACCTTAAACCACAGAGAGATTAGCTTTGATTCATGCTTGCCATATGTCTGATGACTTCCCTTTCTCTTTCTATCCTTCTGAGCACATAGTGGGATTTTTGGCACTCCCTCTCTCTCAGCCAGGTGATCAAGTGCATCCTTTGTGAAGTGTTAGCTTGCCTCTACTCTTTCTGCAGGCCAGGAGTCGGACTTCATTGGCAAAAGGCAAAGGGTGGCCTCTCTAGCTAGATAGCATGCCATTAAATAGTAAAGCAATGTTTGCATAAAGAAGCTTTTTCTTGACAAATGTAAAATCCATTCGCCTCTGGCTTTGCTGCCCCTGCTCCCACAATGAAAGCCATCTTCAAATGCACTTCTCACCTCATTGCCAATCATTTCTAATAACAAGGAAGTTTCTCTCTCTCCTTGTTTCAGTCCTTTTGTTTTCTTGTCTTTGCATCCCCTCCTCAGCCATCCTCAGATGAAATATCATGGTTGTTGCTCCTCAACTCAAATGGCTGAGGGTGGATTTCCATATCTCTGAGAAGACTGAGGTTATTCATTAATCCAGGCTGTTGTCAAAGAAGTGCTGAGAAATATTCTCTGCTGTAACCACTATGCAGACAAGCGTGAAACACAGCAGCACTGAAAGACGTTACTGTGAATTACTCCACATCCCTCATGCTGGACCCTCGAGCAGTTTGTCATTTGAGCAGTCCAGGGAGCAGACAATCTCTGCAGGCTCCACCATGTTCATGGGCTTCTCAGGTGTGATGTGAAGTGGAAGGACTTCCAGAGCAGACCCTCTGTCCTTGGAGCAAATCAGGAAATCAAAATCCTTTCTAGACAGGATCCCACTCCACGGTTCTTTTTCCTAAGCTTAGGAAACAGGTGCCTTCTTGAGGCTATGGGTTTTGATGGCTTGCAATAGCTCTGAGAAGAGGGCTCTTGTTCTGGCCTTTGAGGAATGAGCATGGGCCATTTCAACATATTCCGGTAGCCTTAGTCTGTCTGTGAATGCAAAACAAAACAAAATTTAACTGATTAATTTACCATTGAGGAGCAGTGGTAGCCTTGATAAGAGGCAACAGGAATCTGGGCAGGATCTGTGGAGACACCTTACCTGCATAAGTGGCATCTTCCATGCACTTCCATCTGTGCTGCAAATATAAAAATGTGCATCTCCAGTTTCTATCTGAAATATGACCATTTATTTTTTCTGTTTGTATTTAAGATCAGGGAAACAAGATCTGAAATCAGATTACATTTCTCCACATCCTTATAGGGTGCTCCCACAGGCTGGAGTAGAGCCAGGAACACCTTGATGTTTGAGCCATTCAGGATGCGGGTGGTCTGTACTAATAAACTAAACAGGGTCAGACACAGACCAGAGCAGCAGCTTGCAACTGTCCATTGTGTTGAGCCATTAACAGAGCCCTGGCAGGATTTTGGCTTTTGAGAGCCCAGGCTGCAGCAGTCGAGGAGCAGGAGCAGCTCAGAGCTCACCCATGCCCACCACTTTCCCATGGAGCAGCTTGAATGTGGCCACCAGTCTTTGGAGAGGAGCTGGTGAAAACCAAAGAGTGTATACTGTGCTGTGCCACCCTGAGGGCTAGAGAAACCATTTTTTTTTCCCACTAGAATATATGTAGGCTCTCCATTTGTTTTAGGTGTGTTCTGGTATGCATAAAAAATCATGCTCGCCCGGGGATTTAGGCACAGGGGCACTTAATTTCTGAAACCTAAAGAGCCAGAGGCAAAGAGATAGGTGCCTAGATAGTCACACCAGCCAAAAGTGTGGTGCTATTGGGCATGCAAGATAGCACAGCTACTGTTGCCTAAGGATATTTTTGACAGAAACTGTAAGTGCTTTTACTATTTCAAGTGCCTTAGCAGGTTAGATGGGTTTTTTAAAAAATTATTTTCTTGCAGACAGGCACCTGAAAGCAGCATATGTGGCACTGAAGCTACTCAGCACTATTTTGGGTCTGCTTTGGGTATCTTTATTTAATGGATTGACCAGTTCACACTTAGATCTAGCTTGGAATTCTGCTTGCAGTATGTTTCCCTTGCACTTCCAGCCTGGCATGCTGGCAGCTTGTCTCCCTTGGTGGCATTCAACTGCTGCCCATTCTGCCTCTTGCATGACATAAGGGGATCAGTAGGGTCTGCATGCTGCAGAAACGGGTAGTAAGTGGAATTTCCCAACATGCCCCTGGCAAGTTTTGCAGCAGCAATGAGCCTCGGGACCTAATCTGTCCCTGCTCTGCAGTAGTGTGGCCACATTTGTGGGACAGAGGTCACTGGGCATCCTCACCTGTAGATTCATAGAGCAGTTGCTGCTGTTATGGTTTACACCACTTTGTTCAGTCACTGGTTATGAGCGGATGGGGCTCCTCAATAAGTCTCAGAAATCTTGTGAGTGGTTAGCAAGACATGACACTTTACCTATATGCAGACTCTTTCACCACAGTTGATTCTTGACCTATCCAATTTTCATGATTCCTGTAGCCACTGTTAAATATCTCATCAGTTTCAGCATAGTCAACATCTAATTTTAACTTCATGTGTGTGGTTCTTTTCATATGCCATTAACGATGTTGTTCATATATTTTCCCTCCCTCCCAAGTTTTCTTGGAGGAATTTGGAACTAATGGTCATGTCTCAGTTATGAGGGAAGTTTAAAATCTCATCGGTTGATACTCAGAGGAACCCCTTCTTGTCTTCAGCAGAAATCAGGAGAAAAGGGGAACGTCGTTATGCAGAAATCAGAGATGGAGAAAAGCCCACATTTCTCCCAAGAGTGCTGATTCTGCCCCACTTACGCTAACAGGAGTTTTTCCATTGCCTGAGGGGGGAGATTGAGATCAGCTCCTAGATGAGAGATAATAAATTTTTTATGTTTAGGTTTTCTAACTGTATTTTTCAAATAAGAGCAGGGCTATGATTTTAAAATTTACTGAATGTTGAGCAACATTGGTGAAAACCAAAGAAGAGACCTTTCTTCATTGCTAATGCCTTGTGGGTTAAGTGTGCAGAACACAGACCTTCTCTATATATTTAGACTGTAGACAGTCATGGGAAAGAGAGGGAGACACACAGATTATCCTGGGAAAGCCTAGAGAACTGAAATTGATATTTGCAAACAGCCCATATATTAAATATTTAAATAATTTAAATATTTATCTAGTTCAGTTGTGAGCCTGTCATGGACAGCTTCTCACACATATGCAAAATCGGTTTATGGAAAATACCCTGATACAATCTGACACCATGTCAGACCATATCAGCAGTTTAAAGAAATACTCCTTTTTCAGGGAAGCAAATTATCAGGTTCCTACTCCAGACAGGTGTCCATCCTACTCATGTCAGATTAGTGTGGTAAGGTAAGAGCTGTAACTGGTTTTTTGCATGGCAACATAGTGGTTCTGTGTTCCCAGATATGCAAATCCAAACAAATTTGCACTGTACAGTATGGGCCAAATTATTCTCTGAACGTATCTTACATACCTCTGTCTACCTCATCTCGAATCAAAAAAGGCTGTGCAGGACTAAAGCAGAAAATAATTTAGCCTTCCAAAATTTCCTATTTTTAGCTTACATCATCTTTGTATATTACTACTATTTCAAGGGTGAACAGTTAAAAAGAGTGATGGCTCTGGTTTGACTCCTTAAACAGTGCTAATTCTCTTAAGGGAGAGAGGAAACCATGCAGTGTGGACATGTACAAGCATTCAAGAGCGTGATGAATGATCTGTGGAGATGCGCTGGCCAAGTCCAGCCTTTCTGTTGGATATTGGATAATATATAGGTGCAATAAAAATGTTGACCCCTTGGAAAAAGTAGTCTTAACAGTCACGAGAAAAAGAGATTGCCTTTGTTTTATGGGGGAGGCAATAAGACATAAGTAATCCTCTCTGAACAAACCACAACAATTATATAGCAGGTGAAAGATGATGAGCAGAGCTAGTTAAATGAGACCTTCTTTAGTGGCATAAGATTATAGAAATAACAGTGCTATATATTATTCATTAAGAGAATCAGAATCCTGCACCCCACTGATCTCTGGACAGTTGTTGGTATTAAGTACAATACTCTCTCCATAGCGATGTTCTGCTTTATTATTAATGGACAATCTTATGAATTAAACATATCTATAAGTGCAGGCAGCACAACTGCCTTTAGGAAGTTATTTCATTATTCACAGAATCGGAGAACCATGGTGCTGGAAGGAGCCTGGGAAATCATCTGCACTCTCTGTCTGCCAGAGACATCTCAACATTTTCAAAGGGTCAAGCTTCTTCGCCAGTGGAGAAATATTGGCTTGATGTGGCTGGGATACACCAGCTGTGACTGATGACAAAGTATTTACCTTGAGTAAACGGCTGTAGTAACTAAAACATCAGGAAAAGAGGACAGGTTTGCAAGAAGTACAAGTAGCAAAACCAAAATCTTGTTATTGTAAACTACATCCAGGGCATATTGAGCTGTCAGTTTTCATAGATGCCTCTTAGTGAGTGAAATTAATTGCACACTACAGGCTCCACGGCCATGCGGAGGTCAACTGAAAGCTGGGGAAAAGCACAAAGCGCTCTTTGCGGCTACAGGATTAGAGGAGAAAACATGCTCAGGAGAGGGTTTTGGAGCAACCCAATGGTGAGTTTCACAGAGGGCAGAATTTTTGCAGGTACTGACTGGCACTTCCCTAGTCAGCTGGCTGGCTTGCATGTGCAACTTGCTTGTACTAAAGGCAAACTCTGCACATCCATGGCTAGCAAACCACTTGAAAACATTGCTTTGTTGTTTCCCTTCATCTTTGCAGGTTCTTTGATGTGCAGCAGCATCTGAGGTGAAGCACTCACAAAACAGATGAGGTCTTTGAGAGCAGCAGGCTTCTCATCAAATTATTGTGTCAATGTAGGATACCTGGGCAGCATGGGAAGGCTCCAGCTCCAGCCCATGAGGAATTCAACATTTCCACATGACAACTGTGGAAAGCAATGACTCCTCTGTCCAAGTCTTCCTGAGGGGACTCTGTACCATGCCTGATGCACAGCACTCACTTTTTATGCAGACACAGAGACAGCTGCACATTATCTTGTGGTTAAGAGGGAACAGCCTGCAGAAACCAGGTTCCATGTGCTGGGATTGATTGCTCCAAATATTGGCTTGGTCAACTGCCTGCAAAAGAATAAGCTGATATGAAAAGACATTATTGACTCAGCTGCAATGTTCAGAATGTCTTCAGCAGAGCCTGGGCGGCATTTAGCCTTAATGTGGTATCCAAAAACAGCTTGCTCCGTTGTTTTTGCTAGGTGTGTCTTTCTCCTTTGTAATGAGGGAAGGACTGGGGGAGTTGAATTTCCACTTGTCTAGCACTAGCAGCTCAGCATGGAAATGTGATGATTGCACTTTGCATGTTACAACCTACCACATTAAGGCTGTAATATCAGCACTATTGTCAGACTGTGCAATTTTGGAGGAGACCCTGATACTCCAGTGCCTCCATCGGTTGTTAACTCAGTGCAAAACAGGAGTCAGATTCTGCCATTTAGACATTTTACACACTTAATGTCAAAAGAAGAAAGGCAAGTGAATGGTTTTAGCTGGATTTTAGAGGAGCTGGATGCAGGCACAAACCACATTGGTGTTACAAGAGGAAGAGGACTGGGATGACAAACTGACTTTCTCTGCATGTGCCTCCCTCACCATGGAAGTTCCTCTGTACAGACATACAATTCCTGTGCTTGCAAGGATGGGCCAGATTAGTTGGTAGAGCTCCAATGCCAGCAGTTATCTCCAGCTCTGTCACTGCCATGCTGTATGACCATGGCTCTGTAATGCAAAGTGCACCCAGTGGTCACAATCAGGCACCCACAGCTTTTGGATATGGGACTGGACAGGATCAGGAAGTTTACCTTGGGCTCCCATGTGAAGCTTCCCTTGCTGCTGCTGAAGATGCCACAGTATTGTGTTTGTGCTCACACAGGGACAGATAAGCCTCAGTACCTGCATTTGAAGGGGGGGTGAATAGAGCACCCAACACCACCCACCCCACCCCCCTGCACCCTGGGATGCAGAGGTAGAGGAACCTTTCTCCTGGGAGTATGGGTTGTTTGCTGCAGTGACTCTATAGAATTTAATGATAGGATCAACAAGGTCATTGTTCTCAAAGGGATGTCTTGCAAGGCAGCTGGGCCAGGTTGAGCCCATGAGGGAAATGCACCATCAAGAAATGCTGCCCTGACAGTGAAGGATGAGCTACCAGGTTTTGCTATAAGCAGGTGGAGATGGGAACCTGGTCACCTAAATGCCCCAGGAATGATTGAAAGATGTTGCAGACACAGGTAGCCTTGAGCCAGGGCCAGTTCGAATCCAGGGGCATGCTATATTAAAAATCCATTGTAACATAGTCACATTCATGAAAATGAACTTAAAAAATCAGTGGCTGTTGAAGTACTGGCCACTACAGTAGGAGAGCTTTGTGATTAAGTACGTAAACAGTAATGAATTATTTCAACTCTGTTTATTTTTTGGCTTTCTTTAAGGTTAAAATACGATTAAAATCTAGTGAAAATAGTTCTTATTTTCTACACAGGGATAGCCTTTCATTTAAATAATTATTCTTCTGTGATCTCTGTCTCCCACCAGTACAATGACATATGATGTGTATTATGTTTGATTCATAATCAGCAAAAAAAGTTATATTCAGAAGGGTGCCATCAGTAACTTGATGTTCTGTTGATGCCTGCAGTGGTTGTTGCTTGAGCACTCTCTAGTTTCATATTTACAGTTATAATTTTGATGAGGCAATAAAGGCTGCACCTACAAATTTGGCTGAAAAAGATTGTCTGGGTTTTGGAGAACAGGATGTGTATGTGTGTGTGGGGGGGAGAGAAGTAAAGCCTTTCTTTATTGGGGGAAGGACTAAAAATGAGCAAATAATATTTATTAAAGACAGAACTGATGTACTATAGTTAGGAAGAAGTGGTTGGTGTAAAATGCAAAATGCTCCTGCTGCATATAGAGTGCCAGGGTTGCACTGGAGCCAACAGTGCGAGGCTATTGCAAGCATGGCAAATGTTATGCCAGTAAGCGTTAGCAGGACTATCATGTGAAAGTCACGGGAGGTAATTCTTCTGTATTGGCTTGGGTGAGGCCTCTCAGCTGGAGTAAATTTTCTCTGTGCTTGGACTCAGCACGTAAAGTTGTAAACAAACAAGGTAGGGTATATAGAAGCTCAGAGATACCAACAAGAGACAAATGCTCCTTGTGAGAAGCTGGGTTTAGTGTGATTTGAAAAAGGAGGACTGAAAAGGTACATACAAATCATGCCTAGAAAAAAAGACAAGAATAAATTGCTTGCCAAATTCAGTAGGAGAGGGATAAGATGTAATCAGACTAATTAAAGGTCAGCACAGTTAGATAGGAGGAAAATTTTTCTACTTTCAGAGGTAGGTAGTGTCTGAATAGATGGCTTAGGATCGTTGTGGCAACCCCATCTTCCCTATGCCTATATTCCCTGTCCCTGTACAAATGCTGACTGGGATGGTATGGTTATGTTTGACATAGCTTTATAGTGTGGGAGTGGGAATGGAGTCCTTTCCAGCCCTACCCTTCTATAATTTTATGTCAATTGAACAGCTGATGTGCAAAACCTCTTCTGTTGTATGATCCAGAACACCTCACCCACTAAATCTGTTGTCTAGAAAGTTTCCTTCCTGCATATATTGAAGGCATTTCTTTTTTTTTTTTTCATCATAATCACTATTGTAATCTATGGGATGAAGAGAACACCTTTTACTCATCAGTCTCCAAACTCCTTACAAAGCTGAAGTTATTATTGACCTTATTCATAAAGCAGGACACAGAGGCACATGATCATTATGGCATTGTTGAGTGTTCTTAAAGTACACTGGTAGCAAAAATGGGCACATAACCCAGGAGACATGTCTCCCAGGCCTTTCCCTAGCTGCCAGACCACATTATTTATCCAACAAATTATGCTGATGAAGATGCAGTAACTCGCAGCTCTGAAACTGCTTGTTTTTTCTTGTAAGATGAAGAAACCATAATTCTCTGAATACTGAGGAAGCCCGGGCTGGTGGAGGTCCAAGGTAAAATCCTTTCCATGAATCTCTCACAGAATGCAGGTTAATGCAAACTGAGAAACAGGGTCACAATGTTAAACTGTAATTACCTGTTTTTACCTCTGGTGAAAAACATGTTGTTCTGATTGTGAAACTGTCTATGATTTGACTTGGTAGAGTAAGAATACTTGATGTCAACAGAAACTAATATTGTCTAATTAATTAAACCACCTCATGATGCAATATGTAATATAATATGTTTTCTCACAGTATTATGTTTTCACAGAGCTGTCACTCACTGTAAAGGTTACTATCTTTCTTTTCTTTTCAGGACAAAAGCTAACTGTAAAACTTGAAACCTTTCTGGGAAATTGCTTGGATACACAAAGAATATACGAGTCTGTTTTTCAATTTTCAGTGCTTTCTGAGAGTCATATAAAGAGGTTTTTGTCAGCTCCCTGCAGTTAAATGTGCAGAACCAGGTCCTCCAGGGTTGTGGTTTATTTTGCAGCTTTCTCACAACCTTTACAACTGCAGATGTACATCAAGATAAAGTGTCAGTTCTTTTGCAAGACTCTTTTACAATTTATAGATTCCCATGTTGCTCAGTTTGCCGTTTTATAAAGAATGGTGTCTGTACAAGAGCAAACCAGGTGAATGCCATAAAAGTACTGCCTTTTCAATGTGTTTTTGCTGTCTGTTTTTTATGTAAACAGCTATGTTGCCCTTCAGAAGTGAGTAAAGAGAAAACAAAGTGGCTACCTACTTTATTGTTGATTGTGGCTATCAGTGTTTGTATTGGAAAAACATCTGAAACCTGTATGAAGAGTTGCATGCTTCATCATGCTGGATATTCTTTGCATATCCAAAAGCTTAGTTAGGGCTTCAGTGACCTTACCATGCTACTTTTCCCTCCCTCTATCTTCTTCTTCCCGTCTTTCTGTATGAATTGCAAGCAGCCTGTGCTTGACAAAATTTTAACATAGCCATACACTACAGTCCAGAAAAAGTAAATGCAGACCCTTTCAAAGAAGAATTTCTTCAGTCTTGCCATTACAATTAGACGCCCAAGGCTTCAGGTAAAATGCCTGAAAGAGAAGATGGTAATACAGCACACTATTGAGCAACCTGGAAGTACCTGCCTGCACCTGGGACTCTGCCTTCCCAGAAGCGTCTATGGCAGCAGGACACATGTGCCATGCAGGGGTGGCACGTACGTGTCCTGAGGTGTGCAGGGCAGGCATGTATGTTTGACAGCCGTGAACATGCCCGCAGTCTAAGAGCTGCGGCACTAGGTGTAATGTGTCTATCTACATAACAAGTGATGCATTTGTGTACTGTTTAACTGCGGTCAAATAATATCCATAATTTGTCACTCAGATTGTTTGAGTAATAATTTTTCACGCTATAGATCCAGCTCTATAAATTAGTCAAAGAACATTTGATTAATAATTTAAATCCCTCAGTGTTTCAGGGAATTGCTAGTTAAATTATTGATGGTTGGTTCTGCATTATTCACTTGGCCCTAATAAAGCACCTGAAGTGTTGGTCTGACTAACTTTGCTCCCACTGGTACCACAGCAATATACTTACCCCTGCCTCAGTCCCGTTTGATGCACCTTTCTGATGGCACTTGATTTATGAGATATCCACTGATGGCCCTAACTTCTTAGGCTTCCCCTTCTCTGGTTTGCAATTACTGCCTTATGAGAAACACTTGTTTTCTGCACTCATTTATGAAATTTTACACATGATCTAAAACACTAGCAAGAACTAAATGTGCTGAAGTGTGAAATCACACACAGTTTACAACGACCCCAGTCACAAGGCAGTCTAATCGGAAGCCAGTTTAAAGTGTGAAACCGCCTGCCATTGCTTACATCAGCTTGATTTATTTATTTAGGTAGGTGAAGTGTCCCTGTGCTTTCTGTAGACATCTGTCTCCATTTATCCAGACATATTCCTCCTGCAGGATACCTCTCCACTTCCCAAGCGCTGCAGGCCCTGCCTCGGAAGAAGCTGGGTTTGCTTGGGGGTGAGGGGAAGCAGAGGAGAGCACCAGGCTGGGGCAGGGTGCTGTGCGCTGGGGCAGGGTGTCCCCATGAAGGGTGCTGCTGTTAGAGCACAGCAAGGGCACATGGTGGGACACATGCTGGACACATGTTGAGGACTTCCCAGCTCCAGCCATGCCTGGGCACAGACATCTTGGCAGACTGCTCCTGACAACCCTGCTGCAGGATGCTGAGGGAGAGAGTGCAGGGCAGTGACCACGAGGGGAAGAGAGATGGTTTTATCAAAGTCACAGAGACAGGTCCCTCTCCCTCCTCTGTGTAGGCCAGGCTCTTGAGCAGGCTCTCTTTCATCAGGGGGACCGGGCAGGAACTGGTTTCACCATGTGTGCCTCCTCTCAGCAACAGTAGCCAGCTGCATCTGTTTTTCTGCTGCTGAGCAGCTGCAGGAGGACGTGGTCACAGTTTCCACCGCTGTCTGATCTCTCGCAGTTTCTGTAAACCACCGGGAAGGAACCAGAACCGGAAATATTTTCATAAGTGCAAGGTGCATTTTAGCAGCAGAACTGAAACCACCAATGTAAAGTCTGAAAAACAGATGGCTGATAAAAGTAAAATATAGTTCATTCAGGAAGCACATAAATTGATGCAGTGTGTTAATATTTCAGTGGCTTGGGCAGCTGCATTTCTTGTGATAGTATGAGACCATCCCTTTCCTCTGGAGCACAAGCTGAGCTCCAGCTCTTGTGATTCCTGAGAGGGTTAGGATGTTCCTCTCAGCCTCTACCTGAAGGTACCTTGGGAGGGCTGGAGTGGGCAAGCGCTGGGAAAGGAAGCCCTGATTATTGTAAGAAAAACTGATTTTGACACAGGGACCTTTATATAGCCAGCAGTAGGAATGGAACTTGTCTGGCCTGATGCTGATCATATCACTCATGTGAGTGATTGCACAGTGAGACTATCTGGCTGCTTGAGAGGCCCTGGGAAAGGGTGGCCCCATAGTGCCACAGAGCAAAATGGCCCCCTTGGTCTTTCTGGCTGTGGTGTAGGGGGTGTCTCAGCCCCTCTAGGCAAACCAGCCCTGTCGGGTTGTAGCTTGGGGGGGGGGAGGGTGTAAACCTAGAAGGCATCATCCAGCCTCTGCAGCAGGCTGGCAGCACTGAAGAAGGGAAATGGATCTCATCCCTAAGTCAGTCCTGAAGCTGCCCTTACTGCAGAGTACCCACCTAAGCTGTGAACCCATCATCTCTAAGCTTTTATGCATAGACTCACTTTTCAGATTTTTCCAGCAAAAACATGACCAATCTTTGACAAAGCAGTTCTTTTATAAGTAGGCTATTGGGTTTGGGGCTGGGTTGGTTTTTTTTTTCCAGTTGGAAGAAATTTCTCTTAAGGGAAATATCACTTCCCAATTTGTTCTGCTAAGCAGCAGAGATGTGCAGAGCACAGCAGACCTCTGCAGAGCAGGAGCACGGTCAGCAGCTTCCTGCAGCAAAGTCAAAGCACCAATAGTTCAAATGTGGGAACTAGGCCAGGAAGCAAAAAGTATATTCCCATGTCCATATGAAAAATTCTTATATCACATAACAGGATCCATTAAAAAAACATCTACAGGGAATCACAAATTCGATGTGGCTTCTGTAATTAGGAGTTGCATGGGTATAAAATATCTCAGATTTAAAGGATGAGTAATAATCCAAATTCCTGCAAGTAACTGCAAGTCCAAATTCCTCAGTAAACGCAGAGCAGTTGCAGCTTGCTTTGAACATGCCTTGCTCAGGATGATGAAACCAAGGAGGCTTACAGCAAATCTGACTTAAAAAAAAAAAAAAACAACACGCACTTTTCATCAGAACAGTAGATGTGAGCAAACATCACAGTTGTTTGGATATGCTTTTAGACACGAGGCCTCCCAGAGTGGAGAAGGAACCTGGATAGTTGGAGTTCGCTGCTGACAAATGCTGCCCAGGGTCTGCACCAAGATTGGGGGCTTGGGCACCAGGGCACGGGTGATGCACAGAGGCAGGACCCCTGGCTCTGCACTGCACCTCTCTGCAGGGAGACTGCTCCAGCCCCTCTGCAGGCTTCTCGGAGCTTGTTTGGTTTGGTTTTGCTAAGCGCTGCTGCTTTTGGTTCCTCTACAATAGCGGAGCTTGTGTACAGAAAGGTCAACCTCAGGTCAAGCCAGGATCTTTTATCTTTTTTCAAACCTGGTATGCAGACAAGCCTTATCCTGTAGAGATAAAGCGAATTTAGGTATTTTGAAAAAGATGCTGGAAAATGTTAGAAATAATGACTGGTCCGTAGCTTTTGGATCCCATCCTTTTATGTGAACATCATTAATGTGTTGTAAACGTGGACTAAAGGCCCAGCATCCCCAAAAAGAACACAATAACATACCACATCTGGATTGGAGTAGGTTTATAAAAAGCATTATTAAAATGAACTGATAGGATTAACCACTGTAAGTGAAGAAAATAAAATCCACATTTTCCCACTGAATGTGAGCTGCACTTTTACCATATAGGGCAGTATGAGTCTCTCTCTTTTTGGTTGCTAGCAAGAATTGATCCAAACTTTTTTTTTCCTGATCTTAACTTCAAGACTAATCAGTGTAATCCTCTCCTGTGATGACCCAGAGAGCTCTGCAGCAATGACTGTTGTTTTCCTGAACACTTCCCTGAGAAATAGATTTTGGCCAAAGGCAATATCATGTGTTCTTTCCCCCTCATGTGTCTCATTGTTGTGTGTCTAAAGTCTGTGCCCAAAGGCAACTTCATTCTCCCTGGTTATCTGGGTGTTTCTCCGCCTTTCACATGCTGGGCAAAAGGTATTAAACAATTCTGATTTGCTGCTGCTATGCCCTGATTAGGCAGCTAAAAACGGGGTTAGCACTGGCAGAGAGGATTTATTTCAGCTGCCTGCATGCTTGCTGGGGAGCTCTCTTGGTCATTCTACTTGAGTGTGTTAGGGACACCCTTGCAGACTCAGTCCCACTGTTGTGGACACCATGCAAGTGCACACCCAGAAAGGGTGGTTGTCCTGAGGATTTTTGGTTCTAAAAAGTAAAAAAGAGCCAGGAGATGAATCATGCTCATATAGATGCTGATTTAAGTAAATTCACCCCAAAGGGTGAGTCTCAGAAAGGCAATCCCAGATGGCATTGGTTTTGCTGTGCCATGGTGGGCTCCTGCAAGGCCACAGCCCTAGGAGAGTGGGATGGGTGGTTAAGACAGAGACATTGAATACAGAAATGCTGCTTCCAGCAGGGTGCCCAGTTTGGTGTCCAGCTTACTGTCCCCTAGCTCATCAGCTTGCTCCATGAGAATGGGACATACATGAAAGGGGAGTTGTTATGCTAACCCAAGCTCACAAGCCCCTCTCCAGGCCCTCCCTGACTCCCTGGTCCTAATGGCTTGGTGATTCCTCCATTTCCTGGCCGGGTTGGGTGTGGAAGAGGGAGAATCCCTGCCTGCCCTTCTCCTCCTAGCAGCTCAGCTTGCAAATGGCAAAGCAACCATTCTGCAGCCCAGGTCCACCATGGCAAACCAAAAGGACACCATCTTAGCTTCAGGACAGGGTATTGTGGTGCTCCAGGAAAGGAGCCACCAGAGAACCTGCAAGGACTCTTGATTCAGCAGCAGCAAAAAGGTGAATTACTGATGCAACACTGTGCTTAAATTTTTTCCCAGTTATTACCATTTTGAAAATGCTCAGGGTTGCTGAGGTTAAACTTTGGTGGTATATCCTCTCTTTTTTCTTTTTTTTTTGCGAGAACTGGAAGCAGCTGGTACTGGTGAAATGACAGGATTCTGTTGTGGACTTCCATGAGAGAAAGGCTGAACCTTATAGCCACAGCCCATCCACCTGTTCTGTCTTTCCTTGCCCAAAGCTGGGGTTAGTATGAAAAATGCCAGTTGAATGCAAAGGCATTTTGAGTGCCATAAAGGATCCTAGATATGACAGGATCAGGTCCTACAGCTGCAACGGCAGATGACCAATAACAGAGAAGTTTGTGTGGCTAAAAGAGGTGAAAGAGCAAAAGGGACTCTACCAGCATGATGCCAGGTGTTGTGTGACTTGAGTGAGGGTAGAGACAGAGAGAAGGTGTCAGACCTCACGTATCTACTGGGGATGGTCAATGGGAGACTGTCAGCCAAAGGAGGTCAGGGTTGCTTGTGAATATCACACAGTCAGCCCAAATGTGCAGTCTCCCCACCAGGCCATGCCACAGTGGACATGTTCTGTGTCAAGGGCACGTTCAGCTGGCCCCAGTAGAGTCTGGCAGGTCCCAGTGTTAAACTGCAAGGTAGACAAGACAGCTGCCTGCACTGCCAGTCAGGACAGGGCACCTTTGTTTCCTATCCATGACCCCCCCAACCTCACAATGTGGAGCATTTACTGGGGAAGAAAACTAGCAGGATGCTAGACATTTAGCCCCTCCAACTCCCCTTTCTCCCATTGCTCTCTCCAGATCCTGTGAACTGTTTCACTGGGGCAGTATTTGGCTCCTGCAATAAGCATGAGCACATCAGTAGAAGTGAGATTAGTAAAATCCACCATTCATCTTCTTTTGTAATTACCCTGATTTTCTGGATCTCCAGCATGTATAAGCACCTGCTTATACAGTGCCAGAATTTGGCATGGGAGTCTAAAATGATGGATCCTTTCTCTGTCTCTGGGCTTTTTTAGAAAGTGCAGGGTATCTATGCAAAATGAGATCATTCAGCCAGAGACAGTATGAGAGACAACTGAAGGAGAGGACAGACACCTGCACCAGGCAGTTCAGCAAATCTGTCTGCTGATTATCTGCTGCTGGCATGATGCCCAAGAGGGACAAGGGGGATATTTCCTTCTGCAGGTTGTAGGTGGCCTCTGCGGACCATAAATAAGGCAAGAAGAAAAACGTTGCTGCCCTAGACATCAGAAAGGTTTTCCCTTTGTAAAAGCACCAAGATGGCTTTGATTTGGTAAACTGCAGGCACCAACAAACCTGTATGGTAGGTTTGCAATGTAAAACATTACAAAAAAAAATAATCTGTGAGCCAAAAGTCTAGTTGTCTCTGGTGTAACTCAGCTGAATTAAATAGAGGTACATGCAGAGAGGGTGGAGGCTGTGGATTTCATCAGTATGAGAGATCTCTTTGAATCTCTTACATTTTCATCATAGAGAAAAAAGGAACATCTGGACATATTGTGCAAGGGCCACATTCTGCTTTCAGTTGTGTTGAGACAAACCCAGAGTTGTCCCAATGGGGCAATTCAAGATTTACCCCAGCATAAACAAGAGCAGGATCTGTCACCATATTTTCAGTTTGCTAATATTAACCTCTTCGTGTCCAGCTTGCACTCATTTTCTGAATTTTCCTCTTCCTGAACAAGACGCATGAGCAGGTATCACATTTTTCTCTAAGAATGAGTTTTTAATTTTTCTTAGAATTGTGGAAAAAAAACCCTTTCTAAACACCTTTTCTCCCTTTGGCAACCTGCAAATTGCTCCTGCTACCTTCCTCCCCCTCTACATTCCTTATTCTTTACTCTTCACTTCCAGTAAAGAAGAGCAAATGACTGTGAGTTTTGTTGTTGTTTTTCTTTTCCCACTGGCTCTAAAGGCCTCAGCTAGGAAAACAAAACAAGGCAGCTCACTCAGGGCCGTGCTGGGAATTGTACTTTTCAACTGTCTCCGCTGCATGCCTCTGACACTCTTCAGACTATGAAGAGTTTACGGAATGGGAAGAGGCTGTGAAATGCAGTGGTCTTCCTCCTGTTTGATTTATCTCTAATTCCTCTTCTTAGCCTACACTTTCAGTTCAGTCTACTTTTGGTCAGAGCCAGAGCTGAAGCTGAGATATTTCTGGGAGTCGCTAAGTGACACCAGGTGCCCAGGTTTTTGACGGTTTGTTCTGAAAGCCTTTGGAAGTTCAAGATCCTTCAGCAAGGCGGCTCAGACACTTTATGGAACCAGGGCCTCAATGTAGGCATTCCAACAGGAAGGCACCAAAAACACCCCATGTGCCACTTTGCATCCAGAGATGCTTGGCAGCCAGTCAGCCTTGTGCCATCCCAGCTGCTGCACAGGTCTTGCCATCTGTGTTTTGCTGACACGTAGATGCTCCAGGTTGCTTCTCCTTCTTGCATCACACAAGTCCCCAAACACATTTTTTTTCTGCTGCTTGAATTTGTAATGGGGAAAAAGAGGTGTTCACTGCAGGAGTCCCTAAAAAGGGTCTGCAAAGAATGCAGGTACCAGCCTTTCCTACCAGCTCTTGCCCTTCCTCCACCTCCCTGTGCTACTTTTCCAGGAGGCACCTGGGTACTTGTATTGTCCTTGATGCCACTGCAATTCTAGGATAATTGGCTTTGTTCCTGAGAAAGAAATGTTTTTCGACTGCTGGACATGAAAAAGTATCTCCATACAGACATTTCCTGATGCTTCTCTGCCAAAACTAGGACAGTGAAGCAGGAGTTGATGCTCAAGTAGCCTTGGCATAAGGACAGGCTGGTGCATGTAATGCATATAATTAAAAATAGTTAGCACAAAGAAATGGTTGTTACTTTGCTTAAATCAAGCTGGACTCAGTAGCTAATTAAGTGCAGACTTTTTCCATGGTTATATGCAGTTTTCAAATTCCTATAACACAAACTGTTTTAGAGGATAAGTTAAATACAGAATGCATTGAGTTTGGTAGAGAAAGTTTAAAGGTCTGCATTTTCCCACCAAAGCTATTTGATATCAGCTACAGAGTGGGTGTGTGTGTGTGCGGAGGGGTTATGACCTCTTTTATTTTTACAACCATTGCCATGATTTCATAATACTGGCAGCAGTCACTTCAAGCGAGAGACTAGACTTTATTACTATAATTATATGCTAGTATGTGGGCATAAAACAGAAAAACTTTTCTATAGATAAATGCCAGTAGCAAAATCCTTTTGTCCAACAAACAGTCCTTTAGCAGTGTTATGAATATTATATTAACCTCAATAAAAGCTATGCCAGAAATGTCTACTGTACATGGCGCAAGTTCTGTCTTCTTACAGCAGCTTTGTTCTAAGAAATGAATATACTCGGCACTGAGAGCTTGTGCAGCGCCTTTCCTTTGCGAAGCACGTCAGAGATGTTCACTCTAACAGCCCACCATGGGAGGCAGTAACACCGTTTTAAATGGGGAGGGAAACTGAGGCAGGGAGGGTACAGTTGAATGTAGTGAATACAATTTTGGGTGCTGCCCACTGCAGTGCTGTGGGTATGTCTGGATAGTGTGGTGCAGATGAAGAGTGACACAGGGTGAGCCATGGGGCTCCAGCCAGGCCAACACCCAAGTGTTGGGTGGACAGTTGGTTGTCGGGTCAGGCCCAGAGGGTGATAGTGAATGGTAGTAAATGAGCTTACACCTGGCTGGAGGCCAGTTACTATTGGGGTTCCCCAGGGCTCCATTTTAGGTACAGTTCTTTTTAACAGTTTCTTAAATGACATGGACACAGGACCAGAGGGTGTCTTAAGTAAATTTGCAGATGACACCAAATTGGTAGGAGCTGCTGACCCCATTAAGGGTGGAGAAGCCTTACAGGAAGACTCGGGCAGCTCAGATTGCTGGGCAATCACCAACAGCATGAAGTTTAACAAGGGCAAGTGCTGGATTCAGCACCTGGGAAGGGGCATCCTTGGCTGCACATCCAGGCTGGGGGATGAGACACTGGAGGCCAGCCGTGCTGAGAAGGATTTGGGGGTCTTGGTCAATAGCAAGTTAACCATGAGCCAGCAGTGTGAGGGCCAACCATGTCCTGGGGCGCATCAAGCACGGCACGGCCAGCCGGTCCAGGGAGGGGATTGTCCCGCTCTGCACCGCGCTGGTGCGGCCTCACCTTGAGTCCTGTGTGTGCAGTTTCGGTCACAAAGCTATTGGAGAGTGTCCAGAGGAGGGCAACGAGGACTGGGAAGGGTTTGAAGGGGAAGTCTTATGAGGAGAGGCTGAAGTCCCTGGGTTTGTGCAGACTGGAGCAGAGGAGGCTGAGGGGGAGACCTCATGACTACGGCTTCCTGATGAGGGGGAATGAAGGGGCAGGCACCAATCTCCTCTCTTTGGTGACCAGGAATAGAATCTGAGAGAACAGCATGAAGCTGAGACAGGGGAGGTTTTGGTTGTACGGTAGTAAGAGGTTCTTTACTGAGGAGGTGGTCGGGCACTGGCACAGGCTCCACGGGGAAGTGGTACAGCACCCAGCTTGGCTGAACTCAAGAAGTGTTTGGACAATGCGCTCAGTCCCATGCTCTGACTTGTCTGGCCCTGTGTGGAGACAGGAGTTGGACTCCATGTTTCTTATGTGTCCTTTCCAACTCAGGATATTCTGTGATTCCATGATTCTGTGCTTTGCCATTTGAGTTTCTAGGGAGGCACAAAAGAGAAGGATGAATCCTGCAGAAGAGCAGAGGCACTGAGCCCCATCCCCACTGCCCCCCAGACAAATTGTCTGTGCTGACAGGGAAAGGAACCGCCCTTGTATCCCATCCATGTGGGAGCTCCATCAGCAAAGACAAAGGAGGGGACGAGGAATCAAAGAAGACAAGAGAGTTTTGTCGAGGTACATCACTTCAAATCATTTCCCAAGGCTTTTCCTTCCAGCTACCAGAGCTGCAGGGCCACTAGCTTGCCAGCCGGCTGAGCCTGACTTGCCTGGAAGCTGGGTTTGTGTGATGCATGAGTATAAAATGTAGGCTGGATAGTTAGCAGCCTGGGTTGGGAGATCCCTGTCCAGGCAAGATGGCCCCTACAGCACAAAGAGAGCAGGAAGAGGTGGGGGCAGACACTCCCTGAAATTGAGAAGACTACAAGGGGGAAATTTTTTAACTTAAGCAAGAGGTTGCTCTGCCATTGGAAAGTGGATCCAGATTCAAAGCTTCTCCTCCCCCAAACCTACACCACTCCCAGGCAGAGCGGGGATGATGGCAGGTAGGGCAGCAGCTGCAGCAAGGGGCTGCTCCCCTTGGCAAAGGCTGTGTAAGACTCACTAGCAGTTCAGCTCTTAGAATGATATGTCTAATATAAGGAATATAAACCCCAAAAAACTATTCATCTTGATTTCTTTTTTCAGATTTATTTTCCTGTCCCTGGTTTTAAATAAGATGACAGAGGGATGCAGAGTAGTATCCATCTTTATGGACATTTAGTATTATCCTCCAGACTTTTATTCCAATTGTATTAAATTTTATATCAGGAAAGAAAAATGGCCAATTATATAAATAGCACATTGCCTTGGAAGAATAGGTTGATTCAACTTTGTGTCAGTTATGTTAGCATGGAATTAGTAAAATTACATTTTGAGAATATTTCACAATGTCATTTTGAGTACTTTTCCCTGTGTGTTAGTGATCAGATAAAATTATTTTTAGGTAGTTGCCTGATAGCATATGGAACCAATGCTGACACGTGGCTGAACAACAAGCTGTTGTTATTAACCACTTGCTATCTGTCCTATAAGCCATGCAATATCCAGTGTGTTCTGTGCTTCTGCTTGACTGAAACTTTTATAGAGCATGATATGTAACAAGTAAGGGGCTTTTAAAATACGATCTTTTCAGTATAACTGTTTGCTTTTGCTATAGGCTAAGAAACAGACATGTTCACAGGTTTTAAAAATATGAAATTGACACGAATAACGAAATACATGATCCTGCCATCCTGACTTGCACTCATTGTTTATAGCCATGTAAATATTCACAGAAAAAATCTAAATATATGTGGATATTGCACATCTCTAATGAAAAATGCTTGCAACAAATCACATTTCAAAAAAATTCATGTGTAAACATCCAGCAGTGGTCAGGCCTGCAAAAATATAACCCTTACAATGTTTGAAGACCAGGAACCACTAATAACCAGCAAGAGCATACATTTCAGCTGGCTGTATTTAAAATGAAAAGTTCAGTGGAAAGCAAGCACAACCACAGAGAACAGAGGTGTTTGAAACGGCAAAAGAGCTTTGCAGGTAAAAACAGAGACACATCCAATGCAGGCAGTTTTCTCATCAATCCTCCAGGTCAAAGGGAAAGAGTATGAAAGAGCCAGTCAAATCTGGTGAGTCAAAAAATGGTTACAGGACTGGTGTCACAGACTGGGGTTTAGCTCACATACCATGGGAGCTGCTTCAAGAAACCTGGTCTGCTGGGAACTGATGGGGTCCATCTGTCAGAGAAAGGGAGGTGCATCTTTGGTCACAGGCTTGCCAAACTGCTGAAGAGGGATTGACACTAAAGTTGTCAGGGAAGGGGCAATTCCTAACAGTTTGATGCCACTGCCAGCAGTAGATGCACAGAGCCTGGAGAAGTATCACAAGACAGCACCTGAACTGAAGCACAAAGGAATTAAGGCCACTCCAGCCAGTCAGTCACCTTCATCAGGGACCCAACTGAAATGCCTCTAAACAAACACATGTGGCACGGGGAGCAAACAACAGGAGTTAGAGACGTACACACCTGCAGGGCTGTGATCTTATGGGCATCATGGTGGGACGGCCCAGGTGCCTGGAGAGTTGGGATGGAAGGGTCTTCAGGAGGGAGAGACAGGGGAGACAAGGTGGTGTATCACCTCTATGTCAGTGACCAGCTGTAGTGCAGGGAGTTCTGCCTGGGGATGGATGAGGGGCTAACAGAGAGCTTATGGGTCAGGATTAAAGGGAGGGCAGGGACAGGGTACATTAAAGTGGAGGTCTGCTGCAGGCCACCTGACCAGGAAGATCAAGCAGATGAGGCCCTCTATAGACAGATAGGAGCAGCCTAACATTCACAAGTTCTGGTCCTCATGGAGGACTTGAACACCCTGGTATCTTTTGGAGAGACAACATAGCAGGGCATAAGCAATCCACTAGGCTGCTGGAACACATTTATTATAATGTCCTTCTTCAAGTGATAGAGGAGTAAATGAGGAAAGGTGCCATGCTGGACCCTGTTCTCACCAATTATGTCCCTGTGAACATTAAGCCATTTGCTGCATAGTCTTGAGATTATAAGCCCACCGTGCTCATTTTGTTCTGTTGAAATAATGGGAAATAATAACCCGAGTCTGAGACCTTGTTCAACAACTAAAACTGCTGAGCTTGGCTGAGCAAAAAAGTTATCTACCTCTGAATTTCTTTCGTAGTGTGGGCAGAGCAGGAAAGCACATGCCTGGGAAGGACCAGCCTGCAGTATCAGCAAGGGTAATACAAGTGTCTTTACCTTTCTGATGCAGGAACTGTGATTGAAGAATGGAAAGAAGCTTCTTGACTCAA
Source organism: Gallinula chloropus (assembly GCF_964237585.1). Taxonomy (NCBI): domain Eukaryota; kingdom Metazoa; phylum Chordata; class Aves; order Gruiformes; family Rallidae; genus Gallinula; species Gallinula chloropus. Next base: position 69,675,868 of record NC_140089.1, read on the forward strand.
TTTCCTTGGCTTAATTTTGATGTAGCACTAAACCAATATGCTTGAAACCTTGGCAGGCCATGAACCACATACCAACACAGGCAGAAGCTAAACTCATGAGGGTCCCTCCATGTGAGGTGGGCACTGGAGCTGTGGGAAGAGGCAGGTGCTGGGATCAGGAGTGACATCTGTGAAAATAAACCATATATCTCAAAATGTACCAAAATACATCAGAATCCTAGTGATATTACAATTCCCCACAGATAGTTCAGTGTCTTTTCCTAAAGGCTGTCTTGAACCTGTCAGACCAGTACTTGCTGTTATAACATTTTCCATCAGTTTATTACAATTTCTACCTGTTTGGGGTTTTGTTTGTTTGTTGGGTTTATTTGGTCAGGGTTTTTATGGATCATCCCTTTTTTCCTCTTGGTTCCATTCCTTTCTCCAGAAACAAACACACTGCTATGTGAAAATACGGCTCATTGCAGGAAGTCTGCTTGTCTGCTCCATTTCTGTGCTTCCAGTAAGCTTCAGTCTCCAAGTCTAGTGTTGCAGCTCAGGGACAAAGTTCTTTGTTTCCCAATTCTGCAAGGAAATATTTATGTGTGAACTTTACAATTCGTGCCCAGAATTTATCGGAAAAAAACCAACCTCCATTAAATTGTGCAATAAAACTTGTCATATCATACTTTTGAGAAATTGTTTATTAATTGTCTATTTTTTAAGTTATGCAGAGAGGGGGAACCAAACATACCTTATGTGAGCCACTTCTCTGTTCAGATGTGCTGGATACCAAATGGGACCATTTACATTTGCAGCTGCTGGTACATATGCTAAAATTAGACTAAATAAAAAATAGCAGCTGCATGGGTAGAAACAAACCAAAGCTGATTCACAGATGAGATGCAGCCTGGGGAACTAAGGCATTGCAGCTAGATTTGACACAAAGACTGGTCCAGTGTAAGAGCCCCATGCCTACAAGGACACAGCAGCCCATAATAGTAAGCCAAAACCATGTTCTGCTCAAACCCTTTGCTGGGGAAATCCTTTCACAGCCTTGGACTTTTTGCTTTTTTCTAATTTCTTTTTTTTTTAACGTATGTTACAATGTCTCATTATGTACGAACACACTTTCTTTTAACATGTCTGTCTTCTATCCCCGCAGCCTCCCCCACAAACTTTCCTTGGACAACCACAGTCATTGTGGCCAATGCCAAGAAAAGCCCACTCTCCACTTGTGTCCAGTCCCATACTCCCTGCTAACTCTATGCCAAGACATTGACAGAGTGCAGGATCTTTCTCCACAGCTGTTTCATAGGCTAGATTTCTTTTTTATAGGATTCCCTTTCAAAATGCCAGTGCAGTGGAATTTTATGATCTCTTCCACCAGCAGCTCAATCTTAATGTTGCCTCATGCATTATGTTCAGATAAAAGGACATATTGTGAGTTTTAAGGTGCAGACTGAGTTACAGGGAGGAGGGTTCAGAAGGGGAAGACTGCACAGTCCACACTCTCTGAACAGTCAAACTGGACTTTCCTGGGGCAGAATGCACCAAAAATTCCAAGTAGTTTTCATAGGAAATCTCAGCCACATTTAATTAAAAATATGAAACGTGGCAAGCAGATTGAGAGACATGATTCTCCCCTTTCGCTCTGTTCTGATCAGATGCCACCTGGAGTACTGTGTCCAGCTCAGTAGCTCTCAGCACAAGAAGGACATGAACTTCTTGGAGTGGTTCCAGAGGGGGGCCATGAGGATGATCAGAGGGCTGGAGCACCTCTCTTACAAAGACAGGATGAGAGAGTTAGGCTCATTCAGCCTGGAGAAGACTCCAGGGAGACCTTATAGCACCCTCCAGTACCTGAAGGGGACCTACAGGAAAGCTGGGGAAGGACTGCTTGTAAGGGCATGGAGTGACAGGACAAAGGCAATGGCTATAAACTAGAGTGGGGTAGATTTAGGTTAGATATTAGGAATAAGTTCTTTACTACAAGGGTGGTGAGACACTGCAACAGGTTGCACAGAGAGGCGATAGACATTCAAAGACTTATGGAAGCTGAGCAACCTGACCTAGTTAAGTGTCCCTGCTTAGTGCAGGAGGGGTGGACTAGATGACCTTTAAAGCTGTCTTCCAACCTAACACAATCTGTTATTTCTGTGATTCTATGAACACTTGTAATGAAGGCTCATGGCTGGAATCCTCTCATTCATGGCCATGTAAGATAACATGGGACGTGCAGGATTTCTTGGTGGTGTGTTGCAGACATCTGTGTGACTTAGCACAGAGTCAGTGAAGGCTTATTGCCCTTGTGTATTCCCCATGACACTTGTTTCCAGGCAGGTTTAACTTGGACTCCTTTCAAGCATGGTGCTTTGGACCCTGGGAGCAGAACAACGTGCTCTTCAACACTCCTGAGGTGCAAAGCAGATTTTTGATCCCCAGGTAACAGAGAGGACATGGCAGAAACAGGTGCTGGTATTGAGTTTCCATCCAGCTTTACTTCCACATCTGTGCAAAGTGGAAGAGAGACTTCAGAACCTTGCAAGAGTTTAGCACCTTGTCTCCAGCTTTTTTCTGCCTCCACTCCCAGGCCCTACCAGGACATTACCTGGCAGCCACATCACTGCTGCTAGGCTGCTTCAGCAGCAGCCTCTTCTCACTCAGCTGTGCAGGACCATGCCAGCTACAGACAAACATGGACCCAAGCTCCTCAGTGCCAATTCCTCCTTGGACCATAAGGATCGAAAAGTGAAGCAAAGGGTTTGCTCTGACATTGGTTACTAACAACTTAACTTTCAGTCAACTTCAAACAGCTTCTCTGAGCATGTCTGCCTGTTGCTGGGCAAGAGCAGAGGTGTCAATGTGTCCCCATGGCACTCCCTGCATGCCTACTCACTGCCCCAGAGGTATTTTACAGAATCACACAGACCATTAGGGGTTGGAAGGGACCTCGAAATATCATCTAGTCCAACCCCCCTGCCAGAGCAGCATCACCTAGACTAAATCACACAGGAACACAACCAGGCAGGTTTTGAATGTCTGCAGAGAAGGAGACTCCACAGCCTCTCTGGGCAGCCTGTGCCAGTGCTCCATCACCCTCACAGTGAAAAAGTTTCTCCTTACATTCACATGGAACTTCCTCTGCTCCAGCGTGCACCCATTGCCCCTTGTCCTGTCACTGGCCATCACTGAGAAGAGCCTGGCTCCATCCTCCTGACTCTCACCCTTTACATATTTAGAAACATTAATAAGGTCACCCCTCAGTCCCCTCTTCTCCAAGCTAAAGAGGCCCAGCTCCATCAGCCTCTCCTTATAAGGAAGGTGTTCCACTCCCTTAAACATCTCAGTGGCCCTGCACTGGACTCTTTCAAGGAGTTGCCTGTCCATTTTGAACTGAGGAGCCCAGAACCGGACACAATATTCCAGGTGGGGTCTCACCAGGGAAGAGTAGAGGGGGAGAAGGACCTCTCTTGACCTACTAACCACACCATTTCTAGTACACCCGGATACCATCGGCCTTCTTAGCCATGAGGGCACATTGCTGGCTCATGGTCATCCCACTGTCCACCAGGACCCCCAGGTTCCTCTCATCTGCTCTGCTCTCCAATAGGCCAGTCACCAACCTATACTGGTACCTCGGGAAAAACAAAGCCTTGTGACTGCCTGGCCTGCACTATGCCTCTGCAGCACTGCCAAGACCCCAGCATCAGCTCAAAGCCTTACAGGACAAACTGAGGGCTTTTCCTGGTAAAGAGTGTACCTACATAGCTGAGGTAGGCACTCAGACCCAGGCTGAATTCCTCCTCCACCCTGAAAAGCCTTATTTAAGTCTTATCTCATAACAACTACAGCCCTCCTTCTCACTTCTATAAATTCCTAGCCCTAATCTTATTTTCAGCTCTTGAATCCAGCTTCAGTTGGAAGGCAGGGCAGACACTCCCTGGAAAAATGGGAAACAGTCACTAAACCTTCTTGGTTTGAAGATGGAGTTGAATCTGTCTCCCATTTTGGAAGCTAATAAATAACAGAAGGAACAGCTACTGGCTGCACTCAGAAAGGATTGTTAGATGTGCATCAGATCTGAACACCTGCAGGAGCAGATATACCTTGATATACCTTGGGAGTGGCCAGCCAAACAACAGAGGCAGATGTATGTAAGAACAAAGACTTTCTGTATCACAATTTTGTTCCAAGATATTGCCATTCCACTGAAGCCTTCATTTAGGTCCTTCCTTCCCTTACTGAGCTTTAAGCTCCCTTCCTAAAGGTAGATGCCCTTGGATGCCACAGCAGCAGGGGCGGGGGAGGAGGGGGGAAGGTGGGTCTGAAAACTCTCACCCTGGGCCAGTTGTTCACCATGCTGCAAACCTGTTTGGTAGCCCTTGTGTGAATGGGGCCTTTGTTAGAGACTGATGAGTAGGATGTTCAGAGAACTTGGGAAAGTATGCTTGGCAAGTAAACTCACCTAACTAATAATAAAAATGGTCTTCAAATTTGCCAGGCTCCTTTGCCCGAGGCGAGCACAATTAAAGTCAATGAATTGTTTAATGTGAGGAAATAACAAGAGAGGGAAGAAAAAAAGCATACTGTTCCCCGATGCTGTTTTGGAATTTCTCTTGTGCAGATACTCCTTTGGATTGATGATAAAAGTGTTTGGCATGCATCCTGCAGAGAAATCACTAAGCATAACAGAGATACGTGAGTCTGTTGAGAGCTGATCTTACCTTAGCATGAGGATGGAGTCTCTGATCTAAGGCATTTTTCATCTCTAGCTGGGATGATCCTCTATCTGGCAGGCACATATTTTATTTTGGATGTTTTAACAAGCCAGAATGCTTTCATGGGAGCACTCCCAATGACATGGGGTGCTGTTTCAAATATGCTGGCAAACTGCAATCCTCCTCCACAAGAGGCCCAGAGCAGGAGCTAATTACAGGATGGGTGTAGCACATACCTGTTTCTGGTGGGAAAGAACTGAGCCTGAGAACTGCATCTCTGCAGATCCAACCAATGCCCTCTCCTCCGTGTAAAATCAGGAGGAGGAAAATACTTTTAACACTCAAGAAGAGACATAATCCTTGCAGATAAGACAGGAACTTGATTTAGATACTGTCCTTGTGACCTGACGTTTCCACTATTTTCCCATCACTTTTCACTGGCACCTCTCATTTTAAGGCCTTGAGTATCTTTAAGTGTCAGACATATACCAAAAGCTTGCAGATTAAAGTAAGCACTAAATTTGGCAAATAAATACGGCACTAAACCTGTGCTTTGGAGAGACTTCTTTCATTCCTTGAGTTCTATATCTTAACTGACTCTTTACATAATTAACTATGGATTTTGTGTCTTTTCCTAGATAATGTATTTGAAACTTGGCTTGAATGAGAGGAACAAATTTCTAGGTGGTAATTCCTGTTACTCTGCAGTTCCTAGTTAACTACCAATGGACTGCAGGTTTTTTTTCCTATTAGCGAAAAAATAGATGAAGGAGAGAGATTGCTAGCCCTGCCTAACCTGTGCTTTCCTATTGTGATTAAAGAATCACAGAGATGAAATTTCCTTATTCTTCCCTTATTCTGTAAGTTGTTCATTGACATTTGGGAAGAATGACCTTTTCTCCAAAGCATCAGAGAGCACCATCCATGCCAAGCCATTGCAATGTGGAGTAAGGACACACTGCTTCGTGCTGGAACAAGACAGGGGCTGATCTATGCCCTTATGGGTCTTCTGCTGCTCTTTATTTCTGAGACCAAACGTCTCATCATCATTTCAGTCTTGGTAGTGCTAAAGTGGAGGACTGTAAGATGGGATGGGATGGCACTGGCCAGAGCCTTGAGGTAGGACTATCACACTCCTGAGCATACCAAAAAGCTACTGCAGGTTTCTAGGATTACCTTTATCAGAACATCACATTTTAAACCTAAGGCAGGTGATACTTCAGTGGGAAAACTCAGACCTGCTGTGTGAGATAGACTAAAATGCATCTCCCTTCTTTGCAGAGACAGTCAATTGCAACTTCAAGTGCAGTGATTGAGAAGCTTCCCTCCTCTCCTAGTCCACAGAAAAGTCAGGTTTTCTCCATCTCATAGCCTCAGGTGTGGGTCCACTAAAACAAGCCCTCTGCTCTCAAGGTCTTTCCACCATCAGTGTTAAAGGTTTCTTTGCGCTGTCCCTTCATGCTTCCAAGGGTCACTCCAGCCACCCAGGTCCAGAAGCTGGGCGGGATGACTACCCCACATGAGGCTCACTGCCAGCCCCACTTTCCTCCCAGGCATGGTGAACAAGGCAAACAGATAGCCTGTCATCCATTGGGATTACACTGCATGCTGCAGGACACAGCTTCAGCCTCCACAGGGTGACCAAGAGGCAGGCCTGAAGCCTGGGTGCTCAGGCCCCTAGGAAGCCTCAGACTGTGGTTCACAGTCCAAATGGAAAATTGACCTGTAAGCACAATGCAGTGGCAAGCCTGGTCCAAAGGCCCCTCCCCTCTTCCCCTCTCCCTCTTGCTATGCTAGGAGGATGTCTGGTGCCAGCAGTAATGTCTCAGGAAAGCTGCAGCTGGTCCCTCCATGCACAAGGCAGGCTGCAAGCTCCTCAGCTCTGTGATCATCATCAATAATGCATTCACAGGAGACAACGGAAGAGGCGGGCAGCTAACACCACCCTTAGAGCTGCTCAATGACACTACTGTCTCTCCACTCACCAACGATGGCTGTGCATGTGCAGAGGGTCCTACGCTCCTGGTGAAGGCAGGCTAGTGGAGCTGGCAGGCTGTGTCCTCAGCTCAAGGCAGGCTCAGCCGGTGGCGTCTGGTTTGCTTAGAACTAAGGAAATCACGTTTCTTCCTGCCTTTCCTCCTGTCCCTTACTTAAATAGCCTTCTCTGTAGCTTACGGAAGAGGCCCAGATGGCAAACAGCCCCCAGCTGCGCTGCCGGGGGAAGAGTGTGAGGAAATGCCAAGTCTCGCACTGCAGGAGTAGCTCACGGACCTGTCAGAGCTTGTGGAGAGCAGGACTCCTTTAATCACCCTTTCTCAAGGTACGCTGTGTACTTTCCTTTGGTTTCACTCTTTGTGTCCCCATTTTTTCCCTCCCATTTCATGTGACCAGTGCAGCTCTGGGCTTAGGCCCTGTGCAAGTCTTCCCATGCACAGGGACTCCATTTGCACACAGGAGATAGTCATTAAGCGTTTTCCCTTCCCCACCTAAAAACCACTCTTTCTAGACTGTGTATCACCTGATCATTGGTTTGAGTTTAAATATATAACCCTCAAAATCTGTTGAAACCTCATTTACACTTTAATACAGATACTGACTTCACCCCACTTTAGGAGGAATAGTCACATTAGTCAATGTATGGAACATCCACACTGACCCTCCTTCATCCCTTTTCTTCTTCTGGCACGTGTATACATAACGTATCATGTCCAGCTCATATTCTAAAAATTGTCCTGTTGTCTTTTTGCTGTTTTCAGTCTTCTAAAAACTTTCTTTAGAAGCTGAGCAGGAAGGAAAGGGTTATAGGGTAAGTGCTGGTGGTGTATTTGTGGTGCCCTGAGCAGCAGCCATGGCTGTGCAGTAGATCTGAGTGAAGGAATCAGATCTTCCTCCAGGCCTCCACCATGAGGGTGATTAAAGGGAAAAGATTAAAGTATAGCAACATCATTTTACCATTTTGTGATGTACAAAGGTCTTCTTGCCATGGAGAGAATCAGGAGCAAGGTGGGATATCATAGAAATCTGTGAGTTACAGGCATTTGTGTGAGAGTGTGGTCGTGGACAGATTTTTAAAAAAAATTTATTTTTCATAAGTTTTGAAGCTTATATATTATAAAATGCAATAGGTTTGATGTTGCTTCAGGGAAGCAGGTTCAGTGCTTGAGGACAAGACAGGTGTGGGTACCTCTCACCAAGGCACAGCTCTCTTCTCTTTGTCTCCCATGCTCATGGCCCAGGAGCTCAGCAATGGTACAAAGGCAAGATGTTTGCAATGGGCAAGTTGGGGCATTGCTCAAAGGGGACAAAGCTAAGATGCTTAACATGGGCCCCATTTTCAGAAGTTTTAAGTTTTGCTGAGCTCAGTACTCTGAAGTGCGCAATCCTGGCACTGTATTATTGCATATCTTTGCCAGCAAATTTCTTAGTGATTATAAGAAGCAATTTTCTCCTTACTATGCACTTAAGCAGCTGTCATTGCAGGTTGTGCAGGTGGCATGTTTTTGTGCCCAGTTGTACATAAAGAACCCACTGGAATTCTGCAGAGATCTTCTAGTTTTGTTTTCTACTTTATGGGGCTGAAAAAGATATTTTTAGGGCACACTAGCTGGCAGAGCAGAAGCAGCTGTAAATAGGGGTTTTTAAGCTAAAACCTTAGACAGCTTCATTCTTGCTGATCACGGTCTCTCTCATGCAATGCTACCACACAGCTCTCATGAATCCTGCCCACATCACATCTTCAAACATATATCTACTACCATCATTTTCATCTTTACTTCTCTGTACACCATTAAGTGTGTAGAAGCCACAGTACATACAAAACTGTGTGTTTGCTTTTGCTTTTGTTGTGTATAAATAGCAGTTTAAGGGAAACATTCCTTTGTTTTCCCTGGCTGAACAGTACCATGAGCCAAATACTCTCCCTCTCTACCTTCCCAGCCATATCCATGGTCCATCTTCTCTCCCTCTTCACTGCAGGTCAGCATACCTACCTCCCCATGCCCACGTGGCCATCCCTTGATTCCCCACCACTTCAAGGTTCTGTATATCCTGCCTTCATATTTCCTGCTTACCTAGAGTTGAAATTTGTGTTATCTTAATTAATCACCCCCAGGTTTTCGGACATTTAGGACATGACCCCTCCTCCAAAAGTCTGCCTGTCATGATGAAGATCAGGAAGAAGGGCTTCCACTCCAACCACAATCATGGCTCTTCTCCCAGTCCCAACACAGAGACACCTGTGTTAGGATAAGAGCTTCAGCCTGCTGGCATTTCCTCTGCTGAAGCACAATGCTGGTATGGGTTCAGGAGGGGATGTGCAGGGCTGGCTCCTCGTTGTGACAGACTTCCCACCAGTGGTCTACAGCTATTGTTAGTTTGGTAATTCTGTGAGGTATAAAACTGTCTGGTCCTGTTTGACTCTAAAACTTTGATCAAGAAATTCCTCATGGGCCCTATGAAAACATAACAAACTCTACATTTAAATGGAAGCTTGGCAGCCAAAAATATGGATAGTCCAAGAATCATCAAATTAACAAAAGCGATGATGCAGCTCTGTTTTGTAAACACAGCGGATGCAGCTAAGCTCCCATGAAAAGCCACAAGGCTGTGAAAACTGAAATGTTTACTCTTCCATTACATTCAAGGACACTCATAAAAATAAAATAAAGTAAATAGACACTGAGACTAGAGCATTCCCAGATATCAAGTAAGGGACCACGTCCATAAGTGGGAAAGAGAAATAAATAGGGGTCAGTGATTGGGCTGTTTTCATTTGCAATTATCTATTTCCCCTCCCGCTGCTTGCCAGGGCATCAAAACTGCACATGTCAAGGAAGACTTCTATGCTGGAAAACGACGAGTGGCACATCTGAAGAAAAAAACCTGTTGCCCATGGCAGTACACATTTTCCTCAGTCATGGTGGATGCAGGAGAGATGGTTTATGTTTTAAGAGAGGATTCTCCCCATTGCAGGCTGTGCTAATGACTCCTTGTGATGTGTTTACTAGCCAAATAACACCAGAGCACTAAGGGGACCCTGGAACTTCCCTTGCAGATACGCAGCTACCTCTGCACATGATCCTCTGTTAGCTAAACATGCCCAGGTATCAGGCTATACACAGGCATATTCAGGCATCCCTTCAGGCTATACATGACACAGCAGTACCCAGTAACTTCACACTCCATCTTCTGTTTTGAGGAGGGGGAAGGAGGAGTGCAGGTACAAGGTTGCAGATTTATGCTCTCAAATTTTCAAGCATCGTCCAAGTCCGGTGCAAAACTTCTCCAATTGAATCTTTTCTTCCCTAATTTTTTTATCAAAAATTTTCTACTCCTTTCCTTGCCCCTCATTCTGCCTCTCTCATTTTTGAAGTCCTGCACATAAGGGTCTCCACACAGCACTAGGAAATCTGCCTCTTCACATGCTTCTTCATGCCCCTCCAGAAAGCTCCCCTCTCCTGGCAGTCTGTCCTGCCTTCTCATCCTCTGTAATCCCAACTTTTCTCATGACCTGAATTATTACACCTGTAATTTGTCTTGTCTTTGTTTGACTTGTCTACACTTTGTGGCAAGCAGTTTAGAGGAGGGGGACGGGGCTGTCTCTGTCTCTGGAAGTTTCCTGCTATCTGCATCCTCTTTAAACAGCAATAAATCTTGAATCTGCCTCTCTATGCCTCTGAGACAGCTTCAAACTTTTCTCAGTCTGGGTCTGATGGAAAAACCCTCTGGCACATTCAGATTGCAGAATGGGTCTCCCAGAAGCCCCAGGGGACCCGCACTGGATTTTCCCTGGGAGCACGGCTCTTCCAGCCTGCACGAAAGCCCAGGAACATGGAGGGTGCTCAGTGTGCCCTGAGGGAGGATCATTTTCCATGCTAAAAACCAGAATGAAAGAAAAGACAAAAAAATTGGGAAAATATTACTATAAACGGAGAGAATCCCATTCCCTGCTGGCAGGAGTATTTTGTGAGTCATGGTTATTTTCTTTTGAATACAGAGCTTCTCTGAGCTGATTAAGTGGAATTAACAACACAGTTGGGAATCCTCACAGTTCCCCATTGCTCTGATCCCTGTGGTTCTTGTTTTACCTCTCCTGCCTTTGGGAAGACTTGAGGAATTTATTAATGAGGCCCAATTACAGAAAATTGTAGGTTTATAATCAACATTCTAGCTAAGGTTGGAATGGCTCTTTTAACTTCTCGGAAAGTTAAAATAAACACCAGCACCCACCTTCCCAGGCCACGTGTTCTCTCCAAAACACCCAGAATGAAAGCTGTCCTCAGAGCTGGCCAGTTACCTCCACTGGGGCACTGCAGCTGCATCATCAGTTCAGTGGAGGCTCCTGAGCAACAGCATGTCACAGGCTCCAGATGCCTCTCAACAGGCTCCAGGCTTTGCAGAGGACACAGGCAGGAAAAGGTTTCAATTAACTGTCCAATTATTGCCCAACATTGCATTTCTTTCAGCAAATTATTTGCACTGTGTGCAAGGCAAGGACTCTTGTGAATACTTGATGCTGACTCTGAATGAGGGGTTGAGCTGCAAGGCACCCAGCAGGTCCTGGCACATCTTTTTGGACTCAGGCGGACTCCTTCAGCATTGACTTAATTTCAGCATTCAGGATGAAGGTTTGAGCTCTTTCCACAGGCAGCAAACCTTGAAAATGACCAGCTGCTGCTAACAGTGCTGAGAGCCCAAGATTGGCAATAGGTTTCTCCACCAGCAACGTGACGTCCTTGGGGCAACATGAAGGTTCTTCTGAAAAAACAAAATAAATCAATGACTCCCACAAGCAGAAGAGCTAATGAAGGCTGGGTTCTAGTCTATGGGTCTATTATGTCAAACAAAGAGATCCGGTGATTGATTCCTGGTTCTGAGGACAAGTAAAGCAAAGTGACTGATTTTACACCACTGGCTCCTTCTAGAGCAGAATGGTCATGCCAGTATAGCATGGTGTCCCTAAGAAACAAGTACTAGTAGCAGCAGCAGCAGTAGTAGTGTGTTGTATTGCTTTAGGGGTATTTAGTGTTTGAAAATAGAGGTCAGACTTTGTTGCAGCTCACATAAATGAGGTTTTCATAGTATAAAACTGAGTATATGTGTTGCATGTCCTAGGGTAGAGCATATAGACAGTGATTGTTTAATGCTTTTGGGATAGTGTTGAAGGACCCATAGGCTGGAAGGAGCCATGTCTGAGAGCTCATCCATGCAAACTCCTGGGAAAAGCCCATGGACAAACTATTTACCAAGTAAAGGCTGGAGGCTGTGTTGCAGAAAACCTGTTTAGGACCATGTAAAGCAAAGCTAAGAAATTAACAAAGAAATAAACCATGTGGATCAGCAGACATTCAGAGGCTAAATTCGCTTTGTGGACCTCTTTTAGTAATTTGGATGCAATAAGCATGTGTCTCTCATGATATCTCACAAAAGCTCACAGTTGAGTCACTGATAAGTGTTTCCCCTGTCTACCTAAAGACCTAATTTCACAGAAATTGCAAGGCTTTTTGCATATATTCACATTTTTGTCAAGACTGGTTTAACAGTTACTGAGATCAGACTGAGAGGCAGCTCCAGGTAAGTGTATATGTGGGGGAGGTATGAACATATATTCCTCCCTTTCCTTGGAAATCTGGCTAAAATCAGATCACACCAACTCCACTTTCTGTTGTTTTACAGGCATGCTATAATTTCTGAGCACTTCTGGTCCTGAAAAAAGTGACATCAGTGCATCCTATAGCTCAGGGAGTGTGCAAAGCTGAACACCATATGATTTCATTGATGGATTCCTACCTATCAGCTGAGCTGCACACTGTCTTATAGTCTTCAACCACTCCAAAACTGGGCCTGTAGTTATTCTGCAATTCAAAAGGGAAAATATTCCCCTTTCTAGAAGTCATTGCCCACCTTATAGCATATACCATAAACTGTTCCTCTCCCAAGCACCCAGCCCAGCTTCAGGTAGGTCCATCAGTAACTTGCTGAAGTTAGGTGCTCTCTAATACATATAATTCTGCTTTCCTCAGCAAGAAGCTTCAGTCAAAAAGATAGTTCCAGCGAAGTCTGAAGAGTCTGATACAGTCCCAGAATGTCACTCATTTTTATCCAACATGATCCACAGTGACAATGACAAACACATACCTTCCCCCAAAATATGGCAAGGAGCTGGAAGCCCTCCACACCAAGCAGATCAGATTTCTTACACAGTCAGATCATCTTCAAACTGGCTTTGTTGTCAATGTCCCAGTTGGCATCACAGCCTCAAGGATACTTATGGAGTCATAGTACAGTAACCAGTGACATCAAGCCTCTTGTACTGTCATATGAAGGAAGCTCCAGCATGGGTTCTACTCTTGGGCAGCTCTGGAACTACTTGGCACTGAACCACTGCTCTCCTAGGGTGAGTAGGGGTGGAGAGTGCTGGGCTGGTGACAAGGAGCTAACATCTGTGACCCTGCGCAGTCTGCACAGTTCACAAGGCTGCAGATACTTTCAGCTAGATGAAGCCCTTTGGGATTTATGGGATCATTAGCATTATTGAGAGTTATGTTTGTTCACAAGGGAATATATACCCTTTGGACTACATTACTCATTTTGTGAGTCACGATGTTGAATAACATATGTTTTCTATATTTGGTAGATGACCCAATACATTGCACTTCCATCCAGAATTATATTCCATATAAATACTACTAGTTGGGTTTGTTGGTTTTTTTTCCTATTGTAAAAGCCTGAAAACATAAACTTATGTGTACTGCAAACTGAACGTGTCAGCATTTTTATTTTTGCATAATCAGTTACAGGATTTGCAGTATTAAGCCAGCTCAGCTATATGCTTGCAGATAGTACCTAGGTTATACCAAGTTTGTGTGTATTCTAATGGAAGACATGTTTACCTGACAAAGGAGAATTCCAGGGATTGGCTAGATTAAAACAAACAAAAAGAACATTTACCTTCAAGAATTTCTGCAATTCCACTGGAACCAATAATGCTATTCATGTTATTCACAGCTAAGCACATGCGTATTTGTTGGCATGGTTGCTAAACTATTGTTCTTGCAAGGAAGGAAGGGTGATCCATCATCATCAAATATAACGCAATGCCAGGGGCTACTTTCATTAGAGAGAATGGCAAAGCTCCCATTGATTTGAATGGAAGCAGAAGCAGGCTCTGACACTGAAGTACTAAGTTTGTGTAAACAAAAGATACAGCAAAAGCTCCTCATTACAAGTATTTATGATGATTGTGGAGACTGAGAGTCTTTGGGGTGTGGAGCCTCTGAGGTAAAGTGGCGTGGTGTGCTGGGATTTCTTAAGTTAACTGGTTTAGTGCATGCCACAGTAGTTAAAGTTGTGGGTGGCTGGAGGGCTTCTCTGAGGACTCCTTAAGGCACAGAAATTGTACAGAGAATGTAATGTTTTAAACCATAACGCTGGCTGCTGATGTTGAGCCTTGAGTAATCTTGTGTATCTTCTTGATTAATGTTGAAAAATTGCTCTCTCTTATCTTTGAAGTTTGGCACAGCCCAGATACACAGGCGTTTTGATATGTTTTGCTTTGAAAATACATGAAAGTTCACTGGGACGATGGTGGTGGTTTGGATTGGACTCAGATCAGGGGCAGCAGGGCAGGGATGGATTGGTTCTGCAGGACACTGGTGTTCTGGCCTTGGGTCAGCCCAGGGTTCATCAATGGGCTTCTAAGACATAAACAAGCAGCCAATCTCATACCCAGCCTCTCCTCCCCACTCCTCTCCTCACTAGCACAGAGAGGGCATGGAAACAGATCTACTCTGAATTAGTTTATGAAAGACCAGCCTTTTGAGTTCAGTGTTGCCAGAGTAGAAGAAAATGGTTTAGCTCCTATTAATTCACTTTTCTCCAGTCTAATTAAGACCATTACAATCAGCAAGGCTGAGTAAATTCCATAAACATTAACACTACAAGTATGGGGCTATTGACTACTAGAAATGAAATTACCTCGAGTGGTTTCTGAGAAAGCAAAAACTGCATTAAAACACATTTCCACTTCCACATGTTTACTTTTCACTTTCTGCTAAGTGAAATTATTTCGTTGGGTTTTTTTAGTTATCGTCTTCCTCAGAGTAGGAAAGCTCAAGTTTTTTATGATGCAGGCCTGAACCCTGCACATAACCCCTGTGTTACAGATGTCACATAGACGATTGCTCTCAGTTAGGTGAATTTGCCTTTTCTATCCTTCAGAAAGTCAGCAGACCCCTTACTACAGACAGCCTTCCAGTTGAAAGTGGCTGTTATAATCAATTTATAGTAAATTCTGAGGTTCTGTGCCATAAATAAATACTAGTTTACAATGCAATATTTAGATGCAAACTACTCCCCTTCAAAAGTAAGTAACTGATTATTTTATAACTTCATGTAGAGGCATATAAAGTAGCATGACCAAATAAGGGATAAATAAACCAAGAGTCATATGAGAATATGTGAGTTTCAGAGAGGTTTCAGCTCAGGACATAAACCCCAAAAACCATCATAGATGGCTCATGCCTGCAGAAGTTAAACTCACAAAGCTACATATGTGTGGTAAATATTGGCATTTATAAATTTGTACATATTCTTTCACTATTAGATCCTCAAATTTGAAATTGATGTAAGACTTATTGTTGAATTAGGAACATAACAATTACCACCTTGGACCCCGGATGTGCTTTTGATCCAGATCTAGTAAAGGCTGGTAGCAGAGAGGTCAGAAGGTACAAGAAACCCAATAGCAGAAAATTATCTAACGATCTGCCACAGGTATATTTCCATTCTGCGTGTTTCCTCATTCCTTTTTCAATGTGAAGTCTAAATGCTTCAGCTGCTAATGTATTTACTCAGTAAGTTTTACGATTTATAGTGGAATTCAGGGTATTGTCCCTACCCAGAGGAATGAACAAGCCTTTAATGCTTTTGAATCCTTTAAGCTTTTGACTTCTAGGATATTATGTGGAGGCAACTTCTACTGTGTAAACAAATACCTTGTTTTACATTTATATTCCTCCACTTGAGTTAAATTTTTCATTATTTGCAGTATCACTTTTCTTTAGTATGGCATTTTGTATCCCTTTCCATTATTGTGATAGAGAACCAGAATTAGTCACGATTTCTTTAGTGTTATTCACATATTTTTAGTTTTTACGTCTAATTTCTACTCTGTTATACAAAATACATTAGAATGCTGACCACTGCATTTTTCATAGATTCTCTATATCTCACTCAAATTATACAAATGTGACAGAGCAAATATTTCATAAAAATCTTTAACTAACATTTATCAAGGATCAGACTGGCTCATCACTGAGGTGTCTGGTTTTAAAATCTTCATATCTGTGAATTGTAACTTTTTTTTGTTTGCTTGTTTGTTTTTGTTATTACCAGCCCAATCACTTTATTCCTACACTTCTTCAGTGTTCTTGGCTGAACATTAGCTAGTCTTGATGACCTGTTTTTCACTGAGTTGCTAGTTTAATACCCCTGCTTGTATTGCAGAGACTGTTTTTTACAGGAAGGCTTGATCTTTAACGCGAAAATGTAAGTGTGGGAGAAATGAGAATTCTACCAGCTAAGGGTTAAAGATTGTAATTGCCTAAGTCTTGATATGAAGATTTTCTTTTACTAATTCTCTTATCATTTTGAAGTGTAGTTTCTCAATGCTAGTTTAAACCTGATCTCTTCCAGGCATTGTGAAATTAATTCCTTTTTTTTTTTTTTTTTGGTCAATATTATCTGGGTAAGAAATATAGCTGCTCCTTGAACAAGTTGCTGTTTGTTACTTAGGCTTGCAAAGCTGATCCCCCAATAAAAGAAGGCCATGCACACAGAGTGGAATGGAAAGTTGCCAACTGTTTTAATAATAGTTTATTTTTAGACATTCCCTAGCACTTGACCATTTAATAAGTGTATATGAGTAATAAAGAAATATGTAGAGTTTGTTAAAATTAATTTTTTTCAGAAGAGGATTGTGAAGTCTCAGCTGTCCAGTCATAAAGGCTTAGGGTTTTGGGGTTGGTTTTTTACCTTTCTCCCTTTGGAGTAATTCTTTCTTTGAACATTAGATTCAGGTCAAATCAGGTTGTGTAATTTGTTAGCCTTCTACAACACAATCTGGGTGATCTAGACAGTAGGCTCAAATACCCCCAAAAAAGGAGGGAAAGAAGAAGAAGAAGAATGTAAACAACACACTCTTCTGCATTTTCTTGGCCCAGGGTCTTTCCACGTGAGAAAGGCTAAATTGTATCTTCTGCATGTGTCTGCCTGAGATGTTCTACTGCAGTGTATGTACTTGAAAGACAAGAACAGACATGACCAGAAGAGAAGCCGTTAAATCAAAAGCCTTTTGTGTGGATCTTGCCTCAAACATCATAATCTGTTTGTTCATCTGATAATGGGAGAGGCTACACCATTAGAGAAAAGAGGGTTTTTACATACAAGCCTTGACTTGAACCCTGACAGCTTTTTACAAACTTAGTGCAATATGCAACTTACTGCTAGCATTCTCGAGCTTGAGATGTTCTGGTATTTGCAGGAATATCAACTCCATCTTTCTCTTGCTTTCCTTTCAAGCTCTTTTACCTACAGCAAGGATGGGGTTTTGATTAATGCTGTAGAAAGTTCCTTGGATGACCTTCAAGAAGTCCCTGTGGACGGTTGTCATTGAGTCAATGAGCTTTGGATTAGAAGCCAAATCTCCTTGTCCCCCCTTGCAAAATGAAAGATAAAATAGTCCTTCCTCACTCCATTTTTTACCAGAGCAGGTACTCGTTCCAAAACAGATACACCAACAGTGAAATTATGATGTATTTTTATTTTTGGTAGAGTATACTACCCAACTGAATGCCAGGATATTAAAAAAATATTACAGTACCTCAGTACTTAACTTCTGGGACCCTAAGTATGTCTGTGGCTTCACAGATTTAAATAAACCCTATGGTTTTGTACAGTGTTGCACACTTTATTTTAAAGGAAACTTACCCTACTGTAATGTAAGTAGTAGGAGTAACACACAATAATGCTGTCTTACTCTTCTTTGAACACAAGAAGATGTCAGGAAATGTTTCATTTTATAAACCACCAAGAAACAGGTAAAATCATACACAGAATCAATATATCTGATTTGTTTATGTGCATGCTTTGAATGGCTCTCATTGAGGCTGTATTTAGTCATACTAAAGGTTTACTATGTCTGGGTTTTGTGACAGTGATCATATTCCAAGTAAAAATACTCAGACATGACTCACCAAAAGGAGAGATCATTTAATTCCTATAGTTAATTTTGTAAGCTGCTTACTAATTGGAGTTTTGCACAAATACCCCCATGCTCACCATCGCTCGCTGTGAAGCAGAGGTTCTAAACCATGCAAACTCCTCCCAGTTCTACTGTTTGCTTGCATAGCCTGTCAGAGTTTAGATCTGCATAGCAATTTTTATGTTATCTTACTATCTTGCCAAACAGTTCAAAGGACTTCAGTTATAAAATTATAATTATAATGTGCATATAAACATTATCATAGTTTTACAAATTAGGTAAAAATTGAACAGCAGAATATAAAAATGCAGAAATTTTAAGAAAGTGGATAACACAACTTTGGTTTCCATGACTGCTGTTGATTTTGGGCAGCTGTATCTGAACCCATGTGCCATCTTGTGTTTATCTTCAAAGGGAGACACTCCTTTCTGGGATGTTTGATTAACCAGCCCAATGACCAGAGTTCATATTTGCAGCATTCCTGTGATACATATTTTAAATGAGCAGTTTGAGGCATTTTTCATTTCCAGTTGATCATTGTCTGTAGATGATGTTAGGATCTTGCATTTGGCTCAGGATTCTGGACTCAGAATATTTCCAAGCTTAGATTCAGTCTTGATGGTGCCAAAATTTCAGAGAAATCCTTGTGAGAATTCACCTCCAACTAGTGGGAAGATGGTGGGTTGTCCCACTCTCCTGAGGCTGCTGTAGTCTTTGTCACAACAAACCCAGCCCGGGAAGGAAGAGCCACTCTAGCCTTCATTCAACAAAACACTGGTAAGGAAGGGGATGGTACGAAGGAGTGGGGGATTGACAGGGGCTTCTGGTCTAGACCTGTGTCAAATAATCATTCACTGTGGTTACATTGACCGAATAGCTGTTGTACAATTTTCTCTACTACTGTAAAGATGTCTATATTTGTATTTTGATAACTTTAGGTAGATCTTCAGTTTTGGATACACTAAGAAACCGAGGCT
This sequence comes from Gallinula chloropus, assembly GCF_964237585.1. Taxonomy (NCBI): domain Eukaryota; kingdom Metazoa; phylum Chordata; class Aves; order Gruiformes; family Rallidae; genus Gallinula; species Gallinula chloropus. The sequence goes on from NC_140089.1 coordinate 69,694,806, forward strand.
CTGTCTGGCTTTTTGGAAACTTTAGCTGAACCCTTGAGCAACATGGAGCATTTTTACTTGCTGGTTTGTTTGGGTACTTTTTAAGTCACTCTGACAGAAAAATTGTTGAGTACTCAAACGCGTAACAGTGTTTAGATAAATTGGCCTCATAATCTGTTTCATCATAATGAAAGCATTCACATCTCTGCAGAGGATTATTTCTCTGCTTCTGCAGCACTTTCCACGTGTGTTGGCCTTCCTAGGTTATTTTAATTTATGATGCTTGATGTAGCTACAGGCATTCTGCTGCTGGAACAGAGGGTGGTTTTGCAGAGCAAACATCTGTGGGGGTTTCCAGATGCAGGAAGATTATGGAAGTGGGTGTTATCTCTCAATGGGAAGGGAGGAATGTGGCTAGCAGCAGCAAATTCTTGGATATAACAAAGCATGTGAATAAAATGTATCTATATTGTGCCCTTTAGAACTAAATAAAAAGAGGAAGGCAAGGTAAAAAATACCAAACATTGAGGCTATATTCCAATAAAAGACAGCAGGATTTAACATAACTGAACATACCCACAATCCACCTACATCTCTCTTCTGCCCTGGGCATTTGTGTACACCAGATGCCTCTCTCTGTTTGTTTATGTCCTGCAGAAGTCAGTGAACCTCAAGTCTGTGACTGAAATCAAGTCTGTGTTGAAAGTTTTTCTGTATTAAATCCCACATAAGGGGTGAGCCTAAGGGGTGGAGCAAAAAAATAAAACGTGCATGAAAAGGAAAATCGGCCATGTTTTTACTTTTGTGTGTCCATTGTCGGCAACCTGCGAGTGTTCAAAGCACAAGCACAAGGAGGGACTTTCCCCAGGAACTTCCCACATCAATACAGCTGTGAATGTCAGAAACAGGTGGTGATGCATAGATGCCATGGAGACATCGTAGGAATCAGTCCTTGTTAGCATAGCAAACTAAAGATTTGTCCGTCTAGGACTAACCAACAGAAGTTCTGCCTCCCTTCTAGCTTCCATTGACTAGCTGAGGCTACGCATTTGCTGCCGCATCTTAGGCCATGTGGAGCATAAGCTGCCAATTCCAGCTACAAATAAGGAGCTCCTACTCAACATACAGTGGGTGTCAGAGGGATTCTGGCTAAAAGCCTTTTGAAAAACAATTAAGCTTAATATGTGTTTTCTCTCAGGTTTCACTTGATGTGAAACTGCCTGAGAGACATGTTTATATATTCACAGCACACATTAAAAGAGAACCAAAACATGGCAGAAACAGATAGCTGGGAGAAAACACGTGTCAGGAACTTCTTGAAGCTGGGCTGAAGATCAGACAAGCTTTTAAAGAAGTGCAGGGAATGCTCATTACGGACTGAGTCAGCTCAGCAGCTGCAAGGCTCCTCCCTCCCTGCTTCACTGGCTTTATTGTTGTCTTGAGCTGCTGGCAGGCACCTGGTAGAATTCTTCTTGGCCTTGCATCTGCCTCTCTGCTGGGTGCAATCAAGGCTGGGAACCTGGTGCTTCCATTGTCCTTGTGAGGTCTCGCTTGATGTGACCTCTCCTGATGGGACGCAAAGTGCAAGGGAAGCCCAAGTGCTGTGCAGACCTGACCCATGCCCTGTCCTGGCAAGATCATGACTGAGCTAAAACAAAAGAAACAACAAATGGTACTAGAGCAGTAGATGAACACTGACTTGCAAGCTTCAGATGGTTAGAACTTATCCCCATTTGGTCGCTGATGTAGACTTCCACGCTACAGCTAATATTAAGTTCAGACTGGTGTCTTTTTTGTATGCTACCTCTCAGGTCCACTTTGGGTTGGACATTCACCATAACCATGCCACTCACTGCTCCCCCAGCTGCTTAGTGCACAAATATATTCCCACCAGCATGAAATCTGCTCGTTTTGTACTGCACTTTTCCTTGTTGCTTCTTTTAAAGGTCATTTTGAGACAACAAAGACCTGGAATGTCAGGGAAAAGGCAATAGCTTTCTTTTCTTTCTCTTGTCACTTTGGACAGAAGATTGGTTGGTCTTCTCATCACGTTCCAATCTCCAAGGACAGCCTTAGTCCTGTCTGAAGCCATTGTTTTCCCTGACTGTTCTAGTTGGAGCCATAACAACACTAAGAATTAGCGGTGCTCCATGGTTAAAAAAATAATATTAAACCAAAAATTCTAGACATCAAAAAGCCTTAAACCCCAGAGATGATCAAAGAAGAGTTCTGCTCTGATCTTCCCTCACTCCTGTGAAAGAGACTGAATTTTGGCTGGCAATAACACAGAGGGTTCACCTGTCCAGCAGCAGTAAACACCTTGCAGCACGAGCCAGGAGGATGCAGCCACAGATAAGTTACATGCTTTGTCTACGGAAACCCAGGCCTTGGGTGTATACATTCATGCCTGTCTGTCCCCAGAGGTGCTGTTCCCTCTGCTAGAGAGTCCAACAGCCTTGCAGCTGTTCGCCTCTCATCTCCTGTGAAGCACAGACATGCTGCTACACCATGTCATTTACTACCTGCTTTGCCAACAACTTTGCTTTCATTTTGAAAGCACTTTAGTCATATTTTGATCTTCCCTAAGAGCTAGAAGCTGTGACCCTCGTGGTGCAAAGAGAGAAACCAAGATCTCTTGGTCCAAGTAGGAGGAAACGGACATCTGAGCCAGGGTCACCCCTTGTTGCTTTGATCTCAGAAAACCAGACATCAGTTCATTGGTGCAAAAAATCAAAACATACCACCCTAGGTTAATGTGCCCTTCCCTGGACAAACTTCACAGCACAGACATTTCATCAGAATCACAGATCTGCAATCCAGCACGTGTGTGTTAACAAGCTGCCTCTTCCCCAAGTGACTGGTACATTTGCTGGTTGCTAAATAATGCATCTCTCTCCCTCTCGCCCCAATGCCTTGCCTCATGTCATATATATGCACAAAATCATTACAGAAAAGCAGTAATTGAGTGCATTTCTGGTTTGTTATTAATAAAATCCTGAATCCTTCTTTTTGAGTGGAAATCTGTTGCATTAAGTCAGTATGTGTTTATGATTGTCCTCAAGGGTGAGGCATCACTGCTTTGACATTATGAAGTGTATTTCCACTAACGGTTGTGAGCAATGACTGGTTGCGTGGCAGAGGAGAGATGATGGCAAGTGTGCAAGCAATAATCTGTTGCAGATTCCCCCCCCCCCCCGCAAACAAAACTACATCTGTGGCAGAGTACAACTGAGTTTTGCAGCCAGACAGGAGAAATAGGAAACACCAGGAAATGACCAGATGAACCCACCAAGAGGCACATTCAGAGGTAGTTTACAATAGCAGGTAAAAATTCAAAGCCTGAAAGACAGTGTTAACATGGTTTATGCCAGAGAAGTTTGACTGCAATTTTTTTTGACTGTCTGATGTGATTGCATGTAAAGCTTGTGTATATACTACAGTGGTACAGTCCTAGGAAAGCCTCAGTTCACCTTTCCAAACAGCCCAGCAGAACACAATAGCACCATTTTAATCTGCACCAAGATTAAATCTGAGCACTCCAAATCAGACTTTTCCTTTCATTGAATGTAAACAATCAAATCTCACTGTGAAGCCCTTTCCTGCTTTACTCAGCAATGAGCTCTTACATTTTGCCTTTTATTTAATGAGCACGCTCTAATTTAAAAGATGCTTTAAACAAAAAGGTGTTTCATACTCAACAGGATGTATATGAAAATCTGTTTTATCCTGGCAATGTAGAGCTGGAAGAAATCTGACCTGAGCAGCGCTCAGAAAAAGTTTTTTGAGTGCTGAGGCCAGACCTGCCTAATCCCGAATGTATCTACTGATTTCTGCAGGGCTGGCCCAGAGTTACGTAACAGAAAATGACATAAAAATGGATATTTTGCCTTTGCAAGACTCTTTCCCCACAGGTCTCACGCTTGCAGCACTGTGCTCCAAGTATCTTCTTCCTCCTGCTACGCTCCTGCTACCTACAAGTGTCCTTCCTCAAAAACCTCCATGCCTGCTTGGAATGTTAGGTGCTTGAAAGCGTGGCAAAAACCTCCATGGTGCCAGGTTTGCTCCCCAGCTCCTGCCTTCACCAGGCACTGCCTGGGAGAGCCTCCAACCTGCTCCTGCAGGAAGTAGCCTCTGGCAGGGTGGCTCCTCCCACCCTTTCCTGCACAGCCTGGGGGAGGCAAGTGGCCCAAGAGCCAAAAGATGGCTTTAACCCTCTGGGGTGATGTCTGGAGGTCAGTGAGGGGCTGCTTGTAACATGGCATCCCGTCCGCGCTGCCTGGCTCCGTCGTTTGGCAAGCATCTTCCTCTCTGCAAAGAACTTGAGATAGTGTCAGTCATTTAAAATAACGCAGCTCACTTTCTAATCAAATCACAGAGAGGGAGGGGAGACCAAGAAAAAGAGCAGGAACTGGCAGAGAAGGCAATCACTCTGGTCTGTAAATAATTAAACGCTGAGTGGTGCTCAAATGTATATGTTGAGAAAGCTTCATTTGCCCTCCCCCTCCTCGAAGGCTAATTTAGAACATACCACAGTTTTTGCAAAGGCATTCCTGATACTATTGTGCTGCAAATCCTGTCTGATCCAACCGTCAAATATTTATGTAAACTGAAATATGTCTGGAAAGAAGTCAAAACAAAACAAATATGCCACACAATCTCATTCCCACATATCCCTCCCTCCTCATTTACATTCACACTCAACCCTTTCCAACTGGTTCCCAACTGTTAGATGATGGTTAATGAGTGATAATTGCAGATTGAGTGTACCCATAGCCTTACGTCTCACCAAATAATTTAGTCTGGAGTTTTTAGTACTTGCAAAATGCTTTTGCAGCATTTTTTTTTTTTTTGGGGGGGGGGGGGGTGGGTGAGTTGTTGTTGCTGTGTAAGTACAGTAGTTTGAAAATCTTTATTTGTTATTATTGTTAGTGTTTAGAAAGAGCTAGATTTTTTAAAAATTCAAGTGGAGTCTACTCTAGGGTCCAGGGTGTGCTCACATACCATACTCCCATACTCTCCGTCCTTGACAGATGCCAGTAAGCTCAGGCCAGATATGTTTAAAATGCAGCTACTTGTAAAACTCTTTTGCACCATTTGCAAATTGCAGCTGTCTCATTGTTTGCAGAGATACAGCCGACACATGCTGCCAGTTTGCTTCCCAGAGGACCGGCGATGCTGAGCAGCACGAAGGATCTGTGTGAAATGTGCCACATTCTCAAGTGACTCCTGTATATGACCATTCCCCTGGAGGTGATGAAAGCTTGCAATTCTATTGACTTCAGTGGTGGAGAATGCTGCCAGGGCTGCAGGGCTCTGGGTGCAACAGGCTGCTCCTTGTTGGGGGATGAGGTAAGATGACAGGCTGCGTCTGTAGTGTGCAGACATCAAGGAAGCTGTAGACCCCTGCCCAGGAAGTAGCCAAGATTATTTGTCCCTGAGCAGTCAGTGTCTTGTGGGAATATGGTGGTGTTGCATTCACGGAACATGTGCCCTCATGGCCAAGAAGGCCAATGGTATCCTGAGGTGCGTTAAGAAGACTATGGCTTGCAGGTTGAGGGAGGATATCCTCCTGCTCTACTCTGCCCTGGTGAAGCCACATCTGGAGTGCTGTGTCCAGTTCTGGGCTCCTCAGTTTAAGAAAGACAGGGAACTACTGGAGAGAGTCCAGTGAAGGGCTGTGAGGAGGGTCTGAAGCATCTCTTGTATGAGGAAAGGCTGAGGCAGCTGGGTCGGTTTAGCCTGGAGAAGAGAAGGCTGAGACGGGATCTCATCAGCACTTATAAAGATCTACAGCTGGATGTCTAGAGGATGGGGCCAGCTTCTTCTCAGTGGTGCCCAGTGTCAGAACAAGGGGCAGTGGTCACAAGCTAGAGCACAGGAAGTTTTGTGTGAACATGAGGCTAAACTTCTTTACTGTGAGGGTGATGGAGCACTGGGGAAGGCTGCCCAGAGAGGTTGTGGAGTTTCCTTCTCTGGACAGATTCAAAACATGTCTGGATATGATCCTGTGCAGCCTGCTGTAGGTGAACCTGTTTTAGCTGGGGGGTTGGATGAGATGACCTCCAGAGGTCCCTTCCAGCCCCTCCTGTTCTGAGATTCTGTGAAACCTTCAATCCAGCATTTTAAAGTGTGCTCTTACCCCTATACAGCTTTTTCAATCCCTTCTTTTGGAAAGCAGATTGCATCTGGTGCTGTTGTGGAAGGTCTGGATGACCCTGCCATGCTGACCAGCCTCAGGGAGACCATAAATCGAAGAAGCACACAATCCAAAAGCTGTAGAGGTGGACACATCCTCCTACTCTGCAGTACCAGGAGGAAAATGCTGAGCAGTAAACAGAGCTGCCCCCATGATGCTGTAATTATGATGGAGTGCTAGTGGTGACCTCAGAATAATGAGGGGAATAATACCTTTCAAAAGGGATTCTTTTAAGAGTCGGATGTTCTGATCTGCTGTTATGGGAATATTTACAAGTGAGAATGAAATTAACTAATTCTGGAATCTGTATAGCTTTGGGATGTATTTGGGAGGAGGAAACTATGTCACCAAATTGACAGTGCAACAGCAAGAATAAGAAGTAGTGGTTTACCCTATGTGACATTTTAATTTTTATAAGGGTTTCAATATGCAACATAGGTACTGGTGGGACTAAAAACTGTGACATCTGAAACACCCTAAGCTTTTTTTATTTCTTTTATTTACTTCCTTTTTTTCTTCCCCTTGTCCTTAAAAGCAAAGCTCTGCCTATGTTCATTTTTTTTAAGTTCCCCCTCCTGGCAGTCTGTGTCAGTTCCCTGACAGATACCTGAGATGAGACAGACACTACTGTAGTCAGGGTCTCCATTTTAGTTTCTAAGAGACTGACAACACAAGTACCTCACCAGTCTTTTCCTGCAGCCTAGTGGCCCTGTGACCCTGAATCTTACCTGGATGAGCATCCCAACCCTCCAAAACCAGACTGCAGAGAAAGATGCTGTGGCCAAGCTAGTTCCATAAGACAAAGTCAGTCCTTCCAAACCAGAGAAAGTTTGGTTTTGGATTAAATTTTGTTCTTTCTTGCAAACATCTCTCAGAGATTGTGATTCATCTGATTTCTGCTGCTGCTATTACTAGAATATCTTGCAAATCTTTTTTCACCACTGAAACCTCTTTGGTCATGTCTTGGTGATCTGTTAAGTGATAACTGAATAAGGATTCTAGTTATTTTTCTCCAGAGATTGTGTTATGAGGGAACATCTTTAATCTCCCATGAAATACTAGGTTTTATGAAGGATGTCTCTCTGTCAGCTTCTAGACCATCTTGAAAATTTTCTCTGCACAGACCACTCACCTCTGAAATTTCACTGTGTGGAATCCCAGAATAGCAGGGGTTAGAGTGGACCTCTGGAGATCATCTCATCCAAACCCGCCTGCCAGAGCAGGATCACATGGAACAGGCCGCAGAGGGTCGTGTCTAGGCAGGTTTTGAAAGTCTCCAGAGAAGGAGATTCCACAAGTGAAAGACTAACTGTATCAAAACTTTAAACTCCTGTCTTTCATGTCAACAGTTGTTTTCAACTGGGCTTGTTTTCCTGTTTCTCTTAGATAATATAGCAATAAAAACTGCAGTTAGCCTCAGTGGAAGCTGATAGCTCCAACCTCATGAAATGCTGAAATTGTCTGGAAAAATCTGCACCCTGAATTTGGTTAGGCAGAACTAATTAGGAAAAAGAAGGAGAAAGAGATTGCTACATTCAATATGTGATGATTAGCTGTCAAAGCAAGACCCAAAGTGGGAGTCTGAGTCTGGGTGAGGAAATGAATGTGTGTGCAATATTCCTCCTATGTATGATTATAAAATCATGTCTTTTTGAGACCTCTAACTTTTTAATCCTTCTCTTTTGGCACTCAACCTGCATTACTGAAGTGGGAGTAGACGGATTTTAAAATAACAGTTTGTAACTTTAACCCTCTTATAAATTTAGAGTTTTGTTGCCAGGTGTGTCATCTCAGTTTTTGAAAGCTCTGGAATTATTCTGATATTTATCAACTGAGTTAATAGAAATCCTTTGGTGGAAATTAGGAAAACTACTTGATGAAATGCAAAATTTTCCTTATTTTCTTATATTGGTATTACCCTGGTATAACTTCATCAGATGCAGCAAGGACTTTTAGAAACTACAGGCAAATCATATGTAATGCACCTAGACTTCATTCTGCCTTTGAAATGATAACATTTAAAGCATTCATAAGGTCTAATGCTTCTGAAGATGGAATTGGTCTATGCCTCTAAGTGAGGGGTCAGAGTAAGGAGTCATAACAGTCTGCTCTGAGAGTACTTCACTGTTACAAAGCACGAAATTGTCATGTCTTTTAAAATTAAGATAATCTCCTACTTATCTCTCTCATGCACAGTATGCCCTAATAATAGAATCAAAGTACTTCTGTCACACAGGTCACCAGATTCTGACCTGAAATATTAAAAACCCGTTCTATTTTAGATGAAATAAAAACTTCTGTTCTCTGAAAAAGTCTAGGTCAGTGAGGTTGAACAAGTACAACAGACAGCAAAAAGATGAAATGAACAAAACATTCTCAGCCACCAACACTGAATATTGATAACTCCATTAACATTCCTGATGGACTCCACACATGTGCTGTCTGTGACCAAGATGACTTGTGTCCATTTTAAGAAAGAATCTTTTAATCTCTTTCCTTTAACAATGGAAGATGGAAAGGTGCTAAGCAATTTTAATGGGAAGCAGAACCTATCAACGGTCAAGGGTCACTTGTATAATTTTCATTTCAAAGACTCATAGAGTAGTTGAAGACATATGCACATCATCTAGTTTAATCCCACTGTTCAAATAAGAGTCAATAGAGTCGAGTCAGATTTTAATACCTTCAAGGATAGATTCCACAGTATCTTTGGGCAACCTCTTCAATGCTTGATCACACGTAGAGTCAAAAGCTTTTTTTTATATTTAACTGGAATGTCTTGTATTTCATTTTGTGCCCATTGCCTCTCATACTTTCACTGGACACAAGCGATAAGAATATGTCTCTGTGTTCTCTACTCCCTCTTTTCAGGTATTTATACACATTGATAAGTTTCTTTGAGGCTATTCCCAGCTCTCTCAGTTTCTTCTTGCATGTCAGATGTTCCAGTTCCAGTCATCTTCATGGCCTTTTCCTGAACACAGCACTCCAGGTGTGTCTCACCAGTGCTCAGTAGAGGGGTAGGATCACCTCCCTCAACCTGCCAGCAATGCCCTTTCTAATGCAGCCAAGGATGCTGTTGGTTGTCCTTGCCACAAAGGCTCATTGCTGGCTCACATTCAGTTTGTTATTCACCAGGATTCCCAGGTCCTTTCCTGCCACCTACTTTATGGACAGTTGGCCCCCAGTCTGCCCACCATTTTCCTTTCCAGGTGCAGGACTTGACATTTCCCTTGTTGAATTTCATGAGGTTGCCCTCTGTTCATTTCTCCAGTCTGCTGAGGCCTACTAAATAGCTACACAACCACTCCTCCCAGTTTTGTACCATCTACAAACTTGTACTCTGCCCAATTTTCCAGGTCATTAATGACGATGTTAAAGAGCATTAGCCCATGTTTTGACTGCCAGGGTCCCCCATTAGTAATTGGGGGACATTTTGTACTGCTGAGGACAACCCTTTGAACCTGGCAGTTCAGCCAGATTTCAGTCCATCTCACGGTCCGCTTACCCAGCCTGTACTTTCTCACCTTCTCTATGAGGATGTTATAAGAGAAAGTGTCAAAGACCCTACTGAGGTCAAGGTAAACAACATCACCTGCTCTCTCTATCCATCCAAGATGGATATCCAATTGCATAAGGCTGTCAGATTATCCAGGCAAGATTTCCCCTTCATAAATCCATGCTGACAACTCACAATCATGTCCTTGTCCTTCATAGGTCTAGAAATGGTTTCCAGGATTATTTGCTCCATCACTTTCACAGTGATTGAGGTGTGGCTGACTAGCCTGTATTTCCCCAGATCTTCTTTCCTGTTCTTCCTGAACACAGGGATGAGTTTTGCTTTCTCTCAGCCCACAGGAACCTCTCCTAGTCATCATGACCTTTTTGCAGTAGGCAGGAGTGGTGTTGTAATTGCACTGACCAGCTCCCTCACCAGCTGTGAGTGCATCCTATCAGACACCATAGACTTGTATATGTCCAGTTTGTGTCAGTTCCCTACTCTGACCCTCTTTCACCATGGATGTGCTTTCCTTGCTCCGGACTTTTCCACTGGTCTCAGGGACCTGGGATTCCTGAAGGCAGGTTCTACCAATAAGAACTAAAATGGTTTTAAATGCCTCGGCCTTTTTTGTGTTCATTAATCCCGGGTCCCCTGCCTGTTCAGCAGTGGCTCCATATATTCTTTAGACTTCCTTTTGCTGCTGAAGTACCTGAAGAAGCATTTAATGTCTCACCCATTTCAAATACAGGTGGGTTTCAGCTTTCCTAACTTCATTCCTGCAAGCAGTTGCTCTTTATTTCTCTTGGGTCTGTTTACAGAATTTCTTCTAACTCAATGTCTTATGCAGTGGTCTGTGACATGGTACAGTCCCAGAAGCACCAGGCTACTTTAGATGTTATGCTTTTTCTTACAGGAAAAGGACAGCTGAATTGGGGCCTGGATGCCTTCTGCCAAATCCTGTGAAAAAGCCTGCCTTGGCCTGCACTTCTTATATGGCAACACATCATCCAGACATCAAAGGGAAGGGGAGAGGAGCACATGCAGGTGACTTTTCATTAAAATTCTCCCTTGTTTTTCACTTGGCTCAGACAAGCTATCTATTATGTGCTCTTGGCTCTCTGACCACCTGGATGCAATCTGTTCTTGCATTCATAGCATTTTACCTGGTCCTGGCACAGGGATTTTGAGCAGCAAGACTGGCTGGAAAAGAACTGAATTTCATCAAAGATTTCAAAGTTTCTTCAGTTAGTTTTTCATTCTCTTTTGGAACAAAACTGAGACTTCATGGATTTGTAGCTCAAACTGGCCTTAAAATAGCATTTTCCCTTCTTATACAATGTCTTATTATTTTCCTTACTTTTCCTTACTTTACATGAAGAAAAAACAGTGGAAACGTAACATGTGACATTACTGAGGTGACCAGTTTGCTCTGTCACTGATCCTGTAATTCCTATGTGTTTTTAGAATACTCATTATCTGGAAATCATTTTAGTCTTTCCTGTTTCTTCACTTCTTATTCTCAGGAAGGTAATTTCTGCCAAACTCTTCCACTGCCACACATTTTGCTTTAAACATTCAGACAGTGATGTTCCCAATATACTTGAGTTCCTCTAACATATGCAAAATATATTCTACTGGTGGTACCTCCTTATTATTGTCTTAATTTTTAGGCAGCTACTGCACACTGACATTGCGACTTCACTGATGTGACCATGCTACAAAATAAATCTTGTTCATAGTTATAGGAAACAGCAGTGCAATCCTAAGCTTTGCATGCTTAATGAGCGCCTTCCACCTATTTGAAGAGTGCCTTTGGAGCAGAATGTTCAAATGCAATCCCCATTCCCTGCTAAAAGCACCAAGGCTTGCTTCCTCCTCAAAGACTCTGCTACCCCTGCAAACTTTGCTCCTTTAGATGATGGGAAAGATACTTTCCTTAAATTTGTGCTCATTCCAAGACCCCACATGAAATGTCAATATCTGCAGAATGTGCCAATGCTCACAATGAGATAGTTTCCAATAAAAGTTTTAATCAAATTGGAAAACAGCACTGGCATTTAAATAACAGTCATTAGGATCTTGTTTTAAACCTTCTTTGGAGGTGAATAAAGGCAGTTCACTCCTTTCTACATTATTGTTTTTGGTTATCTGCAAGATCATAAATACAACTTTCTGTTGTTTTAACCTTAGCATTTGAAGATTCTATTTGGAACTGGATTTGTTAATAGTTACTTCTCTGTTCACCTCAAATACCCTCAGAAGGGACATGCACTTTAAAATCTCCAAGACTCCTTTAAACTAACTTTCAACATGTAATTCATTGCGTGGCAAGCTTCAGCTGACAAGTTGTAGGTGTGTGAAGACTACCTGAAACTAAGATGACATTAAAACTGTCTTCTTGTCTTGTAGCAGCAAAATCATTAGTCTCCATTAGTCATCAACTAATTGCTCCCTGTATTTCATGTTTCCATTTCTAATTTGGAAGTTGTGCTGCACAGCAGTAGATGAATCATTATGGACTCAAGTCTGGTTTATATATATATATATACATACATACATATATATATATATATATAACTTAATAATACTTTTATGGATTTAAATTTAGTTGCAGAAATAAAGTTTTGCCATTCACCTTTAGAAATTTCTGTGAGGTAAACCCAGCGCTTTAACAAGAATGATAATACATGAAGACTAAATTAGATAGAAACAGGAAAGGGAAAGCCAGAAGACTGCAAATGAATAGAAACATCAAGTTGTCCTCTAGACCTCATATGAAAACAATCTTATCTTGTCCTATCTTTGAGCTTTTATTTGTAATCAGATGAAATAGACTAAATGAGTGATGAGCACACCCAGCTCCCACACTGGGGGACATCTATTCACTACCATGATACAAGCTTATAATGTACGTGATATCCTTCATGGTCATGGCAGAAATTGTTTGAATGCATGGATTCCTTTATGAAAAAAAAACCAGTTAGACTGGGTCAAAGTAAAAAGACTCCTACCTAAGAAAAAAATAGCCTTTTTTCGTATCAATAGGATTATTCTTGGCATAACAGGAAATGATACGCAGTACTGTGCTATTCTGACATGCTTCAGATGGTATTGTAAAACATGAGGCCAAACAATGACTACAAACAGTGATCTGGTCTTGCTTATAGAACAATAATCCTCTCAAAATATATTGCCTGGTGTGCAGTGCTGCTCTTGTAGCAGGGAATTTATAAACAGAGCTTAGAAAGCAACTGTGCCAGTGCATTAACTAGGATCCAATATGAGAGCTCCAGTGAGGTCTGGGGCTCTGCAGTTCTTTCATAGCTGAGAGGGAAACATTACTGGAAACATGTTCAGTTTATATCCCTGTAAACAGCTTTCTGTGCTACGCATAAACAAACTGGGAGACACACTTTCCCCATGGCTCTTTGGCTAGTTGTAATCCATTTCATCTTCTGTGGGGCATTTGTGAAATAGGGACAGCAGAAGCATTTCCATGAAAGTCAGTGATTGCCTAATCCCTTGTAAGTGTGCTTTTCAGAAGTTACACCAATTTCAGCTTTTCTTTAGTTTCTGAACGTTTCAGCAAATCTTCATTTTTGGCTTTGATCTGCAGACCTCTCTAATTCCATTGACTGAGACTGGGGGGGAAATAGGTTATGTGACAACCAGAAATGTTTGGTTTGGTGATTCAAAGATAAAAGGAGGCTTAAGTCTACTCTGCATGATATACCTTGGACCCAGACTACTTGGGTGTATGCATGAGGGGTGAATGAATACATCTATAACATTAGTAGCCTGACACGGGAGCAGGGAGGATGTGCTTTCATACAGGTTTATATAACCAGGAGGGAGCACAGAAGTAGGGCAAAGGAAGGAAGGGAAGGGGGGATGGGACCTCTTTAGGTTTCCCTCAGTTTCAATTTCCTGTTATATCTACATGTATGCTGAAATGATTTAGAGACTGTGATGATTCAGGGCACTGACCGTTTTGATTCCAGAAGTGTTTTTAGTTGGAGATGCATATAAATAAGTCTTTTCTTCACTCATGGAGGTGGAGCTATGACAGGCAAGAGACTTTTCAAGAGATTTTAATTACGGTAAAAGGGATCTCAAGAAATTTATGAAGCTAGAAAAGAAATTTTATCAGCTCCTTTCATTTCACACTCCCCACCTTTAACTATTTCAGTTTTCAAACAATCTATAATACAGGAGACCCTGAAGAGAGAATACAAAGGCAGGCTGAAAGAGGTGGGCTTGTTCAGCCTGGAAAAGACTCCAAGGAGATCTTATAGAAGCCTTTCCAGTACCTGAAGAGGTCTACAGGAATGCTGGAGAGGTACTGTTTATCAGGGAGTGTAGTGGTAGCACATGGGGTAATGGGTTTAAACTAAAGAAGAAAGATTTAGATTAGACATTAGGAAGATATTCTTCCCTGTGAGTGCAGTGAGGCCCTGGCACAGGCTGCCCAGGGAAGGGCAATGTTCAGGGCCAGGCTGGATGGGGATAGTGGAGGGTGTCCCTGCCCATGGCAGGAGGTTGGAACTAGATGGGCTTTGAGGTCCCTTCTAGTCTTTGATTCTGTGAGGATAAATCTGTTGTGAAGAAGGCAGCAATGATGTGAATTTGGCAAAATAAAAAAATTCTGGAAAATAAAGATTCGGAGATAATTGTTAAGTAAACAGAAAACCTGATGTGAAATACTGAAATATTTTTGTTTAAATGCTGTGCATGTTAAAAAACTCACCATCTTTTCAACCTGTAAATAAATCTCTCCATGAAATGTAGAAAGAAGATCCCACCCAACTATTAAGAGATTGTACATGAACACAGAAAAAGTTAGCGCAGCTAACACAACATCCTGCTTGCCAAGATCATCTTGCTCTAATTCTCTTGTCAGCAAAACCACTTTATAGAAGAACTATTAACTCGCAATTTGTTTACTTGATGTTTTTTCTTCCTAGCAATTTCATAATTTTGATATTCTTTGGTGGCTTTTTTTCCAGTCCCAAAGCACTAAGAAATTCAGTTGAGGCCACAATAAACTAAAACAAATCAATGCGTGTGAATGGCCACAAATGTCACATTGCTTATCTTGCTCTGTGAAACACTAAGCAGCTGCTGGCTTTTAACAAGGGTGAAAAACAAAGCTCTGTTAGTATTCCTGTGCACAACTTGTTATTTCGCTTAGCAGCTGATTTTGGAAAAAGAAAGAAACAGAACTGATCTGATGTCTTTCCTCTCCAGATCAACCCACATCCTTCCTAGGACAGGAAGAGCAGGTGAATAGGACACAGGACATTTGCTGCTTCTATGGCTACAATTATGTAGTTTATTCCATAGCTTCCCCAAGAATGGTAACGGACTCCAACGATGTCATTAGTTCAGCTGAAAAGTGAAGATGAGAGAATCTGCTGAGGCATTTTGCAGAGACACACCAAGAGTTGAAAAATCACTTCTACAAAGGGACTGTTTTCCTAGCTCTGTGAGTAAATCTGTAGGGACCAATTGTCTCCTCAGATGTGTGGTTTGTCCTCACATGGAGAAAAGCAAGTTGCATCTGGCTTGCTAGAAGAAATGCAAGGCAGAGGGGAAGCAGGGTCCGAAGAGAGCACCAGCACAGCAGGGGAAGCATAGCCTGAAAAGGCAGGCATGCAGCAGGCACTGGGAGCCAGAATCCCGTGCACCAAAAGGGCATGTGAGGGAAATGTTTTTTATGCCAGGCTGATATTAGAGGCCCTTCACTTTCCCCCATTTTACAGATTCCCACAGCAGCTGCATGATGGGGACAGGAATTTTCTTCGCAATTCTATCCTACATCCAGTGTTAGATCCACCTACCTGGACCCATCTCCTGCCTACCAACAGAGGAAGAGTAATGTGGTGAGGACTTGGGAACCTGCCACTGACCCCTCAAAATGAGAACTGTAGTGTAGATTGCCTTAGGCATATGAAGCCTCAACCTCGAGGTGCACCTAGCTAGGAGTGGGAGGAAGGAGCTGGAGTTGCTATAAAAGGTGTCTGTAAACATCATCACACATAATAAACTAAGGTAGGGAGCTTGTAAAACAGGGTTAAGGTGCTGTTAATCCACAGACAAACTCCTTGGAAGTAAAGCATTGATGTCTGTTCATTGCAAGGCATATTTTGGAAGTTTGAATGAGAAAGGAAGGATCTAGGTGCTGATTGTAAGCACATACATGAACTCTGTAGTCTTCTCTGTGACCAATAGCTTGCTCCCAGGTGAAGGAAGTGACGTGGTTGAGTGGCCGTCATGAAAGCAAGGGTTACTAGATATGTGGACTTCCCAGACTCTATTTCTGTCTCTGCCAACATAGCCCAATCTCTTTAGCTCCTTATGCCTAGATATAGAATGCTGCTGCATTCCTGAGACCTACTGTTGAATTTTTTTTCTCATTATTTTTATTATGAGGTGCAGTGATGCAATGATGCTTGTGTACGGACAAAGGACATGCTGTCATGGCATCTGCGACCCCAGTGACTCATCACAGAGGACACCTGCATTTCACCACCCCCACTCCCAGGTCTACGATTGCTTTGCTGAACTTTCACTTCGAGGGTGACATTCAACACATGCTACTGTAGATGTCACCCACTTCTTCTCAACTTTCAGCTCACCAGTGATGCCTGCAAACCCCCCATGTGCGGAGCCTGAGCCACCCACTTCAAGGAAAGGCATGTTTGTAGGACTAGCTCATGCAACCACCAGAAACAAGCAACTAATTTCATATGCTTCTCCATGATCTACATTAGCTACAGAACAACGTTTTTTATTTCCTGGACGTTTCTGGGTAGATACCTTTTCCTTGAATCCCTTTTGTTGAGCAGAGCCGCAGTGGTGCCGTATTAGAAACTGAGTATCCCTTTGGTTCGGTGTGCTCAGCTCTCACAGAAACTGCTTTCTGGAGGGGCTCCCAGAGTCAGGAAGCTTGTATTTACCTTCATATCATATAACTGTTATTAATATAGCGTAGTGGGTATGCTTAAATTTATAGTAGATCAAAAGTTTCTGTGGTGTGGTCCTGTAAATTTGCCCTGTACACAGAAGTCAGTTGAGTCAGCTTTCACCACTTCAAAACCAAAGCAGGGATGGAAGTGCTTGTTTTGGGCATTTCCCAGAATACAAAAATAGTAGCAATAAAAATATATAATGCGTATAGTGGGCTTATGTCTGGGGATGCAGCTGAGGCTGGGCGATATGCACATATTTCATCTTTCTTTCAGAGGGAAATATGTTTATTCTTTGAGGCTGTAGAGGAAACTAGTGGCTTCTCATTCTGAACCAGAGTTCAGCTAATTGTTTTGTAATGAAAGATGCATTATACTATATCTGATAAATGTAATATCCTAAGCACCATAAGGTTTAGAAGGCAGCTGACAATTCTTCTGCTTTAAAGTGCTTGGGATTTGCAAGCAACTGAGAAAGGAGTACAGTGTTGCCTTTGTGAATCCTACCTGTCTCTGAAATTGTTTGGATTTGAGTAAGTTAGAAAAAAAATCCTGAGGTACTAAAGAGGTTTTAATAGCATATATTTGAAATGGTTATTAAGGGAGAAAGGGAGACATCAATTACACTATGGCATCAAAGTTTTAAAAGTTAATTGCTTTTCCCGTCCCCCTATCAGGCAGGTATTGCTCGGATATAATGGAAGAGGGAGGTAGTGGAATTTGAACAAAAGCAGCACAGGGTTTGATTGCAACTGGTCTCTGTTCAGATGCTTCTTCCACAGCTATGTAAGATGAAGAAAGACAGCAGAGATGGTGTCAACTGAGAGCTTGCTTTGCCTGACACACTGGAAAAATCGTTCGATACTGGTTCATCTCAGCAAAGCTGTTACCCTTTGAAAGATAGAAGGGTCAGCTGGGGTTATCTGCTGCATAAGTACTGACTGCACAAATTCCTGGGAGGGATCTTAACTCTTGCATCTTTCCTTCTGAAACAATGATATTTGGGCCTTTGTTTATGAATCTGCCAGCTATGAGTCAATCCTTTTCTTCCTAACAACGTTCCAGATGGGTGAGCATCCCGCTGATGGAGAGCTCTGGGTGAGTAGCCTTCTGTGTTACTCCAATAGAAGAGGTGTGCTGTATAATTTTGCTGCTTGCACAGCGGTGGATAGGCGGTTAAAGAAAGCTGCATATGGACCAGGCTGATAACTGACTGGAATCCAAATGGAAGTCAGCATGTTCTACTTCTCTCTCGCTCTCTATTGCTATAATTGAATACTTCTGGAAGGCTGTAGGTGAGAAAGATAAATAAAGAATAATAGATAGTGTTAGCAAGAAATGTAAATTCACTAAACTGAAACAAGGGAGCTTTTCTGAATGGCATAGCCTATATCTGGCAGTGTCTTCTGCTGTGAATGTAAGCAGTCATTTAAATCATGCTTGGGTTTCCTCATTAGAAACTTGTTTGTAACAGTAACAAACAGCCCTTATAGGCATTTAATGCTGTGGCAGCTACTTTTTTAACACTAAAAGTAACCTGTTTATGGCATTGTTAGGCAAAATTGTGTCTGTGCCAGGTGCAGTGAGATATGATGCCTGGCATCCTGTTAACAGATTTTAAATCGGGTTCTGTCTATCTGACACAGTGCTGCTGACCTGAACATTTTGCTGTGGGTCAAGTTTTGGAAATAAATAATTGTAAATTAGATTACTTTATATGGGTAATGTCACCCTGATGCAGTCCTCGCTGCATTTAACTGCAAAATGCAGCAGTGATTAATAATATGGATGGCTCTTTAATGTCAATAATTCATTCTGTTTGAACTGTTATGAGTGGTTTTGGCATTTTGATAGTTTCTTGATGTCTAAGAAGCCAGGGGGAGATGGACCATTAAATTGAGTGTATTATTGATTGCTTTAGACTAAACAAAAATGGGATAGAAAATTAAGTCTTAACTATTTTATTCTGAATGGGTATAGTTGAAACCTGAGCTTTTCTGAGGGTTTACTAACATATCTACCAATAAGTCCTATTTTTCTCCTTCTTGAGTGAGAACTGAGCAATACTGAGGAAGAAATTCATTTGAATGCAAATTAAATTTTATTTTTTAATTAGAATTTAGTCTTTCAGATAATGTGGATCTTTTCTGTGCAAATAGTTACCTTCACCATAGTTCTCAAGGACCTAAGATGATTTTTTTTTTAAAATCAGCTTTACTGTGAGAAAATTTAGCCTTTTCTTGTCAAATCAAATATGTGCTTTATGGTAGATAAGAACTTATATCCTGAACTCATGATCCCAAATCACATCCCTGCTGTCAGATAAAGAAGAGACCTTAAGTCTCCCAAATTGTAAGAATTTGCCTATTCAGAGTTGGGTTGAAACTTATAAAATTACAACATGACAATTTTTCCTTTTTAGCCACTTCTATTCCTGCATGAAGTCTTGCAGTGTCCAGTGTTGGTACTCAGTTTTCTACATCAAGATGTGCTGAAGGAGTGGAAGGAAATAAACCAGAATTATCTAGAAATATTTATTATAGTATATCAGTAAATTTATGCAACATGCTTTTTCTCACTAGAGATTGCAAGCTTTTTTATAGGGACTAATAATCTAAAACACGTCGATAATCAGGCTGCTTTTCAGTAGAAAAAACGGTTTAAGAAAAACTGATGTTGATGTTTGGATAAAATCTTCTTAATCAACTCTGAAAATAAAAGTGGCATTCCTGAGCTGTGTGAGCTTATACCACATTATTATTGGTTCAAGGTGTGCTACAAGTGAGAAACGGTCTGTGCTATCAATAATGCCAATGTGATAGATGATTCTCTATATTTCATTATTTGTGATCTGTATTACAGCATCTGAGCAGCCATCCTTTAATTGCTTCAGAGCATTTTAAATTCCAGTTAGACTTCATAATTAGGCAGCTCCTGATCTTTGAATTGCTCTTCAATTCCGCATCACTAAAATAACAAGAATCGAACAGGAACCTGATAAGTTATGCTGTAAACAAGGCAAATTTGCCTTAACCTTGTATTACTTGTCAGCTGAAACCAGAGGCATGCTTCTCACCAGACTCTTGTGCCATTGCAGGGTTGCTGGAGCTCCAGATGTAAAAGTATGGGGAGGCTGTGAGAAACTTCCTTAACTCCATTTCACAGCACACAGAACCTTTAATACACTGACATATGCACAGCTCTTTCTTCACTGCACAGGGAGCTCAGAATAGACCTTCTGGGAGAACCTCAGCTGATGCCAGAAATCTGGATGCGCCTGACTCACATTAAGAAACAGCACAGAGTTATTACACACTGCAAGCAGGATCACATTTTCCCGCAGCACTGGGACTGGCCTGCAAAATGCCACCATCTCCTAAAATGAACTGTGGCTAAAAGCAAATTTCAGCTCTTGCTGGGACAGCTGTCAGCCACCTCTTCTTCTGACTGCAAGAGACATTACTTCCTCTCGGAGCAGTTGCTTTCCCCGTGTCAGCAGAATAGTGACAGGTCATGGGTTGAAATTATTGCAGATTTTGCATCTATTTTCGCCACTTTCCAGCCTGAGTTGTTTCAACACCTTTGACTGGGTTTTCAAGGCTTTGTGTGAAACAGTAGATGTGATGAGATCTTCAGGATAAAGGTTGCTGCAGCACTTTCAATAAAAGGCTAAAATTTGCACCAGGTGTAAGTTTAAATAAACAGTGTGATTGCCTTCTTTATTTCCTCAGCTATTTCTCCAGAGCCCAAATTTTTTCTGAGGATATTTTTTTCTTTTTATTTGCAAGAAATTAGTGATCATCCAGTGAAGGATGATTTGGTAGTATGAAATGTCTCTAAGCAACAAATCATCAACACAGGCTCTTTCTGTACTTTCATGGAAGTGTATTAAACTAAAATTAACTGCATCAACAGCAACATGATCAACAGGTCAAGGGAGGTGATTCTGCCCCTCTGCTCTGCTCCTGTGAGACCTCACCTTGAGTACTGTAGCCTGCTCTGGTGTACTCACTACAAGACTGACAAGAGCTGTTGGAGTGAGTCCAGGAAGCCACGAAGATGACGAGAGGGCTGGAGCACCTCTCCCATGAAAACAGGCTGAGAGATTTGGGGTTGTTCAGCCTAGAGAATAGAAAACTCCAAGGAGATCTTAAAGCAGCCTTCCAATACCTGAAGACGCCTACAGGAAAGATGGAGAGGGATTGTTTATGGGGGCGTGGAGTGACAGCACAAGGGGTTTAGACTAACAGAGGTTAGATTTAGATTAGGTATTCATTGTGGTTTAGGACCAGCCCCAGCTGAGCACCACACGGCCGCTTGCTCACCAACCTATCAATGTCAGGATGTGGAGGAGAATGGGGAGAAAAAGGCAACCTGCATGGGTTGGGATAAGGATAGTTTACTGGGAGAGCAGAGGGAGGGAGAAATAACAGCAGGACTTGCAACAGAATATACACAACTGGTGGTACACAATGCAGTTTCTCACTGAAACACACAACTCAGACCGTACAACTCAAACCCATCCACAAGCCAAATCATCCCTAAGCCGCATATTCTGGAGTCACATTGCCCCTCCCCAGCTAGCCCCCTTTTATACTGAGCATGATATCACAGTATGGAATGTGCCCTTTTGTTAGTTTGTGTCACCTGTTGCATCTGTGTCCTACACCAACTTCTGGTAAAAGTTAACTCTATCCTAGCTGAACCCAAGACAACATTAGGAAGAAATTCTTCCCTGTGAGGGTGGTGAGACCCTGGCACAGGCTGCCCAGAGAAGCTGTGGCTGCCCCCTCCCTGGCAGTGTTCAAGGCCAGGCTGGATGGGGCTTTGGGCACCCTGGGCTTGTGGACAATGTCTCTGCCCACGGCAGGGGATTGGAACAAGATAAGCTTTGAGGTCCCTTCCAACACAAACTATTCTGTGAGTCAAAGACCATGTGATTCTATGAGCTATGACTACCCATGGCTGAGAGTTTTCTGAAATCTTGGAATGCTATTGAAGCAACACTGAACTGAGATGCTCCACAAGAATGTGTAATTGATGACAGTCCCTGGACACAACAGAAACATCAGTTTTAAGAAGCCAGGACATTTCATGTCAATGCCAGAATAACAACTTCCATTTTTCTACTATATATTGTGTAATAGATGCAAACACTAAAGCCAAAGGTAACCATTTTGGAACCACTTTTAGACACAAATATTTTGTTTCATGAGAAGGGTATTGGAGAGTATAAATTTTTGTCCCAGATGGGTAAATAGCACATTGACTCTCTGCTCTGACATCTTGTCTGATATAAACTAAGTTCTAGATGAATATTAACTGTTTACATTGAAATAGAGTTCTTACGTATGACTAGAATTATTCTTTGATGATTAAAAATGCTCCATTTGCAAGCACCCTATTTGCAACCACTCTTTTGATGAAACAAGGTCACTCATCCCTCATCAGAAGAAAGTGAAAAGGTCAGTGGAGTAACAAATATACAACAAATTCCCCCTGACAGAATGGGTATGGCAAGAAGGACAGACCTTATTCTTTTAAAGTATATAGTGCCAGTGCAATTCCAGTTATGTTAAGATTTTTGCTGCCAGACAAAGACACTATTCAGCGTTAGGACTGTGGACATTTTCTGTTTTCTTGCCTTTTTCTTTTGTTATTGTTGGTTTTCTTTTTGTTGTTCTTTTTTTCAAATGTTAAAGACAAATATTAAGAGTAATTTCATCATTCTCCCAAGTCTTGTTATTATCTTTCTGAGTAACTGTAGTTTCTTTCCTTCACCTGGTTTCTGTTTCAGTTTCCTATAGAAACTGAGGGCAACATTTATCTGTACTGTTGAAGATGTTATAGGAAGGTAAGCATCTGCCTTCTTCCACAAGACCTTGAATTCTCCTACATTTGTTAAACAGCAGTGTGAACTCTTTGAACAGAACAGTTAACACCCAACACATGACTATCAAGCTGAGCAAGCATCAGTAAAGTCCTGTCTGAGGTGGAAGAAAGTGTTATTTTTTGACTGTAACTCCACAATTATAGCCCTCCAGGAAACAATATGACTGAAAAAATCAAAATAGAACAGTAACTTCATGTCTTTGGGAAATGATCTTTTACAGCTGTATCATAAGTAGGCCTGGAAAAATAATGATAATTTGTAGTGAGATTTTGAGAGACTTCTTAGTGGAAGATTCCTTAGCTGTGTCCATACCTGTCTTTACCTTTTTACAGACATCACATTTGTCTCATTACAGGAAACCAAACTGCAGGCTCATTAGCAAGATAACTTTAGCCTTTTAACCGTGAAAATAGAATAAACTTCCTTTGGGGCAAAAATAAGTGACTAGTTCAATAAATCCTTCACCATCCAGTCAATTAAAAATACCACAAGCTATTAAGTTTTTCCCCCTTTTTTTTGTGTTTCTTATGAGATTATTTTTTCCAAGGTTCAGGAAAATGAAATTCCCTTGCAAAGAAGCAAACTATTGCCAGGGAAGCTGTGTCCAGCTTTCGCCACAGAAACTGTTATGGTGCTTGTCCCTTTTACACAATGTCCAAATGTCCCATGTAAAACCACTTATCCAGAATTTTCCATAATTTCAGATTTTCTTGTGAAGATGGTGTTTTGTAAATTATTTTTAAAGGTATTTTTGGGATGAGGCAATATATGAGCCAGGGAGCCTGCTTTGGCGGGGGTGTCCGACCCAATGATCTCTCGAGGTCCCTTCCAACCCCTATGATTCTATGATTCTATGATTCTATGGAGCACTATTAATTTTCAACTCTCCAAATGACCAGGAACATTTGAGACTTTCTGTCAAAACAGTGGAAAATTACACCAGTGCAGGTGTTCAAGCCTGACACCTTGTTCCTGTACACCCAGGGAAGGTGAGCTCACATCTGGGCACAGTCATGGCTCTCTGAAATGCCTGTTATCACTGCTGATGCAAGGGCTCACACAGATGACCACAATTGAATATTCATGTTTCTGAAGGCATATGAAGACATCAAATATTGTTGCTAGCTTTGCTATTTTCTCATATATAATGTTTGAAAAACAAGAAAAAGATCACTGGAAATGGCCAATTACAGTTGGAGAGCTAAACATGTTTTAGTATTAATCCCTTGCTAACTCTTCAAAGCATGTATTTATGTCAACATAGATACGATCAGTGTTAGACCAGTTTTTAGAGCAAACAGTCTTCAATTACTTCATTGAATTTCTAGATGTGTGTCCCACAAATCTGTCTAGATTCACCCTTGCTTTGATATTCTCCCTAACAATTAAGTGTCTTCTCCTGGGGTTAGCAGCTGCTTTTAAAATAATAGATGAGGGATTACCATATCTAATGGTCAATCTCAAAACTTGTTTTGATCTCCTCTGCTGTTTAAAAAACAAAATTCCAATTTGGAATCCAATTTGAGTCTCTGAAATGTAAATAACTGAGGTCTATGGGGAAGGGAGCAAGTACTCCTAGATGATTAATGATTACAGCAAAATTAGTCTGGCTGCATTACTGTAAATGATGCTACAGTGACAACAGAAAGTATCTGGCTTGTGGTGCTTGATGCCATATATCTAAAATTATTTAGGAAAAACAAGGATGCAAGTTCACTTTGTGTCTGATCAGGAACTTTATTTTCTTAGACACTGTAATAAGCAAGACCACCCAGACACTTACAATGTCAGATTAAAGTCACTCTGCAACTAAGCAGTAAAGCCTTTGCAGCCTCATTCATGTTGGCAGTTCTTCATCCTTGATCACATTATTTAGCACTCACCCATGATGGGGAAAAACTGAATCCTGGTGGTGGCCATAGTGCAGAAGGTGATGTACAAGGACAGTCTATATAAGTGATGATGCCTTACACACTGAATTAACCAAAGCAAGTCTTCAAAGTAACGACTTCATAACCTCTGTTTCAAATCTTCTAAATTCTGACACCTTTACAAATTCTCAGCATCCTCTTCTTCCAGTCAAGAGGGTTGCTTAACCTGCTGAGTTACAGAGAGACACCATTTCCCATGTTTGCATTATTAAGAGCTAATAATGCATCATGTTTAATTCTGCAGTTAGAAACAAACCAATGTTAGTCTGAGAGCTAAATGTAATATGATGTGCACAGAATTGAAATAGCTTTGCAGCACAACATAAAGGAGCCTGGTCTGTATCCATCACTAGGGATTTGATCAACAAACAATTTTGGAAGGCACACAACAGGTACTATCTTTGCTACAAAGAGTCAGTACTTGTGAAGATATATTGCACCAAGATAGCAGACACTGGATAGGTTATGTAAAGGACAATGTTATGATGTTCAACGAGGCTTAGTCCTGGGTCCCAACAACTCCATGCAACACTACAGGCTGGGAGTGCTGGTCAACAGCCAGCTGAAGATGTATTTCCAGATGGCCAAGAAGACCAACAGCATCCTGACTTGTATCAGAAATAATGTAGCCAGCAGGACCAGGGAAGTGATTGTCTCCATGTATTGGGCTCTGATGAGGCCACACCTTGAGTACTGTGTTCAGTTTTGGACCCTTCACTACAAGAACATTGAGGTGCCAGAGCATATCCAGTAAAGGGCAACAAACACGGTGAAGGGTCTAAAGCACACATTTTATGAGGAGCAGCTGTGGGAACTTGGATTGTGTAGCCTGAAAAAAAGGAGGCTGAGGGAAGACCTTATCACACTCTACAAGTACCTGAAAGGAGGTTGTAACAAGGTGGGTGCTGGTGTCTTCTGCCAAGCAGTAAGTGATAGGACGAGAGGAAATGACCTCTAGTTGACCCAGAGGAGGTTTATATTGCATATTAGGAAAAATTATTCATTGGAAGGGTTATCAGTCATTGAAAGAGCCTGCCCAGGGAAGTGGTCGAATCACTGTCTCTGGAGGTATTTAATAATGTGTAAATATGGTGCTCAGGGACATAGTTTAGTGCTGAACTTTGTAGTGTTAGGTTTATGACTGTGCTCAATGATTTTAAAGGTCTTTTCCAGCCTAAATAATTCTATTCCATGATTCTACTGACATTTTGGCAAAGTGACTTTTACCAAGGTTAGCCAGAGGGTGACTAATCAGCAATGAAGTGTCCCTGCCCATGGCAGGGAGGTTGGAACCTGATGATCTTTAAAGTCTCTCCCAGCTCTAACCGTCCTATGATTCCATGAACCATAGTGAGAAAAAAACTACGTGTATATACATCCACATATATACACTGCATGATTTTCATCACATGAGAAGCCAACACAGCCAGCACTTACAGGCAGTATCAAAGATCATAGAATCATTGAATCATAGAACCATTTGGGTTGGAAGGGACTTCAGTAAACAGTCCTTCTCCAACTTTCCTGTAGGCCCCTTCTAGTATGGGAAAGCTGTTGTAAGGTCTCGTCAGAGCCTTCTCTTTGCCAGACTGAACAAACATTCTCTCAGTCTGTCTTCGCAGGAGAGGTGCTCAGCCCCCTCATCATCTTCAGGCTCTCATCTGGACTGACTCCAGCAGCTCCATGTCTTTCTTGTCCTGGGGACCTCACAACTGGACACAGTGGGGTGTCATGAGATTGGAAGGGAAGAGAATTATCTCCCTTGACCTGTTGGTCACGTGACACAGTCTTTTTCTTTACAACTCTACCACTTTTTCTATTGAATGATGGAGAAAGGAAGCTAGCAGGAACTTGCTGAGTAATGGAAAGTCTGGACAAGTCAGGCACACCCAAAGCCCTTCTCCTCCACTGGAAGTGGCAGATGCCGGGAGTGGGAAACATAGACCATCCCCTCTAAAGTTTTTTTCCCAGTCTTATTTTCCCCTGCTTCTTCCCTACATGCAAGAGCCACACCACTTCAGCGCTGAGGCAGTGACTTCTGCAGATCTGTTCTGCTGACACTCCAGCTGCCCAGCTCTGCTGTCACCCCTGCAGCATGGACCTCACCTGTCCCTTCATGCGCTCTTCAGACAAAGCTCGAGGAAAACCAGTAAAATTTGTGCTTTATTCACTGTAGACGATGTACTTGTAAAATAAAGTTGCTGGGGCTTAGGCATGACCTCCCTTTCAGACTCTGAATGTTCACTGTCTGCGTGTGAGGGGACAAGGGTTCTTACGAGAAACAGCATCACTCCAGGGGTTCTACAGGACGAGCAGCAGATTTGAAATTCTTACTGGTTGAAACTTTTTATAGTATCACTTCTGCTCTGCACTCATGTCTAAATGTAGAATGGAGCAGCACAAAACTCTTTCCCACAGCCACCTGGCTTAGTCATGGAAGAAGGCCAAGGGAAAGCTATCGGAGACAAGTGGAGGGTTGCAAAAGGGGCTCCAGCAGACTTTTCACAGACTATTAAAAAAAGTACATTCCCAGGAGGTTGATTTTTCTGCTCAGGCCCCTCCATACAAATTCAGAAGGAAGTTTTCCATTTAAGAGGGGAAATAGGCAGGACAGGAACCCAACTGCTCTCTGAATAGCAGCTATACCATGAATGATTACTTGCTATCTTCATCTATGGACAAAATGATTTCTATTGATTTAAGTATCTCCCAGATGGCTGTCTTAACAACACACATACATAATATGCACTCAAGATTCATCACCTCCTCATTGATTTCTTGGCCTAGCTGTCATTTCTAAGTGGTTCTGCATCTTGGATCTGTTGTGCACATTAGGTGAGTAACCACTTGAACTTTCATTGAACTGCTGTTCCTCAGGCCACCCCTTCCTGTTACTAAGAAGAAAAATAATTGCTCCTGTGCTTTCATAATAACAAAATAATGCTGCAGTAGCTGCAGTGAACAAAAATGCCACTTCATGTCTTGATGTTTCTGTATTTTACAGCTGAATGCCCTAGGAGAGCTGCCAGACAGTCACCCAGGACCTGGATTTTCAGTGTCTACCTGTGTCATCATACACCTGGCTTCTGAAAAAAGAAATAAAAGACAAACAAGCCTGTGAGTTTTGATGTAAGTCTGACCCACTTGCTCTGCATGCAACAGGCAGGACAGTGCAGCGGAGCCTACAAGGTCTTCTGTTCATGCAGAAGAAAGAACTTGAAAATACATGGTATTCAGCTAGAAACACAATGGTAATGCACAGTTCAGGAAGCTATTAAGAGAGATGGAATTTAGTACATCCTGATTTTTCAATTCTTGAGATATCTTATACTGGAGATACAAGTTCCAATGTGCATCAGTAGACCAGCATTGCTGCAACTTGCAAGCCTATTTGGAAACTACATGTTAAAAGCATACTCTCAGTTTATCCAAATCTTCAGCACATCTATTGTGCTCATGATACAAAGACGATAGTAGAACATACCACTTTCATCTACCAGGTTACCCACATATAGAACAAAAGCAGATTCGGGAAGCATGAGAACAGTTTCATTAAGGGCAACTGAAAAACTACAATCCATTTGATTTCGCAGCGTGAAATCGTCAGGCCAAAGAAGAGTTGAATTCCAGTGTTTTTTAGATTAATTTTGGAAATTTAGCCCTGTGTTCCCTGACTTCTACTGTATGTTCAACCTCAGTTCAATATCTATTCATTTTTGCAGCCTGTGCCCAAGATCTCTAGCTACCCTCACTCTGCAGCACCCTGAAATAACCCAGAAGCCAGGGACTTAATTCACCATATTATTCAGTAATGAGATTAGACGGCTGCTAGCAAAGGCATTCAAGTTATGACCATAAGGAAAAGGTACTGGAAGATAAGGAAACATGTGAATTTATAGCACACCACTTTCTTTGTGCACTGTAAAAGCCTGTGGTAAACGCGAAGCAGTTTTTCCTGCTCTGAGAAATGCGTAAGGTGCTCTGTGCTCACGGTGGGCCAATCACATGGACGTCTGCACCGCTGTGAGTTCGTTTCACACCCTGCCTTACCTTGCAGTAACTTGCTTGAGTGGCACACTGCAGACAGAGGTTTTCTACTGGTATGCTGAAAAGACCTCCGGAAACACATTTAGCCTTGGAGTGATCAGTCTGGCCCAGAGCCAAAGAGAATTATTTTGTAAACGCTGCTAGACAAAAAGATAAATTCAGCAATGGTGGGGCTTTACAGTTTTCTCTTTTGCTGGGGACTTCTTGGAAGGGAGAGATGTTGTATTTGCCATTAGCATAATATAATTAGAAACCCAGATGCAGTAACATGCAATATACTATGTTCTTTTGCCTTCTAAAGATTAAGGACTGCAGATTCTGCTACAAGTTGCATATACTGGAGCCCAAATCACTCATCTCAGGTTCCTGTTATGGAAATGGCTCACTATTATCGATAACTTGCTCAACATCTGTGTTTATCTCTGAACCAGACATAATTGGCTTGTATCCCTGTTTTAATTATAAAATGAAATAATCGAATCATTCCTAAAAAGACAGTTACTAACAGTTCATTTTCTTCTTGCTAAGTTATCATAACTCAACAACCTCAGTGGAATTTAGACAAATGAATCATAAAGGGAAAAAAACCCTGATAACTTGTATTCATGAAGCACAAAGTTTCATCACGAGGAAACAGGTCCAGACTCTTCATCATGTGCACTGAGTTTGTTCATCAAGGGCAGGATGCAGTCTTAAAATACTCTATCACTGTTGGATACACATCTCATTTCAGAATGCCAGTCGGTCAAACGATGTAATCCTCATTTATGAAAACCAGACCCATGTTAAAATCAGCTTTCTCTGTTGTTTGGAAAATGCAGCCACAGTACCTCTGACTGAGTACAGGCAATTTAAAGAGATTGGGCATGCCATCTACCCTCTCCAAGTAATGTGAGTCTTCACACTATGTATGGGTCCTGCATCTCACCTCCTTGTGCAAACTTAGCTCCACAGACAGATGTGGCTGAGGAGAGAATCACCCTCGTGCACACTAACACTTATATATAGGATTCTGTGCACTTATTTAAAAGAGAGCTTCCCTTCCTGGTAACAATGAAGGAGAGCCACAGCAATCTGCCCAGAATGCCTGAGTGGCACCTGAGTAAAAGGATGGGCTGATGGGGCAGATGACAAGCAGAGCAGGTAAGAGCATCTGATTATGAGAACACCCTGTTTTGCGTCTTTCCTTTAAGTAAAAGAGTTCACTTATGGTTGGCAGAAGTCCAAACTCTATTGAAGAAACATATGGACACGTTTTGAGAAAGGAGAAAGTGGAGAATATCATTTGCAGAGGTCAGCTTGTCATGGTATGTGGAGTGTTAAGGTCCATATACATGCAGAGAATAAGAACAGCATGTCTCACCTACTCTATATTTACACCAAAATAATTTCAGTGGAATTCTTACTGATTTACACCAGCTCTGCAGAGACCAGCCCCCAGACTGGGAATGTCACCCCACATCACAATGCCACGATGATGAGGATCTCTAACAAAATGCTGTGCATCCTGATTGGGGAAGTTGACAGGCAATCTAAAAGAATGCATAAACACATTAACTGACTCAGACGTTAGCAGGGAAACTAACTCTCCTTAAATAGTTACAGCTCTGTGGAAAAAACAGAGCATGCTTCATATTTTCCATCCAATTTCTATGCAATCTGGAGCACCTCGCATCCAAAGAAAATTGTGCTCTAATCACCAGACCTGCGTGTATGTCATGCCCTCTAACACATGCAAACACCTTATCAAGTTATCACAGCATATCCTTTCAAGGACTCTGAAGGCAGCTGCCACCCACGACGGCTCTCGCTGCCTGTAGCATTCCAGGCACTCACACCTCACTTAATACAGCAACAAAGACAGCTTGGCTGCCATGCAGCCTACAGTGTGCTATTACAGCTGTGAAACAGCTAACTTAGGCAGCCATATATCACTAAGGCTCTGTTTCAGAGACTCTCGGAATAGCTTTTCTCCATGAAGCCACCAGCATTGTGCCCATAAACTGGCACAAGGAGCAGAGTGTCTGGTGCATGGCTGGAAGTGGTGCACTGGGTTTTGGAGCAGATCATAGATGGAAACCAAGCCACTGCCACCAGATACTCCAGTAGCAGCTCAACCCTGCACGCCAAAGTTTCACAGCTCCTGAATCAATAAATATGTTTGGGCTGATGTCATTTTAAGATCTAAACAAGTGACTGAACAAACCCAAGCTAGCTGCTGTAAGTCACTAGGCTGAAGGCGAACTGTTCTGAAATTGGACAGAAGTAATGCATGTTGAAACCTGGGTCTATTTTCAGAGAGCAGGGCTTTGCTGGATATTGCCTTCAGGATTTAAAAAAAGACTCCTTTTGTAGGGGGGAGGTAGATAGTAATCAGAGACAAAGTGGGTCAGACATTACAAAGCAGCACCAACAGATAACGCTCCCCCTCCATTGAGTATGCTGAAGAGGACAAGGCCAGAGTATGGATGCATCCTTGAAGGCCAGTCTACTATTTTCTATGAGTGTTTGTTCAGCAGCGATGCAAAAGTAAGTGGTAAGGGCCTTCCCTCCCTAGGGAAACGCCTGTCCCTGCAGACTCAGTGCTGTGGTTGAAGAGTAAGCCTATAAGTGAGAGCTTTCCCACAGGACTTCTATCATGAAACAGGGGAGTCACATCAATGCAGTGCTGAGCATCCCACATTTCTGGGCAGATGTCAGGCTGCAAATAAGGGAATGAGGTGAATAAGTTGTGACTTATGAAAAATTCAGCTGACTAACTTTTTAAATTGTTTTAGCAATCCAACACCCTACTGTGGCTTTAAGGCATGAACTGGACCAGAGAGGACATACACCGAATGAGTGTGTATTTATTTTTTGTATATGTGTGTGTGTGCATACATGTGTGTGTGATGTGATCGAGCTCCCTCAGGACAGCACAGCTGAGCCATGTCACAGTTAGCCTGGGCAGGATGCTTGCAAGTGACCCTGGCCCCGCTCCAGTTACAGTGCAAGGTGGTGGCTGGAGCAGTGGTCCCACCTCTCCCACCTGCTCCAGACTGTGCTTACTCCTCTGAAACATGAGAAAGCCCACTTTCTCTTCTGGTCCTTCCTATATAAGTGTACACAAGCACTTCATATGCAGTCTTTCATAATCCATTCCAGGCATTTTTAGCAATGAAAGTAGCATTGAACCAAACCAAAATAACTATCTTGTACTGAAGAATCCCTGTAATTGCAGTTTTGTCCAGCTTGCCTCTACAGCCCCAAGAGGAGACTACTTTCTTTCCTGCCTTTAGGTTAATGGTCTTTTGCATTTGCATTTCATATTCCCTAACACGGTGTGTAAAAAGGACTAAAGCAGTACGTGTTTCACGAGTACTTTCTCAGCTTATCTTTTCTTAAAGAAACTTGTATGAAATACAGGTAAATGCTTAAAGAGAGAACTTATAAGATATTTTAGGAAATGGCAGAAATGAGGGTTTTTTTATGGTCTGAATTTGATCCTGTTTGCTTTAGTCTTTAATCAATGATGACACTTCTGTTACTTTCCACAGTATCTTCCTGCTAATCACTAGCTGTCACTGCACCCTTTAGGTTGATAGGACAAAAGTGACTTTAAACTGCAGAGAGGATTAAGAATTAAAGTGAAAATTGAATGTAGGTCCCAACTCCTAAAGTCCGTTATCTCACTTTTCTATTTCAGCATCACTGAGTTTTCTGGTAACTGGATGTTCTCTGGAAAAATCAAGGGAAGCAACATCCCTGGTAGAGTGCAGGGAATCTTGCACTGGCAACTGAAGTTGGTCAAAGCCCAGCAGAGACACAACTCTGCCCTGAGTGAGCTTTCTAGGCACAGAGCAGAGGGCAAGAATGTGGAGGTGGAGGAGGTGTGGATGTGGCACTGTCACTTTTAGCTTCAGCCAGCTCTAAAACTGGCTTACGGCAGTAACAGGAACATGTGCAAGAATAATTATAGGAATGGATGTCTGGCAGTCCCGCATTAAGGCTCTGCCTCTAATCAGACACCAGAAGCAAGGGATGCACAGCTAGAAACCATTTATACACCAGTCAGAGTAAGCAGCTTGCCTGTGTGAATTTTGTGGCCAAAAAGGAGTCACATTGCCAAATAAAATATTTGGGTACGACAGCCTCAAGATCACCCTCTGCAGTTCCCCGCCACATTTATTTTTATTGCAATGAATGTCGCAGGTCACTTGACTGAAGGACTTGAAGATGTTTTTTAGCCCTGTGCATCTTTCACATCAACCAAGTCAGACTTAAATCAAGGAGACCATCAGAACCCCTGCTGCTTTCACAAATGTCACCAGAGAAACCGCCAATGCCTCTTCCTGATTCAGCAGGTCAGGGTAGATAAAGCAGGTTATAAAACCCTTTGCATGTGGTATAAAAATACAAAGATATGTGAATACAGGAAACAACTAGGAAATACATATTAAAAAAATTAATAAAACATTATGGTCCTACGACAATAATCTGCTGAAGTTCCCCTCCCAGAACAAACTGCCAGAGTGATTTCACTGGTGAAGAAAAAGGACACTGTCCAAGGGAAGACACTGCCTCTTCACCATTTGCTCCTGGGAGAGAAAGTGTCATGAATTTACCCCTGGTGGCAGCTCAGCCCAACGCAGCTGCTCACTAGATCCCCGGGCAGTGGGATGGGGGAGAGAATCAAAAGAGTGAAAGTGAGAGAACTCCTGGGTTGAGATAGTTAAATAGGTAAAGCTGCTGTGAAGGAAATTAACTCTATCCCAGCCAGAAACAACACAGAAAGCAACATGGAAAAATCTTCTGCCATCCTGGGCCACTGAGGCAGAGCCATAGCAAGTCTGAATTCTGGATAGTCTCTAGAGGTTGGTGAAATTTAGCAGCTTTATATGCCAGTGATTTCACCCATCAGCAGCATTGGGGTGTCTTTATCTGTGATGCTACTCTCTTGAGAGTTCTGCGTCAACAGCTTGCTCCTGCAGTGCACAGTGAAGGCTGAAATAAGAACACACGTCAGATAGTAATGGACTTGTACTCTGAGCCATTTGCTCGTCTGTTTATCATTCAGCAGAACCTGAGAGCAGGACCAATTTGCAGAGAAGGAAATGGTGGCATCATTGTGTGTGAATGAATATTAACCCATTGATCTCATTCCCTACACAGTATTTCCAGATGATCTGATACGGGCTTCCCAGTCCAAAGCTGAATAACAATTCCCAGTGGATGTCAAGCATTTACAAAAAGACATTATTTATGTCAGTTTTAGTCAATGGCTTTGGCCAAATAAATTTGGTCCAAATTAATTTATCCAAAGAAACTGGTATCTGAAATAGTTCACAATTAAAAGAGAGATTTGTTTTCCCAAACTATCTTGACACATGTGATTCTCCTTCAACAGAATATCATCACTTATTTACATCTGATGTTGTGTGGGTACTCAGGATCGGCTACTGTAGAGAAGCCAACATCCTCTCCATGTGATTAATTTAGTTGTTTTTACCGGCAAAACATTTTCAAAATATTGAAGCATTGTTAAAATTATGTTTTACTTGCCAGTTGTGTTACTGACAGTCTCATGGTTACATTAAGGGTGGACGCAAGCAACCAATCCATGGTAACAGACCCAAGTCAGGAATCCCCAGTCTGGGCCTGTGATTCAGTACAGCTCTCTTCCTTGGGCCTCTGTCTCCAAAGGGTGGCTGAAGAAGGTGGCAAAAGTACCCATACCGCAGCTCCTTAAGGAAGGAGGAAGGTCTACTAAAAATTTGGCCCCATATATTAGAAGAAGCCCTGCAGTTGGCAGTGCAGCTACTAAGCTATCTTAAGCTGCCAGGTAATAGTGTCTTTTCTCTGATCATGCACTTCTGCCTTTACATTTACTGTGTGTGTTTTGTGGCTGGAGTGTTGGTTTCAGTTTTGCTTAGCTCTTTGATTTCACTTTGCTTATTGCCCCTGTCTTGATGCTGTGCTGGGTGGCATGTGTACACTGTACCTACAAAATTTACTTGCTTCATCAAAGGATGGGTATTCATACTGCATTTAGGTTTGATAACTGCTGAGTTTTATCAAATCTTAATTACAGGCCAAGTACAACCTCAGACTCTGTCTCCAAAGTGTTGCCCTAACAACACTTTGGGGTCCACTTTGTCCACAGAAATAGGATCTAATTTTAAAGAGTGAAGCCTGAATTTCAAGAAATAGCAATAGTGTAAGAGAGGAAGGGAGAGGTCATCCTTCTGTCTGTGCTGCCAGGAAGTGAGTGTCCTACATCTTTGCTGTGAAGGACCAAGGACTTGAATGTTGGTCCTTAGACTTCATGACAGTAAAAGGGTGATGGGCATTACTGTGTGCATCGATTGATATGGGGGGGATGCCTAGCTGTTGGATTACATCTGATTTCAGAAACCCTGCAGTTACATTTGTTCAAAATGTGCTGAAGAAAATTATGGGTTGGATCCTGACTCCAAAAGGTTGCAGCACTTGGCAGAAGAGAAGCATTTGTGCTGTACCCAAATCTTTCTGCTTGAAGAAGCTGGATTATCTGCAGAATGTCCCCAGTGTCTGGGGAGAGCACACCCAGTAGCAAAGGCTGCTCTCCACAGGATAATTACTGGAGAATAAACTGCCTGTTCCCTTCCTGGCATGAGCAGGTGCATGGGGAAGGAGGAGGGTAGATCTCAGTGCCAGCAACCTAAAACTTGAACTGAGGTTTGTGTCATGTTCAGCAAATGCATTTCAGTACTGCCTGTACATGTGCTGATTAGAAAGAGCAGAGATACACTCAGGGCCCCATGGGAGGACGGCCTTCCCATCAGAGCTCATCTGCAAAACACAACCCCTTTCTACCTTTTCCTGTGCTGTTTTGCAGACAGAGTGAAGGACAAGGAGTCTGGACAATGCCAAAGGGATTGGTTGTCTGTAGGTCTTTCATTACACGACACACACAGTGGAGCTATCCTGACACATACTTTCTTTTTTTTGTTCCCTAGTCTGTTTTCCTTCCCTGAATGTTAAAGCTATGAAATCAATAACAGATGACAAGTGGGTTTAATTTGTGAAGTAAGAGGAATGTAAGCCTATCTGAGTAGTTAACAATTAACAGTTCAAGACAGAGAGCAGGATTTTGTTCGTTTCAGGAACCACCTGGGACCATTTGCTTTACACTAATATATACAGAGATCTGGAATGTACCACCTTATTTTCCTGGTGCTGATCAGTACATGCACGAACTTTCACATTTAGAGTGAATCCAGTTATGTCTGGATGCCTTTCTCCTCTGCTTTATGCAATTATGCAGTTTAGTCATGAATCACAGACCTTCTAATTAAGGCTCAAGGTCAGGAAAAGCAGGAGGGAAGGTGACCAGATTTCCAGTTAAAGGCCTTTAAAACCTTTGGTTGTTTACGGGAATCACCGTGTGCTTTCATGAAAGAACTAGATTGACAGACCTAGCATTAAAAGAAAGAAGTTAATTCCTCTAATTTCTCCCGCATTCTTGCAGGCAGTTTCCTCTAACTGAGGAATTAAAGGTCATGCACCGGCTCTCTCTTGCACTACCCCAGCCATGCTTCACTAGCCGTCAGCCCCAGGCTCCTCAGTCGGCTGGGGAAAGCGACCAGCTGTATCACAGTCAGTCAGTTGCTCCGTGAGCCAGCAGCTCTTTAGCACCTTGACATATCCTTCAAAATGACCCATTATGTTTTCCTCACTTCATGTGGCAGTGATGGTCTGGTACACACACAAACATAAAGGGGAATACTGCTGGGAAATTCCCTATTTCTTTATTCAGTTTCACATCTGGGACAGAATTACTTTCCCTGCAAAGTGCAAGGGTCTGCCACTGGGCTAAAGTCTCTTACAGTTCGTGGCCTCCGTTAATTCCTGCGCATCTTTGGACTCTACAATGGCCTCATCTCCTCCTATGTTTTAGTAGAGGCCAGGCATGAGGATCCTTTGCCATGTTCTGCAGTTTTCAGGGGCAGGAACTGCCTCTTCTTTCCACCAGTCTTTGGACAAGCACCAGACAAAGAGCTACCCTTGCTTTGATCTTTGTGATGGCTGAGGACTTTACACCATGAGAGTCAGAAGCAGCCGGGCAACTAACCTAGTCCTGCCACAGTGTGGAGGATCTAGGAAAAGTAATGCCCTGATAGCTGTTAGCACATGGGACTGTCCGTCTGCACTGGCCTAAGGGGCTTCAGCATCTTCTTCCCAGGTTGCATGCATCACTCTGTCCAGCTAACTGGTGCAAGACAACCTTAGTTACCCAATAAACAGCTCATGTAGAGAAGTACTTTGTTCCTACCCTGCTGTCTGGCACTGTCTCTCCTTTAACGATCTCATTATAAGAAGATAATTTCAATGAGCAAGTATAGAATGTGCTGGAGTTTGGCTTGCAGCCATGTCCTGATGGATGCAGAGCACTCACCTCCCAGGGGCATTCCCTGCTTTGCCCTTGCAGCCATCTAAACTATAAACGCAAGTCAAGAATTAGGGAAACATGAGCTGAAGTTACAATCTCCATGACAGCTGGAACCCAGGCAGTTCTGCCACAGGTGAGTTTGGGATATGAGCTGGCCGAAGGACTGGGCAGACCTCTTCTCTTTCTCCCTGCCAGGTCCTTTTGAATAACACAGGAATGGAGTGGGAAGGAGGAATAATCCCAATGATTTTAACAAATTGTGAAATGTAAATGAAAAGGGGATATAGGTGAACCCCAACTTTGGTTGTAGAGAGAGGATGGATGTGGAAAGGAAATAGCAAGAAACTAGGTCTAGAAATGCTAGACCTCCCCAGCTCAAGACCCTGCCAATTTTATATTTTTTTCCCCAGAAGACATTTATATAATAAGAAGAAAGGAGTAGAATTGGTCTCAGCTGTGTCCCATGTCTAGCCATATGCCTTGTCGTGTCTAAATAAACTGGGAGCTGACATTTTAGCTGTTCTTAGCCATGGGGTTTCCAGAAAGCAAAACATATTTTTTTTTTCCATTTTGTGTGTGTCTGTGTGTAAATGTCCTCCTCAGAAAAACTGTGAATGAAGTTCAGAAACAAACAAAACAGAGCAAAACAAACTGAACCTGGGAATTACAGGCCCATGGCTGAGGGCAACTTATTTCTGAAGGAGAAGATGTGAGCCTGGATTTAACAGTTTATTTGCTGAGAAAACAACCTCCTCAATGTCACTACTATATCTGGGGTTTATGATTGGCACATTGCCTTTCATTATCCCAGGCTCCTCTTTGTGGCTTTGCTTGTGGTTTAGCTCAGATGAATTATTCTTTGTTGCAGAGGTGCTGTGTTTCTTCTTTCAGGTAAGTTCAGTACAAGGAGACCCTTGTGCACTCAAGCAAAGGACAGGAGTTCTCTTTGCTTTTCACTCATTTTCCTCTCTCTGGGGCTAGATCCTGCTCTCTAATGAAAGCACTACCATCAGCATGGCTGTCCCCCAGCCAAATGAGAAGGATACCTCAGCCGGCACCTTGGTTGGACATGTTTTCACACCCACTGGCAATGCTATAGAACTCATCCTTTGACGAGCATCAGCTTCTGTGAGCAAGAGAGATCTTAGTTAACCAACCAGCTGCCTGGGTCCACGAGCACTAGAGTTTCTGAGATGTTACAGTCTTTCTATTAATTGCAGCGAGTTTTGGATTCAAGTCTGCCCCAGATCAAGGTGACCTCTGGTGTCCTGCCTTTGAGCTGTTGGAGCTGCTACTCCTACACCTCAAACACCAAAACTGGCCCAGCGTGCTCTTTGAAGAGGTTGGAAGATACTCAAGCATGAGATAATCTTTCCTTCTGCAGGTTTTCTCAGGCATCTTAAGACCATTCCCTTGGACACAAATAACTTTATCAGTCTGTGGGATTTCTTTTGCTAAGTGAATCTACATGTGGGACTTTGTATCTTTGTCACTGGCAAAGTATTCTTGTTCATCAAAAAAGGAAAATGTAAAAGCAAAGACTATTTAAGATGTGATTAATGGGCTAGTCACTTGATGTAATGCCAAAATCTAGGCTGCTCAGAGCAAAATTTGGTGGCAAAAATAAGTCTTGAATTACTTCCTCTGTCCCTCCCTTGCCTGTCACTACACTATATTGAAAGCAATTTGTAGCTAACTACAAATTCTCCATCCTTTGAACTGTCATAGTTTTTTATTGTTAATTGCTGGGGTGTTAGAAAAATATTGGACGTTGCCTTGTTATATCTGTGGAACATTTTCTGCTTCATCAAAGAAAGGAGCTTATGCCTAAATTCAGTTGTTGTTGTTGTTTTATTTATTTTTGCATGTTGATGTTTATATTAACTTTGCTTTCAAAGGAATGATTTTTTTTCTTCTTCTTCTTTTTTTGTCATGGATGAATTATAATAAGAGTGACCTGATGAAAAGCAGTAGAATGGAACAAGGAAAAAAGGTCTGGCAAGCACAGTGAATGGAAAATAAACCTGACCTCTTGCTTAGTGGGGCCAAAGTTAATGGTTATAGACAGTCTTTGTTGGTGGAACATGTTCTCCTCCTCTGAAGAAAGCAAGCAATTGTTCTGCTAAATTAAAACTTAATCTGAAATGAACAGCCTTTTTTACGGGAAGAGAGTTCCCTGTCCTGGAGAGTCCCCTTGGTCAGTTAGGAGCCACCTCATGCAGAAGTCCTGACTCCTGCAGGCCTCAGGTCCTTCCCCTGGAGCATGAAATAAGGCTGTCCAGGACACCTGCTGTGGAGAGAGGTGCTTATGATACCTAATGCGAAGTGAGGAAATTTTTTTCTGAATGGGGAGAGGAATGAATCTCACAGAAAAGGGGTCAGCACACACAGCACCCTCATTCCCTACTGCTTTGTCTGTGTTGAATGTCAAAACTCTGGTCATGGAGTGAAAATTCCTGGGCACAGTGACACGACCTGTCACTTCATCCCTGATCTGTGTTGGGACAATGTTGTAAAATGCTAACACAAGCCACCAAGCACTCTGGCTGATAAGGAAGACCTTTGATCTTTCTTTGGTGTTTTCTGGGAATGCTCACTTCTAAACCACACTCAAAGTGGGGGCAGTGCTGGGGCACCCTCCTTGAAGTGTATTAACATACTGACCTCAGCTTCTTTGTCCCAGAGTCGGGAGTATGATATGGCTAATGAGAGGGATCAGCAATAAGATGCTGGGAGTGGGCTGGAATAAAAGAGCAATGTCATATTGCCGGCTTGATATTCCCTGATACTGGCTCTGGCATTGTGCTGGGGAGGACCAGCTGTCATTTCAAAGGCAAGGGACAGCACTTCTGAGCTGTCTGGATGAATTTCTACTTTCTACACATTTTCTCTGGAATTTCTGCATGAGGAGACACAGCTTCTCAAGAGGCTCAAAGATTTCTTATGATAGGGCACTTGCCATGCATCTTAATAAATTTA
This sequence comes from Gallinula chloropus, assembly GCF_964237585.1. NCBI lineage: Eukaryota > Metazoa > Chordata > Aves > Gruiformes > Rallidae > Gallinula > Gallinula chloropus. The sequence continues at coordinate 69,734,711 of NC_140089.1, forward strand.
TCTGTGAATATGTTAATCCTTCTATTCAAAATATGCACTTTATTTCCAGTGTAAATCAGTCTAGTCTCAACACCTAGACATCAAATCTTCTTAAGCCTCTGCCTGATTAAATATCTCCATGGTCCCTGATAACCTGTCTCTCTACAATACCTCACAAACTGCGATCCACACACTTGCCAAAGTTCTCTTCATAAATCTCCCTGTAATTCTCTCTCAGAGAGGTATTCTCAGTTCTCTTGCTGCTTTTTCAGCTTGTTTTTTGGGTTTTTGGGGGTTTTTTGGGAGTTTTGGGGGTTTTTATACTGTCCTTAAGAAGCAGGCACAGGAACGAGGTACAACTCTGTCACTGGGTGGCCCTTTCCTGCACAAGGAGAGCAACATTTTTTAGTTGTGCTCAGCTCAGGTACTAGAGTCTTGCACAAAATTAGAGAGCTGCCTCGTGCTGGCAGGTGGATCCTGTTGGCTCCAGCAAGGATGTGAGAAGAGTTTGCTTCTTTCAAAGGACCCAGCAAGGGCTTGGGACAGATGAGATCCGTGCAGAGAAACCCTAGCCAAGTTTGGAGAGAAAACTTTGGCTGAGGTTTGTTTTATTATTGTTGTTGTTTGAATTGCAAATAAAGGCCAGGAAGGAGGCAAGTCTGGACTATGTACAGCATGTGAGTACTCTTTTTAGAGCCAATGGGAATTTTGCCTGCACACACACACACATACACACACACACACACAAATGCATGCACTCAGCTTTCAAACTCCTCTGTCCCTTCAAGGGATGAGTTTGATGCACTTTCAAGGGAAAAGAGAAAACTCCAGCTGCAGATAAAGAAATGTTGGTGACTAAATTACAGTCTTTAAATACAAAGGCACTATCTGGGGATAAATACAGGTTGTACTTAATGCATGAGATGCCTGAAGTTGTCACACTGGATTGCACAAATAGCATATGAGTGATCCTTTTGCAAAATGCATAGAGGCAGAGGACAAGTATAGTGCCTGAAACATGAATCAGATGGCCAGACAATGCATTTCCCACCTTGTGGAGAGTGCTTCCTTCTAGTGATAATATGGAGTAAGTCATCTGTTGAGCTGAGTTGTCATAATCTTAATATCACAGCTTCATTGTGTAAGTACAGACAGATGGTCATAAGTATGCAACACGAGTAGGATTAAGGAGAAAAAAAGCACATGCATTATCTTAATAGAGGACGAATGCTTCCCACGTGCACACACACATTCGTGTGTGTGAACACACACACATGTATATACATACAAGCCTCTCAGTTTGCCAGTGCAACCCTTCAGGAGATTAGCTGTTCAGAATCAGAACAGCTCTGTTCTACAATAGCCTCTATGGAATAAGGCGTATGATGCAATACCAAGAACAAAATCTTCAGGCCTGCTTCAAAATAAGAGAGGGTAAGTAACCTCACGAGGGAAAGCTAACACAGTATGAAAGAGTCAGAGGAGTGGGGCGTGTTCAATTTCCCAGAGCTTTGATGAGTGAATTTTCCACTCAACACACCGCAGGTCAGGAGCCCAGGTCCATTCCTAAGTTAATGCCATTGTTTTCTGATCTTTGAACCCAAACAGCTGTCAGTGTCACATTCCCAGCGGACAAGACTGGGGCTGGTGTTTCTTTTTAACAAGGAAAATATTTACAGACATATCCCTGCCTGAACAGCATCCATCCTGTTGAACTACAAAAAAAGTCATTTAAATGCAATGGAAAGCTATTAGGGAAATGCTGCGAGTGTCATCTGACATGACTCTTCCTGTCACACTAGAGGTATCTGAAATAGGTCCACTTCCACCAGGTAGTTACTGTGAATTTATGGGAGACAACTGAGAGAACTTGCCCCCAGTAACTGAAAATGAAATTCAGTTCTTATTTAAGTTTCTAGAATGCATCTTTTAAAAACAAGTTTCCATGATGTTATATTTTCTATCATAATTCTCTGTTTGTACAGAAGAAGGAAGAAATAGGAGCCTTTTATAAACAAGGAAGCGGTCTCACTCACTTGCCTGTGCAGGAAAATCCAGAAAAGGACAACTCCAAAGTCAGTTGTTCCCTGGACTGTGCCAAATATCCACCCCTTTTTGTAAAGAAAAGCAAAGCCCTTGGCTCCCCTCTCCTGCAGATCTGCACGTAGCACGGGAGATTCCCCAAGAGAAGGAGAACCCCATGCTGCTGTTCTGGCTCCCAGTCCCTCTCTGCTTCCCCTTGCCCTGCTAGCGTGGATCTGATGGACTCTAATCAGACCGAAGAACCCCTTTTTGACAGCCCCTGCTGTCTCCTGATACCCAGATGGGCATCACAAGGGAGAGTCCTCTGAAGTGCCTGGGGAGGATGGTGCTGGACGAACCTACGGGAGATGGGGAACAGAGCTGCTTCTCTTTGCTGGGCTCTCATCCACAAAGCCTGTCCTCACGTTTCAGCTCTGCATGGAATTAAGTCTGTCATTCACCTGCACAGGAACTTGGCTGTTCAAAGGTCTTCAGTGAACTGCAGACATACAGTTTAAAGAGCAGAAGGTCACAGTTCCTACTGAGTAACTCCAGGTAGCTGCTAAATTCACCAAATCAGTTTGCGTTCACAGATAATAAAAGCAAAGTTTTCTCCGATAATGCTTGGATAATACTTTGTGGACACATTTGAGTGAGATTCAGGTTGCCTGTCCTGGTATTAGGTACTCCATCTTGTTAAATGAAGGTCATATCTCAGAGAAAAGAGACCCTGGAGCTGAGTGAGCATTTTGGCACGGTAATGTTTGAGCCAGGAGAGACTCACACTGCACTTCCACCACTAATGAAACACTACCTCCGGTAGATAATTTCTAGTGCTTTCTGATATGCAGCTAAAATAGAAACTCGATCAATATAGAGCAGTAGCTGTTCCCAGCACAGAGGTGCTAGAGCTGAGCTGCCATCAGGTGAGCAGGGCTAAGATGCAATAGCTGAGTAACAGCCACAGCTCGGTTTTGCTGGTGATGCTCCACCTCAGGCGCCTGTGTTAACTTTTGCATAGCTGCTGCCGTTAGCTTCCGTTCCTCAAGGTCAGCTTGCAGTTACAGAGTAATGAGCCCAGAGGGAAAAGATAACAGCAGCAGTTCAATAAAACAGATTAGCATAGGCTGAATAATTATTAATCTTGCAAATCTTACCTTTCTGCACAAGTAATGATTTTCGCTAATACAATTGGTATTTAAATTACTGGCTAAGCAGTTATGGCAAATAGATATTAAGTCATAGCTATTTCTGTGCCTGCATCTCTCTGGGAGTACTGAAGAGCAAGCTGCTTGGGTCACACGGCCCTGATGAGCTTCCTGATTGGATAAACAGCAGTTGGATGACTGGATTTTTGTCGTGCACTCCTGTGATTCTTAGTCTGAAAACTAATTTCTGCAGATAATCTGCAATATCCTCAAAAAGTGGACTGCAGGTCATAAATGCCATTCATTAAAGTATTTAGAGGACAGATGTGTACAAGTAGCAGGCTCTTGCCTAGCTGAGGCAGACACCACATCCTCGTTGGATGCAGAAAGTGACAGGTGTACGGGCTTATCCACAGAACACCTTTCTGCCTTGCCAGCTTTCATGGGACTGCCTTGATGACTGGGGAGAGTTCACTCACCAAATCTGTTCAGTCTTCGGCTTCCCAACAAGGTTTGTTAGCAACGTGGCTAGTTGGCACAAATAGTGATGTGGGATTCTTGGTATGGCTGTCTCTGTGTAGAAATTGGTGTGAGGTTGAACTACATCAGAAGTAACCTTAGTGTGAGATTAACTGTGCTATCAACACCCAGATTTAGCCTGCTGGGCATGGTTTTTCATTCATACAGTCTCATTACATATTCATTTTTCACAAGCAATGACTCAGGCTGTAGGCAAAGCAGAAGTAGGTGATACTTCTAGCAGAATTAGGTAGTATTTCTGCAGTTTTTCCTACACCCTCAACCTGATTAGACTAGATGCCTCATTATGCATAGTTACAAATGTGGTGTCTTTTCTTCAGCAGACCTGATATGGCAACATGAAAAAAACTTTGGGGAGGATAATAAGCTTTGACATTTTAAACTATGATCTTTCAAATATATTTTTTGCATTTTAACATTGCACCAAAACTAAAGATTAGAAGAAAGGTTGAAAACCAGGATATGAAGTTAAACATATGTTTAGGAGATAGATAGATAGATAGATAGATAGATAGATAGATAGATAGATAGATAGATAGATGAAATTTTATGGATATTTTTCCCCTGTGCCAAAATCCTGGTGAATTTCTGTTCTGATATGACATTCGCTTAGTATTTTTCTAGCCTTGCAACCAAATATATGGCTCCAGTAATTTATCCTTAACCTGACCACTCAGTAAGCAACACATATAACGAAAACGTGGACCTTGCAGAGTTCCTAGGTCTTCTGGGTTTGCAAAAGAAGTTTTCAAAAAAAATCATACTTTGAGGGAATAATTGGAAATGTTTGTAGTGTTAAGTTTCTTTTCTGTGGACTCACAGTCTGGTATCAAGCTCAACAATATTGCAGCTGTCACGATGCTTGGCAGAAAAACCAGTAAAAGCAAAATGTAGTATAGAGATTCTGATATGAAGATCTGGTCAAAAAAGATGATGAGCCCTGGTTTTGGGGGAAGGGACAGGACATGACAGAGATGGGAGAGATTCTTTTGGAAGTCTTGTTTTGTTTTGTTTTCCATTGTGCAGTCCAGAGTAACTTGAACCATTCAAGTTTGATGCATGTGTGACTGATTTAAAGATTAAAACTCAACCATGTGAATTTTGAGACCTAAATGACTCTTTATAATGAGAAAAAATAACCTCATGTGGAATACATAATGAAGCACAAACTGCTGAAGGAAAATGATTTAAACTTTGGGGCACTGGAGGAGCTAGAGAAATCATGGTCCAGGCTGTCTACAAGCCACTGTCTAAAAAGCAGGTGGCTTTACCTGAAATAGCATGGTTTGGGACAGAAATATCCAAATACAAGGAAAGCAGAAGAGCTAAAGTGAGAGTTTTAGAGAGGGAATGTGGTTACTTCATGTATGTGGATTAGAAAAAGTAGTAGAAGAGGGATGTGTCTTTTTCTCTGTGCACACCAAACATGATACACACATGATATATTTACTTTCTACAGCATATTCAAAAAAGACCATGGAATTCTCCCAAAATTTGAGACAAGGACTGAAGACCTCAGAGTGGCTGGAGGGTATTAGGTGCAATCCTGGCTTCCATCCCTCCATCTGGTTTTCCCTGAGTGTGAGCACTCTGTCACTGCTCTGTGCTCAGCCATGGTGCCAAGGCCCAGGCTCCTTGATACAGCTACTCAAAGCTGAGGTACGAATAGCCAACATCTCAAGTGGAAACTCATTACCAGAGTTGAGAGAGGTGCCTCTGCAGAGCTTTGTGCAAGTTATGTATTCTGAAATCACAGACACTGAGGGAGATCATTGCTGGCAAACTGAATGACCCAGAGGAGATGTTCCTGAAACACAATGGAACAAGAATTATTTACACATAGTATATTGGCTCAAGTCCCATTTACACTGGGCATAATGTGTCTGTACTCATTGATTGTACCACTTTCCTCTGACCCACAGGTAGTGTTGGTGATGCCCCATGTTCCTACAGAGGCTAGTTTCCCATCACACACTACACACTAGCTAAAACTGTCATTAAATCTGTACCCACAGTGGCTGTTTCCTTACACCTGAACAAGCACCTCAGAACAACCATCAGATAAAGTATCAAAGAGAACTTTTGGGATGCTATTCTTTTGGAGGAGATAGAAAGACAGAATGGCAGAAGTACCATACAATCCATGTTTGCTGGGATGGCAAAGGACACACAGGCTGTTTGTTTTCTGGGGACACAGACCAAGTAACAGACTCAATTCTGTTACAGACCTGCCCAGAAGCAGAGGATGCAGGGCTGCTCCAGAAGGGTTGAGCAAGGAGCTGGGGGTGACCCCAGCACTAGCAGTGCCCTCCCTGACAGACACCATCTCACAGCATCTGAACTTGTGAGTGAGGCTGGTGTTGGTCACAGGGTCCATCTGCAGTCCCGGATGCTGCAAGGGAACAAACCAGGTCCAAACTGTGATATTTAAAGTGAAGTTGATAACTCTTGCCTCTCCCCTGAAATGCTGCAACCTTAACAAATGTTTCTTCAGTGCTATGTGAAAAGCTCTTAGGTAAAAGCCACTGTGCAAGCACAAATGGCATTCCCAAAGAGAGGTCCTAAGGGTTAGCTGAACTCATTCTAAGAAGTTGAAGATTTCTTTGCAGCTTTTCCAAATAAGTTAGCTAATTTTCCCTCCCATCAAAACAATATAACGTCAGAGGGATGGCATTTTTTAGCTGTTACAGACTAGCCAAGGTCACATTCCACTGCAAGGCAATTGTCTTCCAATGCATACCATTCCTTGGGGTAGATAAATAATGAGTTAATGTTTACAGGGAATACTGTCAACAGAAAAACATTCTAAAAATATCTCATTTTTGTATTGATTTCACTTCACTGGGAAAAAAAAAGACAGGGAAAACTAAATTTAATCTAGATTTTCATGTGTAGTAACATACAAAACAGGAATCATTATCCATATAGTTATGGTAACATCACTGGCATATCTTTCAACAGCAAGGTGATTTTTCTTTAAAGGCAACTCAGCCACAAAAGTGTTATTTTGCATTTACAAAACTAACAAGAGATACTCTACTTTTTAAAGTACATGGGAATACGTGATCTTCCAAAATCAGCACAAGACCTCTTACTTTGTTGTGACTAATATCACAACTTAAGGCTTCCATTAGTAACAGATGTTGCTTTCATCTTTGAGCTACACAGCACCAGTTCGAAACAAGGGTTGACAAAGACTGCAGAATGCACATGCACCCCACACACCCTTTCCCCTCTGTGTGGCTGATCGTTAGACCTCACTGCAGTGTTGATCCTCTACAGGCTGACCTGTCTGCCAGCAATGTCCACTCTCCGGTCCAAAGATGTCTATTCCATACATAATGCTACACCTGTATTTTGCAAAGCTTGTTGCTCTGCTTGCACCCTAAGTAATATATTGTGCCTTTCAATTAGCAAGGATTACAAGACAAAACCTAGCAGTTCACTCAGACACGTGCACATTTGCACTTACCCTTACAGTAGCATGTTAGTTGCTTTTCATGTTACTTGACTTTTTGAAATTAGGGAAAAAACTCCCTTCTGCAGAAGAAAAGGGTATAATTCCAGGCTGGTTGATCAGATTATTCAAACAGTGCTCACAACGTGAGCCACACCTCGCACTTACCCTGTAAACTACTGTTTGGGACTGCACTGGGAACACACATTGCAAGCCATGCACTAACCATTGCTGCTGGTATGTGCCCAGCAGTCAGCCTCTCCATGGAACAGCTCCAGAAGGAAATATTTTCTGTATCAGCCATGTTCCCTTTGCTGAGAGAAAACCAAGCCCAAGAGCCAAAACTTTGAGTCATTTACTGGTTTGATTTGATCAAAAAATGGTGTCTATGTCTGTTAATGGTCAAGACCAAGAATTTCACCAACATATTTTACCCAGTCTTCCCCAAGCCTAAGAGTTAACAGAAGCAGCCCACTCCATCAAACGTCACTGTAAAAGGCAACTTTGTAATATATATCAAAGAAACCTAGGGTGAAATACATTAATAAAGGCATTCTCCTTTGAATTTATTTTCCTCTGTGTTACTTTTTACATATTTCCTCCTGTTTCATTTTATTTCTTTTTCTCTATCTCTTGGTGACTACTTTTCTTTGTTGCCTTTATTTCTTCCCATTAATCCAATTTTATCTAGATGTGTCCTGTGACGACCTTGATGGGGGAATAGCATCCACCCTCAGCAAGTACGCCAATGATACAAAGCTGGGAGGAGTGGCTGACACGCAGGAACACTGCGCTGCATCCAGAGAGACCTGGACAGGCTGCAGAGCTGGGCAGGGAGAAACCAGATGAGATTCAACAAAAGCAAGTGTAGAGTCTTGCATCTGGGGAGGAATAACCAATCGTCTGTTATCAGTACAGGCTGGGGGATGACCTGCTGGAGAAGAGCTCTGTGGAGAAGGACCTGGGGGTTCTGGTAGATGATGGGTTGGCCATGAAGCAGCAGTGTGCCCTGGTGGCTAAGAGAGCCAATGGGATCCTGGGGTGCAGTAGAAGGAGTGTGGCCAGCAGGTCAAAAGAGGTGATCCTCCCCCTCTACTCTGCCCTGCTCAGGCCCCACCAGGAGTATTGTGGTCAGTTCTGGGCTCCCTGGTATAAAAAAGACAGGGATCTCCTGGAGAGAGTCCAGAGAAGGGCTACAAAGATGATTAAGGGCCTGGAGCAACTCCCCTATGAGGAAAGGCTGAGTGAGCTGGGACTCTTCAGCCTAGAGAAAAGAAGACTAAGGGGGGACCTTATAAATGTTTATAAATATCTTAAGCATGGAATGCAGGGGGAATTAGCCAGCCCCTTTTCAGTGGTCTGTGGAGACAGGACAAGGGGCAATGGCTGCAAGTTGGAGCACAGGAAGTTCTGCACCAACATGCAGAAGAACTTTTTCACGGTGAGGGTGACAGAGCCCTGGGACAGGCTGCCCAGGGAGGTGGTGGAGTCTCCTTCTCTGGAGATATTCAAGACCCATCTGGACACCTATCTGAGTGATATGTCCTAGGGAGCTGCTTTGGCAGGGGGGTTGGACCCGATGATCTCTCGAGGTCCCTTCCAACCCCTATGATTCTATGATTGATTCTATGTTTCTTATTTCCTTCCCCCTCCATTGACTTCCTTCTTGCTGATTACTGGCACTCTGTGTTAGTGTAAGTCCTGGTACACAGTATAAAACTAGTCCCTCCCAGCTACTGAGTGCTGGTTTGCTGTTGAGCTGTGCCTTAAAAGCCCCTCATGCATGACGACTAAACCACTATTTTCTCCTGTCTTCCGAACACTTCCTCTTTTTGCTCTCAGGTTTCGTTTTTCCCTTTTTGCCAGCTGTGTCTCTTTTTATCTTTTCTTTGTTGTTGTTGGGTTGATTTTGGTTTTGGTGTGGCTTTGTGTTTTTGGGGTTTTCTTAGTAAGTTATACAACTTCTTCTCCACACAGTTGGGAAGACTCTGCTACAATTTGCTTATTTGAATTTAAAATCCATTTGAACCACTGATGCAATGCAGCCTGGGCTGTAACACGTCAGTCAGGCTGTGCTCAAAGAAATGATGCCAAAGGTCAGAGTGGGTTTCCAGAAGGGGACAGAGGGACTGGCCATGCCTGCATTTGAGACATCCCCCTCCTTCTGAGGAAGGTGGTGTAAAAACCATAAAGCAAAGGAAACATCCGGTACCTTTTCATCTCAGGCTGCCCCAAACACAGGAGGAAACATGGGTTAATGACGGGAAGGCATTTAGACTAATCCAAGGCAAAAATGATCGTCCTTTCAAATGCGATTGCTAGGAAAGTGATTTGGAAGCCAGTGGGACAGAGCGGTGTGGAGTAAGCTGTCTCTCAGATACATATCAGAGAGACCTTCACACTGACTGATTATAATGAATGCAGAGTTGACATTAGCAGACACAAAAAGTTGCATGAGCACCACGCTGTTGCCTTCGCCCTTGAAAATTTTCTCAGGAGCAAAGGACATTGTTTTGTCTCACCCAGAGAACAGCACAGGTAAAGGTTTCTCTGGAAGTCAGAAACATTTCACCCTCCAGAAAGAATATAAAAACCATCTCTGAGTCATATACAACTATTTTTACAGCTCTGTGGAAGTGCAGAGGGGACTTCACATCATGGTTCACACAGTAATACAGGGCCAGGTTCAGCCCCGGTGCAAGCAGAGCTGGCTCAGCCAAGCCCACGAGAGGCTGCAGCGGGAATTCAACCCACTCTGATAAAGGTGGTTAGAGCTTTTAATTTACTAAGGAAGGCTCTCTATTTACTTGTCTGCATGCTGCACCTCCCTTTGAGACATGATGTCCAGCATGGGGGGCTGCTTTCTCCTGGTACTTCTGCAGAAGCAGCCTATCCTGGGGAGGAGTGCGGCAGTGATGCCACTCATTGCTTTCCTCCCACTCCACACACTGTTCATCACTGCAGCAAGGGGAGCTGGCTCTGCCTTTCTGCCAGAAAACCATGCACCCTGGGCCTATCAGATAGAAGCCAGACACAATACTTAGATGTAACGCATTGTACTAGAGAAGTAGAACCCTTTATAAACACTTTCAAAAGCTTGTGCTTGCTGGGTGATAGGGAACCAGCAACACCAGAACACAACATTAATTGCATGAGATTCTGCAGCTGCTAACGCATTTTGTTAGAGAAACTTATGGAAACAGCAAGGGGCTTTTTGAGTGCAACAAATACGTTTAATGTCTTATAAATGGCCATCAGTCTTTGATTTTTAGCTTTGTACTAGTCAGTGCCCTCAGTCCCTGTTCCACATTTAGGCACTCTTTGTTCCCAGCAAATATGAACTAGAAGGCAGTAGAAATTTTATTAGAATAAAAAGAAAGCTTTTATGAAAAAAAAGTGTAAGCTGGCTCACAGGACCCCAATGTTCTGTGTCAGAGCAAGTCTGTGAGGGTGGGCAACAACATTCAAGCAGTTGAGACAGCTAAGAGTATTAGTAAGACTGATCAGAGAAACATAGGGTATGTGCTACTTTGATAAGGACTGAGATTTCACAATGCAGAAATGATTACCCCAAAGTAGGAGAAACAATAAGACTCCTTGACTTACACACATGGAAACTGATGAAGCTGATGTGTGCATTGGAAGCACATGATGCTGAAGTGTTTGGCTTCTTTTGCAAGTTACTGGGTATGTCAAGCTCCTCTGAATATCTGCTGAATAGGCCTGTCTTTCTGCACAAAGTACAAGAGAGCCCGAGCCCACAAAGATGGCTTGACCAGAGCATGAGCACTCTCAAGGCAAATTTTTTTCCAGGTCAGCTTGCTTTCTCCTTTGCATTAAAAAATAAAAAAAAAAAAAAAAAGAGAGCGAATAATCAGAAAGCATCTGAAAAATATCACAAAGGACTCATGGGGAGCACTCACCTTTTTGTAATGTACTAGGAAATAAAACACAGCAATATTGCATGTACCAACCATTATATACTGAAATACATCATCCCTTATACATCTGTGACTTAAAACAACAATATTCATCCCCTAGCCTCGAGGCACAAATTCTGAAAGCCCCTGTGCAAGTGTACGTGATGACACACATGAGTGTAGGTTCCCTTAGAAACAAAAACAAACAAGATATTTTTTTTTCTCTCTCTGCTGGACTGACCCCACCCTTAGCACGCTTATGAATAGTCCTTGCAGTGGATACTGCGATTTTGTGATCCATCTGTTTGTTTCAGGGTGAATTGTCTAGTGGAAGCCATTAATTTCATAAATGTTTTTAATGGTGCTTGCAGAGTAAGTGTCTGGTTATAATTAAAAAGACCAGGAATTTAGTGGAGTTTTTTAGCTGGTCTTGGTGATATTTCCAGTGACAGGTTAAAGAGAAACCATGAATAATGTTTTGCTTCCCTTGGCTTTTGGGTTTGTTTTATTACAAGTTAAGTCATCTCTTGCTAGATGACATACTATACAAGCCTAAGAGCTTTCCCTTTTTGATTTAAGTTTCAGTGATTTACTTAAAATTTCATCAGGGGCAGAAAACTAAATTATGTAAAGCAGAAGCTAGAAATATTAGAAACCTTTGAAAAATGTGAAGGTTGTGGATTTAGACAGGGGATGGACCAACCAGCTCAGATAGAATAACACCCAGCATCATCCTGCTGCCATCTGTAATGTGAAACACTGGAATAAAATTTAAACTAAGCTTGCTGAGTGGGCAGACACTTATCCTATGGTTGAATGAGATATCTAGGTCATTACCAGTACTGTTAAACTTGCCTTTTTTCTCTTCTGACAAATTATATTCTGTGCATGGAGTCTTTTATTGCAAGCCTCTCTCCTCTCTGAAGTCTCTTGTGGACATGCCAGCCTAGGTATGATGTCAGCCCTGTTACTCAAGGAAAAGAAAAATAAATTTTAAAAAATTTAGAATAAGCTACTGAAGAAAAGGGCTTGACAGCTGAAAAGAACTAGCTTCTTGATGTTTTCCTTACTGTGTCATTAGGAGTCCCTTCTCTGCCTGTCCTGTCTTAGACACTTGAGAGGTCGCTTCCAGTTATAAAGGATGTGGTATGTTAATAATTCCTGAAAAAAGCAGGTAAGCAATGGATGTTCTGCAATTCTTTGGGAGTTCAAAATCCTCCCCTGAGCTGTTTTATCATGAATTAAGAGATTGCTAGGCGTACTGTAACTTGAGGCTTCTTGGCATACATGTTTAAAGCTATAACTAATATGCACACCACCAAGGCATAATTGCCACCTGACATGGCACACCGTGTCCTTTGGACTGAATTCCATTGATTCCAGGCTCATTCAAATGAGCATAAATGGAGAAAAGGCTTCAGGCTCAATTTTTCCTCATGCCATCCCTATCCTTTTATAGTAATCTCTAAGAACATGCGGTAAATTATTACTGGTCTTTCTACTTTGTGACTCACACCTGACTAGGCTTAGATACAGGTATTTATTGTTTCTACCTGCAATATAGGCAGCACGTGGCTAATCAGGACCATAGCATGCTATTGATTTCCCCTGAGGATCCTTGTCTTTTGGACACAGCAGTTGTCATTGATATAGTACAGAGAAATGGACACAGTATCAGCCTCTGGATTCAACCAGAAAAACTTTGGGGGACTGTGAGTCTAGGACAGGCGTACTTCTGTTAGTATTGTTAAATTAATTTCTGTATTTTTTAAAAAAAGTAAGTTTTACACTAATTTAATGTTCCTGGTTGATTAAAAAAGAAGTCGTCTGTACCAGAGCGAAACAGGTTTATATCATGAAAGCTCTCATCAAACAGTTTGAAGTTGAAGGGCTGATGCATGTCCTGTCTCGCCTTGACAGCTACTGCACAGCATAATCCAGTGTTGCCAATCAGATCTGAACAAAGGAAAGAGCAGTTGTCTGACTGTGAATCACTTCTCACCTCAATTAAGATAAATATGGAGTTTGCACAAGTAGACTTGACAATTTGAGGCATGCCCAAATTTTCTGTGTAACTAGCATTTAATGACTGATACCCAATACTTGGACCTGGCACTGAGGGTGAAGTCAACAGTTAAGCACTTTGTTTTGTGGAAGTGACTGGAGGCTCAGCAGAAGGATCTGGTGTCTTTTGTAGAAGTTTTGGAAATAACACATAGTTGTAGATGGAAAGGCTCCCGTTGGTTTTAATAGCTCACAGATGTGTTCTTGGCATTTCTGAAATGAATTCTCTTTCCTTTGACTCCATCTCATTCGTGTTCGCCTCCTGCAAATGCTCTAATGAATACATCAACTCTAGGAAATGTTCCCCAGAACAAAGGATGCTTAAGCTAGATCTACAGAGTATGTGAGCAAAGCCAACTCTGAGTACACAATTCTGTGTGTTTGTAGCAGCAGGGTCTGATTCTAAAAGTTTTATTTATCCAGCAAAGAGAATAAACGTACTGCTTTAATAGTACATCCAACAAAACGCCTTGTTTCTTTTAACATGCTTGCAAATAATCTGCAGTTCAAGAACTAGTCAATTCAGCTGGGATGCTGGGGACCTGGTTAAAAAAAAAACAACACCCTGACAAAACCCATTCCAAACAAAGTATTTGCCCAACTCTGACTCTAGGTAATTAGTTCAAATCTGGCACAGGCTGATACTGGATACTGAAAGGCACAATTGTCTAACAGCATCTTAGCAGACTTTCTAAAATGCTGTGGTGGTCTTATTTCATTTCCTAGACAGTGGACAAGTGGCAGCAGGAAAATTACTTCCAGCATTAGCCCTAGTTAGTAACCTCACCTTCTGTCCAGGGTCTTAATCAGCAAAGACACTAAAGTGCCTTGTGATCCTTATTAAAGGGGTTCTTCTGGGCTAGGATTTGTTGACAAGGACATGAAAAAAAAAAAAAAAAGCTTTTAATTTGGATATCTGCATCTACAAGAGAACTACATCTTCTGAGTCAAACAGACTGGTTAGCAAAGTTATATTTTCCTGAAGGGAAATACATACACAGATTCAGTGTGTTTAAAGTTCACCTCTCAAATCAGTGCTGAGAAATTTGAGTAGTCTGATTTCCAGCAGTCTCAAGTACCCACAGTTCTTGCTCCCTTTGTAGAAGCAAATAGTCAACATATCTGGAAACTAGACTACTTAATTACAGGTATATATCTAAATGTTCATATCTGTGTTCAGTGTGGTTCCAATATACAGTACTAGGGGGAAACATTAATTCATACTGGTGTCTGTAACCAAAACGAATGTATACCCATGTCTGTATGTGAGAGGCAGAGAGAAAGTCAGGGAGCGCCAAATTTTGTGGTAGGAAACATTGGACTAAAGAATTACCTTCACTGAGTATTTTGCTTTTGCGGTCCATTTCATGATCATGGCACATAACACTTTAGGTGCCTTCTTGATATGATAACATCACTCACAGGCTATGTTGCCTGTTGTGTTTTTGTGGCCATGGCTTTATGCACACATACATTTATCAAACAGGATCAGTTATGAACTCCAATGGTCTTCACAGAATGGGAAAACAGTTTTACCGTGACAGAAGAGCTGTATGAGTTTTGTTCAGCTTATTGATCAGCATGCCATGTGGTAACCTGACCTTCTCTAAGTCTATAAATACAAATAACATCTGCTGGCAAAGCAGCCTTAATGAGGTTCAGTAGAGTCCAGATAAAGCTAGATATACAGGAATAAAATGTAGATTTCTGTCAAGGACATCAATTAACCTTTGGAGCAGGACAGAAAACAATGCAGTGAAATCTTTTTAGCTAGAAAAAGAAGTAAAGGCTTTTGGAGATAGACTAGATATCTTTCTAGTATATTTGTTCAATCAGTTGGAAATTATGGGGCTCAATGAGTCACCCAAGGAGGGATGTTCAGTAGCCTGTGCTATGCATGTGGTCCAAGTAAAGGGTCACAGCATGTCATCCAGAGAGATTGCAGGAGTTTTACCAAGACTCTCATGGTACTGAAGATTTTACATGGAAAGCCAAGGCCTGGAGGTAAACAACTATATCACAGTCTCCACTTACTTCTTTCTTGTTAGAAGTTTGCTTCTTGCCTATACACTAAAAACCACCAAATTCTAGAAATGGGGAACTGGGAGAAAGATGGGTGGGACATCCTCACGGGGCAGGGAAGCAGGACTGCTCAATGCCTGCATGATACGTGCCAGATGTTGTGCTGATCTGTTCTGTTCCTGTAAAGGAGATCTCCGTGTTTCTGAAAAGCGAGTTCCAATGCTAGGGTATATTTGTAATCAGGCTATTTTTTTTTAAATCTAAATTCAACTGATGAATTTGCAAATTCTTTCGTGTCCCACCATTTGTGGAAAAGGGAAAAAAATATTTCTGCTTTCTTTAAAATGTTTTTTATGCATTTGCAGTTTTATCATCTTCTTTCTGTCTCTACTTTCTAGACTAAACTGTCCCAGTTCTCTTAACATTTCTCAGAGGCTCATGGTTTCCAAACATCTTATCTAGTTGCAGTTATCTGAATATGCAGCACCCAAAACTGGACGCACTACTTCAGCTGAGACTGCACCAGTGCCAAGTAGAGCAGAATAATTACCTCTCTTGTCGTATACCCAGCATTCCTGCTAATACATCTCAGAGTGACATTTGTCTTTTCTGCAAGAGCATCACATTGTTGTGAAGAGAGGCTTGAAAATCTGACCCAAGTGCTGGCTGAAGTTTCAGAATCCAAAAGGCACATAAAAAGAAGCAGGGCAAGGGAGGGGGGGGAAGGTTATGTTTCAGTCACTCACACAAAATGAGAGCCTGGCTCAATATATTCACATGTCTTGTGTTGGCAGTTCTGACTTGAAATCAATGAACCTCTTACAGACAAGCCTCGTCTAATTTGAACCCGTGAGTGGGAAATCTCTAGCAAACTGCATTGGGCTTTTTCTTTTGCAAAGTGAGACATAAAGAAGTGAACGCTGGAAAAGGCATTGAATCCCAGAGCAGACTTTGATCACTTACCTACAAAATGTTTATAATTCTGTAAAGCACTTGAAGCATGTGAAGCCTTGCTGAGGAAGCCCCATGCAATGCTGAGAAACTGGGGGAACATTTTGGGACTTGAGGGGAGAAGTGAGCAGGATGTGCAATTTATACAGCATGCCAACTAGTGCTGTGTGACTTGTAGAGGTTCTAATGTAGCTGTTGTTACAGGGTTACTAGCTGGTCTTTAATCTGTGGCCCCGTGAGCCACGGTTTTCAGCGAAGTGTGGGGTGGGGTTTTTTTAATTTCCCAGGCCAAAGCCTCATGCTCAATTACATCAGTCATCTCATGTACTCCTGTAACTGAGTTTAACACATTCTAGCAATGACTTGTCACCTTAGCAAAAACAGAAAGGTCTGATTTACAGAATGTGCAATGTTAAATACAGCCAGGAGGGTAAAGAGACTGCCAGTCATTTACGGACTATTTAGAAATATTTCCCTGCATTTGACGATTTACAAATCCCATGTAACACACTTTCTTTCAACAATAAATGACAAGCAGAAAGACCCTCCTCAGCTCCCCTTCCCAGGACCCTGACAGTCTGGGAAAATTTCTCCTTTAGGCCACTTGCCTATTTAAAGTATAAGTCTGATTGATTTTACAAGGGAGAAAGAAAGAGTGAGGGTGTCATTGTGTTTCAGAACCTTTATCAGGAGTTTGGCCAGGACTGTCACGGGTAATTTGCTTGTTAGCTTGATGAGAGACCTCATGAGCATTATGGCACAGGGTCTGTATAGGATGTCTGGAGTGTCTAATGATCCGCAATCGAGAGAGGGTACATCTTGGGAGGAGAAGCAGGAGGACATGATATAATTGCTCCAACAGCAATTCTTTGCCTTTCAAGGGAGGTCAAAAGGAAGAACCTACACCTGCAACCCCCTCTTTCTGAGGTGAGAGAGCTGATATTCACATCAACGTGTTGGTTTTAAAGCATCATCTCAAGGCAGCACAACTGAGGCAGACACTTAGAGCTAGGTCCCAGGGAGTGTGCAGGAAAAGGCAGTCCCTCTCACAGACTAAACACACTGAATAAAGACTCAGGAAGCGCTGCCTTACCTTACAGCTGAGGATACCAGGTGCACTGAAATGACATGGTGTTTCCAAATACCATGTAGTCTGTGGCAGAGCCCAGCTCAGCCCACTCCCACTCAGAGCTTGTGGCTAGTCCATGTTAAATTATCATGTAGCATTGCATAGACTGAGACTTTGTCCTAAAAGTCAGCCTAGTCCAGC
The DNA here is from genome assembly GCF_964237585.1 of Gallinula chloropus. NCBI lineage: Eukaryota > Metazoa > Chordata > Aves > Gruiformes > Rallidae > Gallinula > Gallinula chloropus. Next base: position 69,752,084 of record NC_140089.1, read on the forward strand.
TAAGGAACAGCTCAAAAAATATGTCTACTGTGAAGAAACACCCCCTTTCATGCTATTTCATATAATATGCCCATGGATCTGTCCCAGGAAGGTAAGTGGTAGCCACCTGGTGAGGCTAGAGGTGTCCTTCTATGCGTGCACAGGCACACTGTCCTAATAAATGACAAATCTGGCAAATGTTGCCCAACAGTGTATTTGGTTTTCCTCAGAAACATATCCACGCTCATTACACTACAGTCAGAACAGTGGGACAGGAGGTGAAATGGGAACCTTGGTAAGTGACTAACATTAACTTTCTGTCTTGTTCTCTTTTGACTCAGAAGTATAGACACGTGATCTGGAGGAACTTAGGGAAGCTCTTTGCGACATGTTAGTTGTTTTATTACGGCAGGAAACAAGCGGGAGATGGAACTGTCTTCAATTAATTCATTTATTTCACACAGAAATTTTATGGTGGTTAATGATTCAGGCTTACATCTTCCCAACTATGCAGTAACAAGAAGGTGGCGAAAAGGCTTCCTCTCTTCTTCCTCTTTTTCTTTTTTTCTACTAATAAAAAGTCCTTTCTTGCTCCTCTTGGACATCTTTACCTTATGTATAGTAGTATTGTTTCAAATTAGACATACATTCAGCAAAAGCCCTATGAGTCATCACTTACCTACCCTCCACTTCACCCTGTGAAGAACTGTAACAGAAGAAATTCACCATATGTTCAACGATGAAAACATGCGGATGATTTTCAAGCCAAGTGAATTTGTGCCAGGTGAATTGAATTTTAGAATGAAGTCTGGGTGATTTTTCACAGCATGTTTTTCTGCAGCAGTATTACATTTCTTTTGGTTATGCTCTAGCAAATGTGATAACAAAAATAAGATAGATCAGATAGGTCAGGTGACTTTCAGACTCCATGTAAAAGATTTACATTGTTCTGCCAAAATAACCTTTGAACCGAACAGAGACTTACTGGGGTAAGACACGCTTGTGCTACATTTGCAGAAGTTTAACTGCACCACAGATGGGGAACAGGATGGCTTCCTCCTCCTGAGAAATGCCAAGGCTACTTGCAAATCTTTCATTCTTCCAGATGGACAAAAAGAAAGAGAGGGAAGTGGCAAAACTTCCTTAATGGCCAAACAGCACTGGATTTTTATGTCTCTTTCCATTAAATGACCCTGTTTTAGGAAACAGAATTTTGAATCTGAACTTCCACTGCTGCAGTGCATGCTGCCTAAGGACCAAAAATGTTTGCTGAAGATGCAACATGTTTATTTCTCCATTTAAAGTCATAAGCCAGATCTAGGATAGTAGTGAAATTGTGAACAGCATTTGCAGGTGGGCAACTGACCACTGTCTGGCCACAAAATGCAGATTGCAGCTGGTACCTCGAGTGAAAAAGCAAATTATGCTTTGAATTTTGCCCATGGATGTGTCTGGCTTGGCCAAGGCTACATGGCCTGGTAATGGGGTGCCCATGTCTCAGCCCAAGGGAGCCAGAAAAGACATGGGTGGGAATCAGCTTGCTGGCAAGCAGTTTGCATGACTGCTTCCCTCTCAAGCAGATCATCCTCAAACAGGACACACGAAAAGGAGGTGCCACTAGTTATGATCTGTTGGCTTTCCTGTTGAATACGATTGTGGTTTAACCCCAGCCAGTAACTAAGCACCATGCAGCCGCTCACTCACCCCTCTCCCTGAAAGGGCATGGAGAGAAGAATGGAAGAAAATCCTTGTGGGTTGAGATAAAGACAGTTTAATAGGATTTAAAAATTATATTATAATATTATTAATGCATGTAAAGTTACATTGGTAATAACAGCATTAATATTATTATAGCAATGTTAAATATATTAATATATTAAATATAATAATAATTATTAACTATAATTAACTATAATAATAGTAATAACAATACAAATAATAACAATAATTCAAGTGATGCACAAATACAATTGCTAACTACACCAAAAGGAAAATAAAATAATGCAATGCCCAGTGTGTTTCTGAGCAGTGATCCCACCTCCCAGCTCACTTCCCCAATTACACACGGAGCTTACATGGCAGGGAATGTCCCCTTGGCCAGTCTGGGTCAGGAGCCCTGGCTGGGCTCTCCCAGCTTCTTGTGCACCTGGCCTGCAGTGAGAAGCTGGGAAGTCCTTGACTTAGTGTGGACACTGCGACAACCCAGCAACAGCTAAAACATCAGTGTGCCATCAATATTATTCTCATGCTAAACCTAAAACAGAGTGCTATACTGGCTACTAAAAAGAAACCAGCTGAAACAAGGACAAATATAAATATGCTTAAAAGGAACACAACCCAGCCTTAGGTCTACAAACCTCAATTGCTAAATGCCTCCACTGGCAGTGGCAGCCAGCACCATTACCCGGTGCTAACCCTCAATTCTATGCCAAGCTATGGACAGTCTTATTGGCATTTAAATACCGTTGTTTGGGAATCCCTGACCAGTAGTCCTGTTACAGAACTCACAGACGTGCTCTTCTGAATCCTGATCCTGTTTTCAATCACTGCACCACAATAGTGGCACCTCAGGCACAGTCACTCCCTTAGAAAAGAACTCTGCCACTTTAATTTAAACCATTTACTGCACCATAGCCGTAAGGATGATTATATAAAGACTTAAGGCATGTATGCACACTATTTGGAGTGCATGCATCCTGCCTGCACTCCATCCTGACTTGTTTGTCTCCTCTGGCTCTTTTTGTCTCACAAGGTCCTAAGTCTGAGGCTCACATATAGCACCTCATAAAATTAGGTCCTGCCCTAGGCTCTTGGTTCTGTACCAGCAGAAACTTTAACAGCTGGAAATGCTGAGACGATTAAGTGGAAGCACTCTTGGATCTTTTTGAGGTGAGTACGTGGTTTTTTAGAGGCAATGGGAGGTACAACACCAAAAAATCTGGGATGGAAGGGTTTTACGCTCATGTATAACACATAAGTAAAGGCCCATCTGAGGTGCAAGGCAGGAGAAAGTCTGGCATGATACTTAGTTACTGACATCAACCTTGATGGTAGGAGTGAAGCATAACAATCAGAGTACAACAAAGCGAAGTTAACTCCAAGGTAAGAGAGGTGAGCATGGAGTTAGTACTACAGTTCCAAGGAGGCCAGTGAGTTGGTGCATTAACCCTTTTGAACAGTTTCCTGGAGGGACCCTGAGCATGGCCCTGTAGTACAAGACTTTGAGTTTTTGCCAACTTTATTTGAGGAGGAAGGAGGGTGGGAGGAATGTTTTCTCGAGGGGAAAAAACCTTACCCTATTAAAGCTTTCTGTTGCCAGGGAAGTTCAGGGAAAATTCAGGAAAACTCCTTTTTATGTTCTTTATGATGTTTACTCTGTTGCACAGAGCCAAGACAGGGATGAGAAAGGCTGCAGCATGATGTGGGGCAGCAAAAGCTGTGTGTATTTAATAGGGTGACATAAATGGTGTGTTTCTCTTTGCCCTCTGCTGAGTGCTGTGGGTAAAATCTGGCCTAAATAGCATAACGAGAAGCCATGAGAGTGGTTGCTGGCTCTCATCAGCCAGCCGTCCCCTGGGCCAAGCCCCCGGCTCCGACGGGAAGTACACAGCGGATGTTTAATGAAAGGGCTGCTGCGGCTTATCTCCGTGTGCAGGGGACTTCTTTGTGAACTCGCTCACTTTGAAAGATATGTGGCCCACTATGCTGGTATTGTTGGCTCTCATTTTAAGCACAGCCACATGATTCACATAGGAGCTGAGTGCTATGTCTGCCAAGGAAAGCTTCCCCCTTTCCCTCCCCAGTTAGGAATAAACTCAGCAGAAGGCCATCGAGGTCACAAGATCTGCCTGTTACTGCATTTTACAGGAAGGAAGATACGTTGTCTTAAGATCAGTTTATCAGCTGACTTTCCTGTGAAGAAGACGGAGGCTATTTTCCTGTGTACCGCCACCCCCGTAATTCCCAAACGAGTGCACTCTGTTTGCATCTCCTGTCAGCTCAGCTGTGCGCGTTTCTGAAACAGCCCAGTATTAAGCAAACAAATAAAAAAGCCATTGTGAGACCCAGCAGAATCAACATCCCTTATCAAACTGCCGGACGGGAGGGGATAAATCTCTTCCTCGAGGCTGCCTGTCATCTCACTCCCTCCCTCCCTCTCAGCGTCAATGCACAATTAAATCCGTTGTGGTGAAATAGACTCCGCTGATAATTGCGGGGAGAGTTACTTACAAGGGTGCTGAGAACAGCGAAGAGCCTAGCAGCCTTCTCTGCCTTCAAAGCGGTTTCTATTGAGCCTGCTGCTCCAAAAATCCACAAGTATTTGGGCTTGTTGGGTTTGGGGGTTTTGAGGTCTGTCTTCTAAAACTTCAGGTTTCTGCAGATCTTTTTTATCCAGCTCTGCTTTTTCTGTGCAAGGGAACAAGTAGCGTGCAGAGCTGGCTCCCTCCCCCACAGCCTCCTCTGCAAGGTCCCTGCTTTCATAAGGTTTTCAGCCGGGGAATGGTTGCCTGTTTCCTCTCTGTGCTCGCTGTGACAAATGCATTTCTGTGACCAGGAAACTGCAGATGTTACAGATGCACTAAGGCATATCTTATTAGCTAATGAATCTTAATCTCTGAAGGATTACACATATTGAATAATACCATTCATTGACAAACAGTTGAAGGGAATCATCCTGGCTCAGAAGTATTTACAGTGGCAGCTTTAATTGATTATGTTCTCTTTTTATACATCTGTAAAGCTAAAATAACCCTCCAATGCTCCCTGCATCTTAAGAGCACTGATTAACCCAGCAAGAAACATCATTTGCCAGAATAAAATTGCTGGTTTTCAAAAACCATTGGCTGGACTGCAAACCTGCACTGCACAGGAAAGCGGATACTAAGCTTTGATAATTTCCACTAATTTTATTTTTTGTGACATTCATCTGGTTAGATTTTCATCTGGTTTTACATTGCTTTGCATCCCTTTCCCCACCCCCCACCCCATCTACACAGAAAACTTTTGGCTTCTACTACTAGGGGACTTCAGATCCCTGTAATAATCTGGAGGAAGGAAGGGGCTGAAAACAAGGTCAATGCAGACCCCATCCCACTTGCAATGGGATGGGGTTTTGATGCAGGATCAGGACTCATACCACTATTTCTGCAGCATTTTTATTAACTGTGAGATTAATTCCTGTTTCCTATTTTTTTTTCAGAGTCTTTGTCTATCTGAAAATATTTCATATCCAGATCTTAATGCCTACATCCATGTCCACATCTGTAGTTCACAGTTACAGAGGGTGAAACAATAAGCTGCAAGCTTCTGCATTAAGTATTTCTATGTATTTTTATCATCCTGCTTGTAATACATATATCTTTGGAAGTATTACAGACACACCATGTTTATTCTCAGACTATGATACTTTATTGAATTCTGGTGGCTGAATCTCTACTGGACCTTGTTCACAACTAACTGGGTATTCCCACACTACCTAAGATTGAACTCAGGTAATTTTTAGGAAATGTTTTTAAAAACCCTTCATGAATATCAGAGTCTAGCCCTAAACCACAAAGATGGCATTTCATAATAGAAACGGTATGTGAATGTACAAAAAAACACCCAAAAAGCAACAACAAACCTCGTTTTGCTCTGTTTATTCTAGATGATTTGGAAAAGCCCTTGTCATATTGAATCTAAATTGGAGTATGAAAGAGACAATTTTAACAAAGCTGAAGCAGGAGGCAGAAGAGGAGGCAGAATCCTTCCGAGATTTGTTGTTGCACAAGTAGGATTTGGTTTGAACTCTTTAATTTGTCACTTGTCAGCCTACATATAAGAAGCAACCTTGTTTGGATCATCACAAAGAATCTCCACAAAGAATTCTTTTCTTTTTTTTTTTTCAATAAAAAGACCTGGCAATAATTCTTTGGCACTACATGAAGAGCTTGCTTATTCCACTGGCTATGGTTTCTTTTGTTGCTATCTAGTTTAATGAAAACTTCAAAAAATATTACTCTGAAAGTTTGTGGGTAAAGTTTAGATACATTTTTTCAGGTCATATGCCAAGGGGTCACTTGTTACTGTAAAAGTCATTGCACCAGGAAGAAACAGGGTTACTAATAGCACTTTTTTGCAAGCAGCAGTCTTTATTCAAAAGCATGAACAAGTAAAGCTGCAGGGCCTAAGGCAAGCATGTGGGCAATAGAACTATTTTCTCAGCAGCCTTTCAGGAAAGACCTATGAAATCCATTGGGAAAGGGGTGCCTTTGCTCTTTAAAGTCATGAAAGTCCTAAAGACCTGAGTCTCCTTTGTACATTTATTTTATTATTATTATTCACTCCAAACACTGTAAAACAGTTCTCAACTTAATGTAGCTGCCTTCAAAGCTGCATTAGGAATAAGGTATTTTTTCTGTCACTGGCATTGGTCAAAACTTTAAATTTTTCAACTTTTTGACAAAACCTGATACCTTTTTTCCAGTATATCTGCGACTTGTGAAGTTCTGTGGTTTGTAATTTCTCCTTAATGCACAGCTTTAAATTCAAGGCTTTCAACACAGCACATACAGCACAACGACAAGCTGTGTATCTGTTTGCAGCAAAGGTTGTTGTTGAAAATGTTCCACAGCCTTCGGCTCATAATGCATCACCCTCACACTCAGAGAGGCACAGATAGAAGCAAGGTCCTCAACAGGATCTGCAGTGACCTGTCAGCAAGCTAGATGGGGAGCCAAAGCACACCAACAAGGCCAGAGGATGCAGATGCTGTTGGACCACAGTAGGCAAAGGCCTGTGGGAAACGTCAGCTCCCAGCATGGTGATCACAGCTCCCTCATGTTCTGCTGGCCCTGTGGAGCACAACCCCCATCTCCCCAGCCATGCTTAGGGCACAGTCATATCCGTCCAGCTTGCCAAGGCAGCGGGACAGGTCGGGGTTGCTCCTAATGGCATGGCATTTCACTTGCCCACACAGGGACAGGAGCTGCCACACTGTCAGCTTGTGTGCCTGCCTCTGTGCTCCAGCAAGAGCAGCCCGGGTTTGCGGGGTGCAGGGGAACAGCCATGGGTGTACACACACTATCAGTGCAGGGCATTTGCCCATGCAGTGTTTTGCCTCTTATCCATCACCACAAAACTGGATTTATGGCTCTCAAGTCATAAGGCTTAACAGTGCGAAGTTGAGATCTTTCCGGAAATGAGAGCTGAATGTACTTTCCACAACATTCTCCCTCTTATCCTGCTTCTCCTCTGTCTCTCTGCTCTCTCTGTCCTCAGCAAGGGAAACATCTTAAGGGCAGAATGTTTTTGTTTGGTTGGGTTTTTTTTTCTTTAGCCATCATTCTCTGGAGAAGGAGAGAAGTAAAATTACCACATTTGCTAATGAATATAAGTTAGTAGTTTGGTTAAATCCTAAAATAAATTAATCCCTGACAGTCTTCATATCACACACAGAATCACAAGGTTGGAAAAGGCCTTTAAGATAATCAAGTCCAACCATTCCCATTCTAAGCTAAACCATAATCCTAAGTACCTCATCTACACTTTTTTTAAACACATACAGGGAAGGCAAACTCAACCCCCTCCCTGGGCAGCCTGTTCCAGGCCCTGACAACTCTTCCAGTAAAAATTTTTTTTCTAATATCTAATCTAAACCTGCCCTGGCACAGCTTCATGCCATTTCCCCTTGTTCTATCTCCTGTCACCTGGATGAAGAGACCATCATCCACCTCACTACAACCTCCTTTCAGGTAGTTGTAGGTGCTGATAAGGTCTCCCCTCAGCCTCTTCTTCTCCAGACTAAACATCCCCAGCTCCATCAGCAGCTCCTAATAGGATTTGCCCTCCAGCCCCTTCAGCAGCATGGTTGCCCTTCTCTGCACTCGCTCAAGGACCTCAATGTCCTTCTTATGGTGAGGAGCCCAGAACTGGACACAGTACTCGAGGTGTGGCCTCACCAATGCTGAGTTCAGGGGTGCAATCACCTCCCTAGACCTACTGGCCACATTGTTTTTGGTACAAGCCAGGACACCATTGGCTTTCCTGGCCACCTGGGCACACTGCTGGCTCACATTCAGTCAGCAGCATCAATATCTGATCAAATTCATATTGATCTAAACATAAAAATCTTTAGCTTTCACAACACAATTAAGTTTCTATAAAACAGAGGTGAGTTAGGTTAATGTTAATGACATAATGCTAATTATGTGAAAACTGTCCACCAGGCAGCTGAGGGCTCAAGGAATTGTCAGATCGTGGGAGATCCAATTTTCAAGACATGTTCTTGAATCTCTGCCTCAGCTGTACGTATTGAAAGCTTGCCTTTAAGGGAGGGACAGTTTTCCAATACAAATGTTGCGTACTGAGCAGGATTCAAGTGGTGGATCTTTAAGCACTAGCAAAAATGTGAAACATTTCAATAAAAGATATATTGCAGAAGAGCTGTAGCAGCTCACATCTCAGGCCTGACTCACCTCTGTTAGGTTTAAAGGTCTCCCAGGGAAATATTTTTCTCCATCTGCCCCTTAGGGAGCTTCCATTCCTTCTTCTGATGCCCCCCATTGGAGACAGGGTAGGATGTGGCTATGTATGTACTTGGCAACACTCAGTAAGGTCCAGTTCTCAACCACCATGCACTTGCTCTGCAATGTTGCTCAAAAAGCTCCCCTTTCAGGACTATACACTCTGCTCTACTGGGTCTCTGAATTGGGCAGGAGATATTCTGAGTCTCACTAGGAAGGCAGGATGCTCTATTCTGGTTCCTCAGCTAATATAAAAAATGGATAAACCCTCAGACTTTGTCAGCCCATACTCTGTCCTCATAGCCTGAAGATTTAAAGTAATATCATTCTGGTGGATGGCTTCTATAGAGTTATGCTTCAAAGTCTATGAGACTAGGTAACATAAGAGATGATGCTCTACAATTGTATTTGTTACTCAATGCAAAAGCAAGCCAAACAGGAAGACTGGAGTAAGAAAACATAGCTTGTCTCCAGAAACTCACTTTAATTGTCTGCATATGTGTGCATATGTGTGATCTGTGTGAGCCATGGTAGGAAGACAAGACATCTCAAGGATGGGTAGGAGAAGGAACAAGCAGAGAGATATTTGGAGAATTAGGGTGGTCTTCATGGGAGATTTAGAAAGCTGGAAGACATGGAGGATGAGCAAGGAGCTGCAGTTGACTAGACCATTACAGGTCCTGAGAAGTAACAATATCTACTTTGCCTCTCTGTCTTTAGAAGGACCCATGAATTGGACCACTACTTCTATGTTAGATTCTGCTGAGGGATGAAGCTTTAGGATCAGGACTTTAATGAACAGAACAACAATTACATAACATTAATTCTTATTTTGGAGATTATATCCATGTTCTGGTTAATGTGTGGGAAGTTTGCTGGTCTAAAGTCCTTTTAGAAATAGAAAAGTCATCAGATCAAAGCAGAAATGCCACCTCTAAATCTGTTTGTGTGTGCATGTTGTTAACTATCAACATCACTGTTTAATGAAGTTTTCTTGTAATTTTTCTTCTTTTTCAAATAATATCTTAATTTTCCATCCAACAAGTTCACTGCTGTCTTGATGTTATGTCCTTATAAATAAACAGACAGCAAAGTCTCGGGTACATCTGGCAACTAATAACATCTTGGCATGAATAGTTTTATACAAAACAGACGTAGCTCGAGGCAAAGATAGTGTTTTCACTTCACCATCTCAATCACCCTTGACATTACTGGATTGGCCACTGTCTTCAGATCTGGAGGAAGGAGAGTCACAAGAGATCTAAAAGACCATTTTGTGCAGAGTAGACACCCCTTTTTGTCCTATCAGACGTGTGCCAAAAACTTTGACTACTTGGAGCCTAAAGACTTACAGGGTATTGCTCAGTAAGCTTGGGGTATGTGGTTACATACACCTGGAAGATTTTCAGAGACACCAGGGGCCACTGGGGAACAGGGAACAGAAAGATTGGTCTGAGCAGCCCTGCCAGCTTTGCTTCCCTTGCTCCTGGAATTAGAATTACAGACTGGTTTCGGTTGGAAAGAACCTCAAAGCCCATCCAGTTCCCCCACCCCCTGACACAGACAGGGACACCCTCCACTAGCCCAGACTGCCCAAAGCCCCATCCAACCTGGCCTTGAACACTGCCAGGGAGGGGGCAGACACAGCTTCTCTGGACAGCCTGTGCCAGGGTCTCACCACCCTCACAGGGAAGAATTTCTTCCCTTCTAATCTAAACCTACCCTCTTTTAGTTTAAATATATTACCCTTGTCATAGAATCATAGAATCATGGAATCATAGAAGTCTATGTAGGTCAAGAAATATATCCTGATATCATAGAATCACAGAATTGTAGGGGTTGGAAGGGACCTTGAGAGATCACTGGGTCCAACCCCCCTGCCAAAGCAGCTCCCTAGCTCATATTGCACAGATAGGCATCCAGATGGGTCTTGAATCCAGAGATGGAGATCCCACCACCTTCCTGGGCAGCCTATTCCAATGCTCTGTCGCCCTCACTGTGTAAAAGCTCTCCCACAAGAAGTCCTGTTGCTCCATTCCCTTGTAAAAAGTCCCTCTCCAGCCTTCCTTTAGGCACCTTCAGGTACTGGAAGGCTGCAATAAAATCTCTCCAGAGCCTTCTCTTCTCCAGCCTGAAAAAGCCCAACTCTGTCAGCCTGTCTTCACAGGAGAGATGCTCCAGCCCCCTCATTACCTTTATCACCTCCTCTGGACCCTCTGGGGACACCAGAGCTGGATGCAGTACTCCAGATGGGATCTCACTAGAGTGGAATAAAGGGTGAAAACCACCTCCCTTGACCTGCAAGTCATACTTCTTTTGATTCAGCCTGAGATACAGTTGGGTTTCTGGGCTGCTAGTGCACATTGATGGCTCATGTTCAAATTTTCATCCACCAGTATGACCAAGTCCTTCACCCCAGGGCTCCTCTCAATCCATTCATTCCCCAGTCTGTAGTGATATGGTGACTGCCCCAATCCAGCTGCAGGACCATGCCCAATCCACTGGGCTAGCATAGCCCTGCTGTCAATCATGTGAAGTGACATGGGAGTCCCGCTTTTAGTGCTTTCCAGTGGCATAAACTCAGGAGGCTGGTCATCCCTGATATTCCTGCTCTCTTAGGGGTATTGTTCCCAAAAATATCTCCCTAATGGAACCCTAGAGAGGCAGGAGACCAGGCTGGACTTGGATTAACTTCTAGTTTGGATGCATTAATTTTCATTCTTGATGATGCAGCAGACTGTACAGGCTAGTACTCTTTTGCCTTGTGTCTAGCTTTGCACTTCCTGACAGAAATATCTTCCTAACATGCTCTTCTTACTTGCTTTAAAAATCTAATTGAAACCCACTGAATTTGTTTCTCCTACCCTGTTTATCCCAGGAAAGTGGATGTACCTACTGGCTTCTTCTCTGTCCCTGTTACGTATCATTTCTTCTAACTTCTACACTTCTTAATTCTCTTCTTTTCTCTGGTTTGCCTAGTTTATAGACACCTTCCATGTGCACGCAGTATTTCAGGCCCTGTGAAACCTGTGCATAAAGCAGTGATCTTCAGGCCTGACTTTGTATTTATAACAGGCTAATCTCAAAGCATTTGGAATATCAGTGCTGCCATATTACACTGCAGACTATTATTGCATTTTATATTAATACAACTTGTGCCAAATATCTCCTTGCCATTGAATGTGTGGGATCATGAGATGACTTCTGTTGCCTGTACTGGTCCCAGGGGCTGCTCTACTGATGCACTACCAGCCTCCAGGCTGATACTTGGTACCCTCCAGGTCCCTGCCAGACCATGGTGCAAGCCACGCTTGCCAGCCCTTGTTACAAAAAGCAAGGGAACCTCAGCCTGAGAGTTTGTACAGCAGTTCCCCTGCCCACCCCTAAACACCAGATGGAAAAAACAACATTTTTCATTTTCTGCAAAGAGAAAATGTTGGCAGTAATACAGTCATCCAAAATCAGGCAATAACAGACTCCCATCTTTCCACCCTTCCTCTGAGAAACATCGATGCCTTTGTAGCTGTGCCTAATCCAGGTACAGATTTATGTGGGCAGAGGAAAGGGGAGCAAACAAGGAGGCTTGCTCTTGCACTCGCCCACATTGCATACAAATTCCTGTGACTCATGTGACACAGCGACCGCCCCAACCCACACTACTTTCTCAGGCCAAGACCTGACACAGCCATAAGTGTCCTGGTTGCTCCCTTTATCTTCTAATGACAAAGTTCAGAAAGAAGAAAAAGATGAAGGAGTGCACCAATGCTCTTGTTTCTTTCTTGTCTTTCCCCTTGGTTGGATGTTTCTGCTCTTCTCCTGACACTCTCCTGGCCCCTTCGTGGTGGTCACATTTCCTTCTCTGAGAGCAATTGTCTTCTAGAACATATATGTTGACTAGTGGTTTTGTACAAAAATAATATTTGAATGCAAACATTTCAAACAGTAAATTTTATAGTTTTAATTGTGTCAAATGTAGAAATAAGGCATATTTGCAGAGCGGCTGGGAGACTTACTTAGGGGTAGAAGAGCAGCAGAATGAGAGACTTCACAGCATAATAACATACAGATGTTGTGACACGGCTTGATAAGGGCATAACCCCAAGTAGGAGAATTCCTCCTTCTACACACCAATATAATTCTTTGCCAGCATCTCTTCTTTCTCAACTGCAGAGTGTGGAAATGCCTTGGAGCTTCATTGCGAGGGGAAAGATAATGAACAGCAATGGGTGGAAAGACAGGAACAGAGATAAAGGTCTGCATACTGAAATAGCAATAACACACTGGGGTGTATCCTGTTGTGATGTATATACTTTTCTCTCCAATTCCTCCCTTGGGCAGCCTGAGGATGGAAATGTTTTTCTCAGAGGAAGTATTCTCACTATGGATTTTATGGAGAAGCAGCAATTTCCGTAAATGGGATAATACTGGAGGGTAGTTAGAGATCCCTCTGCCAGATATGAACCTGTACTGTTAAATGCTGGTGCTCTCTAGGCAGAAGCATTGGTAGAAGCTGAAGGATTGTAAGAAATGCCATGTGCTCTAGTACAGCAAGAATGTTAAGGGGCAAACATTCCTATGGTGGCAGTACCACCCTTCACTAGGTCAGCACTAAATACCAGTGTTTTTATAGCTTCAACTTGATTCCATGCTTACACAACTTTTAATGATGTGTTTAATTATTTTCCGGTGGATTGTTAATCTACAGCTTTAGGTGCAGATTTTATTGCATATTTCAATGGTTCTCTATGCACTTCTGTGTATTACTGTTCAATTTGAGTGCCCTGCAGACAGACTCCTGAGACAGCCCTGCATACACTGGCTGGGGCATCAGAAGGATTAGTGTTGTATTGCATCTCCCAGGACAGAACTTCAGCATCTCCACCAGAAACCTGCAGATTAGTAAAAGAAATAGCAGCATGCTGGTTTAAAAACCTGTCAAGGAAGGGTTCCTACAGTCATATTAATGTTATGACTCTGGTCTGGGATCCATTCTTGTTTTTTAAATTGAAACTGAAAGTTGTTTATAGGCAACTTCATAGAAGAAAGCAATTAGTTGAAGCACAACTGCCAGATAAACAGTTTATTCTTTATCTACCACAAATGTGCCTGCAGCAAAGAGGAATATTGTGACCTGGCTATATGGGACAAGTTGCTGTCTGTCTCTCAAAAGCTGGGAGGGAGAGGGTGTAATGCTAAGATCACAATTTTCCATAGTCCTCCTAGTCACAGTGTCTGAGGATGAAAATGAGTAGCAGTCTTAACCTGAGTATATTTTCTCATTTATGCCACCAGAGATTTGTCCCTCTGTGAATCCTACCCAGTATACTGAAAAGAATGTTTTGGAGTTATTTTTAATGTTTTCTATACACCTGCAGACAACTTCCACATTTTCTTCGCAAATTAATTTGCTTGAAATTTTGCATATCTAAATCTTTAATTCAATAAAATATCCTTATGTCGAATATAACAGTTTTTTCTTCCCAGAAAAAAAAAAAAAAAAAAAAAAAAACCAAAAAACTTGGCATCATGCAAATTAAGGAGGTCTCCAGATTCTGGGTGTTTATGGAGGATTTCCATCAGGGTGCTTGTTTATTCTGGATTCAGTCCAGGACACAAGGCTGGTCCTAGATGGCTGCTGTTGACAAGAGAACAATGTATGACTGATCATGTGAGATTATTCTGATCACAAAGCACCTACACAGTTTATTTGTGCACTGGGGCAACTCAGAAGCACATATAAAAAGTCCTCAAGATTCAAACATCTTGCTTTTTCCATAGAGAAGAATATAAACAGCTACCAAGGGGACAAACAGAAACATTAGGCTGTGAGGCAATACTTGACTTTCTCAGAAAGTTCACAAGGTTACAGTCAGCTGCTCCCTTTCTCAACCTGTCTGTGCGGCGGGGATTTAGTTTGCAGTCCTTGGTGCCACCCACAGAGTTTGATAAGCTTCTCTGAATTTCACACTTGGTTCTTTCTGGCCGAAAATCTCAGGAGGGGAACTGTGGCATCAGACCCAAGCAGGAGGTGTGCAAAGCACAGGACAGTCTTCATTGGGAAGCTGCAAGGTACCCCCTAGGACACAGGGGGTTACCGCTGAAATGAGTGAGGGTATTCAGGATACCACTCATTAAATTGCTGGTGGTGGACACTGGGACGGTGCTTTCCTAGTAGTTGCAAAGAAGCCTTGAGTTGAACTTGTAACCTTTGTGCACAGTTCAGTTTCAGTTTCTCAAAAGTACTTCAAGGATTTAAATGCCTGATCTGTGTTACGGTCAGTGGGACTGAAACATGTAACTCTTCTAAGCAGTCATGGAAATTTCACCATCAGTAACCAATTTTCTCAGCACTCGAAGGCATTATCCCTGATACAGAAACCAAAGTCGCAGAAAATCCCAAAAGCATGGCAGGGACCTGTGTTTTCCTGCACTCCCCACCTCCCCCTTACATGGTCCTTTCTCTCTGAATGGAGCTTAGAGGTGCTTCTCCAACATTTCCATTGTAAGACCTCATATTTTTCTTGTCCAAAATGTTCTGGCCCAAAATTTAGCTTCAGATGGGTCTAAAATTAATAGAAACAATTTTTAAGTTGAATTAAAAGTATAGGAATGAAAAAAAAATCCCACAAATTCTTTGTATTCAGACCTTGGTTTGTATTCCTCTTGGCTTAAACTGGAATTGTTTACAAAGTTCTCCCTAATGTAGTCTGAAACATCTCATCATGGTTAAAAATAAAATCTTTGGGAATATCCACATTTAAAATGTGATTGTGCTTGTAAAGTAACCTCCTAAAAGAGACTGCAGTGGGCATATACATCCCTTTCACAGGACTGCAGATTAAAAAGATCTTTTTAAATTACGTTATACTCAAAATATCACAAATATATGGAAGGAATTCAAAGGAGACAATAGACCGGTTTACTGCTAATCCTTGTGGTAGGGAAAAGTCCCAGTACTGTGTGTTCACAGGCTAGACTATATGAGTTCCAAAGGATCCTGTCTTTTCTCGTGCATTATAATGAATTACAAGGTGGATGCAGAACCATATTCTTATGCAATAACTAATGGTTACACATCTAAACAAGCTAGTAGATAAACAAACAAAAAAAGGCAAACAACCCCCCCCCAAAAAAAACCAACAAATAAAACCCAGCCCAAAACCCCATACCAGAATCAGCAGCAATGCAGGTTTATAGCGAGATACAATCACCTCAGACAGGAGATTTCTTCAGAGCTTTTCCTTTTCCCACTAGACTCTCCATCTCTACATCTGATTTTATGCAGCACAGATGTGGATGCAAGTTGTCATGGGAATTCATATAAGAACAGTTTACTTTTTAAGAAGTTTCTCTTTATGAATGAAATATGGTACAACCTACTCCCAAATTTCTTCAGATGACAGCAAAGGTTATTTTAAACAGCTGCCTAAATGCTTTTAGAGATGTTCATGGGCTACGCACCACGAATAAGTGTAAGGATTACAGAAGCAAGAGAAAAACTCTTACAAAGTACTTACTGACTGCTTTGATATAGACCTGTCTTTAAGATACTGAATTCAGGGAAAGTCAGAGCTAGCATGCACCCATTTCTGGAGCATGGGATTATAATACCTGTCATGGACCCAAGGACAAATTTTTGTTTGAAGAATATGAGTGGAAATATATTTGATTAGCAGTAAAGAAGGGGAATGGGTAAATGGAACAATAAATGTGTTGAATACGTCTGGGTCATATGTGGTAAAGCTTATACTTGGGCATGTACTATCAAACAGAAAGTATGTAACTGTCAGATATTCAGGAATTGGTTCCAGAGAGATTTCAAATAAATTTTCCAGTCTCTCACTGGCTGAGTTCACAAATGCAGCCATTTTCCTTTCTTGCAGGTCCTGACACTTTGCAGCATGGGGTTATCCTCAGAAAAGAGCTGCCTAGGCAAAAACCAATATTTTTTTTGGATATAAACATTAGTTTCTGATTCACTAATCTAGGCCTTACTTTCTCTGTACTATGTCTGGTTTTAAGACAAGTGCCTCTAGAGGTGCTGTGGAGTTGGACAAGTTGAAAGTCTAAGATGCTCTGATGTTATTGTAATGGAGAGAAAAGATAACAGCTAAAATGAGGAAAAGTTTTTTACAGAGTTCACATCTTTCAGTGTGCCATCATCTGTGTACAAAACTAAGCACCTCCAACTTTGAAAGCTTGACTGCAGTGATAGGACCAAAACAACCACTGAGCCCAGTAAGTCTGTTGCCTTGTGTTTATGGGCATTGGGAGATGCCAGAAGCTGGGTCCAAAAGCAGCACAGTCTCCAAGACCTGTGTTGCAGGAAGCAGTGTGCTGAAATGCTTGTGCTTGGCTCTGTTCTGCCGCTTTCTGGCAACTCCGCATGCATCCCTGCCATGAGTTTCTAGCACATCAGTAAGATGGTGGGCTCTGAATATATTTTATGCCTCACAGTGTAAGATTAATCTCTATTATTAATCATGACAGCTTGCTATATTTCATCCTTGCCAGGAGTTTTGGCTGGCATATCGCTGTCTCCCTGTAACCAGCCCAGTATAACCCCTTTTGTCTGTGTGTGGGCAAGGCCCCCTACCAGTGCCTGTGTAATTGCTTTTGGCGGCCCCCTTTCCTGCCCGTGTGCTAGGGCACTCCAGAGTGCTCTGCCTCCTCCACCCTGCTGCTCCCCGGCACAGCCCTGGTGAGGATATACTATCCTTCCCATGGCATTCTCCTGGGACAATTTGCCTGGAACACCCAGAACACAGCAGTGGAAGTGCAGTTCCCCAAAATGATAGAGAGACTTAGAGGTGCACATATGTCTTTGCCGGTGGAATATTATTGTGGAGGCACAAACTGACCCTTGTTTCTTTGAAACTGTGTTTCCTTCTCCTACCAAGTGAAAAAATACTGGGTATGATTCAGTCAGTCCTGACCGTACGCTGCAATCTGTCTCAGTGGATCTTTCATGGGATGGCACAGCCCTGATACTAAGGAAGAGAGATGTGAGCCCTGTGTCCCTCCTCCTATGTCAGTTGCATGGTGAGAGTGTCATTCTATAATCCTTACGATTTCTGTAGTATTTTGTGTCTTGCTTTTGTCTTGACAGCACATAAGATTGAGCAGGCAAAGTCAGGTCATTGTCCTGTACCTGAATGTATGGACCCCTGGAGTTATGGAAGGGGAAAAGGAGCAGTGATCATCTGTATGGTGACTGCCTGCATCTGACTGGTAAATTCGTTTTTATATTAATATCTGATCCCTTCCTGGAGACGCATCTAAGGTGCTCAGTCCATCATTATGAGGACCTGTAAAATCTGGCAAGGCACAGTAAAATTATCTTGTTTTGATTCAGAAATCTCACTTCCCACATTTAATCTTAAGACAATGTTGGTTATTTCCTTCATCTAAATAGCACAGTTACTTGGGAAGAGTCCAAACATGTCCCTTCCTCCCTTCCTTCTTCAGTGTTTCTACAATGCTTACCAAAGAAGGCCTGTGATCACGGCTGAGGATTTCAGACCCTACCATGATAACACAATACAATATGTTCTTCCTAGTCTCTGAGGTTTTCCTCCACCACAGTCTCCTTCAGCATTGCTAAAACAGCAATGGTTTGCTGCCCTGGGGAGGTTCTGAGCTGTCACTCAAAAGAGGAAGAAATTGTTACTATTGTACTATTGCCTCCACAAGCCTCTGGAGCAACAGCATCCAGATTAAATGTATTGACTTGTCTATTGCAAGAGGAAATTCCAGTGTGAAACCTGTTTCTGCTGGTTCTAGGTAGCTAGCAGAGGCATAGTTCTTCATGCAGACTGTTGTTTCCTGGAGCAAATGGTCTTTCTCATGAAATCAAAAGAGGCTGATTCAAAATGATAGAAATCAGAAGTCAAAAGATAAGGGACATTAAGTAAATGTTAGTGAAGTATGTGGGGAATTTGGCTTATTACCATCAAAATGAAAGGAGAACAAAAATAATTCTGATTTTTTTTTATTGGATCTGATGGAGTCAAAAAGGTAAAATACGCTGAATTCAGCCAACCAAACAAATCTGATCTTTACCCAAAAGCACATCTAACACAAAAGAGGCACTCCCCCCATTTAATCATACGATGCAGGCCAAATCCAGCTTAAAAGATTCCTTATCACTTCATTAAATTTGGCAGATGGCTGAACAAAGCACACTGTACTGAACTCAGCTCTCAGTTACATCATTGCCACTGCAACGAAAAATGCAACTGAGTGGCGCTGAAGTGACTGGGGGATGCATTTGCCATGCTGTTTGTAGGAAGGAATTAGCTGTTTCTTGCTCACAAAGAGAACAGGGCGAAAAGCTTGTCTGTGACTAGACTGTGACTGCGTGTAACTTCTTACCTACCCTCCACTTTCCCATTATTTCTGTCAGTGTAAAAGAGCAGACTCCTGTCTCAGTAATATCAATGCAGTCATTGTCAGGCTCACAGAACTGGGTCCAAAACGTTTCCATTTACAACTAGTAGATCAAGTTGTGTGTTGCTGTGTGGGCTTTCTATGCTCATGAAGACCGCATCAAAAAGAATTGGCACAGTAAGCTGCCTTGAAAATAGAGAGATGTAGTGTATAAGGCAGCTGAATTATTAATGCAGGGACAACAAGCATGTTAAGTCACCTATTTAACTCCATCAGCTAAATAAACAATTACAGGCTGCTTCCCTTTCTTGGAAAATACAGTTTAAGAGGAAATGTTACTGATAAAGGCTGCTTTTGGGCTTGTGGCATATAAGTCTGTTGAAATGCTCTTGCATTTCAACATTGCAAGGGAATTCTTCAAAATAAGGGAGAGACAGCAGAGGGTTCAGGATCAGAGCTGGAAGGTCATCTTCCAAATAGCTGTTTTCATATAAGTGACCCCTAGCTCATTACAGAGCTCTCTCATGCTCTCTCATCCTTCACATTCCCTCTAACTTCAAAATTTTCATCAGAAAAGCATCATAAACCAAGATGAAAACAATTGTGTTATTCTTTTGCTGTGATTCAAATAAAAACTTACAATTTGGTGGAGTTAATTGGAGGAATGGGTATTGTCACTCTTCCCATAATGGGGGTTTAGATCACCAGCACTGGATAACTGAATATTATTATACACCTGGATGTGTTGTTCTGTTGCCCACTGTCTCTGAACACCATTAGAGACTCTGGCCTAGCCATATATGATTTGACCAGATGTGAACAGACTTAGCACTGCCTGTATCAAGAGACATATAGGTGTCTTCTTCTGGCACTTAAGATAATACTAGTATTAAGTAAATACTTCAGTTCATCTCCCCAGATGTTTAAGTTGAGGTTTCTTTGAATGGGCAAGGTCACAGGGATTTTTATTTGGTGTGTGTATCGTTTTAGTCACCTTGTTACACACAGTGATTGTTTCTGTCACCACTCTTTGCTGCCCAACCACAACTTTTCTTTTTTAAAATAGATAGTGGATGTAGATAAAGGGGTATGGAAAGCACTTTCTAGGATATTGCTCAGTATGTTCAGTGTTGTGGCCTGGAGTGTTGTATATGACCTGAAGGAAGGAGAATTTACAGCATGTCAGAGTGATTTTAATTTAAAAATGTGTCCAGATTTATGAGAATGGCATTGTTGAATGGCTCCAGGCTCCATGGAAGGATATGATACGTTTAGGAATCGAAGAGATAAACCAGGTTTTTTATGAGTTTCCAGTGATGCTGTCAAACAATTTAATTGAAAGTAAGTAGGACAATATTTAGTATCCGTTTCAAAACTAGTCTTAGAAGCTATTTCTTTCTGGCATAGCATCATGGTGCAATATTTGGTGATTAGATCAGGTAACTTAGCACCATTACAATAATGAAAAAAACAAAGACAAACAGCAAGGTGTTTACACGCCCTTGCACATTCAAGCAAACAGTCTAATTGCAAATCACTGTATGGATCCGGAGCTGCCTTTACCTCTAGTCCCAGAAAACGAGGGCAAGATTCACACATCCCCCAAGCTAGCGAGATCCCAGTTTTCAGCAGCTTCTCACCAGAGTTAACAGGGCAAGGAAAAAATACCCCAAAGTTAGCAAAAATGTGTCAGCTCCCACTGGACAAAAGAAAAATCAGACCTTGTCTGCACACACAGCAACAGGCAGTGACCTGTGTTTCCTGTCTCACCCCATGCTGTCTGCTCACAGTTGAGGTGACTTTGCATTGACTTCTCTTTCCCCAGCCTCCACAGCAGCTAGAGAAATTCACATGTTACAGCATGTAACTGAGGGGGAGATAGCCTGATTGAAGGATGGGTGCAAAAAAATGCTGGGAGGGAGGAGAGCAGAAATAGATAAGACCACCACATGATAAGAATATACTTACCTGTCACGTCATTTACAATGCTCAGGCACTTGAATAAGTTATGACAGATTCCACAAATCTTAACGTTAGCCACCAAATAGCCCAACCTGTATGTTTTATCAATAAGAAATAATATGCATTTCATTGCATCTGCACCTTTACCTTGAGCTGGAATTGAAGCAGTGTAATTGTGTGTTGTCTCTGGTATTGGTGCCACAGGGACATGTAAAACAGGAAATAATTAATCTAATTGCCAACTGCAAAAATTAGTTTTGCAGGCCTTCTCAGAATTGACGTTCCTTCAGAGCAGAGCACAATTCAACAGCAACAGTTCATTAAATAGTCCTACGCACGCTTAGGTACACGCAAAGGATAAAATATATGATTAAACCTGATTCCTTTAGGTTTTGTATTAATTGAACTAAAGCAAATATGAAGCAAATAGACACATGGGAGGAAAGTGGAATAGGCACAAATAACAAAGCACTTGACCACCTTTGAAATCCATAGCAAAATTCCCACTAACACAGAGGGGATGTCTTCCCATGAGATATCCTCAAATATAAGAAGTACCTGTAATTTCAGAGCGTAGAAGTTTGAAGAGTGGCTAAAGGGTGTCTTTTTCTTAGGGAAAGTTGCTGCAAACAGCTCAAAATATAATTCCATCCTCACACTGTCAATGGGCATAGGAAAGGGGGAAAAAGCTGTAAATTGTATCTTAAAACCCCAGAATTTACTTATGGATGGAATGTAAGCCAGTGGGTGAAAGCAGGAGGACAGATTTTATTCCAATTTTGCAGAAACATTCCCTTGGAGATTAAAGCTGACAATGCCAAATCCATTTTCCATAGAAGGTTTATGTGGATGGGAGAGCAGTGCCAGGACTTTCCTGAGGAAGCCAGTCGCATCCTTTACCAGCAAGAGAGTAGGAGCATATGGAAAAGGATCAAGGCATTCTCTTCAAGGTGAAGGTGGAGCAGGCTTTCCCCCTTGCTACAGAGCTAAGTGTTTCCACACCCAGAGATGATATTTAGGCTTGGCTCCAACTGCAACTTTTCTGTTTCTTTTGGGGAATACCTCAGGAGAAGAAAGCTTCTTGCACAGTGACAGCCAGATGGATCCCGAGCTCGCTCCCAGGTATACTCTGCCTACATGTCTCCGAAGAGACATCCGTGCAGAGAGCCTCTCAAAGGTTATGGGGCAGAGTAATTGCAGCACTGAGAAAGGTGATTATTTAAAGGAAAATAGCAACTTTATGTGTAATCCTTTATTTTTGCCCACACAAGAACTAATCATGATCATAACTGAACCGTGAAGCACACCTTCAGTAGCAACTCTGCATGGAAGAAGACTGCCACCTTCCTGTTTTTAAAACAGATCCCCCAACCAACCTTTTCACCAGCAGACTGCCTTCCTTTTGCAGTTTTTAATACACCCAGCTCACAGTCCTACTCTTTTACAATGTTAATAAACAAGTTTATCATTGAGAGACAAATTAAAAGAAAGAAAATTATTGAAAAATAAAGCATAGATCTGATTCTGGTAAAAGAGAAGGGCTGTGTTAATTTGCCGGAAATTCCATTTTCTCCCCTCTCTCTCAAAACCGTGTACAAATTAGACATTTACATGATAGATGAGTATGTTCCTTTCTTAGGGAAAGTACTCTGCTGGAACTGAGAGCTCGGGTAAGTTCCATGTAATGTGGCCGTTGCCAAGGAAACTACTTGTTCTTAATTGAATAGTAGAGAAAATATTTGTGTAACTTATTGGCACATAAATTAAGGTTGCCCTTGAGCAGCCTTAAACTCACACAACCTTTTTTTTTTTTTAAACCAAATTGTCCTGGTTTCTTACATTCTCTTTTAATGCACAAACATCACAGAAAACTCACAAGATGCCAGTGGCCACCTACCCAACTCTGACCACTGTTAAAATAGCATGATGCTTAACTTTTTAGCAGTTAAAAAAGAGAGAAGGCTTGATTATTACAAAGGAGATGACAATAAAATGCCAAGAAAGGATGGGCTAAGCAGGAAAAAGGCAATAAAATGAACAAAGCTGCTGCTGATACAACTTCTCCCAAAAAGAATGTCACTTTCAAAGTGATAACAGTGGTAATAATGTCAGTTTGTCCACAATGGTGTAGCTCCACTCTAGTCAATAGATTCATGCTGATTTACATCTGCTGAGTATTTTATTGGGGGGTTTTGTCATCACCCTGTCACCAGTTTTTACTATTTTATTTTCTTTTATTTTTTTACTATTAGCACTAATTTCTGAAGCACAAAATAAGTGCTTTTCTAAAACAAGGATTTTCTTTCAAACAATATCTGAAACCCCAGGACAGGCTGGTTTAGTTAAACAGTCCTCTGATGCTACTGATGTGCAAGAGCCAGAGACTTTGCATAGCTTCTCAGCAAGGAAAAATGGGATGGACCTGGAGCAGATTACCTTAACCTTATCTTTCCATTCCCCATATGCCTCTTTCCTAGCCGTCTTTACAGGAACTGTCAGTAAAGAGACCTGTGAAAACCAAATAACAGAATACGCTGCTCAAAAACATGCATTTTTTCCCTTTATCTGTCCCGTGCCTAGGACACCTATCAATTTTCATCTATAATATTCGGAAATGTTAGTGTCTAACGTAATTGAAGCTTCTCTGGAGTGTTCTTACAGAAGTGCTTCACAAAAAAGAGATAATAAAAAAGAGGTGTTTGGGATCTTGTAAGGAACCAATTAATAAGAGCAAACTTTAAGCTAAACTTCTTCATTCTTTCTTGGTAAACTGCCTTCTCTTAAGTCATAGTCCTACTATTTTGGAGAAGAGGGATGGTTCTTCCTTTTGTCAGGTCCTGCAGGAGACCATTCATCATCCTGGATTACAGGATCCCTGGGACACAGCTGCTATATTAGATGTCTGAAAAAATGCCTTTAAATAATAGACCACTGTAAGACTTCTTATGTTGTTCCTTGCCACTAATTGTTTTCACTTTATTAATGAAATGTGGCTTTTAAAGTTCGAATAAAAAGCAGATTCTTATCCAAGTGAAGATGAAGAAGGATAGTCGCAAGTGTGTTGTCCTTTCAGTCAGGGATGAGTTACTGCAGTCTATATATTCAGATAACTGAGGATAAACGCTGGTTAATTCAGGGTTATGAGCCTGTCAGATAAATCCTCTAAATAAAAATGTGGCAACATTGTATAAGACCAAAGCAGAGAGCCCAAACAGCATCATATAGGTGACCCTGTCATTTAAGCTGAACTTGTATTAATAATGGCCCTTAACAAGCTGTCAATCTCTAAGGAGAGCCTTTTGTGCCTTTTCCCTGATGCTTTTGTGTTCGCTTACTCGATGGCCACAAATCAGCCCTAGCTGAGTTGCGGTCAGTCCTAGGGCAGCTTGGGAAAAACGAAGCTTCTCTCTCCTTGTCTTCCCTGTTCTCTTGCTTTTTTCCCCTTTCTTTGCCTTTCACTGCCACACAAATTATAAAAATAGCAGGCTGGGGGTCAAGCTGCATAAAACAAGCAGACATCAGTTTCCTCTTTGTTTCAGCACAGAGGGGGAGACTGCTATTCCACTGAGATAATTGCCATTAGAGTAGAAAATCCAGAAGTATGGCGATGGCACTGGGAAACAGAGGGTGCTTTTCAATTAGTAGGAAATCCAAATGGATTTCTTAATACCTACTGAAAAGTAATAGCAAACAGCTCACTGAGTAGTTAAGCTCTGCTCCACTTATCCTACTTTTCCCTGTTAAATTAAAACCAGGAATAAAACACCCACACCCCCCCCCACACCCCCTACTACGCTGAGGACCAGAAAATAATGTGCAGGCTTGGACAGGCAAATCTTGGTACTCTAAAAACGTGATGGCCATCAGTGAGGAAGGACAAATGGCTTAATCTTGCTCCACCACCCATTCATGTCTGCTGCTGGCCTCTGTATTCCTGGACTCCAAGAAACTCCAAGCACAGAGTGAGAAGTGCAGCGCCCACCTGGGATAAGGACATTGGTATCAGCCACACTTTCAGAGCTGTGTTCTCAGTTACTTCAAGTTATAGTGACAAAGAGAAAATTTCTTTCTTGGCTTATTAGGTTTGAGGTTTGTGTCAAGACTGGGCTTGCTCACCATCTATGATCCATCCCTTCAGAAGCAATATCTAAGAGGTCACCATGGTGTGAGCTCCAGCAGACTCTGGAGAGAACAGGCCACAGTGTCTCCGGTGTCTCACAGGTTCCAACCTGCCTTTTAGGATAATCTGGGTGGAGCACACCCCAACCCTGCAGGCTTTGAGCCTGTCTGCAGCCTGGTTGTAAGAAGCAATGTGGACAGACAGCATGAGAGTTACGGACCACAGGATCTCTGGCGTGTTGATGCCTTTTCCCCAGCCCAGCTCACAGTGTGGTGCTACATGACCTGTGCTGCCCAATTGTCCTTGTTGAGCTTGGCTACACCCTGTGTTCCAACACCACCATCAAAGTGACACACAATAGTGAGAGTGTTTGCAGAAAGACTTCTGCTCAGTCTACCCAGTCCTGCTAGATTAAATCCTGTACGATATTTTAGATTTACCTTTATTTGCAGTGAAAGTTGCTGTTTATGTAGTGATTGCAGTGCCAGTTTGGGCTGTGACAACCCTCTTGACATTTCACTAGTCTAAAATCCCAGCTGTAGAGGAGTTTAAGCACTTTGGGGGCCGTCTCACAAGAGGTAGAGATGAGGGGACAAAGAGGAGAAAGACAACATTCCTTTTCTTTCAAGCACCTTTCCTGACTTGAAAAGTTATCCATGATAATCAGGAGCATGGATGTCCCTACTTACCAGGATACGATGCACTTGGGAATTCAGATGTTTTTTGTTAGCAATCAACATTTTTTGTTTTCTCTATCACTCTTGAGTATGCATGTTTCCTGTTTGGAACAGAGATGTTTCCTATGAAAACTATATATGCCCTTGAATACTCAACATCACAAAAATAACTTAAAAAACACAACTGCAGTGATGGTTAAGGCAGATAAAAAGGCAAGCATTTTCTCAGGTGAATCCCATTTGGTTTCCCCCACACTATGTGTGCAGAAACTTCTATTCCAGATTCCATTTCCTTTTTTGCTATCAGCATGAGCAAACCACTTTCTCACTTTCCTCCTATACTCACATTGCTGCTGCCACTGGGATAATAATCCATAGGTAGATTTTTGTATTGTGAGAACCATAGAATCATCAAGGTTGGAAAAGACCTTCAAATCCAACTGTCAGCCCTACACCACCATAACCTCTAAACAATCTAAACCATCTCCCAAAACACCACATCTACTTATTTTTGAACAGTTCCAGAGATGGCGATTCTACCACCTCCCTGAGCAACCTGTTCCAAAGCTTCACCACTCTTTTAGTGAAGAAATTTTTCCTAATATCCAATCTGAACCAGGTGCAGCTTGAACCTATCCCCTCTTGTCCTGTCACCAGTTATTAGGGAGAAGAGGCCAACATCTGCCTCACTATGACCTCTTTTTGGGTAGTTGTAGAGAGTGATAAGGTCTACCCTCAGCCTTCTCTTCTCCAGGCTCAACAACCCCAGCTCCATCAGCTTCTCCTCATAAGACCTGTTCTCCAGACCCCTAATCAGCCCAGCTGCCCTTCTCTGCACCCTCTCCAGCACCTTGATGTCCTTCCTACACTGTGGCACCCAAAACTGCACATGGTACTCGAGGTGCGGCCTCGTACTCAAGGTGTGGCCTCATCAGGGCTGAGTACAGAGTAAGATCACCTCCCTGGCTCTGTTGGTCACACTGTTCCTGATACAGATCAGGATGCCGTTGGCCTTCTTGACCACCTGGGTACACTGCTGGCTCATGTTCAGCCAGGTGTCAATGTCCAGAACTGCATCCCGTTCTGGAGTCTCCTACATACGGACATGGAACTGTTGGAATGGGTGCAGAGGAGAGCCACAAAGATGATTAGCAGGCTGGCACATCTCTCCTATGAAGACAGGCTGAGAGAGCTGAAGTTGTTAATCCAGGAGAAGAGAAGGCTCTGGGAGATCTTATAGTGGCCTTCCAGTACCTGAAGGGGGCCTACAAGAAATCTGAGGAGGGACTTTTTAGAAGGGCATGTAGCAATAGGATGAGTGGGAATGGTCTTAAATTGGAAGCAGCTAGATTTAGATTGGATATTAGGAGGAAATTCTTCACTCTGAGGGTGGTAAGGCCCTGGTGCAGGCTTCCCAGAAAAGCTGTGGCTGACCTCTCCCTGGCAGTGTTCAAGGCCAGGCTGGATGAGGATTTGGGAAACCTGGCCTAGTGGATGGTGTCCCTGCCCCTGGCAGGGGGTTGGGACTGGATGGGCATTGAGGTCCCTTCCAGTGCAAAACATTCAGTGATTCAGCCATCACCCCCAGGTCCCTCTCTGCTGGAAATCTCTCCAATCACTCTGCCCCAAGCCTGTGGCACTGCCAGGGGTTGTTGTGGCTGAAGAGCAGGACCCAGCACTTGGCCTTGTTGAAACTCAGAAACTGACTATGGCAAATCAATCCAGCCTGTCTAGATCCCTCTACAGAGACTCCCTACCCCCAAGCAGAGCACACCTCCACCCAGCTTAATGTCACCTTCATCCAGGTCACCCATAAAGATGTTAAACAGGAGCAGCCCCAGCACTGACCCCTGGGGAACACCACTTGTGATCAGCTGCCAACTGGATTTAACTCCATTTAACACAACTCTTTGGACGCAGCCATCCAACCATTTTTTATGCAGCAAAGTATATGCATGTCCAAGCCAGGAGCAGCCAGCTTCTCTAGCAGAATGCTGTGAGAAACTGTGTTAAAAGCCTTGCTAAAGTCAAGGTAGACAACATCCACAGCCCACAGGTCACCCTGCCATAGAAGGACATTCGGTTAGAAGCATTTAACTTGTACACAGAGCTTTGGCATCTCAGACGAAAGGATATTTATAAGTGAAAAGTATTTTATTACCATTGTTATGACTCATTCAAAAGCAAACTTCATCCCAACAAGACTGGTTATCAAACATTACCGCATGCTTTAGAGGCAGCAAATACCAAATCAATTAGAGAAACTACTTACCTCTACAAATTTTGGGAACTGCGTGAACTACCAAGATCCAAATTCCACCTCTGGTTTTTAACAAGTATAGTAAAGTGATTAAAAGCTCTTTTTTTTTTGATTTTCACAATCAGAATTGGTCACTTCTCAGACTAATGTGTGTGTGTATGACTTACAAAACGCTTTTTAAAAACAAAATGAATGGAAGCAGCTAATTTTAGCTAACAACTTGCATACCCCAAATTAGGAGCCAATTAAGGAGCCTTCTCATCAAGTCTGGTGTGTCCAGTGATATCTGGTCTCATTTTTGTGTTCTGAGCCATGATTTCCTCACAGGTTAGGCATCTTCTGTCCGAAAAGAAGAGCTGCTTCACTCATTTCTAGTTATTGTTCGCTATAGTTTTATACAAAAAATCAGTTTCTGCTTCTTTAACTTTTTCTAATATAAGAGCCTACATATTGAAGAAAACTAGTGAGTATTTATTGATTTGGGTCATAACTTGGACAGTCCAAGGACCAGTTAGGTGATCACAGCTGTTGGCAGCAGGCCAGCCAGCAGACATGATCAGGGTGGGAGTGTGATGCTCACCCTGCAGCCAGCCTGCCCTGGATCCATGTGACTGAGCCACCATTCACTCTGGGAAGCACAAGCATTGTGCAGAACAGAGGAAGGGGATGTGCGCAAAACCTTTGAGAACTACTGCTTTACAAGAAATCCACTTAATTTGTGGCCTATATTACATCTAACACCAGATATTCAAGGTTAAAAAAAATAAAACCCCTCATCAGTTGCTATTCACAGACAGCACTAATGAAAGCAATACTTCTCTTGATCTGTTTTATCTATCAATAAGGCGTTAGAGATCTATTACAGCCAAGAAATAAAGACACAAACAGGTTCATCCTGCTACACGCTGAACTGGATACTTCAGTCTATTATCTGCTCTTGGCTTTTGTGTCTCGATGAGTGTGATCTATTTACTAATGGAATTAAATGGAAGAAGAATCAGATCTCTTAAATCAGGTTGGCTATTGTGGCTTTTTACATCCCATTATCGTATCAGTATTCACAGTCTCCTTTAATTTCCAAATTCAGCTTGGAAATATTTTAAACCCAGGAAGGAAAGTGTATTGTGTATGGAGCATTCATATGCAGAAAGCATTTGTCCTAATTAATCTAGGTTAATTTTCTTTTCACATGATAAGTCATAATGAGAAGCAAATGCAAGACTCATGGCTTTGCAGTAAATTACCCTGCTGTTTCTCAAAGCAAAATAATCGAGTATGTTTTGTTTGGCTGATTATAAAACACAAAATGTCCTGTAGATACGATGCTGAAGAATGCAAAGGTTTTACTACTGAGGTGCTGGACTTTGACTTAATTTACAAAGAAAAAGCAGTTTGGGGATTTTAGTGACTAAAGTGCAAGACTTTCTTATTCATTCTTCCTGGGTGTGCCAAGAGAGGGATCATAAAAAGGCAGTCTTTCAATAGCAGGTCTTGGCAGGAATTTAAAGCCTAGCTGACAACAGTTTGGAAACGCACCGCAGGTAATACCACTGTTAGAAAATTACATAAGGAAATTTGCCAAGGCTGCAGTGACTGCAGGTCATCTGGAGGAGCTGTTTGAAGCTTTATCTATTTAATAAAAAATTTCGGAATGCCCTTTTCATATATTAAAGCACAATGAAAGGGCACTATCGAAAGCAAATTTTCTGATAATGGATAGGCACAGGTGGCTTCCAGTAGTGAAAAGCATCTTGGAAATTTTAAGAAGGTAAAGCAAATGGGCTTACTGGTTTTGTTTTGGGGAGTGTGAGAGAGTGATGTTTTGTGCATTCATCAGGCATCGACATAATATTAATCACAGAGCAGCTGGAACAAGCACTCTTTAACAGCCTCCTGCATCAAATCCTATTCAGGTTCAACTTGTCCCATCTGTTTGACTGCACAAGATGTCTTTGAGATTGCTACACCTCCAGGCAGCAGCTATTGTCTAGGCTGATCAAATGAACTTCATACTCAGCTCTAAAAGCCAAGCTTTGGATACGAATTAAGATAAATAAGAGGGCCTGTTGATTTCCACCAGGAAAGGATGCATAAGAGATCTAAATAAGAGAAAACTTTCTACGTCATAAATT
The DNA here is from genome assembly GCF_964237585.1 of Gallinula chloropus. Taxonomy (NCBI): domain Eukaryota; kingdom Metazoa; phylum Chordata; class Aves; order Gruiformes; family Rallidae; genus Gallinula; species Gallinula chloropus. The sequence goes on from NC_140089.1 coordinate 69,782,107, forward strand.
CTGGAAGCAATTGATGACTGTCACCAAATTAGGCTTTGTCCCACAGGTAATTATAGACCCAGCATGGTACACTACCAAATTAATATCAGGTTGTGCTGGTCCAGGGCAGAGAAAGGGAATAGTGCTGTACTGATGCATTAGGTTATTCTACCCCTGCTCCAGAACTTCATGCTTCCCCTTGTTGAACTTCACAAGGCTTCAGTATATCCAATTGGCAAATTTATCCAGATGTCTTCGGTCTGAAGTTCTGATTTCATTATCTTAGCCACTCTCCAGGCCTAGTATCTTCTCCAGTTTGCAGAGGGTATGCTCGGTGTCATTTTCCAGGTCATTGACAAAGACACTGAACAAGATGCGTCCCAATATCAACACCCAGGGTACTTGTCTTCCAACAGACTGCCAAGCAGGTGTTGGCCATTGGTTGTTATACTTTGTAAGGAGGAATAGCCACTGGATGTACTGAACGTAGATAACACGTCTTATGGAGGTTCAAGAAGTTACCTGAGGTGGCTTTTAGCAGCACTTTTGGGAAATAAGTGTGATTTCACTTAACAAAGTGAAGTCACAAACCAAAACTCTGAAACAGAGCTTGGTTGAAATGTGTGCCGAGACTGGGCATTCTCCTTTCAGACTAAACCACAATAAATGTACCAAGCTAAAAGGAAAGAAGAGATACCATGACCCCCTGCAATAGCTGTATACTTCATTTCATCCAAACGAACAGGGAGGTTGAATGGAAGGCTCACTGCCCAAGACAAATGTGTGGCAGAAGCCAGAGGATGGGACTAACAAGAATTCCATTCAAACATCTGCTTGTGGACATCAGTGTCTCTGCCTGTTTGTCTCTTGTGCTAGAGACGGCCAGCAAAGAAGCAGGAAACAGAAATTTAACATTTGAGACTGTAGCAATAGGAAGCATCTACATGATTTCCACATCCACAGAATTCTTCCTACACTTCCCTGAGTATTAGCTACTGCACCCCAAGTATTTGCTAACCTACCGAAGCATCCCAAATCAGCACTTTTTCCTTCCCAACAGCTTTCAGAAATGGAAGCAGGACACTCAGGGTTAATTACAATAATTACAAATGCCAACAATGTCCTTCTGAATATGGATTTTCATGGAAAATGGCTTTGATTAAATGTATGTCTTCCAAGAAAAATGTCTACTATCTAATAGATATCTCCCATCTCTCTTGTCGCATTGCAACTGTGATCCCACCACACCAGGCCATTTCCCCTGGGAAAAGTGTAATACAACACAGGAAATACACTGTGACAAGAGGCTCTGGACTGCAAAAGCAAAGGGGAATACAAGATTCATTTTCCAAGACAAATATTTTCATGTCAGCCAAAAAATGTTGGTGTTCATATTTCTTTAAAAAAAAAATTAGCAAAATATTTTCTGCTGGTACTTTTCCTTTTTATTAACTCCAGAATTAACTCTAATTCTGTAATCATTAATTCTAGTAATTTCCCTAAAGGTTTGCCAGGTTTTTTCATGAGCTTTAAGATACAACACATGCCAGAACCCAAAACTGTTTCCAGTAGAAAGATATACTGAAGCAAGTTTCAAAGTCATTCCATCAATCACTTTTTGCTTATCATTATTAATAAAAGCACTAGTGCTAAGCAAACACAGTACTGGACCACTTCTTTTCAATTATGTAAAGCACTTCCATCAGCATACAAGAAATATAAACCAAACCAAAGCAAAAATCTAACAAAGGAGAAAGAGGGTAATTGCAGTTCCTTGGCCATCACTGATTTTGACAAGGATTCCACCAGTTTATCTAGTGAATAAAGACCTTCATCCAGGAAGGAGTTGTTAGGAATGTGTTAGCAGATGGTTTTCAAACTTGTTTGAAGTCCTCTGGATATTTTCTCGCAGATTGCAGAGGACTTGGAATTGCTTTCCATAAAGTGCCGTAGCTGCAAGCTCTGTAGCTGCTGTTCAGGGGTTAGTCACTCTTACGATCATAGAATCATTAAGGTTGAAAAAGACCTCCAAGATCACCTAGTCCAACTGTCCTCTTACACCTATGTTACTTACTAAACCTTGTCTCTTAGTACCTCATCCAACCTTTCCTTGAACACCCCAATGGATGGTGACTCTGCCACCACCCTGGGCAACCCATCCCAATGTCTAACCACTCTTTCTGAGAAATTTCTCCCAATTTCTAACCTGAACCTCCCCTGGTGCAACTTGCAGCCATTCCCTCTTGCCCTATTGCGAGTTATCTGTGAGAAGAGGGCAACCCCCAGCTCACCACAGCCTCCCTTCAGGTGGTTGTAGAGAGCCATAAGGTCTCCTCTGAGCCTCCTCTTCTCCAGACTAAACAGTCCCAGTTCCCTCAGACACTCTTCATAAGACTTGTGTTCCAGACCCTTCACCAGCTTCATTGCCCATCTCCATTGCCCATGCTCCAGAGCTTCAATGTCTTTCTTGTCGTGAAGAGCCCAAAACTGAACACAGTATTTGAGGTGTGGCCTCACCAGAGCTGAGAATGCGGATGATCACCTCCCTGGTCCCGCTGGCTGTGCTATTCCTGATACAAGCCAGGATGCCGTTGGCCTTCTTGGCCACCTGGGCACTCTGCTGGCTTGTGTTCAAGTGAGTGTCAATCAACACCCCCAGATCCTTTTCCTCTGTGCAGCTTTCCAGCCACCCTGCCCCAAGCCTGTAGCATTGCCTGGGGTTGTTATGACCAAAGTGCAGAACCCAGCACTTGGCCATGTTGAATCCCATTGTTCCAACTCCAACCTGTCCAGGTTCCTCTGGAAGGCCTTTCTACCCTCTGGCAGATCATCTTGGTGTCATCTTACAGAGAGTCCACTCAATTCCCTCATCCAAATCATCAATAAAGATATTAAAGAGGATGGGCCCCAGTACCAATCCCTGGGGAATGCCACTTGTGACCAGTCACCAGCTGGACTTAACTCCATTCACCACCAAGTTATTACTCTCACAGAGAGGGAGAAACTTCAAGTGTTCAACCATTTGTGAATTGCTTACTGAGACCATCACAGCAGTGTGATTGTAACTGCTTTTGCAGCCAGTGGAAGGATGGGCTCCTTGCAGAAAGGAGTGTGAGAAAACTTTTGAGGGATGGAGTGAGTTCTAGCAGAAGGACAGGAGCCAAGGAGGTTCCCAGGGGCAAGGAGGGAGAAAAGACTAGTAGTGAGCTAGGACATGTGTGAGGAGAAGGGAAATCTAGGATGGGTCAGTGACCATGTCAGGGAAGGGCTCTGTATTGGATGGGAATCTGGCCTGAAGCAGTCAGCAGGGCCTCCGAGAGTGTGGGGGGAGCTGGGGTGTCTGCTTCCATTTAGAATCTTTTTCCCTCCCCCAGCCCAGCAAGCTCCACGGGACATAAGCCCTCTACTCTCAGACTGCACTACTCTGAGACAAATGCCACATGGAGCTGTGCTGAGCACTTTCCCAGCTCGTGAGGAAACAGAAAGCAGTGTGAAAACTTCAGACAAATGTTTGCTATGTTCACTGCTTTGTTTCACTATATAAGACCTTGAGATACAGGGATGAGGGGAGTGAAGGGAAAAAAAGTGACTGTCATAGACAAAGTTGTTTGTAGTCAGCTCTTGAAAAGAAGCATAGGTTTTGGACTGCAGACACATCTGAAAACATTTGCAGCCTGTTCCTGAAGCAGAGGTGCCAAAAGAGGGACACAAAATGTATAGAATAAACAGTGCACTGTGGCTTGGTTTGGGAAGTTAATGCACCACGTACTCAGTCATGCAGCTTCCCTCTATCTCTCCCTAAATGCAGGGAAGTATCACGTACCGTGGCAGGGTATGCACTATTTTGTTCTGAACCTTTTCCAAATCATCATGCTAAAGCAGAATTAATTCCTCCATGCAAACTACTTCTGAGGTAGATCAGGCAGTGATATTTTCCCTATTTAAGAGAAGAAAGTGATTCCAGGTACTGAATTTCTATACAGTTTCAATAACTTCACTGAGAAAAGCCAAGTCCCTAAGCTCCGAGAAGGCTGCAGGTCAGGATCACCGTGCAGCATCAGAAGGCTGTTCCATAGGGACCGTGTCCCTGACACAATGATCTCTTCCTGCCGTATTTTGGATGGGTGGAAAGTGTTAGCCCAGGACTGACAATTTCCAAGCGGCCATTTGGGCTGTCACTGGGTGTGGCACCAAACTCCCTGGATGCTTCAGGTCTCCTACTTGACCTTTGCCTCCTGTCAGGGGTGGAGCTGTGTGTCAGGATACCATTAAGCAGCTCTGCACTGCTCCCCAGGGGTGATGGGCTTTCAGTAGTGTGTGAAGTGCCCCTGTTAGCAAGAACAGTTTGCAAGCTGGTTGTAAAAAAATGTAAAGCACTTTTGGATTCTTCTGGATGAATGACAAATAAATGACAACAGTAAAGTTATTAACTGGCTGACATAACTGGCTCATTCAGACTCCCAGATCTGCTCAGTATCTGCATGACCTCACCTCTGCTTGGAAGACAAAGTTTTTACTTATTGGTTGGCCAAATATGAAACTAAATAATAATAATAATAAAAAAATATCCAACATTTTTCTGGCAAGAGGAATGAGCAATGACAGCACTCTGGGGAGGGCACTCTTTGTCAGCTCAGGAGGTGACTTCAGCTGGAATTAGCAGAGGGAATACCGCCCAGAGACCAAGCTGAGCAAACAAGAGCGACCGTCAGGCAGGGCACAAGCCTTCCATCCTGGGAGAGGGGATGCACACAGGTCTGTGCAAGGTTTGCACACGTGGGAACGGATGGCTGGATGGCATGCTTGTCATCTTCCACTCCGGGCAAGAGAATTGCATATGGTCTTCCAAGCAAAGGCTTGCTCAATGCAGAATGGATTTCAAGGGAAGCATGGTGTAAGAGATAACAGGTCTCTTGCTAATTTCCCCGATTTCCAGCTACAGCTGTATTATTGTGCTTACATTTCACATGACAGGGAGTTATATCACAAGGCCTAGGAGATCACCAAAACAAACTGTACACAAAGAGCAAATAACTGGCTAGACTTCATGATAGCAATAACCAAAATGAAGATAACTCATTAAATCTGAGGAAGGGCTGTTTCTTTTAAATCACATGCCATGGGCACATAGGTGACAACCTCATGTTGAACACATAGCAAGCATTGCTGCAAATCCTTTGCCATATGTAAGTGGCAGGAGATGCTTGCTGGCAGACACATGGGAGAGGCATACATGTCCAGGCTTGGTGTCCCTTCTGGGCAGACCCCCTCTGTTGGGCAGCAGACAGTGGGTCCCATGGAGCGGTGATGAGGCACAGTAGCAGGGGTGCCTGCTGCATCCATCAGGTCATCCTTTCCCAAATTAGTGGAAAAGCTTTCACATCCTGTCCAAGCCCCTTTCTTAGGATACAATAGGGGAGTGCCTTGGGTTGTCAGGGAAGAGGGACTTGAACAGGAAGAGAAAACTTTGGATTCTGGTAAGAAGCACTCGGGCACCTCACTTCATTCTTGTCAGAAGGGATTAGATACCTAAGCAGCTTTCCAAAGCTTGCACATACCCATCAAATGAGGAGGTTTGTCATTTCAGGTTATTACTACATCCTTTTGTAGTCAGGAACAAACCCAGTTTAAAAACAGGAAGCAATTGTAGAGAAGCAAGAGGGGCAGGGTGAGTTTTCTCTTTGTTTTACATAGGGAATTGGCAGTGGTTGTGTCTGCTGACAGCAGTGCTGCACATCATTCTCACACCCTCACCAGTCCTCTCCCACCTTGACTAACCCCATACCACCACCCACCCTGGACCCAAATCTTCAATAGCTGATTTGGTATCAGCTCCAAAAAGGGGGGCATTATTTTTCTAATATGCAATGGCACTTTCAGGAGTTTGAACATCCTTTTCCTTTCTATCACATAATTTTTGAAAGTATTGATGACTCCATTATTGGTATTGTCTTGCTAGTAGACCTATATCTTACTAATGCTGAAACCTTATTCATCTACCCCATGCAACAGAACTCATGGGTCAGAAAACAAGGGGGAAAATCCATATTTATATAGATGCTGTATTTCTTCTTTACCCACCCTTGCTTACAGAGGTTTTTAATGGACAGGTCAGATAATTTGTTCCCCAAAGCTAAAGCCTGGTTTCTAATGTTGATTCAAATATAGTCCTGAATCTTATCCAGATTAAAGAACTTTTCTTTTAAATCAATTTGTCTATGAGTACAAAATTTAAAGCACACCATTTGATGTTTGTACTTCTTCAAAGATCTATAATGTGAGCAAAACTTGCCCATTGTTTCCTAAATGGCCTCCTGGATTTTTGCCTGGGATTAAGTGCATTGGATGACGTTGGGCCATCTGTGCTGTGCTTTGCTATTATTTTATTCTGAAAAATAAATGAACAGAAGAAGGCATTATGGTAGTTGCATCCGCCCATTTAAAGGGCATGTGTTTAGCCAAAAAACAGTATCATTCAACTATTAGCATCATCTTATAAGATCTTCTTTCTCTGAAGAAAATACGTAATGTGCATTAATAGTTCATTATTCATTATGTGATTTCTCAGCTTTTGTTAGGCTTGGAAGATTTATAGTGGAACACTTAACATCTAAAATACGCTGACTGTCAAAGTCCTGTCTTTACTCTGGCTTGAGAGGACACTTATTTTTCCCTAATATTCAACTTCCATGCTGTCTTACAATAAGAATGAGACAACCTTTGCATTCATATATGGCCCACATTACATTGTGGGTTGTCAAGGTTATTTCTGTCCAAAGAAATATTTTCTATGTGACCATGCTCCAAATAACATGATTTTTTTTTTTTAATTCTAAGAATTATTTTCTTTATAACTAACAGCAAATACCAGCATCCAGCTGTGTGAAACAGATCAAAAGTGCAAACACAGTTTGGCAGAGTCCTGATATGGACCTCAGAGGAAACCCCTCTAAGCGTTGGTACTGAACTCACCCCAGACATGGAAACACTTTCTCCTGAGCATAATGCAATGACGTAGAGAGCGTGTTGTATAGAGCATAATGTATAATGTGAATCTGAGCTGCCCACAGTGTTGATGGAGTGTGCCTGACATCACTCCCTCTCCCCACTACACAGGGCCTGGGCTGCACTGAGGACTGTGACTGCAGGAAATGCTGCTTTCCTTTCTCCCCTTAACGGCAGCCACATCTGCAAAAGAATTCCACTCAGCTGATAATCCGAGGCACAAAGTTAGACTTGGGTAACTCCTCTTCCAAACACCCCCTGGAATGGACATCCCTTTATTCTGTGCTTTTTCTACTGCACACTGCCAAGAATAAATTTTGCCCATAAGGTTTCAGCACTTCACACTTGGTGTGCCTCCAGTGCAGAGGCCATTAAGTAAGCTACCTCAGGGGGTGGGAGGAGACCTACTGCGCCTCTACAAATCAGCACTCACCTGCCAGCAAGGCTGCCCTGAGTTCAGTCCTCCCTGGGGATCCTCTTCGTGTTTGAGAAACTGGGAAGTCTTTGACAGTACTGACAGCTGTGTTTCTTTGGACTTGTTTGACTTGGGCTTGAACTGGTTGATGTTTAGTTTTGCTCTGTCAGCAGGCTGCGTCTGTGATTAATTCTCCTCATGAATGGAAATACCATGGGCTTTTTGCAAATATGGTTTCTGTTTCTGGGTTATTTCTTGTGACAAATGATATCAAGCATCTCTTCCTGGCTGCCTACTTCGCACTGCAAGATGCTCTCTTACATTTCATGTTCAAGATGTTCCTGCCTCTTGACTTGTTCTGCCCTTGAGACAGAGTCATATGCCATGTGTGACAAGACAGCAACTTCAGGGACTCCTACTCTGCCCAGAAGTGGTAATACAGAGATGGCATCATATCTATACTGGTATCTCTTTCTCACATGCACCAAGTCCTGCCACGGTCTTTTACAAACCTCAGCACATTTTTTGCTTCAGACTTTCCATAAATTTCTTTCATCCTGGTCATCCTCACTTTATGTTTGGTTAAGCAAACCTCATGAGCTGTAGACATTGCTTAGTGCCCCTCAGAGATGCTTTTGCAGTTGCACGGGATCTGTTATCACTTGGGTCCCCAGGAGCTGAAAAGATATATGGTTTTACATGTTGATACCTCTCACATTTACTACCATTTTCATCAGTAAGTCATGTCCCTTATTAACATAAGGTTAAGCAGAATCCACAGTGGACTGACTGAAAAGCTCAAGTTTTCTCATATATCATATATGCAAATCCATACATACAATTTATATATACATTATATATACTCTGCTCTCATGAGACACTCACATAGAGTACTACGTCCAGCTTTGGAGCCTTCAACACAAGAAAGATGTGGAGCTGTTAGAGACAGTCCAGAGGAGGGCCACAAAGATGATCGAAGTGCTGGAGCACCCCTCCTGTGAAGACAGGCTGGGAAAGTTGGGCTTGTTCAGCCTGGAAAAGAGAAGGTTCCAGGAGACCTTACAGCCTTCCAGTACCTGAAGGAAAGCAAGAGGGTAGTTTTAGATGAGATGTCAGGAATAAATTCCTTACATTGAGAGTGGTGAGGCCCTGGCAGTGTTCAAGGTCAGGATGGATGGGGCTTTGAGCAGCCTGGACTAATGGAGGGTGTCCCTGCCCATGGCAGGGGGTTGGAACTAGATGGGCTTTGAGGTCCTTTCCCACATGAACTACCTATGACTCTGGGATTCTATTTATTGTATAGCATATAGCATATATATAGTTTATAGATACAATATATAGACTATATATATATATATTCTATATATATACAATAGCTATAAATAAATTACATATAATGGTGAAACTACTCCAGGTAAAAAAGAGTTCCTACTCTGTCTCCCAGAGAAGAGCAGCAGAACCATTGCTTTACCGACATGTTTCTGTTCACTACCTGATGGAGACTGAGCTACAGTGACTGTCAGGGGTTCATTGCACCCTGTATTGCTGTACCTGTGAGTTGAGCATTTTTCTGAGTCCAGTAGCAATTACACATCAGAATATGGCAGCCTGAATGGGAGTGATTTCAAGTAATATGGGGCCCATAAAGCAAAAATCTTTCATGTGGAAGGGGCCAGTTTTGAAATTTGCTCCTGATTGCCATTCCCCTTCCTTGATATACAAAGATTTGTTTGGAGTTTAGATGTCTGATCTGTGGCAACTGCCTAAGCCTCTTCGTAGCAGACAGAGACCTCTGAAAACAGGTAGTTGAAAATGGACATTATGAAAACAGCTAAAATATGGGAAAATGAATCCGATGTCTGAGCACTTTTTTTCAGTGTCCCTTAAAGTGGTTTCTTAGTTTTCCATGTTTGCCTGGCTCTGTCTCCATAATTCTCTTCCTCCATTTTTCTCTTTCTTATTTCAGCCTTGAGAAGAGGATTACAGAATACCTCATCACCCTGTTCTAGTACTTGAATGTTGGCTACAGACAAGATGGAGACTCCCTTTTTACAAGGAGCCACATGGGAAACGTGAAGGTTAATGAGTGTCAGTTACTCCTGGGGACATTCTGATTGGAAACAAGAAGAACATTTTTCACAATGAGAACAATCAGCCATTGGAACAAATTCTGCAGGGAAGTGGTGGATTCCCCAGCACTGGACACTTTTAAGATTCAGCTGGACAGGGTGCTGGGCCCTTTGTCCAGATAGTTTTTTTCTCTAGGCGGAGTTTTTGCCAAGAAAAGTTGGAGAAGATGATCCTTGAGGATTTTTGCAACCTGGGATATTATGATTATATGATCTGTCTTCCTCCTTGCACTTTCTATTGCTCCTTCTTCGTGCAATTACCTTGAGTCCTTTCTCCTTGAAACCATCATTTTGTCCAGCTGTTCTGTTTGCCTCTAAGGTGAGTATCAAATACCTGTCCCTGGCTGGCACCACTGAAGTTCCACTACAGGTTGTCTTCTCTATGCATAACTGCACAGTTTTCTCACTACAGAAATATCCATGGGCTCTTCAAAGAGAAATTTCACACTACATAAGCCTGGAGAAATTAAGCAACACAACCAAGATTTTATGAGTTCTGTGATATTGTTGATAAGTTTGCCTCAAAGTGACAGACTCTATCAGCAAGTTTCCTCTGCCAGAGCTTGGAATAGACTAAAAAACATCCCAAGATCTCATTAAATGAAGTAAGCATACATCTATCTGCAAGGAATGGAAAAGAAAGCACATAAAACCTGCAGCATCACACCTCAGGGGGAGGACCAAGACACACAGCCCTTCCGTTTGACTCAGGAGTTATGCAAAGTGTTGAAGCATAAACATTTTCCTGTGAAAGATGGTGCCTTAGGGCAGAATCAGAGTGCAAGTCGCTGTAGCATGAGTTGGGAATTTAGTTATCATCTTCAAATTGCCTGCTCTGAGGGGTGTTTTATCCATCCACCTCCCTCAAACTGATTGAACTTTACAAAAATGGCTCCGACTTGCACCCTTTTGTAATAATGCTGGAAGTTATCTCCTATTGTAGCAGCAGTGATGTATCCTAATCATACCCATTTGCCAAGCTTCGTGGTCCCAGGGTAAGCATGCATCATGTGGGTACATGCTCAGGTGCCTTACCTTCAGCTCTTGAGGAGAGAGTAACCCTGCTGCATGGGTGCAGCAAAGGTTTCAATGGAAATAAGAGTCCTAAGGTGCTCTCTGTCATTACAGCCGTGCAAGATAACACATAGGTCACATCTTAGAGTGCATTCTTTTAGCCAGCAAGTCAAAGGCTGAGGTGCCCCCTGTGCACTGCCCCTCCAAGCAAGCACCCCTGAGGAAGGAGTCACAAGACCCTGGGAATTACATGGAGGACTTCTGCAGAAACCACAGACAGACACATTCCCTCACGCACACAGAAGCCCATGACACCAAAGGCATCCCAGAGGGGGTGGGGCCTGATAATTTAGCCAACTCTCATGACTTTATCATGAATCTTGTAATGGTCAATGTTTATTTTAAAGTTCCTGGAGTCATAGTTTCATAGACTTAGAAATAACATCATCCTGGGAGTTGATGCTTAGTGGATTATCTACTATTTGCCTAAGTCTATTCCGGTGCTGTGTCTTTCCTTATACATTCTTCATCTTTACTGAAGTAATTCCTCTTTTTGTCATATTAAAGCACATATTACCCAGATGGACCCAGCTAACTGTGTCAATCCACTGTGTCTGAGTTCCTGATCTGTTCCTCTCATTATTTACCACAACAAGCATGTTTGTGGCACTTGCAGATTTCACCAGCTGTAGTCACATATATTCCTTCAGACAATGAGTAAAAGCATTGAATAACATTGGGCCAAGTTTCACACCCAAAAATGTTTTCCATGTAGTTCTTTTGGTGGCTGAGAATTCAATATTTACAGACACTTTTTAATAGCTGCTAGTTCACCTATCTAATATAGGCTGTGGCCATTTGACCTTATATGTGAATAGACATATAGGCTTTTATTTTATTAAATTATTTTATTTTTAACCAATATGCTGCATGGGAGTCTACATGTGTGTGTTTCTGTGCATGGGGGCACGGTAGTACGGCAGCATGTCTTTTCCAACCAGCACTTCCTGACACATGCCTGGCTGGGCCAGACAAGATGCAAAGATAATACTGTTATTTGCACCCACTACTGAGACAGACCCCCAGTTACCTTTTTAAGATTACAGTCTCATCAGCATGGTAACTGTTATGGGAAAGAGAAGTCTAACAACCTTGTTAGCCTGTTGACTGGCATTCATTACACTGCCCTCCTTTTCTGGTTGTTTCCCACATCTGCTTTCCAGCATCTGGCCTGTGTCTGTGTATGATTATGTGGGAACTGTAGCTTATATTTAAGATAAAATAAATATTTAGTCCTTCAAGTTTCAAGGCAAAAGCTAAAAGCCCAAAAGCTAATTAAAAACCCCAACGTTTATAATTTGGTATAATCTCGTGTCTTTTAAGTTACTGTTGTGAATTTCTGGAGCCTGTTTCCGTGAAGCAGCAATGAAGTGAGCCTGGGGCTGGATGGGGGGAAGTGTCCTGGAGTGGCTGGGGAAGTGGCCTTTAGCCTCAGTGAAGCAGTTTGGGGAAGGTTTCAGGGCTGTCCTCAGCCCTGGCTGAGGTGACTCCCAGCCTGCCTTGGGGGGGTCTGAGCAGAGGAAATAGTACATTAACTTCAGATATGAGTGCAGGAACAGCTCACAGGATTGGATACCCCTGTACAGCACTGCAAGGGAGAGGAGTGACCATAACAGCTCAGCCCCACTGCCACCTCGTCCCCATCACCACAGGCAGCACCAGTCGGCACAGATGCTCCTCTAAACCTTTGCTAGTTAACTGCACTCATGCTGTGTGTAAATCCCTGGATTGGGAAAAAAAATTACTTTTCTGCTGGTACCAAGAGGTGGGAATACATGGTAAAGTAAGTGAATTGAAAACCTATTCCAGAGGAAGAGTGGCTGCTCCTCCAGAGGCTGTAGTGGTGACCAAATGGTGAGAAGGGTCCACATACCAGTAGCATATGCATTCGTGTGAGACCTCTTTCAGCTTGAAGACCCCTCAAACCCCTGCACCACAAGCAAGTTGAAAATCTAAGACTGACCCTCACTGTGTGAACACATTAGCTCCCCAAAGTATATACCATCAGCTCCAGGGAGTGAAATTCATAACACCTCATATACCATTGCTGCATACAAAACCCCTGAAAAAGAAGCAAGCATCAGGAAGAGAGGAAAGTGTTGTTTTTTTTTTTCTGGGGAGGCTCCTGGTTTATGGGAGTGAAGAACATGGGGGAATTCACAGGAAATTTTGTTGGAGCTGGAATCTCCTGTTGAATTTAAATGTGTGTCAGTTCCTGTTTAAACAAAATTTATAGTCTTCAAGTAGCCACAGTGGCAAGTTAATCTTGTGTTTTGTTACTATCCAAACCCTGAGCAAGCCTGGACTTCTCCTGTGGTGTCTGTGGTATGTGGACAGGACAGGACTAACATAAGCCAGAGACAAATAGAAGATAAAATTATAAAAAGAGGCAAAAAAAGGAAGACTACAAGTTTGCAATAGGTTACTAAACCAATATCCAGTCTGGTGTCTGTTACCCATTAGCTTGGGGAATTCCTGTATCATGGTATATTGTCCTTGAAAAAGAGCACAACTCCTGTAGCAGCCCACAAAGAAATTGGATAAAAAGGTTGTAAGCATCCAGTCAATCTATAGGCTATGCTAAGCAAAAAGGCCAAACTGAGTGTCCTTTTAGAAAGCTCAGATGTCCCAAAGAGGTCGCCTTCTCTCGGGGTTTTCAGGTGTATTTTCCTGGCTTTTGTTAGAAAGATGTTCAGTGTCAGATGTTTGATGGGAACAACGGCAGTGTTCTGATGGCCAGTGTCAGGAGTCCAGCAAAGCAACCAGGGCACAAACTTCACCACTGTGAGAATTCAAGAAAGCAGTCTTCTCTTCATCTGAATTGCTTGTGAAGACACACCTACAGATTTTTAAAACTAGCTCAAACCAATCACCCCTAACACGGGTCTAATCCAAAATGAGAAGTTGAGCAATAGCAATGCAAGCATCTGTACAGCAAAGACCTTATACAGCTGTGAAACTGCAGCTTTATGTGGAGAAGATTACTGTGAAAGGGTATTCTTTTTCAGATGTCCAGACACCACCCCATCTTCCATTCATAGCTGAAATGGCTTCAGTTTAGGCCATTTTTAAAAAATTATGTTTCTTGCTATTCTATTACAAATCAAGATGCAAAAAAATTTGTCTCCAATTGCTATTCTCCTTTTGCATCAATGAGCTCTGAAAAAAATCCCTCCCCTTTTTTTCAAACTGTAAAGTTAAAACCTAAAAATAAAATCAATTGAGCTGAAATCTTTGTGAAGTTAATTAATATATGTGAAATTTCCTGTTGAGACTTACACTTCTAAGTGGAAAAGAGAGCTAGGTCTGTTTGCTCTCAAGAGCAAAACTTTCACGTTATCTTACTCATCTAACCTTCCGGCTGGTTTGTGTTGCAAAATAACAGCTAAGTACTGTAAATGAAGTAGGGAAAAATTGCCTCTGTGGCCACATGCAATAGTTTCAGAGAAATGCAAACACAAAGGGAAGAAATATCGGAAGTCTGTACAGGAAATGTTTGCTTAAAATAGTATTCAGCTTCTTCTTTGCTTGCAGAATTTTGATATTGTTATATTCCCTACGTCCCCTCTAGCAAGAGGCTGCATGTTTGCAGGCAGCACTGACCCCAGGAGCACTAGCTCCACCGGTTGGACTGTGGGTAAGATTGCCATGTTCATGTCAAGGAAGACAAAGGACATACCACTGTTTCACTTGCAGAGGCAAAAATAAACCAATGGGGTTATTAGACCACCACATAAAACAGACCTTTCCATTCTGTCAGTAGAAGCAAAGTAGACCTGTCACACACCACAGGCTAGTTTTGCTCCTAACTCGCCATGTACTGCCATTTGTTTTGGCTCCTGGTCAGCCCGCTCTTCTCTTTGAAGGTGCTGAAATGCCCAAGAAAAAATCAACAGCTATTTGCCTAACATTGTTCTTAACCACATTGCTGCATTTTGATTTCATGAAATTGAGTTTCTTTGTTACTGTTTACAATGTTCCTGCTTTTCTAGTGTTTAGAAAACCCTTTCAAAGCAGGATTCTTATGTGGAAGAACAAGCAAGCAAGCAAACAAACAAAACCATACAAAACCACTTTTTTATTTAAAATTTTCTAGTTCTGCTTGCTCTGAGCTGGATTAGCTATCAACACTCCTCTTCCATATTCTGCACAGTACTACCTTCTTGGGTTCTGTACAGAAAATAGAGAGCTTCTTGCACAGAGTAGGTCACTCTTGAACTTCAAGGGGTTTTGTGAAAATCCATCTCCATAGGTCTTTTTCCAGCTCTTTCAGCTTTTCCTGCCATGGAAATCCAATCTGGCCAAGTGATCAGAACACATGTAGGAATTGACAGGTATTTTAATGCACATCATTAAAACATGGCCCGTGAATTCAAAGCAAGTTATTTCAAGAGCTTTACAATGTAAGGTGCATACTGGGGCATGTACCTCATATTAGAAAGCAGATGTTTAAAGAGGCTGCAGAGGAATAATCTGTCCATGGAAATGAGAGCAAGAGCCAGGAATCATAGAATCATAGAATCATAGAATCATAGAATCATAGAATGGCATGGGTTGGAAGGGACCCCAAGAATCATAGAGCTCCAGCCCCCCTGTCACAGACAGGGGCACCAACCTCCAGGCCTGGATCTACACAAGGTTGCCGGAATGAACCTGTACTCTCTGAAGAGAAAATCAGCACACTCCATGTGGGACCAGGCACCTCTCTACACTGAATAGCCCTGGAATGTCCCTAAAGCAGAGATACTACTCATACTGTACCAGGAAAATGAGCATGTATTTTATTAAAGACAAGGTTATAAACAACAAAATGGCAAAGAAAACCAATCAGAATGTTGATAACTGGTCTCTGTGCCAGATACATGTTACAAAAGCACTGAAGTGCCCAATCACAACCAGGTACCTGAGCCTGTTCAGTGCTCAGGAAGGACTAGGGTTGTGGAATGAATGGCTGCTTTATGTCCCACTGACAACATCCCTTTCTGGTCCTGCAATACAGAGGTGCCGCCAGCCAGACGTTCAGCTGCTGCTCTGGTGACAGGCTCATCCATTCCCTGCTGTGCTGGTCACAGGTTCACCTTGCTGCGCAAGTATTAGGTCATTCACCCTCACCACATTATGAGAAAGTGCCACTTTATGAGAAAGGTCACTTGTTCATAGTTGGGGCACTGAGAGCCACTGTTGTGGTTTAACCCAGGGAGCAGCTAAAAGAACCACAGAGCCTTTCACTCACGTCCCATCCCCCCTCCCCCACCCCCCCAGTGGGACAGGAGAGAGAATGTAAAAGAAAAAGATAAAACTTGTGGGTTAGGATGAAGACAGTTTAATAGGACAGAAAAGGGTGATGATGATGATGATGATGATGATGATGATGATGATGATGATGATGATGATGATGATGATGATGACGATGATGATACTAAACATCAAAAAACCACATAAAATATACAGAACAAGCGATGCACAGTGTAACTGTTCACCACTCAGAGACAGTGCTCAACTGGTTCCCGTACCACATCACTTCCTGGCCAACCCACCAGTTATATGCCGATAATGACACAATATGATATCCTATAGGCCAGTTTGGGTCACCTGTCCTGTCTGTGTCCACTCCCAGCAACTTGGGTGTCCCCATCTTCTTGTTAGCAGGGCAGCATGAACAACTGAAAAGCCTCTGACTGCTTGGGAACAACTGAAATATATGTGTTGTCAGCACTGCTCTCATCCCAACTCCCAAACACAGCACTACACTAGCTGCTAGTAAAAAATTTACCTCTATCCCAGGTGAAACCAGGATGCCCCATGAGGCAGGCTGGGGTAGTAATGTGAAGACATGATGACAATTCCCACGTCCTTTAGCTGCTGCAGTGTCTTCTATGACCTCCTGCAAATCAGATCCAGATGTCTCAGGAAATAGATACCTAAAAAGGAGGAGCCTATAGAGAGCTTCTACCCCTTTCCTAGCAATTAAAATGGCACAAGCAGGAATAGAATCCATTTCTCCAGGGTAATATTTAAATCACCCTCACCAGGAGGCCATGTCTTCTGTCCTGCATGTCTATCCATTTCAGGAGAACTGCAGACAGGTCTTCTGGGATAGTAGGAGCTTGCCATTTTGGCTCAGTCTCCCAATGAGTTTCTTTGCTCACTGAGTATCTCCAACCATGAAAGGTGCCACCAGAGCTCCTTTCAATCTTTTGCATCCAGTGCTGCCTCTCACTTCATACCTGACTTTTTTATAGAAAGGTTCTCCAAACTCATGTGGGCTTCAGCTTTTAAGCTGAAAGACAGTAGGTTTAGGTCAGATATTAGGAAGAAATTCTTTACTATGAGGGCAGTGAGGCACTGGAACAGGTTGCCCAGAGAAGTTGTGGAGGCCCCATCCCTGGAAGTGTTTAAGGCCAGGTTAGATGGGGCTTTGGGCAACTTGGGATAGTGGAGGGTGTCCCTGCCTGTGGCAGGGGGGTTGGAACTTGATGATCTTTGAGGACCCTTCCAACCCAAAGCATTCTGTGAATCTATGATTCTCAGTCTATACCCCATTCCCTAAACATCCTAAGAGGGAGGGCCTTTATTTCTGGACAGCTGTAGGCTTGGGCCTAGCATAGATGGACCATAAATGCAGTCTTTCCAGAATGTGGGTTTTCCTATGGCAACAGCTGGAATTAGCACTGCGCAACCACTATACACCATCTGCACTAAATGAGGAAGGGACAATACTACAGAACAGTTGTGCTCAGACACTATCACAATGCACATGAAGGGGTCTGCATTGCAATTCTATTGCTCTTTCTTGGCATGTGAGTGCTTCACTTTGAAACTTTAGCAACTTCCACAAGCTTTTTGCAGTAATACATGCACACACTGAGGTTTTGAGAGCCACGTATAGGAATTTTAAATCTTTCACCCATCAGAGCAAGTGCAAGGAGCTCTGGCTTAGCTGTGATCCCTGACAGAATATCCATGAGCAGTAGGACCTTTAAAGCCATCTCTGCCTTGAAAATAGTCAGCCAGACTATGTACACTATTCATGCGTCACCTGGATAGTTAGGCAGTCAGAAGGGTTTCATCTGAGAGGATCTGCTCTAACCATGTTCTTCTGCTGCCTTTAAATGCTGCATGTTCTGCTTCATTCTTACTATTGCTACCACAGCATCACTGGGCTTCAGCAGAGATTAGGGTTTCATTGTGCAGGGTGCTGCTCCGCCACTGAGGAGGAGAGTGTCTGCCACTAAGCACTTACATCTAAATAGACTGGACAGACAAAGGGGTCCAGAAGGGGTGTACTGCTGTCTCTCTTCAGCAGCAGCAGAACGAAATAGAAGCACGGACGCTACCATAAAATCACACTGGAGGTCTCTAGTGGAAACAGATTTGTACCCCCAGAGTTTTTCTCACCATTTCACCACAAGACCATACTTTTATTGTTTGTTCTCAGTCTAGAAACAATGCTTTGGGGAAGTTAGTTTTTTGGGGTTTTTTTGTGGTTTTTTTTTTTCTACTGTTTCCAAAAATAGAGTTGCTACATGTGATTAATACTGGGTTTTGAAAGCAGGTTTGCACCACTGTTCCGTGTACACCTCTCTCTCGTGGATTGTTGCATGCTTGTGCCTGTCACTTTTTATATAAAATGTACAGAGTTTTCAAACATGATATGAAAACCTCAGCTGCAGCCTCTGCAGAGGTCTCTGCAGAGATCAGACTGACCCTGAGACAGCGCTCTGATTAGTTTGATAGCCTAGAGGCCTCCATCAGCCTACAGGGAACAGGCCACAGCAGGGTTGGTTTTTTCCTCTCTAAACGGCAGTTTGAACTCAATAGAACTGAAATAATTAGGTTGGAAGCATCCATTAGTAAAGAACCGGCATTTTAATTTAAAACAGCAAAATTTAAAAGGAAAGCTTATATAATGGTATTTACTGCATTTATTGTGAAAAGTATTAAACCCTCTCCCTTTTTCCCATAGAAGTTGTCTTCAAAAAGCTGTGATATTCCTCCCAAACAAGGAGGTAGGTGGTTTTATTTGTGTGGTTGTAGCACAGCTGTGGGCTGTAGTGTTTTGTGAAATGAAAGACCAATCTGGTAGACCCTTGCTTTTATAAACATATTATCAAGTGGCTTGAAATGTCATGAAAAGATTCAAGTTTGTACACTATAATAAAAATTACTGTCTTTTATGGCCAGGATGTAAAAGGATTATCAGATTATGTATGGATTGGAAGCTCTTGGGATTTTATCACAAGACCTACTATACATCATGATTTATTTCTTAAAGATTCTGGTGCCAAATCTTTTGAATAGATAAAGGTCACAGTTTTCCTTACAAAGAAAAGATAAATTTCTCCCTTATTGCTTGCAGGGAGGAAAAAAAGGCAGAAAATATTTCCTACTTACTTTTAATGGTAACTACAATGTAACAAAACAAAACAAAAAAAATCCCATAGCTTTGAATGTTGTTTTTAAGACAGTCTACTGATGTGTTAAAAACTGACTCCTGGCTTTAAACTCACTGTGATTAACAAGTCTGCAGTCCCTTCATGGTACAAATGCACAAAAACAATGGCAAAACAGAAAAACTTGGAGAAAATTTTCAGCTTTCCCCAGCCAGTGCCCTGAGAAGCTGAAACTCTTCTCCAAGTCTCATATGCTTATAGGCCTGGCAGTGGCAACACATTTGAACCATTTAGCTTGACCTTGGAGTGGCTTCCCTTTCTCAGCTAGCAAGACATGGTCCTTAGGGGCTGAGCACATACCTAACCTTCTTTCCTTGTCCTGCCCAGGTATGTGGGGAAACATAAATTATTTGCAGAGTTCACTGTAGGCTAAGGCTGAGGACTAGTGCATTGAAGATGCTCCTGGTTGTTCACTGATCTGGTCTGTACGATGTTCTGTGTTCAGGGTCAGGAAACATGGCCTAGTTTCCTTTTACATCCTCTTTGCTACAGGCAGAAATACATTCTGCAATATACACCTTTCACCTGACTTCTCCTTAGCTTTTCCCAGAGGAGCACATAAAACCCATGTCCTTTTGTGGGATGACTGTCACCTTGCAGTCATTCACTGGTGGTAGCAGGTTGCTTTTGAATGAGGCATCCTAACTCTGCCAGGTCAAAATCCTCATAGTTCACATTCCTTGTTCACACTGATGGAGTTTGGAAAGGTTATGCCCGAGAGCACCATGCCATTGCCCATATGTGTGTGCTGTCTACATAGCAACAACTTGCAAAACAGAGTTGCACCATTTAAGTGTGTGATGTGATTAGGACAAGAAGGGTCTGGCCCCATCATGCTGTGTCTGTGCGGTTCTGCTCATCATTTCTGAGATCTATAGCATCAGAGAACATGATACCACAAGTCTGTAATTTTCAAACTTAAACAAAGTATTTCCTTGGATTGGTGACCAAACTAATTTTTATGACATGTCGTTTCAGTAAGGACATTGCTTTATTTTGCAGAAGGGTTTCCCATAGATAATGGTTGTTAGTTGGCTGAGTTGGAATCTGACAGGATTAAGGAAATCTAAACTGACAGCTGGTTTTGTGCAAGGAAGCATAATGTGGCTGTTGTTACAAGAGGCAATGTGGGATGTTTGTGCACAAATGCATGACAAGAGGGCTTGCTCTTAGCTGTATATGTAAGTGCAGCTTAGCTGTTAAAGCAGCACATCAGGGCTAAATGCCTCGCAGAGAAAACTTCATGCGACTTTTGCATCATGCACGGTTTGTGGTTATAAATATGATTATGTTTCTACTTTCACTACAGTTGTCAGGAACAGATGTTTGAATTCTGGTTGAAATAAAAAGGAGCCATATTGCCAATTACCTTAAAGAGAAGCCATCTCAGCTCACCACTAAAGACTGAGAATCTATAGCTAGAGGAACAGATTGCCTCTCCAGATAACAATCCGGCTTATAGGTATTCACAACTGATACAGCAGACGCAGCGTGTCCTGTCAGAAACAGCACCTCACATGCTCACATTTCATATCCTGACTCCTGGGTTTTATTTTCTCCAAGCAAATTTCCCAGCAACTGCTAAGCATGGGCATTTGAAAACAAACAGTATCAGTGGAATCACACAGCTCCGTGCTCAGAGGCACCAGTGCCACTTCTGCTGAACTCAACAGCCACTGAGGCAGCTACCAGGACTGAAGGTGCCTGTCTGGAAATGCAAAGCGTTTCTCAAGGCTTTTTTTTTTTTGCTTTTTTTTTTTTTTTCCCAGTCCTGAGAGATTTTAACACATCATTTGAGCTCACAGCTGAAAAATTTTAGAAATGACTTTATTACAGCTCTGTGTAGAATCACAGGCTGTGCTTCAACACACTTTGCACAGGTTTTGCACTACTGAAACTCTAATGAATGCCCCAAAGTAACATTTAATTTCCATCAGTGTCAGTGAGGACATAGCAGAGCTGAGCCCAGGATTTACAAAGCGCTCAGCACAATGCTAATCATGTTTTGGTGAATCTGATAGGACTGAGGCATGGATGTACTTGCATGAGACTGATGCTTGCCAGCATTGGCTAAAATAAAAATGGAAAAAGTGTTCAGAAGAGATGAAAGCAAAGGGAGAGGATAAAGGCGTGATGGTGACATATGCTGAGAGCTCAAGAACTGTTGACAGAATAAAGCGTGGTGCTGCAGAGCAGGGCAGGGGGCACAGAAAGCATCAGGTGCTCCTGTGACTGTGAATGCTGTAACTCTGCAGTCCGCCTTGCCCTACACTGGCACATGGAAGACACAGCTACCTGAATAGATGAGCAAGTCTGAAGAAAGGTATCCAGACTATTTGGTGCAGACTGATGCCCAGGTGGCCCGAGGGTTGCAGTTTGAATTCTGGGAGCTGCCAAGTCCAGGGTGGCCTGCTCCTGACACAAATCCATTTCTCGGCATGGAGTGGCAAGTATGACACACTGAACTTGTGCAAATGAAGGGCAGAGAGCTGGTACTATGAAATGTAAGATTGGTGTTCCAACAAAAATGAGATAGAAGAAACTGCTACAGTTCCATGCAGAAGGACACCAATATACCCTCATAAACCAAAGTCAGATATGCCCACAGAGATGCTGTCCCAGGAGACTTAATACCAGTACTTCCACATTTGACCACCCTGGGGAAATGGTAGGTAATGCCTCCCACCTCATCCTACAACCCCGGTGCTAGCGGCAACTCAGCCCCCTCAGCCATGCCCTCCAACAAGACCCTTTCTGTGGATGGATGAGGCTCCTTTGCTCTAAGGTTTTCTGTTTATGTTGCTGTTTGGAATGGAGATATAACACCGATTATTTTCACACTAGACAACATAAACTTAGAAGTAAAGAAGATTTAAATAAATGAGAAAAATAAGTCCAAAACCAAGAGGCGTAAACCTCTTTATATCATGCTGGTCCCTCAGAGTCGTGTATTTTTCCTTGATGTTTCTGGATCCCTTATTTAGAATACAATATACTTCTTGTGTTGAGCTTGCTGGGAAACAAGTTCTGGTCTTTTCCTGTGGAAATATTCTACTTCCAAATTGCTGCACTTCTATATGAAAACAACCTGTTCACTACCATTAACTCAAGCCAGAATCTGATCCGAATTAATCCAATTGTTTGACACGCACACACATACACTCACACACATACACAAAACTCAAAAACAACAGAAGTTTATCTTGGTTTTCATACTAATTTTCATAAAATGTTCATAGATTAATAAAAAATCAATATGTTCTCTTTTCATTGAAGTAAGGGTCAAAACAGCAGATCTCTGGTCTTAACATGTAACTCTGAATGCAGAAGTGTTCTAATAGCTTATTTAAATTATATAACTGCTGAAGAAGTGTAACTGGACTTGTTATTTTCAAAACAAAATCTTACTGATATTTTTTACAACTAAGTCTTTGTAAAGCATTTTTGAGTATGGGTCATTGAAAATTGCAGAGCTGCTTCTTGCTTTCTAATGAAGTCGAGAAACCATCCAGACTTGCCACAAATGTAAACAAGAGCCAGGAATTCATGTAGAATTTGGAAGGACTCAACATCTAGTTTTGTTTCCTGAGTAAACAGGCTGTGTGAGAACCAGGATATAATTTTAAGGATGGCAGCCATTCACTGTTCCCTGGGCCTGACTGAACACATTTTAATGAGAAAATGCCAGTTCACTGGAACTGATTAATTCCACATGTTTTTTTGTTTCCTGCTCATCATGTTCACCTTCAGGAGTTCCCACGCAGACTTCAACTGGGAACAGAGATGCAGCCTGTGCTTGTGTGGCTTCCAATCAGGCTGGGGCGTTGCGCTGGTTGTCACACCACCTGGCTGCTCCTTGAGGACTTGCAGAATCCAGTAGGCCTTCGCTACTTCATTATGGATGCTGCTGGACTCAAATAGTTTCTCCCACTGCAGTCAATTATAGACCAGGATCAAGACCCTCATTTTCTCTCCAATATACAAAAGCTGAATGAGATTTTCTAAGGTTATATAGCTGGATCTCAGTGTGAAAAACATGCATTTAAATAACTTTACTCTTGGGTACATTCAGCATTTAAAATATGAAAAATGCAGAAAAAATTGAAGTATTGTTTCTTTTTAAGACTGTCAGTGTATTCTGTAGATACCTAGGAAGACGGGTGCAATTTATATAAATTTATAGCTATTTATATTATTATTTATTTTATGAATAAATGTATATGAGAATTCAGTGAAGCTGCAACAGAAAAGAAAGTTCTAAATATTGTTTATCCCTTGCCTAAGAATCAAGACCAAACAATTGGGAACAAACAAATTTTTAACATTGAAAAAAATACTATATTAGATTGACTAACTTAAATTTTAAAGCACAAAACTGATCTAAAGTTAGAACAGAAACAGACTAGCAAAAACTTGAAACTTAACAGGTTTTGGTATTGGATGGAGCATCCTAAAAAGATGCACCCTAAAAAAGAGTGCTTTGCATTAGGTGATTCAGGGCAAAGGTGTTCCCTTCACGGTCAACACAGCTTCCTAGGACATTGTTGTATTTCTTTTAAATTAGTATAATATCCATTGAGTTGTGACCAGCTGTGCCCCTCTGTCCTGTGCGCAGCACAACTAAGTGTTTGCAACAAGCAGTAAGGAAAGCAGCAACAAGGGAACAGCAAGGGTATGGTGCAAAGGAGGAAAAGAGTAACAGCATCAGATCTTTGACAAACTTAAGTTTAAATTAGAATGTCATCTACCTAAAATTAGTGAAGAGTCAACCACAACTAGCATTACTGAAGGATTAAGCCCAAAGGCCTCTGAATCCCTCAGATGCACATGGGAACAGGGTGTTTTCAAGGTGTTATCAGAGGATGTGACATCCTCCTACTACCCTACTGGATGACACCGAAAAAGTCACTTCGTTTTCATCGTTCCTTTGTCCACCAAGAGTCTGGTGGTTCCCCGTGGCAGAGGTTGCCACTGTTTGTATGAGCTCAGCTGAGGTCCTCAGGGACCCTTCGACGCAAAGTACAGCAGTAACCCCATCTCAGCCCCCAGGAAAGGACAGAACAGCCCTGAGCAGCCGGCAGCCACATTCCCCGGCACTGTGCTTCGGCTGATGAAGTGTCTCTTAAGTCCCCCGCTGGCACTTTGGGTGGCATCGTAGGGTGGCTGGCCGCTCGTCCGCGGAGGCTGGGGCCGGCCGGAGTGCCGGGGCAGTGCCCGCGCCGGCCGGGTGCTGCGGCGAGAGGCTGCGCTGGGACGCCCTGACCTCTTGTGGTCAATGAAAGAGCCCATACCGCTTCTCCGGGGGGAAGGGGAAAAAAACACCCAGAAAAAAATAAAAGATGCCTTAGCCCCGGTGCAATTCTGGCTAAATTCTGGCTGCTTGCCTAATCCCTTCCTACTTTCCCAGGGGAATATCGTGTTGGGGACTGAAACAGCTGTGCGGCAGTTCCATGGGCATCCAGCAGCTCCTGGAAAAGCGGTTGCTTTTCTATGGACTAATTAGTTAAGATGCATGACTTGGCAGAACTCATCCTGCAAGAGGTATCCCTTTTCTGTCACAGTGAGTTTTGTCAGACTTTAAATGTTTGGCTAAAATTTTCCATGCTATTGACCCTATCTCATCCATTTTGTCTCCTAAAACTCCCTCTCTCTGAGGAAAATTGATGATTTTAGTGTATTAAATATATACATATTGTTTGATGACTGAAATGTTCTGTGGAAAGGTTGAAACTCTGCAATAGTAGGAAGAAGATCACTTGAAACTTCATTGAGGTAAAGCTTTGCATGAAGTCTGACTTTTTTAGCAAAGCTATAGACATTTCAAATCTATGGTTTGCACGTGCTTGGTAGCTCCTTGCATATCTCACCTTTTCTACTGAACATTTTGCCCACTATAAAAGCTCTTCAGGCTTTTTCTTGTGGTCTTAGCCCCAGCTTCCCTGGGTAGTATCAGGACTCTGAATCCCATCTTGGGATCTAGGTGACAAAATTAAGCACTGGATACAGAAATTGGGTAGATGAGGGAAGAAGGTTGAAGACAAGTGAAGAGTGACAACACAGAAGGGTTACACTGGGAAGAAAAAGCTCACATTCCCTCCCCTCCACAGCCAGAGCCAGAATCTGGACTCCCCACACTCCCATGGCTCATGATCACCCAATGTCTTTCCCTAGGCAAGGCATGGTTGGTCAATATCCTCCTCCAGAGCCTATAACAAGCAACTGAGGATGAAAAATTGTCCCTGGAGACTTGACCTGGCCTAGCTACAGTGAAAATGCTGTATACACCAAAAAATAGTTCCCAGTATCAAGACAGGGAGTGATTACCAGTACTGCTGACCAGTACTGCAGTAGCTCATGTGATCAGGTCCATGAGAATTACATTACCTACCCTGGCAGCAGATGACAGTAACACCATACTGGCTGATGATATTTCTATAGATATTTTTATTTTATTTTTTTATTTTGTTTTCCCAGAACATTGGGAAGTTTTATATACAGAGTTGCATTAGAAGAGCTGGTTAAATGCCCAAAACCTGAGAACCTGAGATGCCCAAACACGCTATGAGACCTTAATTCCTTTTCTTCCTAGACCCCACCTTGACACAGGATACGATCTCAGTCACTGACCACACACAGTTTCCCCACAGGACACCTGTCCAGTCAGTCCCAGCCCTGGGGTCAATATGGAGAAATGGATTTTCCTTTGTCTCTGCTGTAGAGTCAAATCTCTTTAGTTTAACAACTTCCAGATGGTCTGTTTTTTGGTGCCTGGCTTGAGACTTCCAGGTCCAGTTGGAACAAATGCTGAGTATTCACAGCTGCAGTGATAACGCTGCTGCTTTAAGCACTATGTAAAGCTGAACATGGGGAGATAGCACACCCTTAGGGCTTCAAAACTGGGACTCTGCAGTAGTGGTCAGTCTTCATTCCAGCTTTGAGTGTTGCATCTGCAATCTTCTTCCTCTTTCAACACTCAGAAAAGATACTTAATTTCTGCAAGTCAAGAAGGGTTATAGAGCTGTAAAATGTCATTGCATTCTACTTTATTTAAGAATGGAGATCCAGCAAATATATTAGCTTGGCTTTTAGTTCTGATACAATATATTACAGATTTGAGTTTAATGAACAATAATCTGTTAAAAGATTTCAGTCAAGGGAAACAAAGGAAAGCACAGTCTGTCCTGACCTCCTTTAGTGTAAAAAAAATCGGTTTCTAGCTGAGCAGCCCTTTTTATGTGGTAGATGGACTGAATAGCCCAAAATACACTTGAGATATATGTATCAAGCTCATATTTAAGAAAGTTTTAGTGAAATGAGATCAAAGTTAATATACTGGACAAGACGATAAAGGAAATGATCCCTACCTTGTGGTAAGCCAAGACACTAGATTCAAGTGTGCTATTGTGTCAGTGGAGTCTGGCTTGAAAGACTTCATTATGAAGAAGTTAATTCTTGACAGCAACAGATACTGGTACAATGAATAGTGCTACTTTCAAAAGTCCACATCCTACAAAGCTCCCGTTACTTACTTGTATTCCTAAATTGTCCATGAGGGACTTGAACAAAGCAAATGAATCAAAACCAGACCACAGCCAAGCTCACACAGTAGCGGTGTGAAATGTGCATGGGCCTGTACAGATGGCAGTGGGCAATGTATGCTTGAGTAGTATGTCAAGACAGGTACATGCTAAGACCAACACACACTAAATAAAGTCCTGATCAGGGAGACTAAGCAGATAAGGCCCTCTATAGACAGCCAGGAGCACCCTCACGTTCACAAGCCTTGGTCCTCATGGGGGACTTGGACCACTGCTATCTATTGGAGAGACAACAGGGCACGAGCAGTCCAGGAATTTCCTGGAATGCTTTGATGATAACTCCCTCTGTTTTTAGAAGCGAAAACCAAAACAGGTCGGTCATTCTCACCTCTGTTGCTGCCAAGGTCATGGAGCAGATTCTCCTGGAAGCTGAGCTCAGGCATATGGAAAAGGAGATGACTGGTTTCCTGGTTCTGGCCAGGCCAGAGTGACCCTCCCCAAGCAGCCAGCTCAGGTGACCTGAGTTAGCCAGGGCTGTTTCCACACCACCTGACATCACTCCCCAGTAAAAGAGGCTGGTCTGGGAAGGGGGACTCCTGGATACCTCCAGGGCAGCCTGAGTGTGGCCAGGGGCATTGGGTCCAGCCTCACATTAGTGCAGTACTCTAGTCAGGTTGGTAAGGTGCTCTGTGTTATCACCGGGTGTGAGTATAAATTGCCACAGGCTGTTATTGTTCCCCTTTCACAGTAATTTGGTCAGTAAACTGTCCTTATACCACAGAAGCTCTGTCTGTTTCTCCTTCAGAGGTGAGCAAGTGGCATGTGGTGCTCAGCCACTGTTTGGGGCTGAACCACCACAACTGGTGACAGTCAACGTGGCTTCACTAAGGGCAAACCCTACCTGACAAATTTGATAGCATTCTATGATGGGGTTACAGCACTGATGGATAAGGGAAAGGCAAGGATGACAGACATCATCTACATGGACTTGTGAAAAGTATCTGACACTCTCCTTGCATAAAACCCTTGTCTCTAGATAGGACACATGGATTTGACAGATGAACCACTGAGTGAATAAGGGATTGTCTGGACAGTCACACTCAGAGAGCTGTAGTCAATGGCTTAATGTCCAAGTGAAAATCAGTGATACATGATGTTCCTCAGGGGTTGGAATTGGGACCAGCACACTCTAACATCTTCGTTGGCAACATGGACACTGGGATCAGGTGCACATTCCATAAGTTTTCCAAAAACACCAAGCTGTGTAATGCAGTCAACACGCTGGAGGGAAGAGATGTCATCCAGAGGGACCTTGACAGGCTTGAGACATGGGCCCATGCAAACAGCATAAAGTTTAACAAGGCCAAGTGCAAGATCCAGCACATGGGTTGGTGCAGTTGCAAGAACAACTACAGTCTGGTCAGAGAATGGATTGAGAGCAGCCCTGAGGAGGAGTTGGGAGAGTTGATTGATGAAAAGCTTGATGTGAGCCAGCAATGCATGTTTACAGCCCAGAAAGCCAAAACTATCCTGGGCTACATCAAGAACAGCATGGCCAGCATGTCAAGGGAGATGATTCTGCACCTCTGCTCTACTGTGGTGAGACCCCACCTGGAGTACTGCATCCAGCTCTAGGGTCCCCAGTACAGGAAAGACATGGAGCTGCTGGGAGTGAGTCCAGAGAAGAGCAACAAAGATGAGAACACTGGAACACCTTTCCTGTGAAGACAGGCTGAGAGAGTTTGGCTTGTTCAGCCTGCAGAAGAGAATGTTCTGGGAAGACCTTATTGCAGCCTTCCAGTACCTCAAGCAGACCTGCAGAAAAGATGGAGAGGGATGGTTTATCAAGCAGTGTAGTGATAGAACAAGGGGTAACGGGTTTAAACTAAAAGAGGGTAGGTTTAGATTATACATTAGGAAGGAATTCTCCCCTGTGAGGCTGGTGAGGCCCTGGCACAGGCTGCCCAGAGAAGCTGTGGCTGCCCCATCCCTGGCAGTGTTCAAGGCCAGGGTGGATGGCGCTTTGGGCAGCCTGGGCTAGTGGAAAGTATCCCTGCCCATGGGATACTTTCCTAAGCAGGGGCTTAGGACTAGATGGGCTTTGAGGTCCCTTCCAATACAAACCATTATGTGATTCTCTGATTCTGTCAAAACTTTGTAAAGGGTTGACTGGTGGTATTACCTCCAAACTGACAATCTGTTCAATTTTATTTTCCTGAAAAGGCTGCTAGACATAGAAAGTTGGATGTGTTTTCATTACCTAAAAGATGTAAACCAACAATCTGAGGAATATGTGCTTGTCTTTTATTGATTACAGTTGACTCAATTGTTCTATAGGCTCTATACAAAACTATAGTATTGAAGAACATATCTACTTGTGGAAGCCCCATTATTATATTCGCACAAGGAAACATGCACACTGTTAACCAAGTACCTGGAGTTCTTAAAAATTTAATTAGCAAATGTTCACGCAAAGTCATCATTTATTCCTTGTTGTCGTGAGTAGGTTGTCCTGCAAAAATCTCTGCTTTCATGTTGAAAATGTAGCAAATAGTGTCCTTCAAACACAGTGCTGAAATTCTAAATAAGGAAGCAGAATTAAGTCCTTGACATTATTTAGATCGGAAGAAGAGTGGATTCTTTATAATATTTTACTGCATAAGGACAACTTTTAGAGTCAGTTGAGGGCTGTGTGTGACATGATTCCCAGCAATGAAATACCCCTGAGAGAAGGCTACAATTAATCACTAACTTTTGTGTTACCACCCAGCAAGATTTTTATTTTTTCATGCTGAGAGTCTTAAGGGAGGGAAAACATCTTGAAAAGACTAAGTCCAGACATTCTTGCTTAATTTGGCTTTGAATTTGCTCATGCTTCAAAAATTACTCTGAACATCTGGCTTCTTTGCTAATCATAGAGAGTATGTTTCATTCCCCTGACTTTTTGGTAAGAAAAAATGAATGTGTTGTAGTCCACCACATGATGAGAATCCTCTGCAACAGCAACAGTTTGCAGGAACTGAACATGACATCATGCTACTCTTGATATGCCTATGCTCACAATAGCAATTATACCCCCAAAGGATTTGAAACCACACACAAGAACCCCACTACCATGGGTCATCAGGAGTGCAGTACCTGCTTAGCACCACGACAGCCAGTTCAACCCAGACAGGGACTTACAGGTAGGGAGAGCGATTTACCCAGATGAGGAACAGTTCTTCTCTTTAGTGTAGTTTTTGAACAACACTTTTGAGGGCCTAAAGATCAGAGATGATCAAGACTTTGCTTCCTGAGATATCAGCCTCTGCTACATTCCTATCCAAACAGTCAGCCTCAGGTATGGCTCCCTTGATTTCCTCCCCCTGGCAAAGCCTCATGGAGACTTCAAGCCAGTTAAACTGTCCAGCAAACAGTTGTCCTCCTGGTATGCAGAGAGAACAGAAGCTTCTCTGTGCTCCCTTTGTATTCTTCAGAGTTGTCTTTGATCATGGCCACACTTAGGAAAACGGAAAGCAGAATATAGCTGCTTCTTGTGACATCCACCTGGAGCAGTGGCTCCTGGTAAGTGCTGTCAGACAAGGAGAAATAGAGCAAATTCAGGATGTTTATTTTTTCACATTACCAGCTCTGGTGTCAGACTGGGGAGCTGCTGCTCCTCCCTTTCAGATCAGGGTAGAAAAAGAGCTCCCCCAGACCATAGACAAAATCATCAGCATCATTGCAATGAGGAAAACAAATGATGATACAAGGGTCCTCTGTGCATCAGATAGGCAAGGTTTGGGGCTTGGTTTTTAAGGAGTTTCATTAAATGCATATTAAAATGCAGTAACAGTGGAAAGTAAACACTTGGTGTTTAATCAAAATGGTGGGAACTGGATTTCATAAAAAAGCCTTCTAATTACGTCCCCACAGAATCTAAGTTATAATTGCAGGTAAGGTAGGTAGTTTAAAATACAGCCAAAAATGGTTTGTGAAACACCTCAGAAATGTATCTCTTTGATGACCAGTAAAACCTACAGGGAAACACTTTAAATAGGACTGTTTCAATTTTGTGCCACATGCATAAAAGCAGTACTCCGTCAGGCTCACAGAACAGCATTACCAGACCTTAAAGATCAGAGATGCTGGAGCTGCCATTCCTCAGGCATTAATGATGAATGAGATCTTTAACAATTACCCACATTGGACAGGATCATTTATTGCAGGGAAGAACAAAAATACCACATTCCTGTCAAAACTCTGATGTTTTCTGCTGACTTCCTCCATTGGTGAGTTGCCCACCTCCAAGAGGTGTCAGGGCTTGGTCCCCCAGCCCTCTTGGTGCCCATGAGCCAGAGTCTTCCTCACCCGCAGGCAGCACCGATTGCGTGACCCGGAGCAAACCATGCAGACAAAGCATAACCTCAGGGGCATGAGGACTGGGGAGGCGTCTTCCAACAGTCACTCCTCCCTGCTGCTGAGGATGTTGTGGCAGCAAGGCTCAAAGCTGTACTTGCAGCACCTGCCCTGCTGGCATGGGCAGCAGGATGCCCAGGATGGTGAGGATGAGGATGAGGAGAGGCGAGAGAAACAGTGGAGCAGGGCAGGCACCAGCTGCAAAAGGTGCAAGATCATGCACCATGGTCCTTGTTGGGCTGCCATTGCAATGGTCTCAGTTCTTCCATTCTGATACTGCTCAGTTTCAAATTTTAATTTCTTGTTAACCTTTTAAGTGCTTGATTTCACAGACTTTATGGTATTTTTTGTGCATTTTAGGTTTCATATATATGCATAGGCACATGCAAGCACACATAGGCCTTGCTTCACTTCTTCTGCATGTGTCATTCATGAGAAACACTTGGGTGATCTAAGACATCACCTACCCAGCACAGTGACTGTGAAGCCTGTAAATGGCAGTGTGGAGGAGGAAATTTCCTCTGCCGGGTCACCTGAGTTTCCCCAACCAAAGTGACTCTTTCTGAAGCAAGCTGACTTTCCAAATGCACTGCGACTAAAAGAGCCGCTGACACAAACAGAGGTTACACTGTCACCGTGTGCCAAATGTGTCAGCAAGGCTCGGGGGCAAGCTGGGCTGTGTGAATGGCAGGCCTTCCTCCCAGCTCCTGGCACTTGCGCAGGGCTCCCTTCACCCCCACCCACAGCCGCCCCACGCGGGCCATGGCCCGGCTGCCTGGCAAGGGCTGGTGCAGCTGCAGACAGCCTCCTGCGGCGAGTGTGTCGCAGACAGAATATGCTCCATGCGGCCAAGGGCCGATGCTGGCTTCCAGAAGCCCACGGAGGTGCCATTTACAATTGTTCTCCCCCTAACATAACCATCAGCTGCGCAGCTCTGACAGTTGGCCTGGGTGGATCTCGGTGGACCTGAGCAACTTCCTCCTGCAATCTGTGCTAACAAAAGGCCTCTGTGAAGCCCTGTAAAGCGGAGGGCTGGCACTGTGGCGTGCTAGTACGCTGCTATTAAGGAATCAGCACAATGAGAAAATGTCTTCAGCGCCAAACTGCAGCAATGTCCGGGACAGCAAGACAGACACCCGCTTCTATCCATGCAAAGCTCTTCTAGTGTTCATGGGCACACTCTGCCTCCTCCTTTTTTTCCATGCAGAGCTTGGCCAATGGAGACAGGGAGGGGATGAAGTCAATATAGGCACAATTAAATATTTTTTTCCTACTGATCTTTAAACTCTGGCACTTGGAATAGTCCTGAAAGTAGAGATTCAGCTTTACTGGATTTAAGAGGCAGCAACATTCTAAATGCACACATGTTCTTCTGGTGTAAACTGGTGTGAAAGTAGTTCCATGAAATTATTACCAGTTGGGGCTGAGTTCTATATTTTACTCTTTTGGGTTTTTTCCAAATAATAATAGTTGAAGTCTTGAACGTTGATAAAAATGACTGTGAGACGAGACAAGAAAGGACACCATTGGTTTTGCAGTCTTGTCAAAAGTTGTCAGATTTTAGTCAAGAAATAAGTTTTGAGTTATTCACAATGGCAACTCAGAGGCAGAATCTATTTTTAAGTGATCATATTTCAAACTTGACTCTGCTTTCAAATCAAAGAGGGGGTCTAACCTATTTCCAGACATTTCTCTGATTAGTTTCTCAGCAACAACATCTAACTGTATTAACACAGCTGTCAGGAGGGGCTTGCTTAATAAAATGTAGCCTTTGTTAAGGGGGAAGAAAAGAAAATTTTATTAGTTTGTTGACCAGGGCATTTCTACAGATTGAGTCTGCTTCTCTGGTTTATGTCGTTGCTCAGATCTGAGTCCTGTCACTGTACTATTTGTCTAGTTTAATTTCTCTAATCTGAGCATCTGAAGTGATTATGGAGAGATATTAAATTGGAAGCATATATGAAAGATCTTATTAAACAGCGTTCCTGAATTATCTAAAACAGATGTAGTATTGTAAAACAATAAAAGGGTTTATTAAGCCTCCAAAGCTGTCTTCGTCCATCTGTGTAAATTGGCAGGTTGCATGAAGACCTTTTTGTTATTTATAAATAGACTCATGCCCGAAATATAACTGCACATCCAAACAGCCCCTAATTTAGGAAGAGTTAAAATCCTGGGTCTTGATATACATCTTGCAGCTCAGTCCTGTCATTATTATCAGAGATTTTACTGCTTACTTCCTCTGGTTCTTGTTATTATTTCTTTTTACAAGACGGCCTCTAGTTAACCCTGACTCTTTCATTCATGTTATCAACATCTTGCATGTGTTATACTAGATAAAAGTAGACATCCTCATCAGCCTATGAAATACATATGTTGAAAGACCCCTAAGGGTATTCCATTAGGTTTTAACTCCTCAGCACAAGACCACTCCTTCACTGCTTTTTGCTTATAAAATGCAGTATATTGGTCATTATACCTTATTGGTTTCACCAATTGCCTTGTAAATCCAGAGCAAGAAGGCATCAGGCCTAGACTGCCTCCTGCTTGGGCATCCAGTACCTCCAGAACACCACAAGTTCCTCCCTAAAATCACCATTTGCAAGACAAAATGCCTCTGGGTGAACCCTGCACCTGGGTACCTTTGAGCAGGAGGAATGCTCTGACTGCAGGTCTGTTCCCTCTGGTAAGTCCAAAAGCAGCAGCCCTACACAAAAGTTGTCCAAACCACACATACCCAAAGCACACAGGTTTCAGCAGGTATGTGAGTGCTTGTCTGTTTGCACTGTACAGCATGGGGCTGCACCCTGGTACCTGCTCCCAGCCCGCACCCGCTGCTGCTCCAGGCCCCCACCACCCGAGACAGCCATGCCGTGTTTGTATACGTGTCTCAAAACAAGGACTTAAGGGTCCAATGTAGGGCCAAAGGTAAGGGTTTTGACAAGTTTTCAGAAACTATAAAATTGAAAGGGATGTAGGCCAGTCTAGTCAAGATTTAATACCGTTGCAGCTGAAACATTTCTTGCAAAAAACTGAGCACTTGAAGCCAGGACTTAGTAAGTGCTCTGTGCCCAGTGCCTGTAAGCTGCCTTTGGTGAAGCCCTTTCCCTGTGGTAAATGAAAGGGGCCTTCACCCTGTTTCACAGTGAAATGCAGACACCTCAAGTCCCCGGACATTCGCAGGAGAATGAGAACACACACATGCACCCTTTCTGCAACAAAGAAGAGACTCACAATCCTGTAGTAACTTCCTTGTGTGTTGAATCCTGAAAGAATGTTTCTTTCAAATGTACTTCTGATTTATAACATGCTGTGTGAAGCAGCCACTGGCCTGGATTTATTATGGGGACTGTGATACAGTGTACGTCAGTGGGACAAAAAAGTGCAAAAAGAAAATGGTAGTGCTTCCTGTTCTTGGTGCAGAAGCATGGACAACCTTGGCTCCCTCAAGCTAAATAGCATTGGAAGAAAGGCAAACAGCATTACTTTAACTTCATTTCAGAGCATTACATGATTAGGGAATCAAGGAATCACAGCCTGATTTGGGTTGGAAGGGGCCTCAAAGACCATGTAGTTCCAACCACCTGCCATGGGCAGGGACACCATCCACTAGCCCAGGCTGCCCAAAACCCCATCCACGCTGGCCTTGAGCACTGCCAGGGAGGGGGCAGCCACAGCTTCTCTGGGCAGCCTGTGCCAGGGCCTCACCAGCCTCACAGGGGAGAATTCCTTCCTAATGTCTAATCAAAATCTACTCCGTGCTTCTGAACTACATGCAGTTCCACATGGGACCACCTCTTGAGCCTGTCAGGGTCCCTCTGGATTACATGCCTTCCCTCCAGTGCATCAACTGCACCACACAGGTTTGTGTCATCTGCAGACTTGCTGAGTGTTCCTTCAATACCACTGTTCATGTCGCCAACAAAGATGTGAAAGAGCACTGGTCCCAGTACCGACCCCTGAGGAATGCCACGCATCAGTGATCTCCACTTGGACATTGAACAGTTGACTGCAAGTCTTTGAGTGTGATTGTCCAGCCAATCCCTCATCCACCAAGTGTTCCATCTGTCGAACCCACGTCTCGCTGATTTAGAGGCAAGGATGTCATGCAAGGACAGTGTCAAATGCTTTGCATGAGTACAGGTAGATTATGTCTGTCACTCTTTCCTTACCCACCAATGCTGTAACCCCATCATAGAATGCCATCAAATTTGTAAGGCATGATTTCCCCTTAGTGAAGGCATGCTGGCTGTCTCAAATTACCTCATGCTTAGACATGTGCCTGAATATAGTTTCCAGTAGGATCTGCTCCATGATCTTGCCAGGCACAGAAAAGAGACTGGCTGACCTGTAGTTCCCAGGCTCTTCCTTTTCTTCATTTTTAAAAACAGTGGTTATATTTCCCCTTTTCCAGGAACTTCAGGACTTCACTGGACTGCCATGACTTCTCAAATGTGATGAAGAGTGGCTTGGTCACTTCATCCATCACTTCTCTCAGGTCCTGTGGATGCATGGAATTATGCACCTTCAAGTTTCTTAAATGGTCTTAAACCTGAAATCTTTGCGTTTGCCTTCTGTGCCTTGGGCAGAGTGGTTAGAGCACTGGTGAAGGCTGAGGTAAAAAAGTCATTGAATACCTCAGCCTTCTCTATATCCTGGGTAACCAGGTCTCTCATTTCATTCTGGAGGAGGCCAAATTTTCCCTCATCTTTCTTTTATCACAGACGTATCTATACAAGTTTTTCTTGTTGTCCTTTCTGACCAGCTTTAATTCTTTCAGGGCTTTAGCTTTCCTGACCTGATCCCTGGCTGCTTGGACAGTTTCTCTATATTCCTCCCACACCACCTGGCCTTGCTTCCACTCTCTGTAGACTTCTTTTCTGTGTTTGAGTTTGTCCAGGAGCACCTCATTCACCTGTGCAGGCCCTCAGGTGTTTTTGCCTGACTTTGTTTTTTGCTGTGATATATTGCTCCTGAGTTTAGAAGAGATGATCCTTGAGAACTAGACAACTATCTTGGGCCCCTCTTACTTCCAGGGCTTTGTCCCATGGTACTCTAACAATAGGTCCCTGAAGAGGCCAAAGTCTGCTCTCCTGAAGTCCAGGGTAGTGAGCTTCCTCTATGCTCTCCTCACTGCCCTGAGGATCTTGAACCCCGCCATTTTATGCTCACTGCATCCAAGGCTGCCCTTGGGCTTCATATCCCCTATGAACCCTTCTTGCTGGTGAGAAGGTGGTTTATCTTGGCACCTCTCTACATTCACTCCTCTATCACTTGGGGAAGAAAGTTATCATCAATGCATTCCAGGAACATTCAGGATTTCCTGTGCCCTGCTGTGTTGTTCCTCCAACAGATATCAGGGTGTTCAAAATCCCCCATGAGGACCAGGGCTTGTGAATGTGATGGTGACCCTGGCTGTCTATAGAGGGCCTCATCCTCTCAGTCTCCTTGGTCAGGTGGTCTGTAGCAGACCCCCACTATAATGTATCCTGTCCTTGCTCTCCTTTTAACCCTGACCCATAAGCTCTCTGTTGGCCCCTCATCCATCCCCAGGCAGAGGTCTCTGCACTACAGCCAGTCACTGACATAGAGGTGACACCCCTCCCTGTCTCCCCTGCCTGTCCTTCCTGAAGAGCCTGTACCCTCCCATCCCAACTCTCCAGGCACAGGGACCATCCCTCCATGTATCCATGATGCCAATAAGATCACAGCCCTGCAGGTGTGTACATGTCTCTAACTCCTCTTGTTTGTTCCCCATGCCACACATGTTTGTTTAGATGCATTTCAGTTGGGCCCCAATGAAGCTGACTTACTCACTTGTCATGACCTGTGGACTCAGTCTCTATTAATTTCTTAATTACTGAGGTATCTTTTAGTTATGAGGCAGAGGCTCCATTGTTGTCCCCGAATTCATCAGCAAGAGCCAAGATGGGTGCTTGCACGGGGCCCAGGGAAAGGCTTGAATAACAAAACACCACACTCATCAGATAGTCTTGATTCTCATCTTTAGAACCCCAGCTAAAGTCATTTGAGTTTCAGTGTAGTCACAGAGCAGCACATGCCATTGTGCCATTTAGATACAATTTACCTCTCTCACACAGAAAAAAAGGCGGCAGTGAAGTTTCCTCAACAACTGGCATTTAATAGCTGGCAGTGGGCAGACAGCATGGTATCTGGAGATGCCTCTGCTTATCACAGTCCTTACCCGAAGGAATCACTGCTGTTAATGATCCAATTCATTAAACTGGTGAAGCTGTCCATATGCATCAACAGTCCCTGCTGGTGGGAAAGGATAGGAATTAATCCTGGCACTTTTCCTCAAGACGGATATAACTCATGAGCTTCTTCTAACATCTGATGCCAACCACCCAGAAAACTTATGTAGTGTTAGTAAAAAATGAGTTTGTTATCGCTGCTTAGGAATTATTTTGCCCTTTACAGGGATTGTATTTTCTTAAAGAATATTAAAAAGTGGCTCAGAACCTCACATCTGTGTGTTATTTTTCCAAAACATGTCCAAATCAAACCAAACATCAGTTATGGCTACACAGACTTTGTTACAGTACCTTTATCTGATTGAACTTGTCTGATGAGAAACTGTTCTGTTCCACAAAGACAAGTCGTTAATGCTTTCTGGAAGGTTTTTCTAATTAACACTTGGCATTATTTCTTTGTGGTGCATGTGTGCATGCTAGGAAATTAGGGGCAGATGTGCTCTTTAAAAAAAGACATGAAATTACATTATTTATAACTGATTTTAAAGGTTAAAATACAGACTTTCTTGTACCTTGGGACACAGTACCTTAGTTCTTGTATGACTGAGGCTATGACCTCTCCATGGACAGGTCTTCAGCCCTCTGTTCATTGTCTTCTTCCTCAGCTCTGCTGATAGTCATACCCCCTTCTACAAAAGGTAACCAGTGTACGTTACTTTTCTTTCTACCTTTTCATCTCTACTCTTCATTTGTCATTACAACAGTCTTTGTTGGGTTGTCTGCATTGTTATTTTGAGACTTTGGACTCTTTATGAAGTTGATCTGCACTTTCTCTTAGGTAACTTGATCCACTTATCCAAACCTCCTATTAGTCTAATTTCTCAAAATTGTCTTGCTGCTCCTGATCTTGTCCCTCTATCCTGTCTCCTGAGTTCCTCTAGGAGATGCTTTGCTCAAATCATGGCTAAATCATAATCCTCTACAGAGTCACCAATGGATAAAGCTATAAAAGGTGGAAAGATATCTTCTACTAATGTGAATAAATGTCTACCTGTCATCCTATCAACAAGTTCCAGTACTTTCACCATGCCCTTAGACAGCCTCCTCTATTCTCTGACGGTGGTAACAAAGTTTTCTAAATCTCCCATAGTCTTTCATCCTGAAATGTAAGGTGATTTCTTTCTGTCACTCCCCAGCTGCCATGGGATCCAAGTAATCATCACACTTCTTCCTACCACACTCAGAATGTGTTACCATGACCATCCTCTCTTCCTCCCCAGTCTTCTCTCTGATTTGAGCCATGCAAACCCAACTCTGCTCCTATCAAGTTACATATTTTTCAGACCTGCTATCATTTTGTTATCTTTTGTCTGTGTTGGACACAAAGCACAAAAATCAAAATTTGTGTCTTTCCAGGACTGAGCAGAGTTGTTTTATCTAGCCTTACATATGTCTGTACTGGCTTTGTTTCTCTCAGCTTCTCTCTCTTCTCATTTTGTGCTAGTATTAGTGCTAT
Organism: Gallinula chloropus; assembly: GCF_964237585.1. Classification (NCBI taxonomy): domain Eukaryota; kingdom Metazoa; phylum Chordata; class Aves; order Gruiformes; family Rallidae; genus Gallinula; species Gallinula chloropus. The sequence goes on from NC_140089.1 coordinate 69,820,829, forward strand.
AACGATAACAACATCCTGGTGCACAGCACTTACTGACAAATCCAAAGCTACATGAATGCACAAGATGGCTTTTTATACCTTTGTTGAGACAATAGGAAGATATACACTTCTGTCTGTGTTCCACAGACCTTCTCCATGAAAAATGAAGTTTTCCAAGGTTACCTCAAGGCTACAGTTACGGTTGCAGCCTATAAATCTGATTTATAAACTCATTGACCACCTCAATTCTCATTACTTTAAGTCCAAAACAGAACAAGCCCCACCGGATACAATTTTCTCCTCCCCTCAGCTTTATTCATAAATGAGTTTGCCTGAAGGGAAGTATTAAATCACTGCCTGTTATGGATTCCCTCCTCTATGGTTAGTACTTTGAAACTCCAATGCTTTTCCTTGAATCTTGCCTTTCCTTTACATCATTTAAACAACTGACAGTTCTAATTATTGTACTTTTACACGAGGACTTAATTAACCTAATCAGCCTGCCATGGAGCTGACAGGTATGCTTTTCTGTCAGAGTTAGGTCAAAACATGTAATCTGCAATGAATAGGAGCTCTTTTTCAGCTGCTCTGGCAGTGGTTCAGTGCATCTATGCCTCTCCTCAGGCCACTGAGTCGTGTGACCTTGCAGTTCACAGTGAATAGTGACAATTATAAAGTGTATGTCAAAAAGCTAGTCTCCTCTGACCCAGTTTCCAGACATAGCATGATGGATAAATGCCAGCGAAGCAGCAGCCTGTGTTATCAAACAGTAACAAGGCCAAAGCAGAGGGGAGCATGGCTTCAGCACCTCCCAGAAACAACAGGGAGCAGCACATAGAGTTTGGTTTTTCAGGGTATAAGTAGGACACGCAAAGTGATACCACCCTAAGCACTCCTAGGTATCTGTGTCTGTACTGTCTTAGCACCCTGACCACTTCCTGGCCATCCCTAAAGGAAGCAACACGAGTCCTTCCCCAAGCCATGGCCACTGTGTATTGTTAGGAATGGGTCAGTACTGCATACCTGGCAAGTGCCTTGCTGCTCTGATATCACAAGGCCAGGGAGGGAATTAATGGCAGCAACAGACTGTGACAAACTGTTTGCATCTGTTTCTCCCTGAAGCTGGAACCGCTGCATGCCGTAGTGGGAAGCCCAGGGTGATTCTTCTTAACTTGCTGGCTTGCCCTGGACTAAAAATAATGTAACATACTAAACATCCTGACAAAGCCGTATGAATAACATAGCTGATCTAAAATTAATCCAGCTAGGCAGTTACCTATAAATCAAAATATATTAAAACGCACTTCAGTAAATAGATCGCTGGTTATTTTTTCCCAGTTATCTGATTTCTGTGAGTTCTTCACTTTCTTACTTCTAAAGGAGTTTCAAAACAGCAAAAAAGCCAGAAGCTTTCCCTCATATTTTGAAAATCTAAGAACAGTGTATTTGTTCCCTAAATAAATAGCAAAATTTATGGTTTGCCTAAGTTCTGCCTTTTCAAAAAAAGTATTTGAAATCCTAACTCGCAGTATCAATGACTTATACCAAAAGACTAACTCAGAGAGCATGCAACAGCCAAGCCTGACTCTGTGTGTCCTGTTGTTCTCTACTGGCCTTTCTGTTTGGTCTTTCTGTGTCACTTTTGGTAGCTTCATCCCAGGAAAGATCTCTTTTAGCTCAGCTAGGAGGGAAATGCCTTTTGTGAACTTACTTTCTGGATTTTCCCTAGAATCAAGGCCTGAATGGCAAGGTGCTGGGATAGCTAGCTTCCTTTAAGACCAAAGCTTTTTTGCTCTCTTTTTTGCCAGCATCAATTGCTTTGATACGTTTAAATCCTACAACATCAATAAACAGTAAGTCAGACTTCTCCCTGCAGGCTTTGTATGCAGTGAGGGCATAAAGTCATAAAGAGAAAGATAGGTAGGGTTTCACTCTGGCTCTGCGTTATGCCTGCTTCCAAAGAGGCTCCTTTTATCCCTGAAGAGAAGAACCAATATAAAGCCATCAAAAACATCAAGGTCAATAGTAGTATAATATATATGTTTATAAACATATACATGGCTTTTTTGTGAATGCAAGGAAAAACTCCATAGGTAGGAAGGATTTTCTGGGGCACTCCCTTGTCTCCTTGGGGAATGAGCCTCTACTCCAGCATTTACCAGTCTCTGTTCCCCTTGTGGGATCTAACCAGCTCCTTCCTCACATCTCAATTTCCTTTTATTAATGTTGCCAAGTCAAATCAATTGCTCTGTTCAGAGGCAGAATTTTTTCCCACTTGTTTGATTGCACCAAGTTTTGGTTTTACCAGTGCTCTAAGATCTTAGCAAGGGCTGGAGAAGCTGCAGGGCTTTTGGCAGACCATCGAGGACTCCATCTTTCTCCATTTCCTCCCAGATTCTCAAACATACTCATTTCCTTTGGCAGTTTCCTACCCTAGGAAGTATTCCCTTGGTGAAAAATCAATCAATACTAAGAACGGTGTTTCCCCATTAGCAGTTTCCTGCCTCCCACCAGGGAAGTCAGCTCCCAGCAGCAGTGACAAATTTGTAACAGAAAAAAATCAAGAAGAAATTGGAAGTTGAGAAGCCAAAGACTGGGAGAACATTGCAAAGAGATGGTGTTTGTCCCTGTCTTTAAGAGAAAGACTTTCTGTCCTCGGGTCACTGTAAGGAGGAAAGCACTTGAAATAAACTTGCACAGACACTATTCATTAATGTGATTGAATCCATACCCATCATCTCTCAGATACCCTACTGCAAGAGCCATCCGCACAGTTGTTAGTCCTGGAGTGCAACTTTTGCAGGTAATTAACAGGCCTCTATTTCACCCTTCCAGTGTCATACCTAAGGGAGTGAAAGCAGACTGACACATGGATCCCATTCGGACGATAGTGCCTGTTTCACTCATCCATGTGTCAATTTATTTTAACCTAGACTTATTGCAAACTACCTCAGCCATGTTCCTTTCAGAATATTAGGGGAAACAGGGAATTTATATGTGCCTAGATGACACCAGAGTCTGTCACATTGCCAAAGGAATATAAACATATTGTTAAAATATATCCTTATCCTAGAGTATGGATTGCAAACTGCACAGGACTCTATCCCCCACATGTGAGGCCTAGTAAGAACAAATATGCACAAGAGCAACCAGCTAGAAACAAATATCCAAGTCCAAATGGTCCCTCAGGAACACAGACAAAGGTGAAGCACTGTTGTTTTTAATAAGGAATCTGAAACCTTGATCTAGTGCTTCAGAATTGGCAAATGCACCCTGACCTAAGATAGGTCATGTAGAACACCAGAGCTCAGAGAAGTTCTTGAAAACTTTGGTGAAGGATCCCATAATGCATAGTCATGGCATACAGGACACCAATGCGTCAGGCCCCTGTGATTCATCAGAGCACTGACCTGTCCCACAACTCAAAATACATTTGTAATCATGTGGTTTGATGTTAGTATTTCAGAAAACAGACACTTTGCTTACACTTCTGAAACTGTACCGATGAGCAGAGCTGGTTTACACATACCTTCATCTTCACTAGTGATGTTGGAGTGCTGGCCAAAGGAAATTGAGAGTCTGAAATAACCAGAGGTCTGATATGTATATGCAGTCAAACCAAATACGAGACTACTGCAGGCTGAGCAAGGCTTTGGCTTTGCAAGCAGAGCTGAGACAAGAAGTTGAAGCAACACACTGAACTGTATTGCCAGGTGCATTTTTGTATGATGCACATCGAAGGACAGCTAAAGAGGCAGCAAATTCTGAGGAGTCATGGGATCCCCCATAGCCATTGGATCCTCATTGTTTTATTTGTGGAGGGACTAGGGATTAAAATTAAGAGGATGTGCCCCTGATGTTATTTGGGAACATGAGGATTCTCATTTAAATGCACATAGTCAAACATGGTGGCGAGTGAGCACTGCACTAACTGCTGCCTACTTGTGTTTACAGCCTCCGTAACACGTCAGCTGCAATGTAGTTACACGGATTGATCCATCTGAGAAAGAACTGAGTCTTACTTGTCTTAGCCCTTGAAAGCCTTATAAAATATTGTATGAAAGGTACATAAATTAGTATCACTGCCTGATGCCCTAGTCTGTGGACTGAGTTGGTAAGGTTCCTGAAGAAGAGCCTGCTCCCACGTGCCTGTTTTCTCCACATGCAGGGCAAAGCAAGTGTCAGCCTGACAGCTTCAGCAGTGTGAATCCCAACACGGGCTCTCTCTAAACAATAGCTTTCCATCAGCCCAGGGACAGGACGCCTCTGCTCAAACATACTGTGGAGGTGCTCTTTTCAGGACTCCTTCTACTCAGACTTTCTCACACAGAGTAAGTAGAGCAGGGAAACAGCTTTCAGTGGAAAAGCAAGCGAACAACAAAACAAAACAACCCCCTCTCAGTAAGGGTAGATTAAGAGTCTGGGAATCTTTTGATCCCTTGGACTCTGCCATCCTTCTGCATAACAGAGAAGAGCTGACAGAGGAAAAATAATGCCAAATAACTGGATTTCTAGGGGGGAGAAAAGCTAAAATGAGGCCAGGAGTGAATGGAAAAACGTGTTTTGCCAGTGAACCTGGCTGAGTGAAATCCTAGCATTGCCACAATCAAACAGGAGCTTTGCTTGTGGTTGTGGAGCAGCCAGGCTTTAACCACTGAGTTCTGTGAGGGCATATGCCTTATAAGCAGCGTTCATGCTGGGAGTTTAAAAATTTATCATGAAAACATTTTGAAAAATTCATAATTTGGATGAATGTTCAAGAGGCATAAAGAAAGTATTACAAAGAAATTAAGAAGCTTCATTTCCATCTGAGGTAAACAACTACTGAGACATACATTAGGATTGTTAGTGCTAAAGTTCAGATGCAGCTGCCAAATTGTCAGCAAGGCACCCTTCACCTTTGACAAAACCTGCCCCTGTGGATTTCAAAAATAATGAAGTCTTTTATTTATCAATATGATAATAACATATAGAGTGAGTAGATGAGTTACATACATCTCTGTGCATTCATTGTGTGAGGTCTTTTTTGTCTAGGGCCAGAATACCTGCATTTAAAACATACAATTATGCTGGTTTACCAACCTTGAGATTATAAATATTGATTACTAGCCTGAACTTAGCTCTCACTTAAATCAAGATAGCTGGAAATTTTGTGACAAGGGTACTTTTTATTTGAAAACACCAACTTGTACAATGCAAAAGTTCCAACAACATGGCAGGAATTTTTTAGATATTTTTTTCCCCGATTTCTCTTTACCTGTCCACTCGTCCTAAGCACCCAGGAGCTCTGGCTGCCCAGATGATGACCTCTTGGCCTCTCCCAGGCTTTGCTAAGTCCTCAGATCTCAAATCAGCTGCCTTCACATTAAGACTATGGGGCTCCTGTGGCCTGCAGCTCAGAAATTATGTACGTTATATATGCTATGTATGGTGTATATGATATAAACCAGACATATATGTGCGATAAACCAGTATCTTGCCTCTTTTCAGAGAGTACTTTTTAATTCTTGGTTTTGTTAGAAATCGAAGCAAGATTAATCAATTCTCTATTTTCACAGCAGGAAACTGACACATTTTATAATCTCAGTGGGCACTATCCCTCAGTGTTAACCATGGACTAGTCTGTGCATTGCAAACTGCAGCTGGCAAGTGGCTTAATTCAAACTCCAGACCTACTTCCCAGTGTTCATTGTGAGCATCTCTACCTGGGAAAAAAACTTTTGAAGGAGGGTTTCCTTAAGTATCTTAAGTTAACTGTGAATCAGCTAACACAAGGACATAATCATCCAAGAGATGTACAAGCATGTAGAAACTACAAATACACAGAAATTCCCATTCCTCCCTGGGGTCCATGACTGCCCAAGGTCTAAAGGTTAAATGCACTCAGGCACAGAGAGAAACCTGTGGGTACTTCCCTTTCCTGGAGCCTGTTGAGCTCTACTTACATACTGCTCCAGAAGAAATATATTGCCTTCCAAGGACAGCAGCTGTCCTTTGAATCAGAGGAACCTGGCTGCAGAGTAATTGCAATGCATTTTTACACATATGTGTTGTGTATGTATATATATTTATATATACACATACACATCCTGTGCTGTCACAGTAATAGCAGTGAAGAAATATGATGCTCATGCAAATAGGAAGGAAAGTAAGCCAGTGAAAAGAAAAAAACCCAAAGAAAATAAAACACATTTTCAACAGAATTATTGACAAACTGACTTCAGGCCTCCATTTGCTAACAACAAGCCTTTCTTCTAAGCAAGGTTATATTGATCCACAGGTCAAGGGAGAAAAAATAAAATATTTACTTATTCATGGAATAACAGTAAGCAAAATTTTTGCTAGGTAGCCAGGCATCTGCACAGGATGCTGGGAGTGCGTGGGGAGTAGTCTATTAACAGAGCTGTTCTGCATATTTTGTGCAGGTTACTCCTTGTGTTTTGAGCTTCTCCTGAAAGGCCAAGATTTACTGCCTGGAACAGAGGCGGGTGTTCATTCATCCAGCAAAAATTAGTCTCTGGTGCAGGTTTAAGGCAACCGGCAGTGCAGGCCTTAACTCGATGAACCTGGAAAGGCTCACACCTCCCACACCACTGCCTTTCAAATGAGAAATTCCTCGGCACAAAAGGCTCAGCCCACGGGACTTCTCCAGACAAACAATCAGCCTGCAGTGCTTCACTGGGCATAAGGGTCTTGGCAAGGCGCCATTCACTATCATTAAAAGTGTTTATAAAAAAAAATGTTCATTTTTGGCCAGCTTTTTTTCCAAGGCCAGACCTCCACCCCCACATCTTCAGTGGAATGTGTTAATAATTTGCTTTGTGGAGATGAAAGGCTCTTTGATAGGAGCAGCATAAACACATCTCACTGTGCTCAAAGGTCTTTGTCCCACAATAGAAGCATAGTTTCTGTACAGTGGCTTGAACGGAAAGAGCAGACACATTTCTGAATCACTTTTCACTTTTTTTTTTCCTGCCTTTTTTCCCCCATTTGTCTCTTCCTTTATTTCTTATAGTCTCTTGAAAATCCTTGTGTGGAATATAAACAGGCAAGTGGTTCCGGACAAGAAATCCTCACTGATACTAGCAGTAGATGGATTAAAAATACCAGCCAGTCCCCACAGTCTGCAGTGTTAGAAACAGAAAGTCACACCGATACACAAGACTGTGCTAGAGTATGTGATTGAACATAACCTGGAGCAGTGTGTAGAATTAGAGGATTAGAGGAGGGAAGAAATTGGTAGCTATTATCTTCTGATCCTCTCTTCAATATCAGATTGCACAGCCTACTGAATGAATGCAAAAGTTTATCATTTATCCAGAGGAAAAAGCAAAACATGTTACAATCACCTCAAACTGCACTGTGCACTAGCAAGCACTGCCTGGCCATTGCCCTCTTGCTATAGTGCAATCCCTTCACCACCCAGTTTGAACATACATCTCCTCTACACCAACCTTTGAAAACCCAACCCAGCAGCGCTGAGCCATAGGATCAGTTTTCAGATCCATTTTAACCAGATCCCAAGGGGATAAAGACATCCCTGAGATGTGGCCTTTACTCTTTTGCTGGCTTAAATGTTAACACAAGTCTTAATAAACAACCTGTCTCTTGAGATATTAGCACTTCAGAACATCTTTCAAGATGGGATTCCTGCAGGCTTGTTTTCTCTCCTTTTTGCCTGTCCTTTTGTTAAAAGTAATGTCTCTTTCCATGGTACACTGGTACACCTTTACCTGTTTTCTTCAATGTTCACTGTTCTCACCTAATGCCTTTATTTACTGTTGACAGGTTACTTTTATACTTCTGTACAGACAGCTGTATCTAAAGAATTATCAAATAATTTTACACCTGTGTCACCTAACACTTTTCAAGGATCATGGTTCAGTCATTAGGATAACATGGTCAGATATGCTGAAGTGACTTGAGAGCTTATACTATACTTTTCAAAAGTAACTTAGACATTAAAGGCATCTCAGCACTGTCCATGCAGCATTAAGCTCTTTATGTTGTAGGCTATGACTACATGTTTGGGAATGGACAGCTGCCCATCAACTCCATCTGCAATGTGCAGTAAAACAGCTTCAGTCCAGACACACACAGCCACGTATTTCCTTCTGGGAGAGACAATGCTCCTGGTGCTCAGGGCTCTGCCAGTGCTTTTGACATGTATGCCCTGCTTCCAAAAGGATTTTAAATCCTTAGAGTGGAAAGAGGGACTGAGGCTTGTTAGCAAAAATAGGTTTAGGAAAAATATAAGCATTGTAATTCAAATGTAAATTCGTCCCAGTGCAAGGACAGCACAGAGACTCTGAGCTCACCTGAGGTGACAGGAGCAAGTTAAGCCAAGTCTCTGCAGAGACTGTACTGTGGGTAGAGGGGGGATTTAGCAGCTTTGAGCTACAGCAGCTCAGCAAGCGCTAATCTGGTCACTCTGTGCTGCTAATCTTGTTCTTTTCTATAATCATTGTTTCAAGTCCTGGTGTTTCAGCAGACATAATCACAGTTTGTCATCTGCAATGCTTCCTCCTATGTAATACTCCCTGATAACATTAATGTCAAGCCTGAGTTTCGGCTGTGGCCCTAGTCCTGCCCTTGGCTGGGAGGAAGGCTGATGCAGCAACAGGTCTTTGGACTAAGAGCAGTGAAGGTCAGTCAGGATCCCTCCTGATGGTTTCACACTTTTAAGCTAAGTGGTGTGGGGTAAAATGGACATCTTGATGATGAACTTGATGATGGACAGCATGTATTTTTGCTCACTCTAATGTGTGAGGGCCCTGGGTCCACCATTCAATGTAAAGTGGCCCTTAATACCATAGTTTGCCAAAATGTCACTGCCCTTTTTAACTTTTCTAAATATACCTTTCCACAACCCTCTGTGAAACAGCGGCCATCTATTTTGACAACGTTTCTGTGCAAAACCACCTGATGAATGGCAGTTTCACTTGAGATTGTTTTGGATGTTTAGGGCTCATTCAGAGCAGAAACTTACAGATTGCCTTGGATACTGTAGAGCAGAGCAAATATTTGCACAACCCCTGGAGAACTAGGAGCAGCAAGGAAAATATACCTATTGTGTGCTGCCACCTCTAGCCAGCAGCTGCCTATCTGTGGTAGGCATAAGCAGGTTGGACCTGCTACACATCTCTACTCCTAGTGACAGTCTCTGGTAGACTTGTCAAGCAGACTGTATTGGGGGGCCAAGGAGAAGGATAGCATTTTGAAGTGTAGTGGAAGGTTCACCAGAGCTTCTCCACATGCACCTGATGTAACCCATCTTCAACTCAAAGTATTTTCCAAGGGAAAGCTAGTTTTCCTGCAACAGGGGTATAATGCTGAGGGGAGATTCCTGAAAGAAAAGATCTTCTGTTTGGCTGTTTGACTTTGGCTGCATTGCTGGAGAGGTTTAAACACATTGACCTTCATTGCAAAACACCCAAGTTCCCTCAGAGCTAATTTTTCACTGGCTTGCAGGCTGGTTTGGATGCCCAGCTACCTCTGCTGTTACCTGGGAAAAGGACAGGACAACGCACTGGTAAAAGGAGATGATATGATGAGATGAACAAGATTTGCTTTACTCTGCATGTGTTGTCTGGAACTGGTTCAGAAACGGGCTGTTTTCTCTGGCATAGTCTGAGTTAGGTGACACCATGGTAGAGTTGCCAGCTCTTTGAGAAGAGAAAGTCCCACTCCGACCATCTTCCCTGTACCATACACACTAGAAAGAAGCCTAGAAAGAAGCTGTAAGCTTCTGCCTAACTGTAAGCTGTCTGCCTAGAAAGAAGCTGTAAAACCGAACTGGACAGACCCGAGAGCAGAGCTGATCTGAAGCTGACTTTGTAGGAAAACGAATCCTGGCTAGTAATAGTGAAAATATAGATATGGCAGCGTCTGGTCATACAGGAGAGACTACAGAATTGAACGGGAGAACTTGGCTTAACAGCTGGTAAAGAGGGTGTCAAAGCAGGTAACAGGTATGATGGATTGGCCTCAGCCCTGCTCCTATCCAGGCCTGTGAGTAAAGGTGGAGAAAGAAGGATCTGGAAATACGACAGGGATGTCTGAAGTATAAAGCTAGGCATCTGTTATTTGCTTCCAGATGATGGGCAAAGCTGTGGTTGCACTTTTGTGTCCTGTTCTTTTTCTTGTACAAAAACACAGGGAGCATTGCCAATTTTCCGATCATTTTCCTATTTCCTGAAATAAAAAAAAAAAAAAAAACAAATACTCTGTTTCCACATTCCCAAGGAGTCTGAGGACATATGAACACAGGAGGGCTAGAGCACAGCTAGAAGTAGGAGCATGCCATTGGGCTGAAAGATCTAGCCACAGTTTTCTTTATTTTAGAAAGAAAAACATAAGAAATAAATAGTTATGTCAACCTGGGAGAAAGCAGTCTTTCATTGTTTGTCTTTATCTAATTTGGATAATACTATGAATAGCTAGCCATTGCTGGGAGGTACAAATAAAATGCAGTCTCTTTTCATCCATGTGAAGGGTGCCTGCTCATGCGAGGACATGATCCTTTGCTCGTGTGAGAGTTGTTTACACCCAACAGGGTTTGCAAGAGCCAAAGTATTAAGCACATAAAAATAGTGACTTTTTAGTGAGCTCGAAGAAAGAAAACTGAGGTGCTTTATCTTTTCAATACAGGGTGAAAGTGATACTTTAGTTTTAACACACCAAATGTAAAAGAAACGTGGCATTTCCAGGCAGGGAGGACAGCGGGAGGTCCCACCCTGACCAGCCCTGGGTGCTGCCACCAGAGCATTGCTTGTGCTATAGCACACTTCCCCTGCTCCCACAACAATAACGTGCCACTGCTAATTTTAGCATCAGCTATAATACAAAGTAATTCAAGGCATCCGCAGTGTATTTCACGAGGACAGTATTTCTCTTTTGCTTGTGTAGTTCCCAGGCTGCAGTGCCATTCTGTTCACCAATCTTAAACAAACACCGCCCTTGAGATTTCCGAAATAGTTCAAAGTGCTGTCTAGGGAAACATTAGAAACGCGCATGGAAAGCCTGAGTGTGCTTCAGACTAAACCACTTTGGATGTCCGTTTTTGTGCAAGTTCTGGGCTGGAAGATAGAATAAAGCAAGAGTTTTTAAGATAAACTTTTCAGGAATGATGCTATAATGGCAAAGTCTTCTAAATATTTATTCCTTATAAGCTTTTCACAAGCCCTCCTCCCTGGCTCATCACTTCATTCAATTTTTAATGTAAGAAATATTTGAGGAAGAAGAATTAATGTCATGAACTTTGCGGTCCCCTTGCAGTCCTGACAGGAATAGTTTTTGTATGTTATTTCCCTGGCTATTTACTATAAGGAACACATACAGATACGTTCACTGCAGGAGCCAATGTACAACAGGCACTACTCCAAAAGTCAGTGTTTGACAGCAGAGGCCACAGTTACCATGGCTATTTCTAAGTATATAGCTGTCTTCTAAGTACAGGGAGGAGCTGCAGTAACTGAAACAAGCTAGTTTGCAAAACACTGATTAATGCTGTCTCATTAATAGATAATCCCCATTTGCATGAGCTAGGAATCAGCACCTATGAACACCTGTAGCACATGGCCAAGATGAAAATGTGGTCAGAGATCAAGAAAGCAAAAAGTCTGCAATGCCTGGGGAATGGAGGACAGGAAGTAGGCCTGTCTCTCCTGTCACTCCTTCCCAAGCCTGTTCCCCATCTCCTGTCCTGGTCTCAGCTCCTAGTTGACTTCCAGCTACATTCCAGGACTGCCTGCTTCCTTGACCATCCCCAGTTTGCTACTGCTAGTGCTTTTGTTGGCCAAAGACCTAAAGCCTGGCTCCTGACCATGCTACTGCTGCCTGGCCTTGTGGTCTGCCCTTTCCTTCCTCGGCTCCATTAGTTAGGCTCCTTTGCCAGGGCAGCAGTGGAGGCGGAGGGATCCCTGTCCTGCCCTACCCTGCTCTGCCTGCCCACAGCATCAGAGAGTGTGCTGGGGGACCGGGGTCAGCACTCCCAGCCAGCACCCCTGGGGCAGTGTGAGCAGCCTGGCCAATAAAGTGTGATGGGGAGAGCTCTGTGCATGCAGGGGAGCTGAGATGGCAGTCAAAAGACAGAAAGCCAAACTTCAGCAATGGCAGGAGGAAAAGGACATCCTCAGCATCTGGAGGGGATGGAGCATCTGCTGCCATCCAGAGGAACACCACTAGACCAAAAGCAGGCCTGGGGCAGGTGTTCCACCCCATTTTCCCCTGTTGTGTTTCTGGCACATTCTGTCTTCTCCAGTTAAAATATCTAGAGATTCTATGAAGATAACCCTGTTATAAGGAGCTTTCACAAGGTCCATAAATGTTATGGCACAGGAAGAAAATGATACAAAATTTGAAATAACTCTAGCACCTGAGGTACCCTGTTAAACAGCGCCTGTCCGTGCAGTTCAGTGTTTTTCCCAGTTGAAAAGTCATTGAACAGTCCTTTCAGAGTAAGATCTGTCCCCCCTGCCTTGAATGTTGACCGCAGCCACCAAGCACAGGGCCTGCTGGCATCTTGACTGAATGATCAACCTTCTTGATGTTGAGCACCACGGCAGCCCCACGCGTGCAGCCTCATGAAAAGGATACTACGTGTCCCTCCAATGAGTATGCATGTTTTGGATTACTGAAAACTGTCCTAATACAAATGTTCTAACTTAGTAGTAGAAAAACTACTTGCAAGCAGCTTGCTGACACGAGGAAGTTGTCTAGACTCCTGCAGTATAAATAACAACAAACGTTAAGGTATATACAGTCATCCAATTCATTATTGTCACATAAATTAATATAAATCTAAAATCTATATATTAAACACAGGATACAAATCAGTCTCCACTGCATCTGGCTCCATTTCAAAAGTGTAACTGTTAGATTAGTGACTGTATTGTTTCTCTCTCAGTTGGGTGATCAGACCAAATTTTTCCTTTTGACATTTTACTTTATTTATTAATAAGCCTGAAGTCATGGTTCCTGGTTTTGCTAAGTTGAGCTGAGCAAAACATTTCCTATATGTCAAGAGAATGGATGCCCTAGCTGCCAGTGCTTGCACGCGAGTTCCTGTGTGCTCAAGTGTGTGTGTACACGCATATACACATGCAGTATGTATATGCTGAGTGTCTTGGAGAGGAAGAAGCAGGAACAATCACATGTATAGATGGATCTTTCCATGGAGTGAGGGAGTGAAGGAAAGCTGAGCAACAGCCATGCAGCTGGTATGCTGTCAGAGAGTTGGCTGGGCAGTCCAAGGTTCTGCTCTCTGCTCTGCCCTTTTCTAAGAGCACAGAAACAATCCATATAGCATGCTCCACGGCCCAGGTTTGTGCTTCCTGAGTGCTCCAGATATCAGGATAAAGAGCTATTGCTTCTTTGACCCAGTTAATCTTTAAAGACATTCACCAGAAACTAGCAGGAGAGCAGTCTTCAGGCTGGGTTTCAGGGCTTCTTTCTCGGAGGTGGGTACTATGTCCTTTAGTGGATTAGGGCAGAAGGCATTAAAATGCCACCCTTCACATGTCCAATACTGGTTCTAGCCACTGCATAGCTGTATCAAAGGAACATGCTCATTCATCACTCCCACTGTCTTTTTATTTTAAATAAAAGCACTTTCTGCCACTATGTGGATACACCTTACGTGTACTCTGAAGCTGCTTTCCAGTAACAACAGATTAACTCCTTGTTTGTGCAACCCAATGGCATGTTAGTGGAATACAGGGATTAAGCTGTTTAGAGTCCCTGAGTCTAAGATGTTTTGAGAGAGCTGCAGAAAGGGTACTTGTGGGTCCCTGAGAACATAAGATTTTCCACCTTGAACTTAAGACCTCCTAAGATCTGGGCAGGTACTGAGACAGGCTCTTGAAACTCACAAATCTCAGGTGTATCATGTGCAGCAGTATGTATATTTTTGTGAATATGGCCTTACCATCTGCCTGCCTTGTATCCCTGTAAGTTAGAAGGTTCATGACAGCAAGACTTGGTAAAGAGCCAGCTTAAATAAGGAGAAAAAAAAATCCTCACATGAAAATATAGCAGAAGAGAAAACAGAAGTTTTGAAATAAAGCAAATTGTCTTTGTCTTCTTGTTTCTGCTTTCTCAGAAGAACTGAAAGTGTTGCAACAACTGTCATAAAGAAGGCTGCTACCACTGGTGTATTTAGCATCAGAAATTACTGAAAGTCTCCTAAAAGCCTGCTGGCATCTGCACACAAAGCCAAATTCTGCTGAAAGCTGGCATCCTGGTTTGCAATACTTGGTCGTGTTACAGGTGTAGCACACAAAACATGCTTGTGTATAAATGACATATGAAAGATTGCTTTGGAACAGGAAGTTTCCTTACTATAGGAAGCATCTGGAGCTAAGTCTGTGTTGCAGTCTAAATAGTTACGACTTAGAGCACTGGACAGAACAACTGAATACAAAGCTTTTTGCAAGTGGGATAGAAGATACCTATAGTTCCACCATCAACAAAGTGGGAAAAACACAGGATCTAAAAGTCTGAAAAGATCTCATCCATCTGACAGGTATGTTTTTCAAGCAGTCTTAGAGTGCACAGCAGACTGACTTTTTTTCTTCCCAAAGAGGGTACAAGGAATTAAGTGAGTTGGGTCAGGGGAAGTTAAAACGAGTCATGAGGAGCTCTGCGCTGGTTTGTGTACTGGCTATCAGTGCCCCTGTGTGGACACATGGCCAGATGCACAGACCTGCTGTTGCGTGACTAGAGAACTGGATAGTGACGGGATGGTAGCGGTTGTGCATAATGCAGTCCATTTCCTTTCCTAACCTCCCCTCTCCCAGCTGACTCAAAGTAATGTTCTTTAACACTGAAAAATAAAGTAAAAGCTGCCACCAATTTTGTTTGTAGCACACTACTGAATGCATGACTATGAATGCGATGCAGCTAACAGCACAAAAACCTTAAATATCTCATAAACAGAACTACATAATAAGGAAGTCTTACATATCACTTCTTCAGTATAACACTATGTTTGGCTTCCCACATAATAAAAATAAAAAGCAGAAGACTTCGACAGAACCTTTCCAAGCTGTGGTGCTGCTATGGAAAGCATTATTTAAAATATGCTAGCAGAGAAGGGTAGCCAAGGGATGCAAATATCCCTGCACACATTGTGAGCGCTCTGAGTAATCACTTGTCAAATGTTCGCATTAAATGGAATATGTTAAAAATCAATGAAGGAGCCAGAACATGTTATACCCATTTACCACAGCCTAATCAACCAAGTAAGCTCAGATCATCAAACTAATTATGAGTGGCCAAAATAATTAAGGACTCCCTTCTCACGTGATATTGTTGGAATTCTCTATTACAGAACAACTGCATGGTCATTAGTAAACACTATGCATGTGTTTGTTGAATTTGATAAACAACTCTTGTTCTTGAGAAACTTTGGTGGCCTTTGTGAGCAACAGTCAGTGACAAATAAGTAAGAACAAGCAACATATGTTCAGGGAGGTTTCCTTGGGAAGAGCACTTGGGGCAGAGGGGGATAAAAGAGAAAATGGTAACTGGCACAGAAGAGTGCCTCTATAAAACTGTAGGGTTCATTGCCAGGCAAATGTTCTCTCTATCCTGTTTGCATAGAGCAAATGTAACCCCTGATGACTGATTACATTAGCTGGATGTCTGCATTCCACAGATCTTTCCTGGGGATTTATATCACACCAGGTCATTTCTCATATTTATGATTAATCTAGAATAAAGTCAGAAAACAACTTGCCTTTTTCTGACAAACATCCAACAGATTCTATAGTGGTACCAGTCACAGCTTCCTGGATAAAATTATTTTCATTCATCATAAATCTGTACCCAGATGTAGACACACATATCGCTGTGTTCACAACCAACTCTAACTTACTCCAGACCGAAATTAGGCATGTTAAATTCTTCACTGTAAGCACCGTATTTGATTTTTATATTTAAAACACAGTTCTTATTTCGGTCCAAGTCTTTCCTGTTGTAAAGATCTAGTTGATATTTTTTACACATTATGGGTGGCATACTTTTTTTTTTTTCTTACAGCGCAGCATTAGATTTTAGACACAACTTATATGGAACTTAAAGCAGGCACAGGTGCAAGACTTTGGTTAGGCCCTAGTCTCAATCCACTAAGTGTTTGCTAGCATTCTTGACATATTCATTAAGGTCTAAATTTTGGAAAAGACACGGGAATTGCTAACCTGAACTTAAGTGGTTTCCAACCCAAATTCTATGATTCCATGTAAATCTGCTCTACAGTTCTGTGGACAAGGTAAAAAATCAGTTTGAATATCAGGGCCACTGTACAGTGCTCCGAACACCCAGGACATGTTTTTGCTGAGGAAAATACTACCAGCTTAAAATGACCAAGAAGAGTGTTTCAGCTGTGGCCAAAGCCGCCTTCCAGGTGAAGGGTGACCAAGACAGACAACGTGGCTACATCCCACCGTCCCACAGCACATGCCACACCAAGCAGGGCTAGCACAGGAGCACAGGCAACGTCATACCAGCTTAGCCTGAGTCCTCTGTGGCTTCTTAACATCATTTTCACAAGGGTCAGTAATCTGTGTGGGAATGATGGAAGTTAATCTTTTCCCTTCCTTTCCCCAATTATTATTCAGCTAATGATTAAAGCAACCCCTGGGAAAGAGGGGGAAGGCGAGGGTTTCAGTTCCTACGGACTGAGGGGAGCCTACAGCTCTTTCCTGGGTGGTGCTGCTTTAGCTGGGGTGGAAACAGCAGGAGCAAACATAAGGTTCACTTCTGTTTTGATAGAGCTTTTTTATTAACTGCACATGACAGACTAAGACAGGAATATTTTAAATACGGGTAAAAACTGACACAACAATGATTTGCAACCACTTTTCTCTAGGAGTAGTAAAGCTTGATACAGCACAGCATGGTGAAGTGAACATAAACATCCCAGATATCATGATCAGAAAATATTTTTTTAAAAAAATTCGGGAATTAAGAGGTTAAAACATGTGCAGTGTTCCATGAACGTAAGGGCCTGCTTCATACATCACTGAAAGGAACACATTTATAGTTTATTGCGAGACTTTCTATTCTTTTCCTGCTGAAAAATGACTTGACAGGAAATATAAACAGGCCATGCAGAACTACTCTAAAATCAGTCTTTATCTTTCACCATAATTTCTAGCAGCTATGTTCTATTACAAACAGTATAAGCGTAGTTGGGGAAACAATACAGAAAGAGGAGCATGAACCTATGAAAGATTGATGCAGAGTGCTGTGAGGAACTCTTACAGAAGACTTTTTTTTTCCCACATTCTGCAGATACGTGCAATTTTTCTGAGAAAAAGTGCATTCCCTTCCAATTGTGCTATAACAAGTAAACCAGTCAACAACAGTGTCTCCATTTTGAAAATAAAATACTAAATGCTTATATTTTGCATATAATAATGAAATTCTCACCACTTTAGACTAATTCCTTCACATAACCTTAATAAATTTCCACATCCATGCAAATCCTACAGAAGTTAGACATCAAGCTTATGATTTCTGTGGGAATTGGAAAAAATTGAGAAAAACTGGAATAAGCAACTAAGTGGATTCCCATTGAGTTTCTCAGGATTCCTGTCTTTCTGGGGTCAAATAGTATTTAATTCCACATGTGTGTGCATATATATTTTCATAAACATACACAGTATGCATGAAGAGAGACGGAGATGTTTTTATTCCTGCTGCAAATAGAGGCCTATTTCCACAGGGCAAGCAGTTGTGCCTGTGGGGCTTAATATATGAGCAAGGCAAACCACAGTTGAAGGGTATTCAACAAAGATGTCATGGAAATTTGCCAAGTCTCACATTTCATTTATAACTGATCAGTTCCTTTCCCCTTGCTCTCTCTCTCCACCTATCACCTTTATTTGTCTGCTAAATCTCTTTAATTGTCTCTACTTTAACTTAGGCGCTGGTGATTTCAGGCAGTTTTTAACAAATTTTCATGTATAAGGGTTTTATATACTTTCTACATCCATCCTGCATGGGAAAATAGAGGTGCTTTGTAATTTTAATATATCACAAATGGTTTTGATTATTTCTACATATATGGTTCTCTGATTAATTCGAAGAATTACCAGTGTATCTAGCTTTGGTACAGTGAAAATATTTTGAATGTATGTGCAGTTCATGTGTGTTCATATGGCTACAAGTTGGAGCACAGCAAGTTCCACACCAATATGTGGAAGAACTTTCACTCAGTGAGGGTGACAGAGCCCTGGGACAGGCTGCCCAGGGGGATTGTGGAGTCTCCTTCTCTGGAGATATTCAAGACCCATCGGGACACCTACCTGTGCAACCTGTCCTAGGGAACCTGCTTTGGTGGGGGGGTGGGACTCGATGATTTCTGGAGGTCCCTTCCAACCCCTTCAATTCTGTGATTCTGTGATATCAGGATATATTTCTTGACCTACATAGGCTTAGCCTGGAACTGACAGAAAATAAAGTAAATTAAAAGTTTCGGATTCTGATCTCTTACTGCGCTTTTAGTCAGGAAAAAAACCAAACTAAAACCTACTTTGTCTGTAAATACGTACATATATAGATAGACAATATGACAGCAGTGATTTCCTGTCCTCTAACTATGAACATTTCAGTGTGTAAGAAAGCAAAGACAGAAAGTACTGGCACTAAAGCATCTGGGTTTAGTGGTCAGCTGAATGCACCTTGAAGATACAATCTTTAAAGTCTGACTGTCTTCACTCTGCATGCATATAATTTACTGGCACTGATACTGGGCCTGCAGTAGTTGCTCATAGTTTTCTTAAACATTTATTGACATATACTACCAGGTCAGAGAGGCAGCTGCAGCGTGATCTGTCCCAGATCTGCTGAGGCTGAATAGCCATGGAGCAGAGATGCTCCCAGCCAGAGGGTGGAGCTGTCTCTAGTCAGGTAAAATTTGCAGTTCTCATTACTGATCGCTCAGACCAGAAAAGCTGTCTGTAGAAACAGATAAGATGTCTGCAGTGTGGGCTGTCATGGATTAACCTGACAGCACAGAAGAGCACTTTCTGGAAGCATGGGAAATGTTTTGCTGCTCTTAGTGTCTTTGCTGTGGACACTGAATCCTTAACTTTCTGAAGGGTATTTTTGCTTTCTTTCTGAGCATACAGAGACATACAGATTTGTCACTGTATGCCATTGAGCTCTGGTAATGGCTCCATATAGGAAAAATCCCTGCTTCCATGGGAAGAGGCATGCTTCACAAGCCACAGACATTTCTTCTGTACACTCAGCATAAAAGTAATGCTCTTAACCCAGTCGTCTTTCAGTAACAAGCACTGCCTCCACCAGATGCTGTTGTGAACAAAATGTGAGAGAAATGTAACTGCAAGCCCACCACACCATGCAAAGCAGGGACTGTACCACACCACCAAAGCTGGTGGCAGGGGAAACACTACAGCCCCATAGCTATTCACTTAAGGTCAACCTCCACCCTGAGGAGGCTTCAAGCGGCTGTGAGGATTTCTGTGTTTGGCTGGATACTGGAGAGTAAGCACAGGGAAGTTCTTTAAGTTTGTGCACATGCATGAGTGGAAAGTGCAGAAAGAGCTTGAGAAACAGAGAAGATGGAGGGGTGTGCAGCTGCAGGCATCCTGCCACCCGCATGCCAAGAAAGCAGCAAGCAAGAAAAATACTGATTTTACAGAACAATGAACACAACATGAGAAGAAAGAGGAATGCCGACTTTGACAGATATATCCAGGTGGTTTAGAAAAGCAGGTTTTAAAGATGCAGGTGGGATCTCAGCTGCTTGTGAATTCAGGAAAGACCCGTGCAAGCAGGCTGGTCTGGCCATGATTCAAGGTAGAGTCCTTCAAGAGGTTCAGAAGTCAAGTCACAAGTTTTCTCACACGGCACTGCCAGAAGACCCCATTTTGTTCTTCTGCATGGGCAAACTCAGATGAAAGAGTAATAATAATGGTTTCTTGTTTGGCAACAAGAACTGACTAATAACCGTGCATTCCTTTCTGCTTAAAGCTCTGGTTTGGGGCTACACCTGCCAGCACAGAAGGAAAAGTAATATGTCGAGGTTCTTTTTCTGAATCAAATCAATATTTATGGGGCAATAAAGAGCTAAATTATTACTGTCAGGGACAGCACAATGCATGTATTCACAAAGCCTCCAGGAGAAAAGGAACACAGAAGGCAAGGTCCATAGCACTGCACTAGGAATCCATTGTGCAGCTTGCTCCACATGGTATAAGGTTTGGTTTTCTCCAACACTATCCCAGTCACCCTTTTATCCTCACCTCAGTTTTATACTGGTGATGGCACTGGTGCTTTGCAAAAAATGACCACATTATTTCAGATAGCTCAAACTGAAATCCAAAGAAGCACAGAAAGAATATTCCTGTGGGGCAGAACAACTGCATGGGACTCAGAGGGCAGCAGGGTCAAATGCTGTGTAGTGTGAACACAGCTAGTCAGGGACCTATTTTAGGCCATTCTTTAACTATGCTTTATTTGCAATATAGACACAGTCTGAGGACAGGCCAAGTCAAAGCAGACCTGCTAGTCACTGACACCAACTCCAGGCAAGTACTGGAAAAAAGTTTACATAAAAGTATTCATGAATGAAGGAGGATATGAGGCCCAAACTGGGAAGCATTACAATGATGATGCAGTCTGGCAGTGCCAGACAAAGAAATTGTATGTCATGATCTCAGATAATCTCTTTACACTTAATGCAGTGCTGTTTACAAAGGGTGAAAAAGAAGTAAGTGGCTGATTAGGAAGACAATTTTTTAATTTTTTTTTCTCTTTACTATGCTGTTTTATGGATATATCAAATTGAGTATAGTCACAGCCATTTTATGTTTCTTATCCCTGATATGCTGTGCCTTTATCAGTAAAATCATGTAGATAAAGAATTTATATCAAATTGAACTTTAGCTAAAAGATGGCATCTGTTTTATGTCAAATTTGGCTGGGTTTATACCTTTAATCTTTCAGATGGGGCATCAAGGCCAACATTTTTAATAACTCGCACTAGGCAGAATAAAGTCTGCCTCTGAGAACAAGAAGGGATATCATTAATCTGTTTCTAAACAGTGAGTTATAATGGCTCTTTAATCTTAAGAGGATAGATCCTGAACTGGAATGAAGCATCTAAGTGCCAGCCAAGTTCTGTGAAAAGTGAATAGTGTATATATCATAATTTATCTTGACATGGCTGTTTTGTGATCTACAAGAAGACATTCATTGTGTTGGAAGTACTTGAGAGAGACAGCTGTTTGTGATCAATTGGTGCACTTGCTGTATGTTCTTCCCTTAAGAAAGATCAACACTTTTTGTGGGTTGGTTTGTTTTATCTTTTATTCTCTATCTACTTGGTTACTTCATTGTCCTTTCAGGTACTTCAACTTATTAACTAGAAGCAGACAAGCTATCTTTCAGCATTGAAATCACTGGAGTATTTTAGAATATGCATCAGAGCATGCATATCACTAGCCTGTATTTATGAATGCAAATGTGCAAGCTGTTAATGCCTGGGTAAACCCAAAAGTTACAGTGATTGAGGAAAATATCTTGGGGCAAAGATTAAAAACAGCAGCTTTCTGGATTTGGTAGGCATTTCAGGATTGGCCCAACCATTATTAGATAAATCATCTCTTTCATGATGATTGTCACTGAATTCTTCCAAGACGGTAAATGAGCAGCAGCTCATGATAATCAAAAGAGATTTTGATAATAGTGAGCGAAAGACATGCTACCAAAATACAATAAACGTTCTGTTAAAAGTTACATAATTATATACATGTAGTTCCAATGCTTTGCTGCCAAACACAT
The DNA here is from genome assembly GCF_964237585.1 of Gallinula chloropus. Taxonomy (NCBI): domain Eukaryota; kingdom Metazoa; phylum Chordata; class Aves; order Gruiformes; family Rallidae; genus Gallinula; species Gallinula chloropus. The sequence continues at coordinate 69,842,624 of NC_140089.1, forward strand.
TACAGTACGATAAAAAACATCACAATAAGACAACTCACTAAATAAATAAATAAATGAATAATCTTTAAAAGAGCAAGAAGTCTTATACTACAGGAGAATCAAAATGTTTGGAAACTTGGTGATATGTTAGTACAAGGCTCCAGTTGTGTCAGTCACAGGGCCAAACACGAAGCATCTAGACCGATGGGCTTTCCAACATTCTGCAAGTAGCAAGCATCATATCTCAGTTGCAACACCAAACAATAGTAGGCACTTTAAAACTGTGGAGAAGCATATTTCAAGGGATATAATAATGAAGCATTCCAATTTATAAAAAACCTTGGGGGGGGGGGGGGAGGGGGGGGGAAAGCATCCAAAGAACTGAAGTCACCTTCAGATGTAGGGTACCTAAGGAGCTAAAGACATGCTTTCAAATTCGCCTCACTGTTCTTCAGAGCTAAAATCTTCAGCTTCATCTTAGCAAGGTTCTATGTCTTCATGTCTTGAAAAGCCCAACTATTGATGAAATTGGTTTAGATCCAGCCAGTATGCTTTGACTTGTTAGAGCTCCAAACATATTGAAAGACAACTAACTTAGAATGATGGAATCATAGAATCATAGAATGCTCTGGGTGGGAAGGGATGTCAAAGATCATCTTGTTCAAACTCCACTGCCATGGGCAGGGACACCCTCCATTAGACCAGGTGGCCCAAAGCCCCATCCATCCTGGCCATAAACATTGCCAGTGTTGTGACTTTTACAACCTCTCTGGGAAGCCTGTGCCAGGGCCTCACCACTCTAAAAGGAAAGAATTTCTTCCTAATGTCTAATGCAAACTTACCCTCCTTCAGCTTGAAGCCATTGCCCTTTGCTCTATCACCACACTCCTTCATGAACAGTCCCTCTCCCACTTTCCTGTAGGACCCCACTTAAGTATTGGTAAGCCATAGTGAGGTCTCCCCAGAGACTTCTCCAGACTGAGCAAGCCCAACTGTCTCAGCCTGTCTTCACAGGAGAGGTGCTCTAGACCCCTGATAAGCTTCATGGCCCACCTCTGGACTCGCTCCAACTGCTCCATGTCTTTCCTCCCTAAGCTGGATGCAGTACTCCAGGTCGAGTCTGGCCAGAGCAGAGCAAAGGGGCAGAATCACCTCCCTCAACATGCTGGCCATGCTGTTCTTGATGCAACCCAGGACACTCACTTATCCAGGCAGTGAGCACTGAACTATTTATTCAGTGAAATTACAGAGAAGGCTAGTTTCACCAGCCCCAAAATCAAGGAAGGACAGAAAGCACGAAGAGAGATGTACAGAACATGGAGGGAAAACAGTGATACAAAGATGTTAGACACGTTGAGGTTCTCAGTGGTATGGGCTAGATATCTGGTTCAATAAACGTTTGGATAAAGTAAATTGCTAGCACAATACAAAGAAGAATCAAGAAATATTTCCACATGCTAATGCTAGAACATCACAAGAAGGTTGGAAGCACACCTACCAGTAAAAGTAAAAAAGAAGCCAGCAACCTAGTTTTGGCATGCCCTCAGCTGAAAAACACAAACTGAGAAATCAGAAATCATTTTTGGGTGAAAGGAATAGTAATGTACTTATAGCCACAGCATTTATTATAAATACTAAAAACATATACAAGAAATGTGTTAAAATTTTGCAACTGAACAAACATAAGCAGTTCCCAGGTATCTGCTGGCATAAGCCAAGGTTACCCCTGAGAATATGAGTTTCACATGACGGCAAACAGTCTATTGACATTGTGGAAGTTGTCTTCAAATATTGAAGTCCTTGAACTTAATGAATTCATGACAAAGTGAAAAAGGTGAAGTATTTATGGACATGTGAAAGAAATACCTCCAGAGAGATAGGGTTATCTGGGCTTGGACTGCAAGCTAAATGTAAGGAAACCTTTGTCGAGCTGTTCTGGAAACTCACAAAGACTTTCCAGGCACTACTTCTAGTTCACATGTGACTTCTGTGATAACGGATAACGTGCTTCAAATGTATCAGTCCTTCCAGTAATCTTAACCTTGCTCAAGTGACATGATTGAAAGGCAAATCTCTATCACCCATCATTGTGGATTTTTTATTCTTTTTTTACAGGAATCAGAACAACAGGACATATTTGAAAGAACAGCCTATGCCAAGGGGAGGCCATTTTTTTTATTTCAGCTGACTTGGATAATAGCATTGTAATTTAATAGCATCTTTGAAATAATAATTAAAACAAAAGTGTCAATGACATCACACCAATGTCAGTTCTTAAAAATGGAAATTCCCACAGAAGTTCATGGAATCCATGTCTCAGTGCAAGAGTACGTGGAGATATCAAAACTGGAAATGAAGACTAGGGGGTCCCTGAAGACCACAAGTGCTTTAAGTGTTGTCAGTTCAGGAGTACCTGATTTTGTTCCATTTTGAAGCCAGGCAAAACAAACACACGAACTCTTTCCTGCTTCTCCAATGCAATTCCATTTCATGCATTTTTCATGTGTCCTACATGTTAAGGATGGCATTCTTCTGATCTATTTTTCACACTTGCTTTAGGATAAGATGCGTGCTAGCAACACATCTAAGACTCTTGAGTCACTAGCTTAGAAACTGTCATCTACAGTGCAAATAAATATTCATAGTTTAGTCAGACAGACCCCACCTATGGAACTATATGGAAAACATCCTTTACTTGTGAGCTGATACTTATTCTGAAATAAAGAGGTCTACAAGCCATTGGACACAATCTTCTCTTTCAAGAATCTCAGCCCAACACCAATGCCTGTTTCCAGGAAACTGTCTCTGAAATTTACCCTGGTCAGAAAAGATAGCAAAAAGTAACTTGTCCAGCTACCTTCTCCAAGAAAGTAAAACATCTTCTATCGCAGCAGTGACTGGATACTTTCTTACATCATAATTAGTGATGGGAATCAGTTGTTTACCCCAACAAGAGTCTCAGAGAGTAAATTACCTAAGCTCTATGTTTGTATGACATACACCATCAGCACTCACCAAAAAATAACCTTCATTGCATCCAACACGGTTCTCTTAAAATGGCATGCTATAGGCATTTTTGAGGTAAATGAAACAGAGACTTCGGAAGAATACCACTTGACAATCCTTTCATGGCTTTCCTATTTTATATATGTATACACTAGATATTATGTAACAGTCTAGTCTGTGCAGAATATTTTATTTGGAGCTATAAGGTATGGAGAGGAAATATTTTTTTTCCCATAAAGGATTTGTAAAATGGTCAAAAATAACAAACCCCATTGTCCAAAGAGACTTACTCTGAGCAGATCTTGAAACTTGTTATTTTAATGTTTGGTGATACTAAAGTATTGCCCTGGCTATGTGAGATATTTTACCATGTCACATACCATCTTATGTACTAGGAATCCTAAAACCAGACAATGACTGCTTTCTGATGGAACTGAAGTTCTCATGCCAAACTTCTTCTGAAGACATTTCTTAATTTATTGATTAAAACTTGTTTGAGCAGTCTCCAGCAATCAGACACTTGGATCAGCTCACAAAGGATCAGGCAGCATGCGCTGAAAATTCAGCAGATGCCTTGCAAGCATGTCACACTGTCCTGACCCTGCGCCCCCTCTTTTTTTTTTCCCCTCTTTTCCTCATTCCTAGTTAGTAATATGAATTTGTTTGGCAGGATCGTTACATCCTGATGTGCACAGGATGCAGTTACTGATTCACTGATGTGCACAGGCAGCCTGTTCATTTTCAGATTGCTATGAGGTCCAGAGTTCAAGGGCATACCTCGCCCACAGCCATCTGTGTGCCAAACCCAGGGTGCTTAGGGTTAGCCCAGCTTTCCATTTTGGGTAAAATGGTGTCAGCGATGCTATGCTGGGTTGCAGCAACAGCAGATCTGCCCTGCTCTGGAGACACTGTTCGGTCAGGAGGAATGATAAATGCCTATCCCCTTGAAGTAAAATCAATCTGATGACCTTCACAAGTCACTAAATCAGGTCTATCAGGAGGATCAGAATGACATCTTACCATTTATTAGTTCCAGCCATGAATCTATATTTGCCCTACAGGAAATAGCAGTGGGGGAGCCTGATTTAATATAACGTTTTAATTACAACAAAAGTCTGGTCCACTAAGGTCATCTTTTTTTCTTTGGCTTCCTCAGAAAGCAGCTGGGCTTTGATTTCAGTCTCCTTCTGTCAGCCATATGAATGTTGGAAGCATCCTCAGCTGTTGGAAAAGATGCACTCAAACCAGGAGGAGCATTCAGGTAGGTATTGGAAGATGTTTTAAAAGAGAGCTGAACAGAAGAGGCATTTATATTAAAACTAATATAAACATCAGCTTGTTTCATAAACAGTCATTGGCAGTCTTTCAGAAACCATGGATCACTATGTCTTCAGCATATGCAGTCGTGGAGGGTGGCCGGAAAAATTTTCCTGAAAACTGTTTCCATTTTGGAAGAGTCAAATATGTTTGCACTGAGATGTGAGTGTTCATTCTCTCCTAGACAAGAGCAATAACTCAGTGAACAGTTACTACTGTCCCACAGCTGGCAGGGTACTCACGCTCACTGTGCTGCGACTTGTGCGTGGGTGAAGCACCAAGCAAGTACCATGTCCCAGCATCCACCTTAAGCTGGACAATGAGTCTCCCTTCCTCCCTCTCCCTGCTGCACTGAACAAACTGCCAAAAGGCAGGTATAAAAGCTATGGCAGAGATAACAAGAACTGAAGGAGTCATAGCAGGTGTAGAGCATTAGGGTACCACCTGGGGCTGTCCAAGTCCAGCTAAAACAGTCTCCTCCACAACTGCCCAGAAGGGTGGGGTGGCATAGCTACTCAAGGTCAGGCAGGCAGGCAAGCAGAAGCTCTGGCTTCAGTCTGCGTATCGCTACAAGAGCCAGCAAGATTGTAGCCATGCTATTAATTACTAGGCAGCATTAATGCAAGTGCCAGCTCACATTCTTTCTCTAATTACTTTTGCTGATGTATTGTGACAACTTGAAATTGCCCTTGATTCTGTGTGAGCCGGAGTCCAGAAGTACAGCACAAACCACACCAGCAAACATAGGAAAAGTATTACCGCTCCCTGCCCAAGGTTAAGCTCAGTCATTCCTTCCCTTCCTCAGAAAAAAAGGTGAAAAACCTTAGGCCCCCAGCATGTTCTGAAACTCAAGCACCCCTCAATGCCTACAGCACAAGGTTCTGCAGGTTATAAACAACCTTGGGAACAGTTTCCAAGAAGAACATGCAACTCAGCCCAGGCTTCCACCTGCAATCGTGTCAGGTATCACCTGAGTATAGCACCATTAACTTACCTGTACTCTCTAACAGTGCCATTTCTGAGGGAATTTAGCAGTTCACCACTCTAAAATACGGCAAAGGCTAAATGTTTCTCAAGCAATTACAGAATCACAGAACCTTTAAGGTTGGAAAAGACCTCTAAGATCACTAAGGTCAGTGGTCAGTGGTCAACTGAAATGCTCACATTTTGCAGAAGGCTGTGCTGTGACAGACCAACTAGGAAAAACACCTGTAAATCCCATCAATATATATGAACACATTTGATTCTGGAGCTAATCTCGTACGAAAAGTAAGAACAAATTAACAAATTTTTAATGTGCCTCATGTATTCACGCTAAAATATAGTGAAATCAAGCTTTAAATAACTGGAAGGTGATGAGTCCCAGTCTTCTCTGTCTATTTATAGCAATGTAGCTGTGTAGTTTTTATTAGGTAAGTAAATGTGTGCCGACAGCAAAATGCTAACCAACCATTTTGCACTTCTAGCCTACAAAGTTGAAAATAGTTATGACCCCAAATTAAATACTCAGATAAAGATGAGAATGGTTAGCCTGTTTCATAAAGTGACTTATGACTCATGCCATTGAGTCATACAGCAGAGGATTTGTCCAGAACAGATGCTGGGTGCCATGACCCCAAGTGAATGCCATGCCTGGAAACACTGCTGGTCATTCATACTGTCTTCTCAAGGGTCCAGAGCTGATATTTCAGAAATAAAGTGAGATATGCATTATCCATGTGCCATGAGTGAGACTTTAAATTGTATAATTGACTCTTAGATAAATGTACAGCTCATTCTGGTATCAGTGGAAGAGAGTTCCAAATTCAAATGGAAAAAAAATTCATTTAAGCTTCACAGTTTTTATTTTGTGTTGGGTAGATGTTTCTAAAGAACTGAAGCCAATAAATAGGAAGTAGTAGGCAAGGACTTGGGTGGACTTGGGGCTTAGCCATGTTGTGGTTTAATCCTAGCTGGCATTTAAGACCCACTCAGCTGCTCACTTATCCCTACCACCCGTGCCCCGCAGTGGGATGGGTGAAAGAATCAAAGCTCCAAAAGCTAGCATACTCCTGGGTTGAGATAAATGCAGTTTAAAAGATAAAGCAAAAGCCACGCATACAAAAAAATCAAGACAAAGAATTTATTCACACTTCCTATGGGCAGGAAGGTGTTCAACCATCTCCATGAGAACAAGGCTCCAACACATGTAACGGTGACTTGGGAAGACAAATGCCATTACTCCAAACATCGCCTGCTTCATTTCTCTTCCACCAGCTTTATGTGATGAACATGATGTCAAATAATATGGAATATCCCCTTGGTCAGCTGGGGTCAGCTGTCCCAGCTGGGTTCCCTCCCAACTCCTTGTGCACCCCTATCCCACTTGCTTGTGGGGTGGGGTGAGAGGCAGGAAAGGCCTTGGCTCTGTGTGGGTACTTAGCAGTTACAAAAACATCTCTGTGTTATCTACACTGTTTTCAGCATAAATCCAAAACACAGCCCTGCCCTAGATACTGTGAAGAAAATTAACTTTATCCAGCCAAATGCAGCACAACTCATCTGGCTGAATGTGAGCTGAATGTTTCGGAGTACTCCATCCTGTCACTGTATCATCTGCTTCCACTCTAAATACATAGCCTGGAAGTTTTCATTTCTTTGACTGACTAATGTTATGTTTAATCATCGTTCTTCTTTGTCTGCCCACAAATAGATTTTACAGAATCAATTAGTTTTAGGGAAGACGAATGTACTTTTCTTTAATTATGTTCTCTTTATACATGCTACATTTTATTTAAAAAAAGAGAAGAATCCATTTAAAGAGTGTAAGAAAATTCTGCTTGTAGTTTCCTGCAACATGTATTACCTTTGGTATTTGTAATCTCCATGTTTGTTATACTGAGTTGGTATTATTGACAAAATATTATCACAGAATCATAGAACTATAGAAGGTTTAAGGTTGGAAGGGACCTTTAAAGGTCATCCAGTCCAACTCCCCTGCAGTAAGCAGGGACATCTTCACTGGATCAGGTTGCTCGGAGGCCCATCAGGCCTGACCTTGAATATTTCCAGGGATGGGGCCTCCACTACCTCTCTGGGCAATTGAGTTCCAGTGATCCACCACCCTCATATTGAAGAACTTTTTCCTAATATCCAACATAAATTTCCCATTTTCAAGTTTAAAACCATCACCCCTCGTCCTACTGCTACATGCCCTCATGAACAGTTCTTCCCCAGCTTTCTTACAGGCACCTTTCAGGTACTGGAAGGCCACTATAAGGTTCCCCCAGAGCCTTCTCTTCTCCAAGCTGAACAAGCCCAACTGTCTCAGTCTATCTTCACAGGAGAGGTGCTCCAGCCCCTTCATCAGTTTTTATGGCCCTCCTCTGAGCACGTTCCACCAGGCCCGTATCTTTCTTGTGTTGAGGGCTCCAAAGCTGGACACAGTACTCCAGGTGAGGTCTCACCAGAGCAGACCAGAGGGACAGAATCACCTCTCTTGATCTGCTGGCCACACTGCTTTGATGCAGCTTAGGATGCACTTGGCCTTCTGGACTACGGATGCACATTTGTGGGTCATGTCCGTTATGAGCAGAAAAGCTACAGGACTATGACATACTCTCATTTTCATGTGTTTTGTACATTCAGACCAACAGCTAACAGTACAATTACACTGGTTGTGCCATAGCCAGAAGCTGTATCTTTCACTGTAAGCTCCTGGTGTTAATTCTTGTGATACTAGAAAAAGGTGTATGTGCTGTCTAGTAATTGTGGGGATTATTAAATTTCAGTGCTACAAATTTTTTTTCTGTATATTCTGAAACCATGCTGTGCAAAATCCACATGCAGGTTAGTTTGAAGGCTTTGGATTCCAATAGCACACTGGTGCCGCCTCACCTTGAGTACTGTGTGCAGTTTCAGATGCCACAGTACAAGAGGGGCACAAAGCTATTGGAGAGTGTCCAGAGACAATGAGGATGGTGAAGGGTCTGGAGGGGAAGTATTATGAGGAGAGGCTGAAGTCCCTTGGTTTGTGCAGGCTGGAGAAGAGGAGGCTGTGGGGAGACCTCATCGTGGTCTGTGGCTTCCTGACAAGGGGGAGTGAAGGGGCAGGCGCCAATCTCCTCTCTTTGGTGACCAGGGATAGAACCTGAGGGAATGGCATGAAGCTGAGTCAGGGGAGGTTTAGGTTGGGTGTTAGGAAGAGTTTCTTTACTGAGAGAGTGGTTGGGCACTGGCACGGGCTCCCCAGGAAAGTGGTCACAGCACCCAGCTTGACTGAGTTCAAGAAGCATCTGGATGACATCTGGAAAGGAGTTATTTTTATCACCTGATATAGACAAATCCCTCCTGTACAGGGTAGATAAGAGACACATACTGGAGTCCCTGTGGCAACACAGATCCCTCTATGAGTCTATGATGATGCACTCAATCACATGCTCTGATTTCCCTGGCCCTATGTGGAGCCAGGAGTTGGACCTGATGATCCTTATGGGTCCCTTCCAACCCAATGTATTCTATGGTTCTATCACAAAGCAAATACTAATCATTGTACTTTTTTGCTATAGTAATACATAGGAGCCAATTGCAAATGGAGCACTGTAAGACCAACTTCTATACAGATGTGGGCTCCTAGGCAGCCCCTGCTTTTTAAAGCATGGTCTGTTGATTCAATGCAGTAACTTCCCAGCTCCTCTTGCATAATGGTGTTTTGGAAAGGTTCCCCATGACTGATTACATATACTTCTTTAAAGTAGATCCAAATGTCAGTGCCTAGGCTTAAAAATATTGGCCACTCTCCACAAAAAGTATGTTTTGTCACAGATTATAGATATTAGAAAATAAATGATGGAAAAGACCCGTGATATCATCTTGTCTCTTCCCATGATCATAGGGTTGTTCTCTACAGTGTATGTCAAGCAACTTTGTTCTTTCTAGTTCAAATGAGACTCAGGCTTTCATCAGACTCTTTTACAGTCTGATTTATCTTAGTACCATGACATTTGTCCAGATATTCAGTTTACACTTCACTATTCTGTGTTTCATCCCACAATTTTGAATTGTTGTCCTTCCTTCTAAATAAAGAATCAGGATCTCTTTGTGTTCCTTATTCTTGGAAAGTGCAAACATTTCTGGACTTAAGTAGACAGAAAATGTAAGTGCATCTCAAGTACATTCAATTGAAACTCTCTTAAATAATTATGATGCCCAGTAGAATGCAAACATCCCCAACTCAAAACTGTTCAGGGCAAAAAAATTAGCTATTTTCTAATAGTTTCTTTGAAACAAGGTTCTTCATTGTAATTTTTTGTTGTTGTTTTGGGTTTTTTTTAACTGTACTCTGTGCACATCGTCTTTTCAGACTCAATAGATACACTTGAATATGATTTGAATAGTGGTTGAATAGACATGATTACTCCTGTAATGGGTTGGGGTTTTTTTCAATTTATATGCTTTTCATTTATTAGTTTAAAAAGCACTTTCATGAGAACACTCATGTTTGCACTCTCATATACCTTACAGCATCCCACCTCTCTGACCTTGGTCTCACACAAACACTTGTCCTCCAAAACATTCTGCTTCATGCACCCATATGCCCTTCAGAAAAAGCCTAGTGGACAGGCGACCCTAATTAACAAGAAGTGTTATCTAACTAATCTCATTAGACACCATAATCCTGATTAGAATGTCCAGGCGACCAGCGTTTAATGGGATGAGTAAAAACATGGATCCAAAGAAAATCTGCATTTATAATTGTCCTCAAATAATAAAATGCTGCTTTTTAATTCCAAAGGCTTTTAACGAACAGCATTACCTGAAAAGAAACAGGAGACTTCACATCAGTTTTTAGGCACCATCTTATGTGCTGTCCATAGCTTTTCAAATAAGCATACTATGTACTAGACAGGTATCAGTTGTACATCTATATTACATGGGCCACTACATATATTTGCATATGGGGAAGGGGCGTATATGCACACATTCATTCATGCATGCACACCTACATGTTGTGTTTATGAGACAATAAGCACCCGGGAGAGAAATATTGACTGGAACACCAAATTAGTTGCATCTTTTGTGCAACCAGAAGAATCAAAGTTGGAGGAACGTTGTATCCCATGAAACAACTACTATACCCTATCCCCTTCACCTCTTGCCACTTTGGATCTTCTTGTTGTGGCATTGTGAATATACATTTTCTACCACTCTGTGTGTGGCCCAGTGATTCCTGGGGGCATATTTGTTCCACCTCTGAAGCCTATTCACCAAGCTTTACCTTGGTGAAATACTGTCTTCCCTGCTCGAAGCAAAACTTGACAGCAGATTGCACAGAAATGGCCTTACTGTAAGCTACAGTTTGTCAGTGTTTGCTAAGCAATTTTAAGTATGCTAAGCTTTCTAGCCTCTTTACAGTCTAAGAAAGAACTTTATCTTCTCTCCTCTCTCGAGTACCCTCCTACTAGAAGAAAAGCAAACCTGTTCTCAGATACTTCAGCAGGCTTTCTGGCATCATGACAGATACTAATGACAGGTACTCTGTACTATAACCTTTGGCTGCTATTTTTCACTTGTTTTTACAAGTTTTTACTTGTAATTACTGGCCTAAATTAATCACTGCCAGAACTCCATTGATTCAGCAGCAGACTCTCCTAGATAAATCTATCTCCAGGTTTAAGTGGCTGCTGTATCTGTTCTTGTTCAGCTATACATTGACCAATGTGGCCTTGAGAAAATCCTCCTAGAAATATCTGTATCCAAGACCCTCTGCTACATAGGTATTTATTTCAAGGTATTTTCATAATTCCATTTGGTTTACTTCGTTTCATTGTTCTCACTTGTAAGAGTTTGACAGAGAAAATGCACTTTTTTGTACTGGAAGAAATCACCATTTTGCTCTTCTTCACTATTGCAGATGTCCACCAAACATCTGCACTAGCTGCTGGCTTAAGCAACATCTGTGTAAAAGGAGCCAGACCCCTAACCTCAGACGAATGTAGGTTTCTGATCATCACTGATAGAAATCTACAAAATAAGGAATACTGGAGAGACCAACAATCACTGTTTCCAAAAATACAAGATTAATGGGTCCAAGAAATTAAATGAAGTCATTTAGGAGGATGTAGAAGCCAAAAGCATGTGCCAGTTCATTACACGACAGGCAGATTGATGGGCAACAGACCCACTGACTACAGTTATCTGTGATGATCTGGACTCAACTTCCAACACAGGCAGCCTCTGAAGTACCAATTACTGGAAACTACAAGGGCATACCAAAGAAAGGTTTGTTTATATTTGCTCAGCTCCTACACTTGTAAGCACCTGCTGTCCACTGTTTTTGGAGAAGACACTAGAGCATATGGTCTACTGATCTCATAAATATTGTAGATCCTGCTTGTTCTTTAAGTGAAGGTCCCCAGTGCCTTTGTCATCATGTAGCATGGATCAGACCTCATGAAGACCCTGCTCTGACAAGGCGTCCTTCCCGAAAGGGGCACAGTCTCACAACAATTTTATTAATTTATTCAAGGATGCATATCTATGTCTTTGGTCTTAACTTTAGACAGTTGTTCCTGGCTGCAGGGTTTTGATGAAGTGAATTCAACCAGCTCCACCTGGGCAGAGTTATAAATCTGCCATGGATTAAGCAAAGATCACTACAGCCATGGGGTGGATTGGAGAGGCTGCACAGCTGCTCCCCTTCCACGTGACATGAAGCATGTTCCACATAGGGGAAGCAGGAGCAGTCTCCTGCCCCCCTCCCCACCACCCACCACAAATCTCCTCCTGGATTAAACAAATTCAGTAAGAGGTTGTCTGTTATCTGGCTTTATTTCACGCAGATCTTTTTTTTCTTTTCCTGTGTCTGAGCCCACTGCAGAATCTTTTTTGGTGAACTTCTGTATCTCCTTTAGCTACAGTCAAAGGCTGGTAAAGGTCCTAACGCGTGCGTACATGTGTATGTATATGATTTTGCAAATCTCAGTAGGCAAATGGCTGTAAACCATTTGCTGTTTGTCTTGAGTGGTCATCTAAGGATGTTATATATAGTAAAATCTACTTGCTAAAATGCTTCCTGGAAACCGTAAAGCTCCTGCCTACATTTAAATCCGTGCATGTTCAGAGTTGTCATAAAAGATTTATGTGTACTTAGCACTTTTGGAAAAAAAGTGAAAGAAAACTCAGAAAGGTAGATGATGATATTTTAGAACAGTAGAATGATAAAGCTAATATTTCTCGTTCACCCATAGAGACTCATGACATTTTCGTGATTTGAAGACATGACAATTTCATATTGATTCAGCAGCAAGACAGTTGTGGGTTATAACCAACTTCACCAGTCACAGCAAACCAACTCTGAAATGGAAAAAAATGGGGAAAAATATTTGCAGAGGACTCTATTTACTATTTAGTTAACTTCACTGTTAACACAAATTAAGTATGCCTTTTCACATACTTTAAAATGTTTTGGCCCGTTTCACAAGACTCGCTTCTTCTGAAAATGAAGGCACTTGGAGTGGCTTCTATGCAGCCCAGTCCACACCTGATAACATAGGAGCAAGTAATTTAGGACTTACAGACTGCCAAAGTGACTCCAGTCAAGAAAGAAGTAGGTATATAACATGTGAAAATGCTGCAATTTCAAAATAATTCAAGAACAGAAACATGATCAAAGAACTTTAAAATGCTTCTGCCTTTAGTCAGTCACACAGCAAACAGCAAAACCATTTTTAGTCTCGTGTGGTTTTTTCAAGGTTGTTCAAGTCGCTTCGCAAAGAGCCCATGAGGGATGAAGGGATGGGTCTGTGGAGTTTTTATTTTTAGTGCCTAGTTAGTGAGAAAAAAAACATCACTGCCTTTGTGCACTGCCCTCTCCCTTTCCTTTCTGCTGCTGGATGCCACAGCGCTGCTTCAAAGCTGGCTGGCTGAGACCAGGAGGTGCTCCGAGATGGTGAGGACAGTGCCGGGTACATAGCCCCTGGGCAGGCTGGGGACACCGCCTGTCCCCGTACCCACCCACCAGCCAAGAGTGACCAAGAGGCACACAGCCTTAATCAGGAAAAACAGAATTAATGGGGGTGTGGGCAGCCCTCACTTTCCTCCATATATTTCCCTACTGCAGCCATCTCAGCCAGGTAAAGCGTTTATGGAGGCACCGGAACCCTGTGATTCGATAACCCTTTCATACAGCAGTCACACTGCAGCATGGACCTTGGCCGACGGTCAGGATGGGGGGGGGCCTGGAGCTCACTGGGAGCTCAGGCTGGCTGTGGGACCGCACTCCTCTGGACGGCTGCACACACACGCTGCTGCCTGCAGGCACAGTCCATCCCTGACACCAGCTGGCTGCTGTTGTGCCTGCAGCCATCGGTTTGCCCAGGCCAGGCAAACATGGCACCACCATCACTGAGAGCCTCTGCCATGAAAGCCATCTTCTCAGCCAGCTGAGATAAAGCAAAGACATTTCCTGAGTAGCAATGCCTCCAAAGAAGTTGAGCACGTTCACCTTGTGCTTAGCTAAAGCCTGTTTTCACTCTTTTCCAGGACTTTTTTTGGTTTTTTAGTTAAAGCCTGCCTATCCAGATTGAAAAACATTTCCCTCTTTATAAAAAAAATCTGAAGCTGGACAGTTTTGCCAGGAAGATCTGTGCTTGTACAACCTTTGGAGAGGCACACCTAGCACAGGCTCCACAGGGCAGGGAGGAAGCTGTGGGGTTTCATCTGTCGCCCACTGTGCCACAGAAAACCCAACTCAATCCTCAGTGCTGCTTGCTGGAACAGGCAGCATGGCTGCCCTGCATGGGTGCTGCATCCCAGTCAGCTGCAGTTGCTTGAGGTACCTCCGTCACCTCCTCCCGCCTGCTCTCACATTCCTATTTGTGCACATGTATGTGTGTAATTGTGAATTACTTCTGATCAACATATCTGGAGGTTTCAGCTACATCTGTAGTGGAAAAGTTTGTCTTTGTGTGTATCTTTTCCTTTTTATGTGTGTGGGATACAGTGGACAGGCACTTGTTGAAAAATTTGTGACTGCATTAGTATGATACTGGGCATGAGCTAACAAGCCAAGCTCGTCTTTGTGTCAGAGCGCAAATCGAGCAAATTCGTGCCTGTCCATCATATGCAGAATAAACACACGCAGAGTTTTCAAGTGGTCCCAAAGACTTTCCAGTTTCTCTTGCCAACTGAAGTATCCACATAGTTTAAGGCCACACTTTGACCTACTTGGATGGGTTTACAATCTCAGAAAAGGTCCTCTGAAGTTCAAAAATTACTTCATATAAAAGCCACTTGTCAGCAGCAAAACATTTTTCTTACATTTCTGTTGCACGCTGATTCTAGAGAGCACAGCAAGAGACAAGCAAATGCTAGAATACCCCTTATGTAGACAACCGCTCAAGCATTTAAAACTACATCAGTTCTGTGTGCAAATACTTAGCTTTCTGTGAATAATCGATGAATATCATTACAATAATTATTCCCAATAAACTGGAACAGCAGAGCCTGTGTGAGCAGACTGCAGCAGAACACTGCAATCTCCCAATTCAGCATTTAGGCAGTAAGTCCAGACTTGCTCTCACGGCCAGGATATCAAGTAACACAGCATGAGCCTGCCATGGCCTTTGGAAGCCCTTTGCTAGTCCTAGGACTGCTAGCAGGGTATGTGGCCCTGCTCTGGCCTTCTGAGTGACCTCTACGATGTACTACACCTCAGCGACTTTTCCTAACCTTTTCATGTCTTGTCTCTGGAAAATCTTGGAACTTCAAAAGAGTTTCAGGTTGGGTTTTAGCCCTGTGTGACCATACGGGGAGCACAGCATTTGGCTCTTCCTGTATCACTGTAGTTTCACAATAATTATGGTAGTTATTGTACAGGTGGAAAGGGCATCCATAAATAGGTCTTCTAAGTCTGGGAACTATCCTGGCTACGTCAAAGCAATAATAAATGCTGCTGCAATTCAGAGTCCTGCTGGGCTGCAGATTTGATGCACCTGCAGCAGCTGTAATAGTGTAAGTCTTCCGAAGGATAGTGTTGTGTGCTTGGCTTTCACTTGAACTTACCTGTGCTGCTTGGGCCTACTCAGCTGCTCCACTTCAAGTTCTGACAGTGAGTGCCCTATGTATACTGAAATACCAGTTAAATGTTTGCATTTTTGAGTTTCATCGGCACACAATTAAACTGCCACATCTGTGTAAGTATAACACCAAACCGCATTAGTAACAATACCAGTGTGCTCCACTACTACTCACGGCCTTGTCACCTTGCAAATCTGAAATAAAGCTCATAATCTGGGATGAGATATCAACAGGAGTGCTGGGTATGCAAGGAATGCAGAACTAAACCCTTTGTGCCACAGTTTGTAGTTTGCATGTTACAGACACCTTTTTTTTTTTCCTCATATCTGGGGCTTCAACATACCTTGGCAATGAAATTAACATATGTCTAATGAAAGACTTTACTGGATGCATACCTTCAAACATCCCAGACACAGAAGTGCCAGAAGTCACCAGTTTATTCGCTCCATGTTATACACATCACTGTAATCACACTGAAGAGAGTCAGAAGAGCAGGTTTTGATGTAATATTATGCAGCTGTGTTATTTGCCTGTTATTTACTTTTTTATATCTGGACTACCCTGGTCGTTGCTAAAGGTGCGCAAGTAAAAATCTGGCATGTGTCTTTGCATCATACTTACTTTTGCTTGCACATGCTGGTGTTAATGTACACTAGAAAAATGATCAGCCACTGAAAAAGTAAACTGGTTGCATGTTGAAGTTGTGAATAGAAAAAATACAAGACAATAGCAAGACATGAATGGAGGAAGCACTGTGTAAATTCTGATGCTCAACTTTGTAATGACATCTGCCATTGCAACATGACCCCATAAAAGCTCTTCTGTTCACGTTACCCTCTGTTCTAGCAGCCACTTTATTTTTCGTATGTATAAATCTGATTTTTCACTGAGTATAACCATGCCTTGACAACTTCTTCACAGTGCCAGCAAGCACATGACCTCCCCAGCCAGGTAGTGAGATCTCAGGGTAAAGGGCTCTAAGCAATTTCTGGAGTTTCACAAGTCAGGCAGGAAGGACTAGCATCCCAAAGACATTCACCCACACTGGCACAGAAACACCCACTATTAGATGAAACTGAAATCATTAGGATGTGATGTAAAGATCTGGGCATCAGATTTAGTCTTGTTACTGTCGTCTGATTTCTGCTTTAAGAGGCAGAGACAGTCAAAGAACCAAGACTAGAAAGAAGGCATGTGTTTCCATGGCTTGCTGCAGAAAAAATATGAACCATGGCTGGCTGGTATCAGTATATTGTAAGCATTAATGAGGAACAGAAGAGATTTATGTGCTGTAATAATCCCAGGACAGAATAAATAGATTCCTGTTGTTCCGACAAAGCTAATTTGACTGGATGCCTTTTATATAATATAAAAGTGCTCAGAAGCAGGGGAAAAACTAGTTTCTGTTTCAAGCAATTTCTCTAAAAAAAGTACTTCTCATTCAGATTTCCTGTTTTCTGCTCAGCTGTTCCCGTTTGGATTTGTTACACTGCCAGTGTCATCCACCTGTCCCACAGCAGAGCCTGGACACAGCCACTGCTACGGCAGGTAGTGGTCCCAGCGTGGCTGACACTCCCCAGTTTTCCCATAGGAAAAGTGGAACAACAAGCACACAAAAGCAGAGTGGTGTAAACAGCCTGGCAAAGACATTCACATGCCCATCAGGTATCATTACTTCAAATCCAGGAGGAAGATGAGTTGACCCAGCTGTCCCAGCAAGTCGGTGGCTGGGGTTCCCAAAGCACACATCCCCATCTGCAGGGGAGAGGCAGCAGCCTTCTGATTCAGTGCTGCAAGGAGTCTCTCTCCCCTTCTGCCTTTCAACCATGCAGAGACACACCGCTCAGCCTGTTTCTTGGTTTTCAGCGACCCCTCTTGATACAGTTTTATGCCCACCTGCAATTTGTTATCTACCTTTAAATTATTAACCTTTCCTGTTTCAGGCAGAGCACTTTGTAGTCAAAAAGGTAGAAACAGACATTAAGCTTTTCCTGTATTTTACCAGTGCAAATCCACTATCACAAAGGTTTACAGCAAGGCTCTCAAAGCTTACCATTCATAGATGATTAGTCATGCTCTGTACTGTTATTTGATATCTGGAATGGGACTTCAGTAATTTGCAGACATTCTTAATGCACTGCATAATGTCAGAGATTACCAGTTTCCCACAAATTAATTTCTCTTCCTCCACAAAAAAAAAAAAAAAAAAAAAGGATTTAATAGAAAAACAATGCAAGCTCTCTACTTCTGCCAGTTCAAAGAGCAGAGTGCTGATCCCACTCCACCATCTACTGGAAATCTGCAGAATCACTGGTCTGCCTTAGAGAATTTTCCCTCTGAAGGCCACAGCCTGAAAAAGGCTGGGGAAAGGGCAGTGCTCAGCACCACAGACCTGTCCTCCACTTTGCCACACAGCTGCTGGTGAGTGCTATTTAGACTCTGTGGTTGCCAGGCTAGGTGAACTTCTAAGCTGACCTGGAACAGATGCTTTCCCCGCCCCGCCCCCCCCCCCCCCCCCTTATGTTATCCTGTAGAACAAACAATAAAATCATTTTTAAAATTAACAATCAAGGATTTGCTTATACATTTCCCTTTATCAGCATGATGTGACATGTGCTGGCATCTGGTGTCACAAACCAGTGTGTGTATCCAGTACAGACACAACTTCACCCTGACCCTCCTGACTCACCTTCACACCCACCCCATTTGCTCCTCCACATGCTCATCCCACACCACCTTGCTCATCAAACCATCCTTACACCATGCCAGAGGTACTGAATGCAGTTTTAGGTCTGACAATACAAGGAGGAAGTCTTTGCAGGGTATCAAGAGAAAGTTACAGCGTATTGAAGGTGAGTGGGAGACTCCCCACTCCCTCTGTAGTGGGCACAACAATCAGTCTGAGAAAAAAAAAATTAAATTCAGTTTAGTTAATTATAAATCATCTGAGAAAGCAATACCCATAAAACTATAACAGCCCTGCTCTAACTGCAGAGTGGAATCTCAGGTGTGATTGGCTTGTTATGAAATTTATCTCACAGGATGCTAGTGATATTCCAATCAATTCCACCATGGGAGATGCCCTGATCCCACTGAAGTCAAGGGCAAAAAAGCATATTGACTTAGCAGAGGATGTATTTGACCTTAAAATGCAGGGAGCAGAACAGAACATATCCTCACTCTGTCTTACATTTCATGTGGGAACTGCTAAGGCACAGCTGTGAGTTTATTCTCCTCTCTCTAGTCACGGTTTATCTGCAGACATTTTAGCAGAGATTTTGCTTGTTTGGGTGAATCCTAAATTCCACCAGAGAGCACAGCTGAACTGTTCTGCCTGGCTTCACATTCATCTGAGCTTGGTGCAAACACAACGTTGAGGAAGGAGCTCCAAATCCAGTCAGGAGTTAATTCATATACAGCATGGTATTTGAAATACTTTATGGTCAAATTATTACTGCATTTCATTAGGAATGGAAAGTGAAGGTTGATGGTACCCCTTTTTTCATTTTCATTTCCATTCACTAGATCACATGATTACCAAGCAATACTGAGAGTATAAACATTCAGGCATGCAACACATCCATGAGGAAAGTAGGGAAACACTTCAGTGGTGGAGCTGCTGTCTTTGTGGTGCTGGCTGCTGGCAGTTCTTACAGGTTGGGACACTGCTGCTCCGGGTACTTTGCAAAGGCAGGAGGTCATCTTTCCTCCAAATACTGGCTGAAAATGGATGCAGAACCCTTGCTCACTTGCCAAAGTTCTCTCAGGGGCAGCAGAAGAGCAGCGTTTATGTTCATGATGAAAATGTAGCACAGAGCAGCTGTCAGCTGCAAGCACCAATGATCACTCAGTGTCTGCAATGCCAGTCTTCAACCCCACTCTGCAGCCCAGCAAATAACATTTACGTACCATTTTAATAGATTTTTCAACCATACTCTGTGATCTCACCAGAACTTTTGCATTTTGCATTCAGTTAACCATTATAAGGAGGAGAGTTCACTTCTCTAAATACAGCCAAATTCTGATGCATAGGCAAATGTGGGTAAACAAATAACCAAAAAACCCTCTGTGTTTATACTACTGTCTTTTCATCATTTTTCTGTAACAAGACTTTCTTCTACTAGAAGAAAAAACACCCAAAAATTACCCAACTACCACTAACAGCATAAAAATTCAGGAATACTTTGCTTATAAGTAATATAAGAATAATCTAAGTTAACAATATTAAAGCTATTGTCTTTATCTGGTGCCTAGATCAGACCCTACCTCTTCATGGCTGCACTGTCCTTAGCCAAAGTTGCTTTCATAGCCACTGAGCACAGGAGGCCCTGAGAAATTTGGAGACATTTCCTTCAAGTCTTCTAAAGAAGTAATAAAAAGATATTTACAGACCAGTCAGTGAGTCAAGCCCAACTCCTAAGTCCCAGGTTTTCTAGCAGCCTCGTAGCTGTGATATATCTACCACAGCTGAGACACAGAACTGTGTTCATCAGATGCCCACGTCTACATGGGGAAAGGTGTACTCAACTTGCTCCTCTTCTGGCAGGTGTAGAGGGCAGGAGTTGCTGGCTCTCAAACACACTCCATCCCTGCGGGCTGGGGACACCTGTCTTAGGGATGATGCGTGGCTCTCCCATAGCTGAAGGCAAGCTGAACCCCTGGCAAATGTACATAGTGCCATAAGGAATATTGTGCCCCACACAAGACCCACACGGAATTGGCTGACAGGTGTTTCTCCTCCTAAATTCCCAATGCACCTCCTCCCCAGGCTAATGCACTGCAAGAGTGAGACTGTACCAGTACTCTTCAAAAGCCATTCCACGGTACGCTCCGGAGCAGAATAGAAGGGCAGAGACCCAGCAGTGGCAAACAGGCAGGTAAAGCTGTGAGTATTTGGCTGCCTGGGTTAGGGAGAGGGCAGCAGAGCAGGCAGCTAGCTGTATAACCCGCACTGCAGCCACGCCTAGGGTCAGGAACCTCCTGTACACCAGGGACGAAGGGCCTCCTCTCACCTGCGGGAAGCAAAGGCCACTCTGGGGTCTTCTGAAGATCACGGGGGGGGGGGGGGGGGGGGGGGGTGTGGTGTGATAATGTGGAGTTCAAAATGCCTGGCTGCAGACACGTCTCCAGCTCCAGTGCCCCCTCCACGAAGGGGGCTGCGGCGGCAGCTCTTTGGGCAGAGACAGGGCGTGAGCCTGGACAGACCGGACTGTCACCCGCCGCTGCACCCCCGAGCCCCTCTCCTGGCAGCGAGATGCGCGTTAGGAGCTGGCTGGCTGCGTACCTAACGCTCTGCCCCCAGGTTGCAAGGACAGCACTTGCCACACGGTGGATCCACGAGCCAAAGCACAAACCATCCCGCGGTAGAAAAGAGGCAATCCCTGGCTCCACAGTCCCATCGCAAGCCTCTCTCTCCGTAGTTCAGGACCCTTGATCAGATCACACTGTCACATTTTGAGGGATTTCTGCTCTGCTCTTTCCTTTCAAATTGTTGCTTCCTGGACCATACTACCTTTTTCCAAATACTTAGTTTGGATTTAGGTTCAGAAGCAGATGTTTGGGGTGTCAGTCAGCTCCAGATACAACACCTACAGTGTCCACATCTACATTGTGTGTCTAGCACCCATTGTAGTCATTGGAATATGTCAAAACACCAGAACAGAATAAATATATTGAATAAAGTCTAGGGGCTTCTCAGGCTGATTGAATTTAGGCATAGTTTCAGTGTAGGTCCTGTCTGCACATTTGGGCCACAAGTGTCTTGTCTTTCCTAATTTTCATATATTAGATTGCCTAATTCAACAGTAGTGATGTGTGACCCAGGTCTAAGCAAATTTGTATACCTTGGTCATCCACCAGTCCATAAGCACTACTTGGTGACCTAATGCTCCAGGTAAATTCAAAGTTAGCCCATGTATTGTTTCTTCCATGGAAACAACACAGCAAAAAAGTAAAGCTTACTGGGGTCCCCTCCCCTTCACAGGACAGAGTCTGAGTTCCCAATTTAGGGAGGCAGAGGCCCAGTCAAAAAAAGTAATGTGAAGATGTAGGTCTACTGTTGGTTTGTCAGGCACTGCATGTGGAGCATCCGTTGTGAATTATTATTATACCTGTTGCACTATGCTGTTGGAGCTATCGCTGTCCACTTCAGCCATAGCAATGTGCTCCCAGTTATTACCTCCTTGTTAAATGTTGTACTTTAACTAACCATAATTGGGCAGTAGAAAGAACTTGTTAATTTGTGTTCTCCCTGCAGGAGTTAAATTAGGAAATAGGTAATTTGTGAAAACATCATTTCACAAACCATCCTCAGCCACACGCTGAGAGCACAGTGGTACAGGCAGCCTGCCCACGGGGCCATCTCTGAGTGCAGCACATGCCTCTCGAACGGCACAGCGAGGATGTCGTCTGCACAGCGAGGATGTCGTCTACACCCGACCTGCGCTGGCAACTCTGCACATGCTCTGTCTGCCAGACAAGTCCCACTCACCCTCTGAGGCTTGTTTGTCTACGGGCAGCATTCGGCTGCTGAGGCTGGGTGAGCTGCAGCATCTCTCAGAGCTGCTCATAGGCAGTTTCACTCGCCGAAGCTAAGACGTTTTTCAGAAGCACAGTTAAGCTTCCAGGGATGTCATTTTAAGAGGGTCTCTAACAAACAGAATATACTGTTCCCATCGGGCTAGTGATAATGTCCTTGCCTTGACGACAAGTTGCAACCGTAAAGCGAGTTTAATTCTCTGACAAGAAGATTGGTGACAGCTATCGTTGCATTGTTTACTATAATATATGGGATTCTTCCCTGAAAACCCTGGAGATGGCATTTGTCTGGTCTGGTTGTAAATAATGAGATAGACCACAATGGATTTCAGTTCCTCATCAGTGTTTGATCAGCACAAAGGTAAGTCACCTGCTACTAATTTCAAAATCCTCTGGTCCTGACGTGCCTCCCAAGCAAATGTATTAAGATTACTTGACAGAATTAGTAGTAAGAATTTTTAGAAAAGGTCAGGTCTCAGAGAGATTTATTTTGATTACCCATGAAGGAATTTCTTCAACCAGCTTTAGACATGGATATTTCAGGCTCTGGCTACAGTGATTTTTAAAAATAAAATTTTTTCAGCAGAATGTCAACAGCGTCCGGTTGCTTTTATCCTTAGCACTGAGAGATGTGTTTATATATGTGTTGTTTATATTATATATCATCGCTCACACAGATATACATATATGAAAAATTGTAATATTCAGAAGCAAAGCAATTTAAAATGGAGTAAAAATTTAAGAAAAGCTGATTTTCATACATCTACTAGTTTGTATGTATTAAAAGGAGTAGATGCTGACAAGTGATTGACTTGGCTTCAGCAAATGTAAGCTGTATAGGTTAGTATTGCCATAATTGTGAATTTAAAAGCTACAACACGAAGATTTTCTACATGGTAAGGTTGCTATGGAAATACAAGTTAAATGGTTGAATTTCATGTCTTTATTTTCCCAGTTCAAGCTTTTATGTCATACAGCTTAATCCACTATAAGGAATGTAGTGGTATTCCTTTTATGTTCCCAAGGCAGGAAGCTGTCATTGGTCGACTACCTGTGTTGCAACAAATTTCTCAAGTCAGCTTGCCAAATAATTTGTGTGCAGTGGCCACGGCTCCCAGTGCACTCCTTCCAAGGGTCCAAGCTGACATGGCCACGCTGGTCCCACAACAAAGGTGCTGACTGCAGAAGAAAGATGAAGGGCAGGAGGGAGAGGGATGCTACAGTGCCTTCCGCGTGTCTGTGTCCCACAGGTTGTAATTTTATGCTTAACCATGCTTCTTTGGTGAAACCAAAGTAAATTTGCTCCATATAAAGCAGTGGGCATAGGGCTGCCTTTCAGACACAGTAGCGTTCGAAGCCTGAAGCAAGTCTTGAGACTACTGGTCTATACCAGCCCAGCCAAGACCCCACCTTGAGTAGATGGAGAAGAGTGGGAAGCCAGCAAGGAAACTGACTGAGAAGAAACAAAAAATACTGCCAGTAATACAGGAAAAAGGGAAGTGCAAAGGGGAAGGGGGGATCTGTACTGCAGGAATGAGAGACAGGTGCTCCTAGCTCATATGTAAATGGTGTAAGGAGTGTTTCCCCAGCAGGACACACACATGGCGTGACTGAGCTTCTGCAGCTCCACACAGCTGTTCTCAAGTGTTCCTTCCACAGGCAGTATGAGTATGCTCTGTGCCACGTGCCAACCCAGCAGTGCCTACACTGAGGAGGGAGAGAGGAGACCCTGCACACTCAGTGCAGTGGGGTGGCTGACAGGGAGCCTGTGGAAGTGCTGACAGGAATGAGGCTGGAATATGACTAGGGCTGGGGAGGGACAAGTCAAGTCTCCAGATGCATTAGAGGGCAGACAGCAATGCAGGATACCACTGACCCAAACCACCTCATCTGGATAGGAGTGAGAGAGCTGGGAGGCAACATCTACCTGTCCCTCCCCTTGTTCCTTATCTGCAGCCCTTCCTTCTGCCAGGCCACTCTCCACACCAACCCACCCTTATTGCTGTCTAGCATCATCTCCAGACCCATGTCACACTGCACTCATAGCACTTCCCCAGCAAGAGGGTCCCTCCTGGATAAATTCATTGTCTCACCACCACCACCACTGCTGAGGGATGCTGGCTTATTAGCTAGTTTGTGACTTACCGTTTGTCTTCCCTGCTAGCTGCATGGCACTTGGATGGGGAGCAGAGGCAGGCAACACAGAGTAATGGGACACTGGACCCACTGGATATCATACAAAGGAAGGTCTATTCAATATTTACGGCATATAGTGGATTTTATTGAAATAGCATCTTAATGTCCTGGCACATTACTGATTTAAGCATGTAATTTTTTTTTTTCCTGTAGTAAAGAGAAAGGGAATATCCTTCATTGAAACAATTTATAACAATGGAATAATACAGACTAGCTTCCAAACACATTGGTCTAATGAAATAACCCAACTCTGCCCACAGCCCCTTTATCTACCCCATTCATCACCTATCCCAGCTACATATCAAATAAACAGCATTCCAGGCTTGAAAAATTATACCATCTCTCTGTAACACTTCCCATGGTACTGCCCATTTATATCTTGTAATACTCATCAATACTAACAGCAGCAGCAAAGTGGGTCTTAAGCAAGTCAATATCAGAAACCCCACTCCTCTTAATATTGCTTGATGCCACTTAAATGTGTGCTGTACCTGGCTTCAAATGTTTACCATTCAAACAGAGAAGCTAGACAAAGGCCTGGCCTGGTACATTCACAGCCAGTCACGCACAGGGATTATTACTTTGTTAGCAATCAATAAACCCATAACATTAGAGAGTGAATTGCAATTTCCAAAAACTGCGCTCATCTACCTCCTGCTGACCCTTGACACTGACATGCTGAAATGAAATAAACTGTCTAGTATTGTGTCCTGGTGACAAGCTGTGGGAAATCAAGTAAGGCATTTGGCTAATGGTGGAGACAAGGGGGTTTATAGGAAAGAGGGGAGTAAATTAAATATAAAATAAATATTTCTTCTTCACAATGAACATACATTATTCCCTTATCCAGCCTTCAGTTTTCAAACATTAGTGTTTTAGCAAGGTTAAATCAGTCATTGTCAAGACCACATACATCAAGCTGCAGCAAAAATACGTAGACCTTAAAAATCCAATGCAGGAGAAAGCACGCGCTTGTGTACATCTACTGCGCACTTTGTAAAACAGCACATCAGCCACCATCGTAAATTGGGTATAATGTGTGTTCTTCATAGGTGGGGCAAGGGGGAATTAATGTCCCAAGCAGTGTAATTTCATTGCTCTGAATCTTGTAATCATTCTGTATGTTTCTTTATAGACTCCCTTTTCTGGCCAAAAGACAATCACTTTGTGTTAGAGGAATGACATGTTTTTGAAACACTGCAGCCTATTTCAGATAGGATTGGTTAAAAGCCAATGGCTTTTAACTTTGATTTTTTTTTTTTTGTCTGAGGATTTTACCTACAAAAGACATCACAAACCTGTATGTCATTTGGTCTTTGCTCACTTAACATTCTTCCAGACTTTTCTACACCACTGTTGTGCCAGTCTGCAGTTTCTCCCTACCCTTTCTCTATACACAGGGTCTTAGTTAGACCTTCTGCCTTCCTGAATGTTATTGACGGCTTCCTGTCACCAGTAGCACATCAATTTTCCAAAACAACATGTAAAATCTATCTGAAATGGAACTAGTACTCACTAATGGTTTCAGAACTGCAAGATAATAAATGAAGCAACATTAATGCATTTGAAAATGAAGGGTCAGGGATTTGGCTATTCAAAATCCTGTATCCCATGTGGTGCTGGTACCCCAGCCACAGCTGACCTCCCCAGCAGGGTAAGCTCACAGAGTGGGACAGAAGCACTC
Organism: Gallinula chloropus; assembly: GCF_964237585.1. Taxonomy (NCBI): domain Eukaryota; kingdom Metazoa; phylum Chordata; class Aves; order Gruiformes; family Rallidae; genus Gallinula; species Gallinula chloropus. The sequence goes on from NC_140089.1 coordinate 69,868,401, forward strand.
AGTTCCTCATTGTTGCCTTCTGCAAAATGCCTACTCTCCAAACCATTCTTCTTCCTCCCAGGAAGGAATACACAGAAAGAAATGGCATACAAGCTTTGCACCTGTGCCCCCTCATTTCTTGACAAAGTAAGCTGGAGGAAAATGAAGCAGGACATGTGTCACCTGGAGCCTAGTGCATCCAGTATAGATGATATCCAAGCCCCCCAGGCATTTCCTGCTCCCTGTCATGTGAGGCATCAGAAGCCCATGTATCTTTCTACTTCCCTGTCCCCTACCCAAAGTCACAAAGGTCATGATAAAGACACCCTGTTTAAAATCATTTCACACTATAGAAATGGAATTAGTGTCAGTCGTTATGTCAGATGAATGATTTGAGCACTTACCAATTCCTACTGACCAATTCCTCCCTCACCAGCAGAGTGACAGCCTGGTCTCCCTGCCTAGCCTTGCTCTGACAGCTGGGACTAATGCGTGGGGAAGTCTGAATCTTGGATGTGGCTTCATGACACTGTCCCTTAAGAGGAGTGGGGCTCATGTTCTACAAGAGCAGGCATGGGAAAAGCTTTGTCTCTCCATCTGTCCAGCCAGCCAGCTATCCATCCATCCATCCACCCACCCACCCACCCACCCACATATAGTTTTGCTTACTCTCCACACAGGGGAGGGTAATTGTTCTGAGGAAAGCAGATTCAGCCCCACACAAGGGCACAGGAGAGAAGGTATTTTGGTTTTAGTTGGATGAAAAAGGTTAGAGAGAATCAGGAACACTTGCAGGTATGCATCCATGTTCTCATCTGCCTTACATACTGCTCTCCAGGTAAGCAACTGCTCTGCTCAGGAGACGAAAAGTTTCCCTTTGTGGGTGGATTGCTCTGCTCCTGACTCACAGCAGGGAACAGTACTTACGAGGCTAAAAAGCAACACCTACAACATTTACATGGGTAATGAACAAAAGGAGGTGAGGATGCCCTTTGATCTACTGTCTGCCCCAGTACCTTCAGTGGTACCTTTCCCGCTGCCAGCAGCATCTCTGTACCATTGCCATGTAATAACCACCACACACAGGTGTGAGATGAGCTGCATCAATGCTCATGGCGGGCTCCCCCTGTCTACCTCCAGAGAGGAACAAGACAAGCAATGAGCTTCTGCCTTGCCTCCTTGCCTTCTGCCCAGCCCATACCACACACCTTGAGCGAGGGACTAGCTCAGACCTGACCTTGATGTTAACAAGTGTTTGCTGAGTTTACCAATTGTGAGAGGAGTCTGCAGATCTGGCATGATAAGGAAATCTGATTAATGGCCCCTGTGGAAAAGTGCCCTCTTTTTTTCATATACTAGTCACTGATGATGACTCTCCAGAGGCGATGACTCTTAGTCTTTCCTGATCTCACAAGCTCACAGGTAAAAACTTCTGACCCAAATGAACAGCTGCCTCAGCAGTAGATTCCCCAACAGAATAAAAATCAAGTTAACATTTTTAATTTACAAATTTTATCAAATAAGCAATGGAAAAGATCAGGTAGAAGAAAAGAAATGTCATTTTCTTCAGTTGAGTAGTAATGAAGAGGGAATCTGTGCACTGGTGAAGGCAGATTTAACATCAGCTTTCTAGTTTTCCCAAGCCCACAACCAGAACTCCAGCTTTGACAAACTAACCTTTCTCAGGGTAAGATCCAATTGCATTTCCATGGCAGCCAAGTTTTGTGGTCGAGAGTGATGGCTGCATCCCAGGAAGAGAAGGTCACATGTGGGGAATTACACAGAGCTATAAACCCCAGCATGGTGTTCACGCTGCGACATCACAAAATTAATAGTGTGGCTAATAGTTTAATATTATCTTTAAAGACCTTTTATCACTCAAAGATATATATGACACTGATTAAAATATTATTTATATCAATGTGTTCATAACAATGTGCTATTTTATTTCAGATTCTCTTTAAACCATCTCCCTTTTTTCTGCACAGCTTACATAGTTATGCTGTCTCCAGGACACACACAAGTAAGGATAAGTCACCAGTCACTTAATCTTCCTTTCCTTTGATCAACTCTCTAGTCTGTTTTAGGTGTCAGTTTTACTTTCTCCCGCTAAGAAGGTGATGCAGTGGCTGGACAGATGTTATGCTCTTACCCTCAGCCATAGTAAACAGCAGAGCTTGCTGCAGCTGTGCTTCTTTTTGAGTTAACAGAAATCAGACTCTTTTTAAAATTAAACATGAGGCTGTGGCTGACCACCAATACATTTCTAGATTGTTTTACCAAGACATCATTGTACTGGGTTGGCATGGCAGGGGGTTGGGGGCAAACCTGCAGGGGTGGCTTCTGTGAGAAGTTGCCAGAAGCTTCCTCTGTGTCTGATAGAGCCAATACCAGCCGGCTCCAAGACAGATCTGCTGCTGGCCAAGGCTGAGCCCATCAGTGATGGTGGCAGCACCTCTGGAGTAACACAGTTATGAAAGAGAAAAGAACACCAAGAGCAACTGCAGAGAAAGACAGGAGTGAGAAGATGTGAGAGGAACAAGTCTGCAGACACCCAAGTCAGTAGAGAAGGAGGGGGAAGAGGTAGTCGAGGTGCCAGAGCAGAGATTCCCCTGCAGCACATGGAGAAGACCATGATGAAATGGGTTGTCACCCTGCAGCCCACAAAGGATGATGGGGAACAGAGATTCTACCTGTAGCCCATGGAAAACCCCACATTGGAGCAGGCGGAGGCACCTGAAGGAGGCTGTAAACCTGTGGGAAACCTGCCCTAGAGCAAGCTCTTGGCAGGACCCATGGCCCCATGAGAGAGGGGACACAGTGGAGCAGGTTTGCTGACAGGACTTGTGATCCTGTGGAGGAGCCATGCTGGAATCATCTGTTTCTGAAGGTCTGCACCCCACAGAAGGGACCCACTCTGGAGCAGTTCATGAAGAACTGCAGTCTGGAGGAAGGACTGACTTTGGGGAAGTTAGTGGAGGACTGTCTCCAGTGGGAGGGACCCCACACTGGAGCGAAAGAAGAGTGTGAGAAACCTTCCTCCTGAGGAAGAAGGAGTGGCAGAGACAACAGGTGATGAACTGACCACAACCCTTATTCCCCATCCCCTGTGCCGCTTGGGGAAAAAAGGTAGAAAAACCAAGAATGAAACTGAAGCTGGGAAGAACGTAGGGTGGGGGAACATGTTTTTTAACATTTGGTTTAATTTCTTATTACCCTACACTGATCTGATTGGTAATAAAATAAATTAATTTTCCCCGAGTCGATTTTGTTTTGCCCATGGTGGTAACTGGTGAGTGGTCTCTCCCTGCCCTTATCTCAAGCCACAAGCCTTTCATTAGGTTTTCTCTCCCCTGTCCAGCTGCGGGGGAGAATGATGGAGCAACTTTGGGGGACTCCTGCTCTCCAGCCAGGGTAAACCCACCAGAAACAGATTTGACCCTGTAGCAAAAAATCAACTCTTTTGACTCCTGGATTTAACAGGTTACTAGTTGGCTTGAAGTCAAAGGAGGTGTAGACATGCGGAGAATGGGATGACCAGTCCAGAAGGAATTTACCAGCAAAGAAGCACAGAGACAATCATCATGTTCATTCATCTAGAAACAATAATCTGAGGAGCGTTCAGGAACAGGTCCAGCAAGGCATCTGCTTTAAATGATACCTCATGCTGTAATTGCCAAACAAAATAAACCTCTCCTGGGTTACAAGCAATAGTCCACCTTTCCATTTTGGAGGAATTATTAACACAAACCATTGCTGCCAGAAGTTCACTCTCTGGAGAAGAGAATACCCTTGGAAACCGCAGGGAAAGGAAGTGAAAAGGCTCTGTCTTCTCACTGGTGCAAGGATAACACTGAAGCTGAAAATGCCTGTATCCTGACTTCATCCTATCTCATAGAAGCACAGCCAGCACTATTATTAGCTACTTCTGTAATTACTTCATTGTTTCTCAAGTCATGTTACATTAATGTTAGCATGATTTCTTATGAGGTGGAAACTTTCCAGAAGTTTTCTCATGTCATGTCTATGTCCAACAGTTTTTGGAAGAAGTTATGATGAAAAACAAGTTGCAGATGACTAACAAAACCCATAGAGCTGTTTAGACACACTTTGTTCCACCTTGAGTTATATAGTCGTAAAAACTCAGGGAAATAAGTGTCATTATTTTCACTGTTAATCATTTGTACTTGCTCTCTGCTTACTCAAGGACATGTTCCTCCCCTGCAGGTGATGCAGCAGAAGAGGTTGACTTGGCTGTGGTTTACCAAGCAGCAGCGAATGGTGATGTGAACACACTAACGGCAGTGATTCGAGAAGATCCTTCCATCCTGGAGTGCTGCGACAGTGAAGGTAAATGAAAGCTGAGCTTGTTCTCAGGGGTTTAGCTGCCTTTGCTTGCAATTAAATTTTCCAAATTTCATCCTGATTCTTCTGTTCAGCGAGTTATATTTAGTAGCAGAATATGGGAAATTCAAGTTATTCTTTGGAACATCCGCTGGAAATTATCAGTTTGAGCACTTTTCCTGTGTAATTGTATTATTTTTAATATGGATACAAATAAGATGTTTTGTTAAAATTAGAGAGTATTTTATAAATAATCTATTTTATCCCCTTTAGAGAGATACAGATAAATGGTTGGCATTTCAGAGAAGGAAAAATAATACTTTTAGCAAAGCCAAATGCTATACATTCTGCATATCTCTAGAGTAGAGGGTTTTAGCCTTTTGCACTTAAAAATATGTGTACAGACACAGTTTGAATGATTTTATCATGTAATTGTTTCCCGAAGGGTTGGTTGTACAATGTGCAATAGTCTAAATAATCTGCTTTATCTGTGCAACTCTGGTCCTTTTCATTTTGTGTTCAGGTTACTATCTAATGCCATTACAAAGTGTTGTTCATTTGCTGGGTTTTATATGCACCTATTTCCTAAGTGAATTAAAGCCACAGATCTCTGGAAGCTTCTCTCAAAGAAGACTTTGTTTATTCAAAAAATTATTTTATTACTGCAGTTTCTTTTAAAGGTTACATATGAACACGGTATATTCTAATCTTTACAAGTTTTTACCTATTCTTCCGACAATTTAAACCAGACATCCTAACTGTTATTATTTAAATATCTACTGCTTAGTAGGGAAAATACTTAATCAAACTAAAATGCTCTCAGTCCAGATTCATAGAATCAAAGAATCGTAGGGGTTGGGAGGAACATCCAGAGATCATCAAGTCCCACCCCCCCGCCAAAGCAGGTTCCCTAGTGCAGGTCACACACGTAGGCATCCAGACATATCTTGGATATCTCCAGAGAAGGAGGCTCCACAGCCCCCCTGGGCAGCCTGTCCCAGGGCTCTGTCTCCCTCACTGTGTAAAAGTTCTTCCGCATGTTGGTGCAGAACTTCCTGTGCTCCAACTTGAGGCCATTGCCTCTGTACCCAGAGACAACTGAAAAGAGGCTGGCCATTTCCCTTTGTCTCCCACACTTAAGATACTTCTAAACATTGATCAGATTCTCTCTCAGTCTTCTTTTCTCAAGGCTGAACAGCCCTGGTTCATTCAGCCTTTCCTCATAGGGGAGATGATTGTTAATGGGAGAAGGACCACCTACGAAGGGCAGTTGGTGGAGACAGACTGATTAGCAAACAGAAGTATTTCAGCTCCAGAATAATTTGTTTATTAGGTAGCACATACAAATGCAAATAAAAACCCATCTTGCAAGACAAAACATACAGATCATATCTTGCACAACCTCAGGTTGTTCAACAGTCTGCTTGTACCCTGTCAGAATAATCATTCCTCAGTTGTGTCTGAAGTTTCTAGTAGTCTTGCAGTTTCTCATATTCATGTTTATTCCCAGTTTAGTAATTTTAAATTGCTTTGTCAGAGTATGCTGGAAAATTTCTTGCTATTATTCAGCAGTTAGCAGAATAGAAGGAAGAGGAAGCAATTCAAAGATATCATAATACTTCATGAGGAAATTTGAGTATTAGGTTTGAATGATGATTTCAGGATTTTTTCCACCACGACAATTGTTTGCAGAGTGTAAAAAAGTTCTCATGACAACAGAAAATATTCTGAAGCAAAACCCCAATTTAAAATAAGTTACTGTCTACACAGAGCATCGAGTCACACACATACGCCTTTGCATGGGATAAGGCTTGATTTCATAACACTTTTTAATACATAGAGACAGAATGAAGCTAGGGGTTGAGAAAATTAGACAAGCATCATCTGGCTACTAGCCACTCTAAAGAGTATCAGTCTCCAAAGCAGTGTACAAAGCCAAGAACCTTCTTGGTAGAGTACTGTGGGACAAAGACCTGAAGGGAAGAGGTGTCCAAGACAGCTGGTTAGTTGTTGTTCTTTTGTGTGGCTGGGTTCTGGTGGAGGAGGAAGATTGCAGGGGTGGCTTCTGCAAGAAGCAGCCAGAAGCTCTCTGCAGGCCCCACAGAGCAAACACACAGAAATGAGAGAGCAGGAGAGAGAGAGATCTGCACCAGAGCTTTTGACCCTGTGGGCGACCAGGCGGGAGCAGTCTGGGCCATTCTATGATTTATGACTGCACCCCATAGAAGTGACGCACGCTGGGGCAGCTGGTGAAGAGCTGAAGCCTCGTGTGAAAGGATTCACACTGGAGAAGTTCATGGAGGACTGTCTCCCATGGGTGGGACCCAACCGTGCAGCAGGGGAAGCATGTGTGGAATGCCCCCTCTGGCTAAGAAGGAAAACATTTCATGAGGAACTGACCGAATCCCCTACTCCCCCATTCCCTGCCCCTCCTTGTGCCACAATGGGGGGAAGAAGGGAGTGAAATCATGACTAAAGTGAAGCCTGCTAAAAAGGGAGGGGTCAAGGGAGGCGCTTTAAGATCTGGTTGTGCTTCTCATTACCCCACTCTGGTGCCACTGGGTGTGCAGTGCAGTGTAATGAATTAGAGAGTTTTCTTTCCTTTTTTCTGTGGTGAGTCTGCTTTGCCCATAACACTGATTGCAGAATGATCTCTCCCTGTCCTTATCTCAACTCCTAAACCTCTCAATGCATATTTTCCCCCCTGTCCAGCTGAAAAGGGGACTGACAGAGTGACTTTTGTGGGCATCTGACCTCCAGCCAGGGTCAAATCATCACACTAGGTCTCAAGGATCACCTCCTCCAAGTTCAGGAGTGATGTATCCCAACAAAGTAGAAGTCAGGCAAAAATGCCCAGAGGCCTGCATGGATGGACAAGAAGCTCCTGGGAAACTCAGCTGCAAAAAGGGAGCCTACAAAGACTGGAAGCAAGGATAAGTAGCCTGTGAAGACTAGAAAAATTGTCTGAGCAGCCAGGGATCAGGTCAGGAAAGCCAAAGGCCTTAGAGAATTAAATCTGGCCAGGGACATCATGGACAAGAGAAGCTTCTATAGGTTCATCAGTGATAAAAGGAAGCTAAGGGAAAATTTGGCCTCCTCTAGAAGGACATGGGAGACCTCGTTACCCAGGATATTGAGGAGGCTGGGGTATTCAATCACTTTTTTGCTTCAGTCTTCACCAGCAAAGGCTCCAGCCACACTGTCTACAACACAAAAGGCAAAGGCAGGCACTGAGACAATGATAAACCCGTAGAAGATCAGATTTTACTTCGTCTAAGAAATCTGAAGGTGCATGAGTTCATGGAAAGTGATGAAATGCATCCACAGGTTCTGACAGAACTGATGGAAGAAGTGAATAAGCTGCTTTCTATCGTATTCGAGAAGTTGTGTCAGCACAGTGAAGTTCCCACTGACTGGAAAAGCCCAGTCCATTTTTAATGAAGAAAAAAAGGAAGACCCAGGGACTACAGGTCAAGCAGTCTCATCTCTGTATGGCAACATCATGGAGCAGATCCTTCTGGAAGCTATTATGCTCAGACAAATGAAAAAGGAGGAGGTGATTGGTGACAGACAACATGACTTCACTCAGGGCAAGTCACACCTGACAAATTTGGTGGCCTTCTACAACACGGTTACAGTGTTGGTGGATAGGGGAAAAGCAAATGATATCATTTACTTGTACTTGTGCAAAGCACTTGACATTGTCCCACATGACATCCTTCCCTCTAAACTGGAGAGACATGGATTCAACAGATGGAAGACTTGATGGATAAGGACAGTCGCACTCAAATAATTATGGTTAACAACTGCATGGCTAAGCGGAGACCAGCAGTGAGTGGCATTCCTCAGGGGTTGATACTGGGACTGGTACCCTCGAACATCTTTGCTGGTGACATGGACAATGGGATTGTGTGACCCCTCACCAAGTCTGCCAATGGCACCAAGCTGTGATTTGTGGTCAACATGCTGGAGGGAAGGAATGCCATCCAGAGGGACCTTGACAGGCCTGAGAGGCTGGCCCATGTGAACTGCATGAAGTTCAGAATGGCAACGCACAAGGTCCTGCACAGGTCAGGACAACGCCAACTACAGGCTGAGTGGAGAATGGCTTGTGAGCAGCCCTAAGGAGAAGGACTTGGGAGTGTTGATGAATGACAAGCTCAACATGAGCAGGCAATGCACACTTGCAGCCCAGAAGGTCAAAAGTATCCTGGGCTGCATCAAGAACAGAGTGGACAGCACATCAAGGGAGGTGATTCTGCACCTCTGCTCTGCTATAGTGAGGCCCCATCTGGAGTACTGTGTCCAGCTCTGGGGACCCCAGTACAGTAAAGACATGGAGCTGTTGGAGTGAGTCCAGAGAAGGGCCACAAAGATGAGAACACTGGAACACCTTTCCTGTGAAGACAGCCTGAGAGAGTTTGGCTTGTTCAGCCTACAGAAGAGAATGTTCTGGGAAGACCTTATTGCAGCCTTCCAGTACCTCAAGCAGACCTGCAGAAAAGATGGAGAGGGATGGTTTATGAAGGAATGTAGTGATAGGGCAAGGGGTAATGGATTTAAAGTAAAAGAGGGTAGGTTTAGATTAGACATTAGGAAGAAATTCTTCCCAGTGAGGGCAGTGAGGCCCTGGCACAGGCTGCCCAGAGAAGCTGTGGCTGCCCCCTCCCTGGCAGTGTTCAAGGCCAGGCTGGATGGGGCTCTGGGCAGCCTGGGCTAGTGGAGGGTGTCCCTGCCCATGGCAGGGGTGGGTGGAATGAGATGGTCTTGGAGGTCCCTTCCAACCCAAACCATGATGATATTGGGAACTTGTCAACAGAAAAACACATTTCCCTCCAGAAGCAGAGTTAATGAGGCAAGGCTTTTGCTAATGAAATCATACTCTTTTTAAAAACAGTGGTCAGTAACTGGCATAGTAGTTACTTCCTGCCTGCAAAAAGCTGAGTACAACTGTTGGACCATTGTCAGAGAAAGGATTTGTTAATTTGCCAGTGCTAACATGAGCAAATAAGAAAATATGTCTATCTTACGGCTTTGAGAAAATAAAAACTGTAAAAGAATATTTTACTTTCTCCCCCAGGTTGCACACCTTTGATGCACGCTGTGTCAGGACGCCAGGTTGATACAGTGAAGCTTCTGCTGAAGATGGGAGCCAATATTAATACTCAAGATGCATGTGGACGTACCAGCTTATCTCTGGCAACTTATTTGGTACCAAGACTTGGGGGAGAAGGATGGAAAGACAGATGAAGTGAAGGGACTGAATGTACAGACCGCATAAGATTTCTGTTCTTATTACAGAAAGAGAGTACAAAATATTTGGTTAAAGACAGCAGTGATATTGAAAACTTTACTGCAAAGGTGGAAGCAATGATAATTAGAAAAGGATCAGGAATCCTGTCAGAGTGTCCTTTCTCTTTTGGCTTGTAAAATCAGTGCATGGTATGGGGATGCCATTAGATCCTAGGTCCTCTGTGTGATTTCAAAATAGCCACCCCTTCTGTGCATTGGAAAGTCCTCTCTTGTTCTTAATACACAGATTAATTTCTCCTGCCCTCCCTCCCCACAGGAGCAAATTCCAATGACCAATGGGCATGTTATCCTGCACACCACGTGGTCCAGGGCATTACTTTTCTTTTTTCACTACTGTGCTGGACCTTGGATGGCCAGGTTAAGAACTTAAGTTCAAGTTGCTTCAGGTGTCAGTGTAGATGCCCAGATCACAAGAAATCCAATTCCCTATCAACCCATGCACAAGTGATGGTCAGGGCAGGCATCCTATTGAGAAGTTTGGGAAGTGAGATACAATGGTCTCTGTCTGAAGCACACAAGGTTGGTTCTCTTCCACTTAGACTTCTACTCCATGCTGGAGGGAATTCAGGATTCAGAGACAGAATGGGGACCAAGTTAGTTGGGGAGAGGGGTTGACCATGGGCTTCCATTATTAGTTGGACAGAAAGGAGGAAGGAATGTTCACCCATGCTACGTAGTTATCAGATATGGCTGGATGACTGCCAGTTCATTAAACAGATACCATGGCAGCCTAATTAAATCACATCCCATCCATCCAGTTTCTTCCTGCAAATTCAGGACAAAACAATGCTTCTGCTCAGCTATGTAATTTTCAGCCAGAAAATAACTGTAGAAAATAACAAAACAAGCAGTCTTTTTCAGTGCAAGTAAGTCCTACTTACTTGAGAATAAACATTTTCCTTGCCAGACATTTTCAAAAAAATATCATAATTGGTGTCATGCTCCCTTTTTCCTTTCTCTTTTCCCAGAGGGGAAAAAATATTCTCTGGAAAAAAAAGAAATGACTGGAAAAGATTGAAACCACCCAAGCTTCGAAGTTTCCATTTCTGTTTCTGTCATGGATATAATCAGAGGTCTAGAGAGAATTTGGCTGTGATATCTGTCCAGAGAACTGAATTCAGCAGAGCTCCACAGTCATAATCGCATGCAGAATTCAGTGGTCTTGTACTTCCACCAGAACCCACAACAGGGATGTTCTGTTTCCATCATTCCACACCTCCTTCCTATAAATGCTGGCAGTACCAATCCGACATAGCTCATACAGGAGGAATCAGTATTCATGAAATGCCTGCAGAGGTTTGAACAAAACACTTAAAGGCATGCTTGATTTCCCTGGGACTTAAATTTATATTGAAAGATTTACGCAGTCACGACCAGATTGTTTACTTGCTTTTCTGTCGAGGTGATCAATAGAAGGTCTTATCCCAAGAACTGATTCATCTCATCTGTATTGGTGCAGTTTAAGTCTCACACTGTCACTAATCCAAACTTCTGCAACAACGTATATAAGACCACACTCCTAGGCTACTTACTGTTGAGGTGCCATCACTGCTAAAATCTCATAATGGAAATGAGATTAAGTGCCCATTTTCTTGGTTTAACCTAGCCTAATTAAATCCACATGTAAGAATATGTCTAGCACTTGCTAGTGATATGGGAATTAGCAGGGTTTTAATCACTGTTTACTCAGTACTTATTGCATCTGCAGAAAAACCAAAATGCAGTGTAAAGGGAGCACCTTAACACAGATACAAATGCCAAAGCTAGTCTGAGACCCAGACTCCAGAGGGGAGCCAGTCTTAGTCCTGAACCAGTTCCTCTGCTGGCGGAAACAGCTAGTCACACATGGATGCCAGAACCACCAAGCAAAGATCTGGCCTGATGCGTTTCACTTTCCTCTTTGACATGCTCTGATTTGTTTTTTAGGGCTGGCTGGAAGGCTGTGTCAGCCTGCTCAGAAACGGTGCTAAGCAGAACATACCCGACAAAAACGGGAGGTTGCCACTACATGCTGCTACCGCGGAGCCTGACGTGAGGTATGTCACAGGCTCCAGCACCATTTGCTGGTTGAATCTCAACAAGCAGTTTCAAGCTACCCACCCTAAGGGGAGCTCAAGTCAGGAAGGTTAGCAGTGACAGTTACACTCGTGAGCTGGTCCTTAGTGGTTATCACAAAAAGGGTTAGAGAGAAGGAAAAGCATTGCACAAAATTGGTGTAACAGAAATATACGACCAAGGAATGTGAGGAGCCTGGTTTAAGATCACAACAGCAGAGGGGGGCTGTTTAGGATCACAACAGCAGCTGAAACCCTACATTTCCTCTGAACCATTACCTTTCTCCCACCTCTGTGCAAGAAATATTACAAGCAGATCCTTCTCTGGACTTCTCCTCCAAGTAGCATGGCAAATGTGAGAAAAGTTTTGCACACAACAACCTCTCTGAGAGTCTCCCATAAAGGGGAAGCTGAGGTTTGGTAGACTGGCTCATTTTTAATTACTTTTACTAAAGGTGGAGTAACAACTACAGAGTGCATTAACAAGAAACCTTAAGAAAGATCCTCTGTCTCATTCCAGCCTCTGATAATAGGAAGGTTTAACAAGTTTGTATTTGTACATCTGAATAAACTCGCTCAAGAAACTCTCCAAAGTAAATCACGTCTGGAGGAATAGAAGGAGATTACAGATGGGCAAACACTGAGTGCATGAAAAATGTTCATGTGACCTAATCACTGAGTCTATAGTTTTGCTGCTCTTGCCGTATCAGACCAGCTCAGGCTTCTATGCATTTCTGTCAACCTTGCTCTCCAGCCTTTTTTGACAGCATTATCCATTTTCCACATTATCATTGCTTTTCATGCATCACTTGGAGAGAATAGTCTGAGGTTCCTGCAAAAGTACAGGTCACTGTCATTAAACAAAGCCTCCACAGAAAGAAGACAATGTTTGTACAACACTGCACATGCTGCTACTTGAAAAGGAACTGTAATCTACTTTACCGGCAGCACACAGGATTCCCTGAATGTTTTCTACATTGTCCATAGATATGGGCAGACCTCTGCTCTGCACAGGAGTTTATCAGTTACTCAATTCCTTTTCCTTCATTGGGATGGAGCTTTGAGGGGGAGGCTTTTTCCTCACCGTCATTGTCAGTCTCTCGAATCCCTGCTATTGCCAAAAGGCTGTATGCAGTAGCCAGCTGTGAATGGTTTTTTTCAACCAAGTTTGATAGCTGCCAGACTGCTGCTACAACCCCATGTGCTGGAGGCAGCACATGGACCACATGTAAAGAGAGACACAGTGATCAGCCAATTTATGTATTGATTTGATAATTGATTTCTGTGCTGCCGTGTGCTCTACAGAGCCGAAGAGGAAAGGTGGAAAGAACATCATTGGACTTCTTGATCTATGCCTTTAAGGGTAAATACCAGAGAAATCTCAGCTGCGTGGCTAAATATGTACATATTTGAGTGGTAGCATTTATGTTACCATAATGGTCTAAGGATTTGAGACAAAATTTGTTGAGAGGTTTTACACTCAAAGAATGAGCTTTTCTTCACATACACTGGTTTCATTGACTATATATAGCATTAAAATACAGATCCATGTATCAGATTATAAAACTATGTGATAACATACAAACACATTATAGTTATCTCGTTTTCTTTCTGCTCACTGCTTCGTTTTTACCTGTACCTGTTTCCAGACACCGAATTTCTGAGATTGTAGTCGTTGTGCCAAATAACCACAAAATGTCTCTTCCCTCTCACAGTTTTACAAAACTGATGACAGGAATTTCAGAGGCCACACTTTCCAGAGTTCCTAAAGTACAACTCCATTATGCCATTGGTTGTGTGATTCATAAAATGAGGTCTAACATTCCTTTTCTACAAGTATTTGTATCCAAATACAAATTAAGTCCTGGCAAAGTATTGGAATAGACCCAGTCTTCACCCTTTAGGGATATTCTAGTCAGGAAAAAAAAAAAAAAAAAAAAGTAGATTTGGATTTCTGGTACATTCTCAACAGGCAACATTCTTAACCTGATCTGGTCCACACACCTAAGCCACCTGAGCACAGTTCAATCCAGAAAACATACTGAAAGTTATTGAAGAATTTTCTGATGAAAAGCTACAAAAGATTTTCAGTCTCCCATGCATGGGAATAATGTAGGGTTGTATACATTTATCCGTGGGCATTTATCAGAGTCATTTGACACTTCACCATCTTTTAATTTCCTTACAAGACAGCATGTCTTTAAAATGTCCATTCTTTGAAGTCTTTTAGCAAATTCACACCTTCAAACGAGCCACAGATTTGCTTTATGATCTTACCTAGGGATACATTAAGGATATATCTTTCCTTTTGCTAGAATCATAAGAACTGCACGCCCATGTTAGGATCTGTGATATTTGGAATTGTTACTGCCTGTGACAGGACAGTCCTTTCCATTTCCCTCATCCATCCATGTACATGATCCAAACACCTAGTGTCCTGATGCAAAACACAATCATCTTCACCAAACCTGCAGTGATTTCAGAACATCTTCACAGGATACCAAAAGGAAAAGAGAAGCAAAATCCATGTGGAGTTAAAAATATTACCACACTTGAATAAAATTTCCAGTAACCATTTTATCGGAACTGTTCCCTCCACCAGAGGGGAGTGTTTGTAGTCTGATATTCTGTAAAATGTGAACCAATGAATTGCTATATTTTATACCACGACAATGGCCCTGTCACAGCAGACATGCTTAAGGCCTTGTAAAATACTGTTCATTTGTGTGTGTGAGAGTAAATATATAGTATGCATGCACACACACATACACACAAACACGTACACATCATCACATTACTCTAAGAGTTAAGGAGAGTGAATTTAGAAATTGGTCATTAACACTTCTGTTTATTTAAAACTTTGTGAAAAAGAATTACAATGCATTGCTAAGCCACCAAAAACTGCACACAGGTATAGCATTACACACTGTGATTCCAGCCTGGCAATCAGCACAATAATTCTTCCTATTGACTCTGTTTTAATTCCCAGCACTAAACTCCTGTTGTTACAGTAAGCCATAAAGTACTATTTGTTATTCTAGTATTACAAAGCTCAGACCTAAGATTCTGACCTGTGGCCATCATTAATACTGATTTTTCTTGAAATTACATGTTGTGTTTCTCAAAAAAATGTTGATTTTTCAGGTTTAGTCAGGAGTACACCACACTGATTATGTCATTGCTTCCACAGGCTTCTAAACGTGCTTCTGCAGCAGTCCAATCTTTGTGAAATTAATCATCAGGACAATGAGGTGAGTGAACATGCGCTACAAGTTATGGTCCCATGCTCTGGGGGCATACAAGTCATGCTGTTCAGAAGCAGTCCACTGTACTATCAATTTCATGATAAGACTATGCACTAGTCAAAAACCTCTATAATGCTCTTGCTGAAATGTACATTTTTTCCTACTACACATGATGCAGCTTCAGTCTAATTATCTTCCACATACTGCCAATTATGGAGGTACCTTGAAACAGTCTCTTCACTCACTTGCCAATACATTAATTGCTTTTGATTCTTCTTGTTAAGTTAGACATTGGACTTAACCTTCAACTTTACTGATCATCCCATTGTTAAAGTGCTGTTCTCAGGAAGAGTATTGGAAAGCTGACATTACACAGAACAGCCATGGAGCTACAAAATTTTTTGCTATCTTCTGATCCTCAAAGAATTCTGTCCTGCATAAATATACATACATATATATGATGAACACAGAAGTGTGTTAACCTCCAAAATGCATTCTTTTGCAAACAGAGAAGCCACAACACAAGAGAGATTCTAGGTATCTTGAGCCTTAGAACTGCTCAAGGATGCATCTCTTCTCAATAGTGCCAGAACTGCCACAGGGTTGTGAATTTTCCCTCTTCCCATGAACTTGCTTTATCCACTGGATGGTTTGCTCACAACAACCTAAACCAGACATATGCTTTGTCTTGTTGTAGAATTATGTTGCTAATGAGTTGCACAGAAGCATGGATGATAATTTCAAGCTGCAATGTTTTGCTGTAATGCATCGCTTACATGCAATTTGGAACTTCTAGTCCAGCTCCCTGTTATTTGGCACTGAGAAGATATTTTTTCAAGTGTCAGTACTAAGCCCTGAATATTCATGTGGTCTGAAAAATGTGAATCCTCACAAATTATTGCAGCTAATAGAGCTGTTCTCTTGGCATAAGTAAACCACTTTAGTTTTTCCATCTTACACTTGAGAAAAACACCTTGATGAATACATGAACACGTAAAGAGTAAGAAATACATCTGGAGGTTTCATAGGTTCCACAACTGTGGCTTTCTGTGGGTTTCTTATGCAGCCTGTAAGATGGCAATGTGAGGAAACATTCCCTGAAAAAGCTTCCAATCCAGGCAAAACGAATGTCATGATATATTTCCCACAGCCATTTTTTCCTGGGTTTTCTCCTTTTATGTCCTTGTTTTTTAGAAATGCACAATTACTTGGCTGACTAAGCTTTGATATTACATTCTGCTGTACCTTCTGCTCTGACAGCTCTGATATCACTCTCATGCATCTTCTGACAACAATAGTCCATCTACAGGTGCCACTCAAGGGTGGTATCACCATGCACAAATCGGATGGATGTGGGTTAGACAGCCATCACCCACTGCAGCAGACCCACACGTGTAAGCTGCCACTACTACCATCTCAATGCTCTTTGCTCAGTTGAATACTCAAAAAGGACACATGGAATTTACAAATTATCAGAAAAGAAATAGAGAACAAAACAGGAAGCAGCATTATGCTCTATAAGAATCCTTGGTACACCCACATCTTCAATGTTGACTGCAAGAGTAATCTGGAAAAGGAAGTACTAGAAAAGGACAACAAAGACAGTAATTAATACTTACATATTAACTTCCTTTCATGGGAAAGGCTGACAACGATAACAAACTAACTGCAACAGGACTTTCAGCTTGGCCACTATGTCTGAAGGGTGATACTATACAAGTCCATGTCATCATAAATTGCACAGAGAAGATTAAAATATAATTAATATTAACTAGTTTTTAAATCTAAAATGATGGGGACACCTACAGAAATTATCAGGCAGCAGAACTAAAAAAAATTTTTTAATTACTTTTTTCAGAAAATACATTGTTTCCCTGTGGAGTTCTGATGTCATAGGATGCCTGATTACAAACTTTAGGTGACTGTATATCATCAAGCTGTGTTTCTTAGGTTTTCTCCCTAAGCATCTGCTGCTGAACTCTCTGAGCTGTGTCCCTGTACAAGAGAGATCTTTGATCCCTACCCAAGTTCTCATGCCCTAGGGTTATGGTTGACTGCCAGTTACTGCAGTAGAAACAGAAAGTTGATTTTACAAGGATTTTTTGTCCATATCAATAGACTGAGAGAGGATGACAGAAAGCTGTCCTGGTACACTGCAGCTTCTCTTTCAGTGGCTGTTTCGGCTCTCCAGGACCAGCTGTGAGGACCCATCTCCCATCTGGAAATCACTTCACTGAAGCTTCACTTCACAGCACTCACAGATTCTGAGTATCCATCAACAGTACTAAGTCTCTTGCGTCAAAACCTTGGTCCACTGACGTCAATGGCAGAAGTCCCATCAATTTCAGTTAGGATAGGATTTTACCCTCATTCTTGGTTTTACAAAACCAAAACCCCCTGATTAATCTTTGCAAACCCTAAGTAAAACCAAAACTGCTCTTGTTCAACTGCTCTACTTTGCCATCATCTATACTTAAACCATCTGGGAGCCTAAAAAACCTTTTTAGATACCTGATAAGTGAAAGAAATTAATGGTAGCACATTCAGGCTTTTAGTTAGAAAAATCACTGCTGACAACTTCCACTATTAATGCACTGATAAGCTGCTTGCATCAGTGTTTCATAGCTCGTGCTTTCCTGAGTTGTTGCCAACCAGCTTTATGGGTCAGGTTTTAATTTCTTTTCCACTCTACATTTTTTGCTTTTGACCATTTTGGAAACAAGGCAAGACCCTTGAAATGCATTTTCCCTGGTGAAACAGTAAACAACACCTCCCAGAGTAAAATGTTAACACAGCTGAAGAATACCAGCCATTTCTTTAGAAACATACTAAATTAGTAACTTTACACAGAAAAATCTTTAATATTTTGGGTGTATAGTAACATATGTGTAACAATGCTGATGAAGGTGCAAATGCAGGCCATGAACTTGCTGATCTACCAAGACTGACTGAACACAGCTAAGATGGAATGAAACGGCAGGTCAACAGTTTACCACTTGCTTTGTTTTCTCCCTAAATAGTAAATATGAGATGTTTATGTTATGATTTTTTTGTTTACATCACTGGGCCAGTTCCTTAGCTTGCCAATTAGTGGCAGCAAGAATACAAGCCTATAATATTTATTTTGGATCAAAGATAAGACCTAAAATAAACATCACGCTGTGTCATGTCAAAGCACCAGTCTAAAAGAGGTTTTTCTCACAGGATCCAAATTGGGCAGTGAGGAACTGTCCCCCAGTTGTCCTGGCCCTGTCCACATGTTATTTGTGACAGCCTATAGTCACATCCAAAAGAAGCATTAGTATTTGTACCCATTTTCTGTAATAACCACAAAAAAGTTAATTGTTTGTGTGCCCCTTCTGACTCCACTAATTCATAAACTGTTACCAATTATTCCAAATAAAGAGGGAGAGCAAAGAGTCTGTCAGCCCAAAAGAATTTCAAAACTGTGTAGTCTATCTACAGAAACTTGCAAGTGATAATACTTGTTCTCTGGATTTGTGGCCTTCAGGGAATGACTTCACTCCACTGGGCTGCTTTCCACAACAGGCCCCAGCACACCCAGACTCTGCTGCACAAGGGAGCGGACCTGACTCTGGTGGACAAAGACTTCAAAACAGCCTTGCACTGGGCGGTACAGGTGAGCCGCGGCCGCAGTTTCACCAGGCAGTTGCTCAAGCTGACTTAAGTTGGTCTCCTGAATACTCCAGAAGAAATTATTTCAGCTGTGATATTAGGAAAATGTATGCTAGGAATGCCCACTAATATCCCCAGTATTTTGCCAGTAGGCACAGGTCAAGGATCTAACATCTTCTTCAGAGAGCAAGGCATACTTAATACAGGGTCAGCACTGATGCCCTGAACAAAGCTAGTAACTTATCTTTCCAACACTGTGTATATGCTCCATGTTGAACGCATGCTTAAGTTTTTTCACTGAATGAGGCTGCAGAAACCAGCAGTTTAAACAGTCTTGCCAAAGGCCTTTGCAAATAAAATAATGAAAACACGTGTTAAAACATATTTAAACAGTTAAAGTTGTGGAATAACTAGCTGAAGGGTCGAGGCCATACTCCTCTTGAGATAAAGGAATACAAGGAGCCAAATGCGTTTCATATTGAGCAGTATGTTCCTATCTCCTATGCAAAAACAATGACAAATTGCTAAAAAATTATTCAGGCCACCATTAGAGAAATAACACAGAGATTTAATGTGGCATTAAACACTGTATTATGCAATGGTAGTAAGTTGTCTAAAATATAGCATATTTGCTAAATTTACTAAGCTTTACTACAGAAAACTTCCCAGATTAAATAATATAAATACATTTTTACTTGCTCACTTGCCATAGCAAGTTCCAGTATCGATGTTCAAAACACCTGCACACCAGATATGCAGAAACAGAACTTGAACGAAAATCCAGTAATATTTTCCTACAATGACTAAATATTTGCATCCTCACCTTTTGGTCTAGTTTACTCATCTTAAAAAAATGTGCCAACAAAGAAGTTTGAAGCTCTGAACTGCCACATACTATATTTGCAAACAAGTAAGGATATCTGGAACAAATAATGTTTTCTTCAACCACTGGCTTCCACAGATCTTTCACATATAGTAAGCTTGATTTCTGTTTTTCTGAAGTAGATACTTATTTTGGCCTCTGCAACTGGTATTATTTCAACAGTAGCTTTTTTTCTTTATTCCTACTAAGTCTGAAATTGGACTATATCCTTTGCTTTTTTGCCTTGGGAAACTAGAGGTATCAACTCTAAAATGTGTTGTGCATTTTTATTAGGCTTAGTCCAATGCAGCCTGCTTCCAGTGGGAGATCTCTGAAACCCATGCAAGCTCCTGCAGGCTAGGAAGTGGTCTGGATCATAGCTCTGAGAAGAAGCGGTCTCTCAAGCAGAAAGACAAAATGGAATTCCCCTCAAGTCAGGACCCTCAGAGTTCCCCTCATAACTTAATCTTCTCCTGATTCCATATTTTGTAAATTTAATTATTGAATTCCCCCATTAATGCCGTTCTCTCATAAATGTGTAGAATAACTCTTGAAAAAATAGCAAGTTAAAACTGCACAGAATCCACTTGGCCCCAGATGGAAGCAAATCACAAAACCTTCTTCCTTCTCCCTTTAAGTAAACTGTTGAAGAGGACAACCCAGCCAAGAGGCTAGAGACTTGTAGCTTCCTAGAGAAGCTGGCTCCTCATGGCTTGGATCTGCACACGCTTTGCTGGATAAAAAAATGGAGTTGAATCCAGTTGGCAGCTGGTCACGTGTGGTGCTTCCCAGGGCTCAGCGCTGGGGCCGCTCCTGTTTAATCTCTTTATTGATAATCTGGATGAGGGGATAGAGTTCACCCTTAGTAAATGATGACACTAAACTGGGTGGAGGTGTCAATCTGCTTGAGGATAGGGAGGCTCTTCAGCAGGATCTAGACAGGCTGGATCAATGGGCCAAAGCCAATTGTATCATTTTCACATGGTAGCACCACAGCCTTGGGGCAGAGTGGCTGGAGAGCTCCCAGCAGAGAGGGACCTGGGGGTGTTGATTGACACCCAGCTGAACATGAACCAGCAGTGTGCCCAGGTGGCCAAGAAGGCCAATGGTATCCTGGCCTGTATCGGGAACAGTGTGACCAGCAGGGCCAGGGAGGTGATCTTACCCCTGTATTCAGCCCTGGTGAGGCCATATCTCGAGTACCGTGTGCAGTTTTGGGTGCCACAGTGTAGGAAGGACATCAAGGTGCTGGAGAGGGTGCAGAGAAGGGCAACTAGGCTGATTAGGGGTCTGGAGAACAGGTCTTATGAGAAGAAGCTGAGGGAGCTGAGGCTGCTCAGCCTGGAGAAGAGGAGGCTGAGGGGAGACCTTATCACTCTCTACAGCTACCTGAAAGGAGATTGTAGTGAGGCAGATGTTGGCCTCTTCTCCCTAATAACTAGTGACAGGACAAGAGAGGACAGGTTCAAGCTGCACCAGGAAGCGTGGAATTGCCATCCCTGGTGCTGTTAAAAATACAGGTAAATGTGGTGCTTTGGGACATGGTTTAGAGGTTATGGTGGTATAGGGCTGACAGTTGGATGTGATGATCTTGAAGGTCTTTTCCAACCTTGATGATTCTATGACTCTGGTTCTATAAAGGTAGTTCCAGCCAGGCAAGCTGATGGCTCCTGCAGCTCTCAGAAATCAGAGGAAACATATTCAGTGTGACCCTCTAGTTTTAGTTCTTAAAAGATTTCTGATATGAAACCTTTTAAATTGCTTCTTCCATCCACATAGGTCATTGAAATACCAGAGTATGGAAAAGATCTGTTAATATTCCTTTTACTCAAGCTTGACCGAGAAAAATATTCTTCCAGCCAGTGCTCTCTGCTGCCCTATTAACCCAGGAGAAATAAATGCTGTGGACAGGCATGACTTTCTCTGCTATGATAGAGAGCAGAACAATGCTGGATGGGATTATCATTATGTCTAATAGCCTCCTCTGTGGCTGCTGGAAAAGGGATCTTTTCCTTTAAGAATTTTATTAATATCTTGAGAGCACAAGAGACTCACAGAGCTCAGCCAGTACCAGCTGCAGGGGTTGTTTTTGGCTGAATAGGTCCCTGTGTTTAATTTCATTTTTAAAAAGTGCAGCAAGGGGAAGGACAGTCACTGCACAGAAACTTGTTTCAGAAGTTGCAGGAAAGGGACAGTTTGTGCACTCTGGGCTAAAACACAGCAGATACACATGAGAACCTGATGTATTTGGTCTGGCTGAGATGGAGTTCATTTTCTCCAGACACCCTCGCAGCGCCAGGCTGTGCACTGGCAGCCAGTGAGGTGCTGGTCACACACCAGGGTTCTGGTTCCCCCCGAGCAGGGCTGGCACAACCCCAAGGCTCCCTCTCTCCAACAATCCTCCTCACCAGCAGGCTGGGGGTGGGCAAGATCTTGGGAGGGGACACAGCCAGGACAGCTGACCCCAGGGACATCCTGTACTATGGTATATATATATATATATATAGCTGTTTGCTCAGCACTACGAGCTGAGAGAAAGGGGGTGAGTGGGGGAGCATTCATTTTTTACCACATTTGTCTTTGGGAGCAACTGCTGCAGGTACTGAAGCCCTGTCGCCCGGGAAGTGGCTGGACATCACCGGCTGGTGGGAAACAGAGAATAATCTTTTGTTTTTCCTTTGCTTCTGCACACAGCCTTTGCTTTTGCTTTACTAAACTGCATTTACTTTGACCCACAAGGGTTTATTTCATCTTGGTTTTCTCCCCTCCCTGCCCTGCTGAGGAAGGGAGCGATAGAGTGGCTTGGTGGGTACCTGGTATCCAGCCAAAATCAGCCCACCACACCCACCAGTTGAAAACAAATTCTCAGGCATGTTTAATATGAAATCATTGTTCCATGCTGGCTGTTTCAAGCACTGCATGTTTGCCACTTGGTTTCCCATCAGAATAAATTTGGCTGCGGACTCCCACACAGAGGTCTGCTCTGTTAAAAAACTCAAAATTCCTGCCACTCAAGTTCACGCTTTCAGTGCAAATGTGTTACACCGGTGTCAAAAACACAGACCATTCTGGTTTGAAGTGAGAATATCTTATGTCACATTTTTACACATTTTTAAGAGCTGGTGCGGACAGGGCTATACTAGAAGTGTCTCAGAGGTATTTCTCTCATTGCAGCCATCCAAAAGTGCTGTAATGAAAAGGAAACACTCCTTTGTGACAAAAAAAACCTTTTAAATGATACTGTAACAAAGTGTAAACAGTTCTAGATCGTGGTGCCGTTGAAATCCTAGCAAAATATAGTATATACTAGACAGTATACACTATCATACTACATATTACCCTAGCGTAATAATATTAGTAGTACCTAGGAAATAGTCCGGGAAGTTTTGGAGTCTTCCTGCATTTTCTTGCCAGTCATGATTTTTACCAGAAGTTTCTTTGCCTCTTAAAATTCTGTCTTCCAAGGTCATATGATTGTGTAAAAATATCAGGTTTCATTTAAGGAATAAACAAAGATTTTTTTTTTTTTTTTTTTTCTAATGGGAAGAAATGCAAACCTCTGGGGATAAAAAGAAGGCAAGTAAAAAGAAGCCATTAAAAGTTACATTCTGCCATGTGGAGCTGTGCTTACAATTTTTTAAATAGGTTGATTCAGAGTGCAAAGTTTTTAAGAAATTACAAGCTTGCATATTTGCCCCACAGCAACAACGCAATTATTTCATCCCCCCATTTCCTGAGAGCAGAGCGAAATACCAGTGTACCTTAAACACACCGTAAAAGCAAAGCACAGGCAATTATTCATTTGTGCTTGGCTGAGCAAGCCTGGTGGCCTCTCTGAAATTACTGGGAAGGTGAAAGCAAATTTAAATTTCAGGATCTCTAGGAACGAATCTCTCTGCTGCTTTAGGGCATCCTGAAGACACAGCTGGCCACCCAGACAGGGCAGAGGAAGAGGAAAGGGCCAAGGAAGGCAGCAGTGGCTCAGGGCCAAGGTCTCTCCTCAGGGTTCACTGCTTTGCTTTTCTCAACTCGGCACCCCCGGTTTTATTCTGGGGGCTGCTGATGGAGGAAGGATTCGTAGAGACTTCCAAAGTCTTCTTGAACTTCAGTGGGTGTTGCTCCGTATCAGACACAGGGTTTGTTGGATTAGGCTAAAAAAGGTGCTTTATCTAGGCACAGTTCAAAGTGTGGTGGGTTTCAGGCAGATTTGTTTTACTGCCAAATTGTACTTGTTTTCTCTTTGTTTCCTACTGTTTCCTAGAGATAGCTAGAAACGGAGAGTGATAGTGATTTTTTTTTTTTTGTCACTAAGCTTTAAAGACAACTTTGACTGTTAGCAAACAAATGAAAAACAGATTCAATTTGCATTTTTAAGCATAGCCTGGAGAAATCCCTTTCTTGTGTAAATATTGTCATTCCAACAAAGGTACAGCTGTTGCTCATGGAGGCTGGAATGTTGCATAGCAGCAGGGCTCTACAGAATGAATTGTCAACTTGCAAAACAAGGAGGAAGAGAGTTTGCAAACAGTTTTGAGTAAGAAACAGACTTGCTCCAATACCATCAGTAGTTGTTTTTTTGTTGGGGGGGTGGGGGATTTCCAAAAATTGCCCTAAACATTTGTGACAATGTCTGCAATAGCAAATTAAACGTGCTTGAGTCTTGGCACCGAGGCCAACTACCACAGGACAGCCTGTCTCCTTAATTGCTAAACTCTGTGTTCTCTACAACAGGGCAGTCGGCATGCAGACCACTTACTGGGAATGGTCTGTGGCCCATGCCAGCTCCTGAATCATGCCCAGGAACTGGTGGGGAAAGTGTTAATCAAGAATTTTAAAAATTTTATGGGACAGCAGATTTCCAATGCTTAGGGATGTTGCCTAGAGTTACTTAGTTTTTTTAACAGCTTCGACCTATTTCTCCATTTTCATTTATGTTAGTTCATAAGCCAAAGCCCCTTTTGTGATCTGTACATGGTAGAGCAGTAAGTATTGAAATACAAACTCATCAGTACAGCCAGCTGATCAGATAAACTGCCTGTACCTGAAATAATTGACTGAGCCCTTCAAGTATGAGCATGCCATTGACAGCGCAATTATTCACGCCACTCGAATTTCCAAGGAAATCAATTGCAGAACTCCCACTGAGCTTAGTAGGAATTAGTCTCTGGTAAAACCTGTAGGTAGGCACAGGGTGATTGCCAGACCTCTTCCCAGCACACAGTATATATGTAACTCCTCAACATGAGTACTGTGCGTGCACCACACTTTTTACATGTCGACAAATGTCCTGACCTCCTATGCCTGACAAAAAGGCACTGCAAGACAAATGTTTCCATTTCTCTGATGATAGTAAGGAATAAATCCTGATTCTACTATGGAATAAAAGATGATCTCTTTTCCAAAACACATAAAAGAGCTCATCCAGAGAAATCGGTCCTCACAACAATGTGCTAGCAGGGGAAAGCTGCCAAGCAATTTCAGTCACAGCCATAGTAATTTACATGGTAAATCACTTGTACTTATTATAGAAGACTCCAAATGCAAATAAATTCTGGGAGAGACTTGGCCAATATATCACACAGATTTTGTCTGAGCAAAGATCGGGTAGAAGATGCAGGGAAGTATGACAGCCACAGAGATAGGCGTCCTGACTGTCTTTGTGATTTGGTAGGTTTTTCTAACACCCACTAAGGCTGCTGAGCAGACAAGTATTTTAAAAACACCACGTGCCCTAGTTGCACCAGAGGCAGCAATGCTCTGAGGACCACAGGACAAAGTATCCTGTACAACAACAACACTTGCTTTTTCCAAGAGTACCACAAAGTCAAGCCAAGATAGGTCATTCTGACTCTGCAAGAGACACTGTCTCAGTGGGTGTCTGAGACTGAAGCACTAGGGTTGGGAGAAGACAAATGATCTCTGAGCTGTCTGAGTCTCACCAATGTAACTACAGTGGCGTCAGTAGAGTTGTTGTTAATTTATGCTGGTTTGCCATCAGAAACACACCCTGTGAAGTGGCTGGGCTGTATCCAGACAACTTCTGGTAAAGTTTCCCTGGCAGGAGGAAAGCTGAAGATGGTATTACTGATTACTCCCTTCCTCAGCACAGGGCCCAGTTCCCTCTGTCCCCTGAGGGCAGAGGAGTGCTCTGAATTTTTCACTGACTCTCCACTACCAACACAGCCATCTGTCAGCCAGGGCATGACAGCGGTGAATGTAGAATCGAGGTGCTTCCATTCATCAGCTTTACCTAGTGTGGGGTACAGAGGTGGGGGGAGGGGAGAATGCTGAAAGTTCTTATCAATGGGAGAAAGCTCTTGTGTGCAAATCTCTTCAGCAACTCAGGTTGCCAGCTTTTATGGAAGTTTCTCATCATGCATTTTGTCTCCACTCTAAAGTTTGACAGACATTGCATCTACAAGAAGACAGGGATGTGTTGTTGTGATACAGCCATAATACCTGATTCTAGCCAGACATACCATCACAGTTAGTGCAACATGATGTTTGTCTTGGTCTGATTCTGGAATGAAATCCTGAACTTGCATTACTGCAAAGATAGAATATACTGCCATGGTGCTGTAAACATGAACACGAACATTTCATATGAAAACATGCTCTGTGTGTCTGTTTGTGAAGAGGAAAGGTAAAAGAGTTGGGAAATCAACCAGCATTCTGTAGCACAAAATTCAAACAGCACCTAATGATGCACAAAGATGGTTTCCAGGAAGAAGCCAGAAGACTGATGCAAATTTTATTCAATCCATAGTAATTTATGGTGCTCCTTTGTAAAAGTAGGTTGGTTCCCAGAGTAGTGCAGTGGTGCAGAAAGGAGTGAAATAATGGTTAAAATGCCAAGCCATTCATAGCAAGACATCAAAGGTACAGTCAAAGTTTTGGATTCACAGGTGTGGATTGAAAGAGGTGCTAATATAGAAGAGGAAACAGACAAACCAGAAGTGCAATTCTAATGGTAAGAAGCAACATTAAAGCTGTTTGTAGGGAATTTCCATGCCCAGCAAAGCTGGCTATAGATATAGGAATACGCTTTAACCTGCGTATTAATACAAAGATATAAAAAATATAGAACTAATACAACCTAATTTAAAAAACAAAAAATCCAGAAGCATTCTCATGGAAGAAAAATACTTTATTGGGGTTTCCAGAAAATAGTTGTGGTCCGTAGTTTGGCCCTCTCCCCCTTCCACCTGTATGTTACTAGGAGTCACAAGCCAGCTCCCTTCACATGATCCTTCTTTTTGGCATTGAAATATCTAATTCACTAGAGAGAGGAAAAAAATAACCCTCTGTACAGTGCAGCAAACAAAGAAAACATTGTAATACTTGTGATTGAAGACCTGGCAGTATAAAATGCAATGTTATGATAGAATATAGCATTAAAAAACAATAAATTTCCCAAGTACAATTACCATTCTACATTTCAGTTAGAGGTACAAAAGGCAGAAATATAAAAACAATGGCTGTAGTAACAATCAGGATGAATTGCAAAGACGTAAGTGAAAATAAGTGTCAAAACCAGAAAAGTAGCCCAAACTTGCAGGATTCTCCTCATGTTATTGGATTCAGTGGATACCTCCCAAAGAATTATTTTCTTATTTTGAAAGCATATGCAACTGCTAGAAGTTGGGCTTTTTATTAACCAGCCTAAAGAAAACAGAGTTGTAATCAAGTGAAAGTGAGAGCTAAGAGCCCTGTTGGTCCTCACTTTGGAGAGGACGCAAACATCTGCCAAAAACTTGCATAAAGCACAGTGAGAGTTTGCCTGGCAAGGGCTCCTGGATCAAGCCTTTAGGACATTTCTTGTTCATGATTTAAGTTTAATTTAGATGAGTGATCCAAGAAAGAAAAGTTCACTGAGGAGAATGAATAATGAGTGAAAGCGGATAAAGGTGTGAGACAGGACACAAGTATAAAGAAAACACTGGGAGGAGGCCTTCAGAATTTCATAGAAACATATAGCAAAAATAACCCATAATCTCTGAGAATGTTGCTGGAAAGAATTTGAATACAGAAAGGGAAGATGAACTGTAGGGATACATACAGTAAGGTTACAAAACCATGTAATTTTCCTATGGTACATTTACCACTGAACATCCTGGTCTAACAATAGTACTGTGGTTCATGGTAAATTAACCACAGGAAGACTACATTTTTGGTGACCTCAGCTCAAAGCTATCAATCTAGGAATAAGCACTGTGTAAGCATTTTAGGAGAATTCTTGTGCAACTTAAAAAAGCCATTGTGAATGTAAAGATAAGAAGGCATTCATAAGCAGAGAGAGATGGAAAGTCAAAGAGGAGTTGGCCAGAGAAGTCTTCTAGTAGAAAGTTCAAAATATTAGGAAATATCCTTTGATTATTTTGAAAATTTGATTGAATTGTTAAAACAGTACAGAAAATTCATACTCATCTTCAAAGCAATTATTGCTTCCTTAGATAAGAAGCTATTGGAGATAGAATGTTTGAATGTCATTAATCAGTTTAACACTAGGTAGTAAACCACAGAAATACCAGAAAAGTGCCAACAAGATAAAGTTCATCACATGGCAGAGAAAGCTTGTTAAGCAGATGGTGAAGTGATCATAAAAACACCAATTCTTTGTCCCTTTCTGGTTTGAGCAGTACCTTCAATTTTAATCAGACTGAATTACATCAACAGCAAAATATGTATGTGCACAACCTGATACAATGGTCCCATTCAGGACAGTTCAAGTAATCTTCGGAGGTGGACTTCTCACTGACAGTCCAACAGGGGATGTATCATGTTTTTATTTGTTCCATAGTGAGATGATGAAATATAGAACACTTGTATAACCCACAGCTAGAAACAAGTTAAAGGGACACCAAGAACTTCACAGTTCAGGATACGATTCAATATTATTTTGACAAATTGAAGGAATGCAGTGATATTAATAAAAAAGAGTCCTGTGCAGGGACACCAAGATGATGAAGGGAGTGGAACACCTTCCTTATGAGGAGAGGCTGATGGAGCTGGGCCTCTTTAGCTTGGAGAAGAGGAGACTGTGGGGTGACCTTATTAACGGTGAGAGTCAGGAGGATGGAGCCAGGCTCTTCTCAGTGATGGCCAGTGACAGGGCAAGGGACAACGGGTGCACGCTGGAGCAGAGGAAGTTCCATGTGAATATACGGAGAAACCTTTTCACTGTGAGGGTGACAGAGCACTGGCACAGGCTGCCCAGAGAGGCTGTGGAGTCTCCTTCTCTGAAAACCTGCCTCGATGTGTTCCTGAGTGATTTAGTCTGGGGGATCCTGCTCTGGCAGGGGGGGTTGGACTAGATGATCTTTCAAGGTCCCTTCCAACTACTAACTTTCTGTGATTCTGTGATTCTGTGAAATAGTACTGTTTGCTATTATACATACATTCTGTGTAGGAAAAGTTAAATCTGTTTACACAAAATAAGGAGTAGGAGACAATTGGATTACAAAGCGAGTAGGAGTTTAAATTACAGTGTAGATACAAAACAAACAAACATAATTCTGGGACATATTAGCAGAAGTGTGATACATGTGGGCTACAGGAAGTGGCAATGTCATATTCAATGTCAGGAGAGAAGCCTTAGCTGGATAATTATGTTATTTGGGATGCCATGGCTGAAGCAAGCTGTAGTCTAACTTAAAAGAGGTCAAAAGCAATTACCAAGTATGATAAGTGGGTTGAAAAACTTGACCCATGAAGAGAGGTTGAAATGGTTTGTTTAGTCTAGAAAATGGAAGATTGGTGGGAGACAGAACAGTCTGCAAATGTATAAAATTCCAGTAAAACAGTGGGGCATTTCTTATGCAAATGTTAAGAGTTGTGTAAGAACACTCAGGGACTGAAAGAGTAGATTCAGGATGTGAAATTTGGACTTAACAGACAATATGAAATATGAGTACTAGTAGTGTCTCTAGAACATGAATACAGAAATAGTAATATATTGCATATTAATCACTTTTTGTGTCAAAATTGCCTTGGAGAAGGATGGCAATAGAGAGATGTTTATTATGGTAGTACTAGAAGTATACAGTGACTTTTAGATTCAGTTAGCCCTGAGTGTTACTAGAGATTTCTCTGATGCTAGTGACCAGAAAAATGCAACTGAGAATTATGCTAGTAGGGAGGATGTGTTTGACATAGGGACTGGAGAATAAAACCAGCAACTATTCATATGACCTCAGTATTCCTGAACATGAAGATCAACGGTCTTTTTTCATCTATAAATAGTAACAGGTTTAACATTGCTAATGAGGCTGGGAAAAAATGCTTAGTCATAGAAGATCAGCTTGGATGGCATGATCATGAGTAGCTTCTAAATTAAACAGGTTGTAAACAAAGTACATAAAAAATAAAATTCCTGATTTCAGGAGGACACATTTTGATAAATCAAGGGAATTTTCAGCTGGACTGAGAAGATCTGGGAAGCACAGTCTAGGGACCTGGAAATTGTCCTGTCAATAGAGCAAAATATAGCAGGAAACTGTATCCCAAAAGCAAAGAAAAGTGTGAAGAGGCTCAAGATGTAATAGATGACTATGCATCTTCCAAAGATGTATTTAGAATAAGTAGACATGTCACAAATAATAACATAGAGAAGAAAAAAGTTTTATCTCAAAATGAAGAAGTGAAGAGTAATTAAATGATGGAGGCTGGAAGGAAATTACTTTCAGAAATAAGGCAAAATCAATCTTGCTTAATATTTTCACGATAACTTGCCACAAAATACAGGGGTCTGCTGATAAAATCTGCCAATAATAAAGAACTGGAAGACATTAACAGAAAAGAATAGGAATATCATATAAGCGAAGATGGATGACCTTCAAGTCTAGACTAATATAAATGGGACAGGATTAAATAGAATAAAGTGTTTAAGTCATGCACTTGGGTGCTAATAACAGAGTCCTCCCAGAAACTAAAAACTCTATGTTTGGAAACAACTACAGAAGAGAAGTAACAAGGTGTAAAGGGTTACTCCAAAATGCGTAGGAGCTTCTTACAGGAAACAGCTGTGACTAAGGCAAATGCAACATGCCAAAAGAGGTATTTCTAACATAAATAGGGAAGAACTAGTGTCACAGTACAAAAAGCCTGCAACTATGTCTGTGTATGACTAGGTACAACTTCAATGACCCCTCTCCAAGGCTTCACAAGTAAAATATGAAAGGAGAAGGGTTGTAGGTTGGTAAGAGAAATAGAATGCATATTTTACAAGGAATATTTAAAAGACATTGACTGATTAGAGTGGAAAGAGAACAGCTCAGAAGGGATATGATGATTATCTGTAAATATATCTGTAGAAGAAATACCAGTTAGAGGAAAGAAGTATCTAATCTAAATGATAATGCAGGCACAGAAACAAAGGGACATAAATTAGCCATCAGTATGAATAGAAATTACAGATACTAATCATTAAAGCAAACCAGTTCTTGAACTGGTTTCCTTTGGGAGTAACAGGGACAAAAAACCAATTACTTTTAACGGACACTGTAAGTTTATGAAAGGGATGTTGTAACAGAGCTGCTAGTGATAGCAGGGATCAAATTTGGTGATCTAGAAAGACCTTTCAAGCCAGTTTTCAAGCCAAGTTTCTCTACTGTTATTAAAAACATCATTAATTCTTTTTCTCTATTTCCACCATATAAAATGTTTCAGTTTCATTTACAGGTTAGAGAACAATGTCAACTTTCTACTAAGACGCTGAAGGACTAGAGCAAACTAGCTAAGTTTTCAAGAACCACTTGAGCAAATATTTGACATGGCTTTTCTGGGTGTACTTGGACAGGCTTACAGAAGTGGATTGGTCTTCAAGGTTCTTTCCAACCTTAAATTTCTATGAAAACATATAGACTCATATCTTTCTGGACTCTGGCTTAGCAAAACAGCAAAAACCCCAAGCTATTTCTGAGAAAGCTGTTGAGTAATTCACACTCTGTAAATATTGGAGATATTTGCAGTGGTACATTATTTATTATTTTTCCAGTGTTCAAAGTGTTCTAGGAAATTCATAAAGCAAACCCAAATCCCAGCAGGAGATTGGAAGCTTTTGGCTTTCATACCTGGGGAGCCTGGTATACACAAAACAGAATACCATTATTGTACTTAGCCTTCCCTAGCAGAGAAAATGCAGCTTGGTGGAGCTCCACCAAAATAAATGCTTTTCTTCTGTCAACTTCCTCCCAGAGTGGCAACAGGATTCTGTGTTCCATCATCCTGGACCACTACCAGGGACCATCAATAATAAACTACGATGATGAGAATGGGAAAACATGCATGCACATTGCTGCTGCTGCAGGCTACAGTGATATTATCAGTGAGCTGGCTAAAGTCCCGGAGTGCAACCTGCAGGCCCTTGATGTGGATGACAGGTAACCATGGAAACTCTGAAACTCAAATTGCTGCTTCCTTTCTATTAACCTGAGACTAGCTCTGTTTATTCTATAATTGAGTTTCCTGTTTCACAGGCCGTGGCCTCATTAATGAACTGCATTTACAGAGAACTGGGCTTGCTCAGAAGCACTACAAAGCAGTGCACCTCACATGTATCATATCTAATAACTGACTAGCAGGAATGTTATTTAACTTTGTGTTTCTGGTCGGAAATGATAAGATTATCTGTGAAAGAACTCTGTCACCACTTAACTTCTTTCAATCAAAAGTGAATGTTCTTTTCAAAACAATAGAACAGGAACCTACAATTTGAAGCTGGGATCCTGCTGCAATTTGTGTTTAAGAAATAGCCATGTTCCCTTGCTGTATTTAAGAGGCTAACAGTATTCCTATAGGTTAAGAGGACCTTCACCATCCATTCTGACAAGGAATTTGATTCCTTCCAGGATTTAATCCCTATATTATAGGTGCTGAAGATTCATCTTCTTTCCTCTTTTTTCACCCCAAACCTGCTTGCTTGGAACTTTGCTCATAGGTTTATTTAATACGAGCACAACCAACTGACTGTTCACATTGATTATCCTGCTCAGTGGAGAAAAAGCCAAGGTTTTCTTGGCTTAGGCTTTCAGGTACTTAAAATAATAGCAGTCTTCATGGAAAAGTGCAATAAAATGGAACTGAAATAAAACCACCAGTGTTCTGGAGAACATTTGAAACATCAGTAAAATGAAGCTGAGAAGGTTGTTTCTACAGAATGAAAAGGGGAAGGGAGGAGTTTAGCTACACTTAAGAGCTCAGTAAGACACAACCTCCTATTGCACATTTCCATAGAAGGCATTATACTTGAGGAGGGGAAATTATAAGCTATTCACTATACACACACAGTAGATTTCCATTCTATTGTGTTTCTGACTGCTCCCATCTGAAATCACTTGGATTGCGAGGGAATAGGCAGAGAAAAGTCAATTTTATTTTTTGCAGTTTTCTTATCATGTTTTCTGTGCTTTCATATTTTTCACAAGACCAAAATACTACAATTTGGAAACTGGATAAAAGTTTCCAAAGACTAGATGTGAATCTGCTGCCAAGCAGAAAATCAATTTGATTCTCCTACACAGATTTCAGATAATTGTGTCTGTTCCAGTCTGTGTCCACCAAAGAACACAGAAACTGGAAAAGGGGCAATGACAGCCAGGTAGCTGTGCCCACTTTTTCTCATTCATCTAGGAACGGCTTCTTCTCCTTTTACTTTCAGATAGAGCCCAGAGCCAACCATACCGTTGCTAATTGTGCTTGGTGTGAAGATGGGAAGAGCTTGCCCCCCTATACAGTGGACACTACAAAGATTTTTTTTTCAAATTCTACTTTGAAAATTTCAGACACAGCCTTTAGCAACTCCAGAAGCAGAAGAAATGCTATATAGCATTACTATATAGCATGTATAGGCACTGTACAGCCCCATATCCACTTTCTCTACAGATAATCTGTCATGGTGTACACCAGATAGCAGTTAAAACAACCACACAGCCATTTGCCTCTCCCACTCAGTGGAATAGGGGTGAGAATAAAAAATGAAAACAAAATGGTAAAACTTGTTGAGATAAAGACAGTTTAGAAAGAAAAAGAAAAGGGAGAGGAGAGGAGAGGAGAGGAGAGGAGAGGAGAGGAGAGGAGAGGAGAGGAGAGGAGAGGAGAGGAGAGGAGAGGAGAGGAGAGGAGAGGAGAGGAGAGGAGAGGAGAGGAGAGGAGAGGAGAGGAGAGGAGAGGAGAGGAGAGGAGAGGAGAGGAGAGGAGAGGAGAGGAGAGGAGAGGAGAGGAGAGGAGAGGAGAGGAGAGGAGAGGAGAGGAGAGGAGAGGAGAGGAGAGGAGAGGAGAGGAGAGGAGAGGAGAGGAGAGGAGAGGAGAGGAGAGGAGAGGAGAGGGGAGGGGAGGGGAGGGGAGGGGAGGGGAGGGGAGGGGAGGGGAGGGGAGGGGAGGGGAGGGGAGGGGAGGGGAGGGGAGGGGAGGGGAGGGGAGGGGAGGGGAGGGGAGGGGAGGGGAGGCGAGGCGAGGCGAGGCGAGGCGAGGCGAGGCGAGGCGAGGCGAGGCGAGGCGAGGCGAGGCGAGGCGAGGCAGGGCACTAGGAGAAGCTGAAAAGTCCCTGACTGCTTGGCAACAACTAAGACATCAATGTGTTATCAAATTTGTTCTCATCCTAAGTCCAAAACATGGCACTACACCAGCTGCTAGAAAGAAAATTAACTCTCCCTGTCACAACCAGGACAGTTTCCACTCCTTATTCTATAACATCTAAGTCATTCCCAAATCCTACATCATTCAACACATAGCAATTATACACATCCCCACAGGAATCATTCTTTAAGTCCATGGACCACCCCTGAGAAATGTCTGTAAAATGTTCACAAAAGCCCACAAAATGTCCACTGTATTGATTTAACCCATTACTTTGGGCTCCATCTGTTATAACAGTCACTCAGGGCAGGAGCAATTGGTGTGTGATGGTGGATTGTGACAAGCTGCATCCAGAGCTTGTAGCTGATGTATCTGGCGTGGCCCATGACCACAGTCTGTGGGGTGAAGGAGGAAGTTGCTGGGTGCCTGTTGCTGAAGCTTGTTCTGGTTTCATCACCTCTTTCTCAGTTTCCTCAAAATTCATTCTTCACTAGTCTGGGTGATTCTTATTGTAATACTGTTACTATGGCATACCACAATCCTAGTAGTGATGACATATGCATTATTATGGAGCAATTAACATCATGCAATTCAATTCATTGCCTATTCTCACCTAAAACCAGATCCCCTTGAGGTACACACCACGCTGCCACATCCTTCTGCATCACCCACCACAGAGCACCCTGGTCCTTAGCAAAAGCCATCCCATGGATGGCTTTGCTTTGGCCCAAGGCTGGACTAGCCCACACTCTCTTCCCTAACATAGTCCTCACTTGCACAGCAGGGTCTCTTTGTCCTTCTACAGTACAGAAAAGCTTTGGTAGGGCTGGGACAGCTCAGTTGCCAGACCTCCTAGTCTTGACTCACCAGGTGGCCTTTGCTAAATGTCCCAGTGTTTGAGGGTCCCACCACCCATTGCTCTCAGTGTGGTCTTGAGCAGCTCATTGTATCAGTCAGTGTTCCCAGAGGCTGGTACAGGACACAGGATGTGATACACCCACTCAGTGCCCAGGTGGCTTTTTGGCCCAGGTGTCTCTGAGGGTGTTTCAGAAATGAGTCTTGTTCTCTG
This sequence comes from Gallinula chloropus, assembly GCF_964237585.1. NCBI lineage: Eukaryota > Metazoa > Chordata > Aves > Gruiformes > Rallidae > Gallinula > Gallinula chloropus. Next base: position 69,903,477 of record NC_140089.1, read on the forward strand.
ACTCAGTTCTCTCTGGGGTGCCATGTTGCCACAGGAATTGCTTTTCAAAGCCCAGGATCATGTTCCAGGTCGTCTCATGGGGTAGAGAATACATTTCCACCCAACCAGTGTTTGCTTTGACCTTTGAGAATTGGGGTTGTTCAGCGGGGAGAAGACAATACTCCAGGCAGATCTTCAAGCAGTTTTACAGTATATGAAGGGGACCTACAAGAAAACTTGGGAGGTACTTTTTAGAAGGGCATATAGAGATAGGATGAGGGGAATTTTGTTTTAGTTGGTAGAGGGTAGATTTAGATTGGATATTAGGAAGAAATTCTTTCCTACAAGGGTGGTGAGGCCCTGGCACAGCTTGCCCAGGGAAGAGGTGGCTGCCCCGTCTCTGGCAGTGCTCAAGGCCAAGCTGGATGGTGCTTGAGCAGCCTGGTCTAGTGAGAGATGTCCCTGCCCATGGAAGGGGGTTGGAACTTGATGATCTTTAATGTGTCTTCCAACCCTAACCATTCTATGATTGTAAGCACATGTTCCTTGTGTTGGTGTTTTTGTGGGAGTGTGATATAATCAATCTGCCAAGCCTCCCCATCATCCTCCATAGCAGATGCACATGGATGCCAGTTTATGACTTTATTGCCACCACTGGGATAAGTTGGTAAAGAATTTCGTAAAATGGATATCATGAATCTGGATGAGTAGCATAGTAGCACACTTCATTATGACATTTGCAATTTTCATATTAAATGTCTTTATTTTTTAAATCATTCTCCCCTCTTTCTCTAGGACACCTTTGCACTGGGCTGCAGCAGCAGGGAAAGCTGACTGTGTGCAGACACTGCTAGAGCTGGGGACAGACAGCAGCCCTCGAGACATCAATGAAAACACTCCTCTAACATACGCAATGTACTGTGGGCACACAGAATGCATAAAGCTGCTGTCTCAGGAGAGCAGGTAAAGCAGAAGTTCACATCTTGCCTACACATTGTCACTGACTGAAAAAAAAGTTATTGCTTTTTGTATGATACTGAAGGGTTTGAGCACTGGGTGATGTCTCCTCAATTCACCTACAAAACTCAGCTCATGTTTTCCACCAAAATAGCAGCATAAGAATTAGTCATCTAGTGAATAGTCTTCACTCTGGTTACAGGGCCAGTCTGCTGATGATCTAGGGGTACTGAACAAAGAAGATTTTAGCATAGTTCTTCCTCAGTCACCTTTGTATTGAAAATTTTTCTTGCAGAATAATTTCAGCCCTCAGATACATATCTTCCACTTTTTTGAAATCTCTATGCACTGTGTGTTTGTGCAATGAGACAGATAGAATGAACTCAAAAGCAGCTTTGCCAGATAGGTAATAAAGCTTGACATTTCAGGCTTCCATTCTCAGCACAAGGGCTTGGGAGTGTTTTCCTAGACTTCTTCAGTTTTCTACCTTGATTGGCTTTTCTTATTCTGAGGGGCTTTTTTTTCTGTTAAAAAGTGCAAGTCTTTTACCATTCCTTATGGTCTTACTCTCTCTTTGCATTTCTTGTGTTTCAGCAGCTTTTATTTAATGCATTTCAGTTCTTTGCTAAATGAGCACACACTTAGATGTTTGTTGTCAGATTTCTTTGTTCTTTCCCCTCTTTTCCTGTAAGCAGTTAGTATTATTGCCTGTGTTACAAATTGGGAGACATGGGTAATGTTTCCTCATCTTCCTCCTCCTTCCTCATCCTCTTCTTCTTCTTCTCCTCCTCCTCCACACTGCAGTAGGTCTTCAATGTTATTAGTCAAAAATCTCATCTAAAAAACACTACACCAGCAGCAATACCACTGTAGGTAATAACCTTACTGGGCCTTCTGAAATTGTGCTGGTCCTGTTTAGTACAGGCAAGGCAAGTGGAAGGAGAAAGCGAAAAAGAGGGAAAGGGAAAGAAAGAGGAAAGGTAAAACAGAAAGTAGAAAAAGCGGAAAGGGGAAAGGGGAAAGGAGGAAAGGGAAAGGGGAAAGAGAAGGAGAGGAAGAAGAAAGAGAAGAAGAGGGAGAGGGAGGGGATGGTGAACTACTACCTTTCTTAGTGTCAGCAATGACTGTGCTGTTGGTAATACCATTTTCAAGATATGACATAATACAAACATCACTTGGTTTTGACAGTCCCAGCATGTTCTTCTTATTATTGGATCTTGTTCACCATTAAGAATAATGATTTTGCAGCTGGTAGATACTGAAGCCAGAAAACGTTTTTAGGTTCTTCTTCCTGATAGCTGCACTGAGCCTACGCTGAGTGTAAGGCAATGAACGTCCCTATGAAAGAGTGAAGTAACACAGCATCATTTTAAGTCTTTGTTAATTACAACTGGACTCATAATTTCTACCTCCTTGAACCACCCCTGCAAATGTATCTGAACAGTATGTACCCCATTTCATGAGCTAACACAGGCAGCTTTTTTTTCAGTACTTGGTCATCTTGACATCACATTTTGATTTTTTACTTCCAGTAGGTCTGAGCCAGTTCATCAGTTTCCCTCACAGAACAACAGACTCCTCAAGAAAGAAGGACGATTCAGTATGCTGAACCACATCTTCTCTTGCAAAAAGAAGAAAGATGATCAGAAAACCCATCAGAAGGAGAGAAACAGAGATGGAGGTCCTAGAGAAGAGACCTCAGAAGTAGATGACATCATCACCACTTTTGATTGCATTATGGACACAAACTGCAAAGACATTCCAGATGAGTGTGTGGCCACTGCTGACTTCAAAAGAAGGAGCACAGACACAAAGTACCTCATACCAGAAAAGAAGCAACCAGAGTGTCAGGTACTTCTGCCTACCAGAACCCAGAGCCTCCCCCCAATCACTGCGGGCAATTCCTTCCTAACTGCTTCCCAGAGCACAACATCAAGCTTTTCCTCTACCACCAGCATGCACCACTTTGCACACAAGTCTCAAAAAAGTAGGAGTGAACACAACTTGCTGGACCACAGAAGCAGCTGTCAGGTTTTGTTGGATGATCCCTGGAACACAGACTCTAACCAGCTACTCTCCTACAAATTCTGTAGTAGAACTCCTTCAGACAAACTGATAAATGGCTTAAACTCTGATAGATCTCACCATGTGCTTTTGTGCCCTCCCCGCCTTCCCTCACTTCCAAGTTCTCCATCAGGTAATTCCTACCTTCTCAATTTCCCAAATCTTATAATTGTTACTGAGGTGGCAAGCTGAGTCAGAAAAAAACCCATGACATTTCTGTTTCTTTAATATCTTTTACAGTTTCTTTTCCCTGTATGTGGTAACAATCACAGACAACATATGGACAGGACATAAGCTGACAGCAGAACCAAGGATATAAGAGATTTAAGTAGGTCTGATGAGCAAGCAAAAATGCAGGTAGTTAAGAAGCATGTAAGGTACCTGAGCAACTTAAGTGCCTCCAGATCGCCCATTAGTACCCACTGCCATGCCTGCTGCCTTGTGTCCACATTTTTTCCTGGAAGTAGATGTGCAAGGGAAGAGTACAGCACTCAAATCTCTAACAAATCTCAGAGCTGCTTCTGGATCCAACCAGGCAGGCCCACCTGTGCCACACTGGACAGCTCTGCACCATGCCGCTTTTCCCTTACAGATATAGTCTGACTACAGGTTGTAGTGTCACCCCTTCCCACTTCTCCCACCCTGACTGCCAGATTTTTGGTCTAATGTACCTTCTTATGGTTTCTCCAAAGCTGAATTCAGTCTGTTAAATTTACAGGAGCAGAGTAAATACTTTTATGCTGTGGTTTGGAAACTGTAATGCAGCAGTAATGAAGCAGAGCATCAGAATTCTGAAGTAAACTCGAAACCAGGATTTTGGCAGGATTTGGGATGTAGTGCTTTGACTCACATCCATGTTGAGATGAATCTGGCTGGCTCTTCTGTGTGCTAGTTTACTTCAACATATCAGTCCCTCCAAATTCATCTCCTTTGGGATTACTCTCATTCCAAAATTAAACACATCTAGCATGCCTTCCAACCACTGCCATATCCAACTGAAAACAAAGCAAGTAAAAGCAATCACCAGTACACCATTACAAGGAATAAACACTACACAATAATTTAATCTACCCTCACCCAACAGACATTAACCAGGAAGAGGAGTGAACAGAAACCCTGCCTGAGAAGAACCCTTAGTCAGGTCAGGCCACACAGTTTGCATGATAGGGCAAACTATACTGACTCCTAAGCAAAGAGATCTATAATATAGCAAACCTTTGTTCACATCTCTAATAATGAGAGTAGAGACCTCAATTTCAGAATGACAGGCCGTTCTACATTGTGAAAAAAAAAAGAAAAAAAAAAAAAAAGGCCGGAAATAGTTTTACAGGATAAAAAAGGAGCTATTCAAAAAGTTCAAGTCCACGTACATGAATGAGGGCAAAATCACATCAATTATGGGAAATCTTGTAATTGTCACAATAGAACAATCTTTGTATGACCACAGGAAGAGTAAGTTGTTTAATCTCTGACAGTTTATTATCTCCCTCAGAGGGAAAATTAAAAAAGAGGCTCAGTCTGCTTTAAGCCCAGCTGCCTGTGTACCAGATCCCTTTAACAAAACTGTCCAATAACAAAAAGATTCCTGTAGCCTGCAAAAAAGGACTTCCACTGCAACATGTGAATTAAAAGCTTGTAAGGAGGCGGGGAACCTCTGGGAGGAACGCATTGCACAACCCAGATACTATCTAACATTTCTTCATGATAAAAAGATCTGCTTACCCCTCTTCATGCCAGTGTGTGTGGTTTAAATCTGGCTGTCCCTGTAATTAAAGCCACCTTTCTTGCTGTGATTTAGAACTGCATTTACTGTATGAGCTCCAGGGCTTCCAGGTCTCCAGTGGACTGGGCCTGCACGACTTCCAGGGATCAGAAGCAAAGCAAGCCTGGCTCCAGGCCAGCCAGAAGCACTGCGCAGGCAGCCCGCTCTGAGGAAAGCTATTTCCTCGCCCTTTTTTTTTTCTGCAGGAGGCCTAGCTGAGGGAAAAAACCCAACATCTGGTCTTTGAGGGATGCAGTAGTGTTAATACTCCATTTCTCAAGTCATGACTGTGGGAGCTACATGTAATTTCCTGATCATTCATAATCCGGGGCAGGATTATGGGTATCGATAATGTAGGGGAACTCGATTTGAAAATTATTTTCTCAGCTGACACGCAGTGCTGACTCTCTTGCATAGCCACAGTTTTAAGTAAAGACAGAGCTAATTTTTTGTGCTTACTGATACTAAGGCAGCTGGCACATCAATGGGGATTTTTTGAGGTTTTTTGTTCTGTTTTCTGTGCTCCTGGAAACGAAACATGAGTCAATTTACTAGCTGAGCCATAGTGCTTACACAAATGGGAGAGATTGCTGTGGGTAGCAATGAGATTTGCCTCACTATCATGCCACTGGTTTATCTCAGAATAACTATTTTTTCTTGCCAGAAAAGATAGACTGTACCAAAAAGTACCATCAATACTTTAAGAGCACTTGCCAGCCACAGTGCTGAGCTGGGATCCATCATCCAAAGTATTTTGTATTTATGAGCTGTGCAACCATCTCCTTTTGCAAAATGTACTGCCATCTACTTCACACAGGGAAAATGGTACAAAGTAGAGAAATTCAAAGTTATGTGAGTAACAGGAAGCCTCACTCAAATGTAAGGCAGCTCTTAGCACCCTCTTACCAGCTGGGGCCTCCTTCTGTCACCCACTCCTCTTCTAGATCTTCCAGGTCTATGGCAATACTTTATTACAGGCTTTACTACAACAGCCCTTCTATGTACCTTCTACAGTACCTTCTATTTGCTTGAACAGCTAATGTAAAAAATGGGTTATTATTAAGGTTATTTTAGCAAAAGTAGCATGGTATTGTCCAATAGGAAGCCCTTCTTGGCCAGAAAAGAGTAGGGCAAAGCTGATGAGTATGGTTGTAATCTTTCTCAGACTGGTGAACTGGTCTGCAATGGGACATTCATCATAACATTTGTAGACTTTCCACAAAACACACCACGATGTGATTCACCTACTTAAATGCAAAGGAAAATCGAAGAACCATCTGCAAAACATGTCAGTTGACAAAATTAAATGCAGAACAGTCCTGCATTTTATAACAATGAAATTGCCTCCTTTCCATTTCGTTCAAAAATAAATGCCATGATAAATATGCTCTTGGGAATGCCAAAGGTGATGTTTTAAATAAAGAAAAACTTTTTTGTCTGATGTTATGTGGAGCAGAAAAGCACTTCCACTTGATGACAGAACTTTTATACAAGAAAGATTCTTTTCCAAGCATTCATATCCACCTTGAAAACATGATTATGATTTTTCAGCCAGATATCCCCCATTTATGAAATAAACATATCTCTTGAGAGAAAAAAAGACATCTCATCATCAAAGCCAGAATGGTACATACATAATGAGCCATTAGTTCTCAGCATAAGCATCACTGAAACCATATAACTCAAATTGCACTAATGGGACCCACAGGCTTGATTCTCTGCTATTTTGGATTTGACATATTTATTTCCTTGTGCACAGTGGATGTGATGTGTATAGAAGAAATTTACCAACTTCCACACCCGCTTTTGGACCACCCTGGAGGAAGTGTTAAAGACTAAATAAAGAATAAAACATGGGGAAAGGAAACCAAAGTCTGTTTCTATTAGGCACAGCTCATTCATAAGAAATTAATCATCCCTCAGCCTAATATGCACCAGTTTTACCCATGGGATCCAGTAAATTGATCCGATGTCTATCAACTGCCATGCTCTTCGGACCAGAAATTTGCTCCGTGCTGAGCTGATGACTGCACTATAATGTGAAGGTTTGTCTGATAAACACCACTTCAGGTCCCTTCACACAGAATCCGTTTGGTCACTGATGTAGTTACAGCAGTCTTCCCAACTACTTCAGTGTGCCTCTAAGAAACTGTTCCACAACTATTTTCCTACAGCTTTATCTTGCACAGCCCAGCGCAATACATAGGTATTTTCAAGTAGCAACCACAAAGCCACAAAGCCAGTTGATATCATTCCATTTCTTCCTGTTGCTTAAGATGTCCTGCTACATCCAGCATGTGTCTCCCTCCCCTCTTCTGCGCATACCAATGGAGCACATGCTTGCTCTGCAATTTTGCTCAGCATATTACTCTGCGTATGTTGCAATGCCATGCTGGATGAGCAGCTCTTTGGCCAGACAACTCCAGGCTCCTTTCAAGGTTCACCTCAGACCTGGGGATAACAAAAAAGAAAAAATTGATGGCCTCAAACAGCACAGACTAAGATGAGTTCAGGAAAAGGATCTGGGGACAATGTTAATTTGGTGCTTGAGTTCCTACTTTTTTAATATTTGATGTGCCATTTATGTAGTGAAATGGACATCATTTAGTATATTGGGGGGGGGGGTTAATAGTACTAGAGGAAGGTTAGCTTTAATCCTACCAGTGAAATGCCACCGTTACCCAATTAACCTTTCCTTTTGCTGTATATATTCCTCTTGGCAAAAACAAAATTGCCATAAACTTTGTTTAAGAGAAAACAGTCTCAGTTTATGTCAGTTCTGTTTGCATCTGCAGCAAAACCCTCTCAAAGCTCATCTTTACTGCTGATAGACTTCCACCAGTCTCATTTTCTAACCAGCAATTGAACTCCATTTGTGTTCTAAGACTTAGAAAGGCTGAGACCCTATTAGAAAAATTTCAAGCTGAAACTTTGATAATGAAAGCAAATCCATGTAGTTGAGTGTTTCTACAGATTTACTGTCCAAATAGTCTTACATGGACTCAGCTACTGCACCATGCCTGCTTTAAGACCGACGAGTATATTATATGTGAAGAAGTGATAAGGGTACACATTAAGATCACATTAAATCAGTCACTCTTTAATTAATGTGAAGAGAACAAAGCAGCAGCTTTTTTCAGTTGGTGGTTTCTTGTTATTACATATTTCTGAGAATTACTAAGTGAGTAGTCTTTTCTTTTTCTAGAAGCCAGAGTGCACCATATTATTTAAAATTGTTTTCATATGGTAACAGATTATCTTTTTCTTCTACAGGTAAAGATTTTCAACAGATGTCCACAGACCAACCCAAAGCAAAAAACCTTACTCCTTACAGAAGTAACTTGCGGAACAACCTAGCTCCTGTACCCAACCACTGTGCTCAGAAAAGTAAGTACAGGCAAGTTTCAGTTACAGCATCATACGGTTTGCCTCCATCACTGCCATCTGAGGCCATGAGAGAGGTTTCATGTTCCTTTTTCACAACATCATAGAATGGGTGAGGTTGGAAGGCAGCTTTGGAGACTGTTTAGTCCAACCTCCCTGTCCACAGGGGTTGCATACAGCAGTGGCTCAGGATGAGATCCAGTTAGGTTTTTAATACCTCTAGGGATGGGGACTACACAGCTTCTGCAGGCAACCTGTCCAGTACTTGACCACTCTCAAATTAACAAAGTTTCTTCTTACTTATTTGTGCCCATTGACTCTTTTCCTTTCATAGGACACCACTGAGGAGAGCCCATCTCCCTCTTCATTACCCACTCCAATCAGGTATTTATACATATTGACAATATCCTCTGAGCTGCCTTCTCTTCTCAAGGCTGAACAAGCTGAAGCATCCCAGCCCTTACAGTCTCCCCTTTGAGGCTGGACACTCCAATCCCTTAATCCTCTCCATCTCCCCCTTTGTTGTATTTGGTCCAGTATGCCCATGTCTGTCTTGTACTGGACACAGCATTCCAGATGTGTCTTACCAGTGCTGAGAGGAAGGATCTCCTCCCAGTCTGCTGGCAACACCTTTCCTAATGCAGTCTCAGATGCTGTTGTCTCTCTTTTCTGCAAGGGCACATTCTGCTGCCAGGTTCCTTTCTGACAAGCTCTTCCCCAGGTGTTTGATCCCCAGCATGTACTGGTACAGGGAGTTATTCCTCCCCAGGTGCAGGACTTCACATTCCCTATTGTAAGAGTCTTGTCTGTCCATTTCTCCAGCCTGTCAGGGTCTCTCTGAATGGCAGCACATGCACCTGCTCTATCAGCCACTACTCCCAGTTCCATATCATTTGCTAACCTGTGGGACGTGCACTCCACTGCATTGTCCTAGTTACTAAGGAAGACACTAAATAGTATTGGCCCTTGTATCAACTCCTGTGGTATTCCTGTAGTGTCTGGCCCAACCCTAGCTGGGCTCTGTGCTGCTGATCACAGTCCTTTTCTCCAATGAGTTTCACAGACTTAGCCTAGTAGAAGCAATGTCTGTCAATACAGAGGAGAGTTGGTTCTACATTTTTTTCCAGAGCAGAGGTGACTGGAATTCTCATAGACATGGGATTTTTCACTCTCCATTTCTCTTTAGATTACATATACCTGTATGACTCCAGTAGCTTTACATAGGGGACAGGACATGAAGTAACATGGTGACTTACAGTATGTAAAGAGATGGATGACACCACCCTAATGACTGCCATGGCAGAGAAAGGTTGAATATGTGAGATGAAAGCCAGGATAAAGAATGACTCTTCTGCAGACAGGATGAAAAATATCATGACACTGACTTTCGTGTCCTTTTGCTAGGAAAAATCAGAGAGACAATAATTAGAACAAGATCATCAAGTTTCCAATAATATTGTCATTTTATGAATGTTACACAGGTGAAAAAGATGTTCCATCTCTGTCTTACTTGGAGGGATATACAAGCTTTCACACGAGAACAGGAACAATTAATTTCTCTCATTTCATCAGCAACTGATTTGGGTAGCTTCAACCACACAGGAGCTAAAATAAAGGGATTCTGAGAGCAGCTACCATTTTTTTCCTCTGCATTCTCAGCCAGCTCCTCATTCCCAAGGGAGTAAGAAGCAAGGTCCCAAAGAGCAGGGAGAGGCCTCACCCTGCTCCCACAGCCCCGGCAGTGTCAAGACTTAGTGTCCCAGGCAGTGGCTCACATGTTCTTCACATACAAACACTAAACCCTACTCCCATAAGTGTCCTGCCCTCACATTCTGATGCTCCACTAAGTGTGATCCCCCAGTGTATTTTGGATGAGGATTTGCAGCTTACTATTTACCATCCTGCAGATCAGCCAGGTCCTAAAGTACTCACATTTTGGAGCTAAATTTAAGATTCACCAACTCTTCTGATCTGAGTTTCAGAAGCAATTCTGCAGTTATAACAATATTACTAAAAGTGAAACAGCAGAGGTGGCTTTATAGGGAACATCAGGCCGGGTAGGGGAAATACAGAATCCTGCACTGCTGCTACACAGCAAGTAAGAGAGGAACAAGAAAATTAGAGATATGTGGAATACTGAGGTGGTATTTTCTGCCTGCTCAGAGGAAAGAAAATAATCACACTGTTTTCAAAAACCCAGCTCCACGTCTTCCATTTTTAAGCTTTCTACTAATGTTCTCTGTGTCTTCTAGTAAAAACATAGTTGTAAGCAAAATCCTAAAGAAAAAATATTTCGCAATCACTGGCGTTCTTGCAGTAATTCATACAAACAGACAGGGTTTTAGTTCTAGTCTCATGCCAAAATCTGTGTTTTACAAATAAGATACAATTGTGACAGCTAATAATTGTGGTTTAATTAACACAGCACATTTATACAGGTGTCATTACCGCTCGAACATCAGTTCAAGAAAATAACAGAAAAGCAAAGTTATTTACAAAATAGATTACATTTCTTCTTTGTTAACAAAAATGACACATTTGATCCTGGAGCTTTCCAAATGACTATTTCAGAGCCAAGATTTCACTCATCCTTCATCCAGCCCTAAAAATATTACTGTTTTGGAAACAGCCTTTATCCGGGCAAATGGCTCCAGAAACAAAGCTTGAAATATAAACATTTGTGTTTCTCTAATATTTGCGTTACATAAAATGCGTGTTAAAAGCATGCAACAAAGTCAGTGGATAAAAAAAGCAACCAGGGAGCTAGAACAATAAAATAAGCATAAATTAGAAAGAGAACTGAAACTACTCAGAGATTAACAGAAAGAAGAAACATCTCCCAAAAAAGGAAGGGCGGTGAAAAAAAAAAAAAAGGAAGAGATGCCATAATCTGTGAGCAAAACATTTAAAAATATAAGTTAGAAAAAGTGTAATAGCAATGAAACTGTCACCTAGGAAAGGAGTATTCGAGTGACTTTAAACCATAAACTCCTACCCTACAGATGTTCCCAGGGCCAAAGAGGTCTGTCACATGGCTTCTTGAGTAGCACAGACTGATATCTCCATTATCCTGCATATTGCTACCCCAACCCCAGTATACTCTTTCTATCTCATCACAAGACGCTCCCAAGACCCCTGGAAAATGGTCTTACAACTAACTACACACACCAGTCCCAAAATGCCAGAATAATTTTCCAAATATGAGACTTACAGACAGCTCTCTGCTGCTTTCACTTCTTCGTGTGGCTTAGGAGGCCTGAAGCCATAGTGAGGTTATTGTGGGTTATTATGTGTTGAACAAAACAAAACAACACCTATTTCTACGGGTCATTTAACAGTATATTCTGTTGATCAGTGGTTCATTTTGCTGTTATTCACCATGATTTGGAGTTTCATCTTTCCCAGTTTAACAGCAAAGGATTCCACAAAGCACCCTCCTCTTTGCAAAGGGCCACTATGGTCCACTGTTTGCAAAAGGAAGAGGGCCTAAGAGTCATCCCTTCTGCTGAGTGGTACACAATCTTTGAGCAGTGCCTCCCTGATGGCCTTATTCTTGCCTGTGCCATTTGTAATAGTGGCCATGGGAGAGTCACTACTGTGTGGAAAAGGCTCCCGGATTTGGTAGCTTTTATTGTAACACTAGGTCTTCTCTGAACATGAGTAATTACTGGTGCTTTTGCTGCATATAAATTCTGGATGTATGGCAATCAACCGCCTCTCACAGCCCCTAGTGCTGGGGCTTGAGGCTCCTGTGTTTCGATCCACATATTAACGGTCATATTAACAGAATATCTCAAAGCCATCCATGCACCAGACCTGAATCCTAATCAAATATCCTAAACTGAATGCAGTATGTAGGACTAGGTGTAAAGCATTGATGTTTGGATGCTATTTTTTTACTTTGTGGAATGAACAAGGGTTTGTAATGGCTACCTGGTTATGGAGGTGAAGGTACATCACACCACTTTCGCTCTACTTAAATCCATCATGAGGGCTAATCTAGTATATAAAGTGTTCTGCAGGTATTTTCCATAGGTGTAAAGTTTGAATGCATGAACATATGCTTATGCTCGAAGGAGGGAAACAAGCAAGCCTATCAATATGCATGTGGTTTACATATCAAAATTTCAGTGAACTCAAAAAATTCTATCATGTGCCAGAAAACAAACAGGCTCATTTATTATATTTTGCCCTGACTGATTTACACAAATTCAATACAAACTAAAGCAAAGTATTAATGTTAGTTTGGTTTTGGTTTTGGTTTGTTGTTGTTGGGGTTTTTTTAATGGAAAGGAGAACTAAGTGATTTCCTGAACTTCTGTATATGAATGAACCTTAAATATGCCCCATGAATTACTCTACATTGCCAAAGGCCAGACAGCTCTAGTAAACACTGCCTGATCAAGGCCATCACCACTTGAAATGTACTGAAATTAGCATGAAAAAACAAACAAAAAAAAATGCAAAAAACCTACACATTTATAAAATCCTCTCTATAAAGACTTCACTGTGCCCCAAGTATATACCTGGCAGCTCCTAAAGAATTAGTGGTCCTGATAAAAAAACTATGAAAGGTGAAATAAGTATATGGCATGTTGGAAACATGGCAATGGAACTTCAACCTCTTTTGCACAACGTATATAGTAAAATAATACATAGATGCAAAGCTCTTCCAGTGCCCACTGAAGTCATTAGAGAGGTAATATTTATTTTCATTAGGACAAATTTCTGACTTATTAATTACATGTTACATAAATCTACAGACACAGAAGGCCTCTCATGACAAGACTCATGATGTTTCTGCTTTGCCAAAGCACAGAAGCTTCAGGGTTTCTGCTTTAACTTCTTCAATATAATTCTGACTTTCTATTCTACAGCCCTCAAGACACTCTATATGCTACTCCACCTATGAGTTCCTCAAATGTGCTGAATGTTTAGTTTGGTTAAGATTTATTTATTTTAATCAAGTTTGATTTGTAAGGTCCATCTTACCACAGGTGCATTGACTGCAGTAGTTATTCTGTTCATACCAATTGATTACGTGGTCTGTTATTTCTAATAAAGACTAGTACATTTACCAGTTTACCCTCTATTAAAATATTTGAAATCTAGATAAACATCAGATACATCTCTGGAATTACACGTGATTTTCATAGGTTTAAGACAGCTTACTCTTCTCCATTCCTCATTTCTGTAGAATTTCCCTGAACCTGCACCAGGTCAGAGATTATGAAAAGGCTCCATCTGTCATAACAGGCCTCAGGAAAGGAGAGGTGGTGGACTGTGACAAGCTGCATCCAGAGCTTGTAGCTGATGTATCTGGCGTGGCCCATGACCACAGTCTGTGGGGTGAAGGAGGAAGTTGCTGGGTGCCTGTTGCTGAAGCTTGTTCTGGTTTCATCACCTCTTTCTCAGTTTCCTCAAAATTCATTCTTCATTAGTCTGGGTGATTCTTATTGTAATACTGTTACTATGGCATACCACAATCCTAGTAGTGATGACATATGCATTATTATGGAGCAATTAACATCATGCAATTCAATTCATTGCCTATTCTCACCTAAAACCAGATCCCCTTGAGGTACACACCACGCTGCCACATCCTTCTGCATCACCCACCACAGAGCACCCTGGTCCTTAGCAAAAGCCATCCCATGGATGGCTTTGCTTTTGACCAAGGCTGGACTAGCCCACACTCTCTTCCCTAACATAGTCCTCACTTGCACAGCAGGGTCTCTTTGCCCTTCTACAGTACAGAAAAGCTTTGGTAGGGCTGGGACAGCTCAGTTGGCAGACCTCCTAGTCTTGACTCACCAGGTGGCCTTTGCTAAATGTCCCAGTGTTTGAGGGTCCCACCACCCATTGCTCTCAGTGTGGTCTTGAGCAGCTCATTGTATCAGTCAGTGTTCCCAGAGGCTGGTACAGGACACAGGATGTGATACACCCACTCAGTGCCCAGGTGGTTTTGTGGCCCAGGTGTCTCTGAGGGTGTTTCAGAAATGAGTCTTGTTCTCTGACTCAGTTCTCTCTGGGATGCCATGTCGCCACAGGAATTGGTTTTCAAAGCCCAGGATCATGTTCCAGGTCGTCTCATGGGGCAGAGAATACATTTCCACCCATCCAATGTTTGCTTCCACCATTGTAAACACGTTCCTTGCATTGGCATTTTTTTAGGTATATGATCTGCCACACCTCCCCATAATTATGTTTCATTCATTATCCTCCATACCACAGAGGCTTTAACAACTTGGCATGTTTGATCGCAGCACATTTCATATTCCTGGATGACCTGTGCTATAGTGTTCACGCCTCAATCACAAGCCCATCTATATGTTGTACCCCTTCCTTGTTGATCTGAGGTGTCGTGGACCCATTGAGCTATAAATAATTCACCCTTATGTTGCAAGTCCAAGTCTACCTGAGCCACTTCAGTCTTGGCACCCTGATCCACCCGATGGTTGTTTTGGTGCTCCTCATTGGCCTCTCAGATACGTGAACATCTATGTGATGTACTTTTGCAGCCAGGTTCTCTAGCTGGGCAACAATATCTTGCCTCAGTGGAGCAGCCCAGATGGGTTTGCCTCTGCACTGCTAGTTGCTGTGCTTCCATTGCTGTAACCATCCCCCCCAGGCACTGGCCACTTTCCATGAGTCAGTACAGAGGTAGAGCCCTGGCCACTTTTCTCATTCAGCAATGTCTAAAGCCAGCTGGATGGCTGTCAGATCTACAAACTGACTTCAGCAGCTTCTGCAGCTCATTGTGTAAGACTCCATACAGCAGCCTTCCATCTCCAATGATTTCCCACAACGCAACGGGATCCATCAGTGAACAGGGCATATTGCCTCTCATTCTTCTGTAATTTATTATACTATGGGGCAAATTTAGCACATGTCCCCTCCTCTTCTGGTGATATTCCAAAATCTTTGCCTTTCTGGATAGTCCATGATCACTTCCAGCATTTCTGGGCAATTGGGGGCTCATATTTGACCAGTGCAACCTACTGACGCTCCAAGTGAAGCACTGCATCAACTACTAGAAAGAAAATTAACTTTATCCCAGCCGAGACCAGGACAACCAGGAAATAGAATGATAAATGACAGGTTGAGATGGTCACCTTTTGAACTGAGCGCTTTATAGCAGGATTCTTCCTGCATGTAAAAAAAACAGGGAACAAGCATGATGCCAGTCTGAGGACAAGTTTTTGGTTCTGAGCATGGTTTCTCATAGCTGACCCCTATGAAGTGTTTGTGGTTAGTTTCAAGGGATGGAGACAGAATCTAAATAACCTTCTTGAAGCTGCCATGGCTAGTAAGATGAAACTCGAACTACAACATCTCAGAGGCAAATGTTCATAGTCTCTCATGTATTCATCACAAAATGTGCAGATGGAAGGAAATTACAAATGGAATGATAATGCAACCAAAGGAAAAATTATTATGAAAATTTGAAAGAAAGTTACTATAACTAAAACAAGAGATGGTGTTAACTCCAGTAGGGATCTCTTCATATGGTTAAACTGAAAAAAACAGTTTGTATACAAAGAACTTGTGAATAAAATGGAAAATTGAATTGAAAGAAGCTAATGCAATTCACAATAAATTCCACAGCAGAGAAAAATAGGTCTACAATTAAGGTTTTGAATTCTCGTTTTAAAAAATATATGAAATTGGTTAGTGGATTGCCCAAATGAAGGAGCTTCAGAATTCAAATCTAGAGAAAATACAGAATTCTATTAGCACAAACACTGTTACACTGATGAGTGTGAGGTGGAGATTATAGATTATCTAAATCCA
Organism: Gallinula chloropus; assembly: GCF_964237585.1. Classification (NCBI taxonomy): domain Eukaryota; kingdom Metazoa; phylum Chordata; class Aves; order Gruiformes; family Rallidae; genus Gallinula; species Gallinula chloropus. Next base: position 69,919,417 of record NC_140089.1, read on the forward strand.
CAGCTTACAAGACTGTTGACACTCATGAGACACAGAACAGCTAGGTTCCTGTGTTTCAGTGTGGTTCTTCATGAGCTACAGGGCATTGGGCTGTTTCTGTGGCCTGTGACTTACAGAACATGTGAGGACCTATCTTCATGATTGACTGCCTAGAACACCCCTGAAAAAAAAGTCCTATTGTTTTCCATTTCATCTTCCAAAGATTTTTATCAAAATTTACCCTGGGTAATACAGCATCCTCCCACAAAGGTTTTGTTAAAAATAATAGATTCCCACTGAACACATCTGTTTCAGTCAGCCAGTGGTTTTTGAAGAAAAAAAACTTCTTGTTGAAATCTCTGTACATAGACCAAGTCTCCTTCAGACAAACTACAGATTCTCTGCTTATCAAAAGTAAACCTTTGCACTTATCAAGTATTACCAGTAGTAAATTGCTTAACACTGCAGTTGTTTTCTTCAGTTGAAGATTTGTCCTGTCAGGGCTTAGCAGTCTTTTCCTCATATTTTGATCACATTTTTCACATGCACATAACACAACACTACAGACAACACAAGAGAAATGATCAGCAGCTCAAAGAATGTATCAAACTCGTTTGTAAAAATGTTGTATTTTTCACTTTCTGTGCACTCTTTCTCTCTTTTTTCCCCCCTCTCTAGTTCAGCTACCATCTCAGGGTGCTAAGAAGTTTAAGTCCCTGCCTTTAAATTCCCTAAGGACTGATGCAGTTATTCTCCCACCAGCCCTAACCTCCGGATCCCAGAAAAAGGGCCATTCTCAGAGTCATTTGCGATACTCTTTCTTGCCGGGTCTATCAGGAGAGCCTCTGAAACCAAGCCGTGTCCTGCCTGCTATCCCAAGCCAGAAGAAAGCTAACCCTGCAGAACAGCTTGAGAAATCTCTCACCAAACCAGATGCTGAAAATTAACTCGTTACACTAGCCTCAAACAGTTGAAATATGTCTAAGAGCTTGTTACAAGATAACTGCACAGTAAAATCTCATTAATTTGCACTAACGATGCTCTTGTGAACTCGAGTGTAAATGAGCAAAAAACAAGAACGGGTGTCACGTCACAAAGGCCGCACTGTGTAATTGTATAGGTATTTTCATTATAGTTTTCATTTATGATGAAATTACTGAGTTAATACTTAACGTGCTGTGAATCTATTTTGTGAATGTAATTGTCATGACATGCAATCTTGTTGCAGCAATGTGCTGTTAAGCCTTTGACAGAAAACAGGAACAAAGAGTAAAATTTTCTGTGTGATTTAAAATTGTAATTAGAGCAACATAAATTGATGGGGATTCTCTGTTATTTGTAAGTGCAAAGGTGCTGATTCTGAGGCTGTGTGCCATTGAAAACATCTTTTTAAGATTAAAGCTTAAAATAAAAGGCCGTTTTAGCAAATGAGGGGGTTTGGCTCTTTGTTTTGCACATATTTTCTACGCTGCAAGTTTGTGGGGCTCGGCAATCCAACAAGCTAAAAAGGTAGAATGCAACAGTAATCCCTGTGGGGCAGACAGGGCCATAGCATATGCTCTTCAAAACTGTTCATCACACTGACATATTTATGCCTCTTTCATGTAATTCTTCACGTTCTTCACTGACAAAAATGCCATTTTGCTACTTTGTATTGTTATTTTCATAAAAAAACAAAAGGATTGCAGAGTCCTGAGTTACTAGGAATTATTTCATCACTTGGATCACTGAACTGAAGAAGGAAATCTACCTAGGCTGCTGTTCAGTCAAGGGCCTTGGAAAGGGCTGCAAGCTTTTGACTAAACATTAGTCAAAAAAGATTAAAGTAAAGACCGCCCTTTCCTAGGGGCCAACAAAGGTGCCAGCCTACTCTTGCTTCCAGATTCTTATCTAAATCTTGCTGCTCTTGCCCTGAAGGCTTCCCTGCTGCTCATTATGGAGGGTCTGTGGGCATTTCCCGGTGGGGAGAGGGGGAGACAGAGGGAGTAATCCCTTTTGCCACCCCTTCTGTAACATCACCATTGATAGGAAACCTGTCCTGCACCAGCTCCACCTCAGCAGCTCATTCAACCAGGACATGGCATTTCTGTTTATCTCTAGATAAATATTTTATTAGCTGTACAAACATTTCTTTTGCTGTCTCACAGTAAAAGACAAACCTGACATGAAGGCAACAATAATCATGTCCCAGTAGCTTCAGTTTCTAATTTCCTTGTGGTAATGACTGTAAATAGAAGGATGGATGGTGGCTGTCACAGACAGTCCCAGAAAGAAACAAAGCAGAGCACAGCAACAGCTGCTCTGATGCAACACGGGGAAGAGGGAACCTTTGCACACAAATAAAAGGATGTTTTATTTTTAAACATCTAATCCAAATGTCAGGGTTTGAAGCTCAAATTCAACAAGCAATGTAAACCTCTAGCTGCTTGCTGAAATCTGGGAGAACAGAAAGCTTGCGTGCTTGGGCCTGGCAGGCAATGTAGCCTGAGGCTAGACGGAAAACCTACTGCATGACAGGCTCCATTAAAGGAAAAATCAATTCTGGCATGCTCTGCCTCCACACACGACCAGTCCTGCTCAGTCCATCCTCACTGGAAAGTCCAGAGTTCCTCCCACAGGTATTTGCTCCACAGGGTCACTGCCAAGCTGCTCTGCTCTTGGCGCCTCTCAGCTTGTCAACCCTTGAACTCCACCAGCTGTGAACCCCAACTTCTCTGTTCTGCTGCCGGCCCTGTTGCCCCTCTCCGTGCGGCCTCACAGGCCTCACATGAAAGGCAAGCGGGTTACAAGTCGGATCATCAGAACACTCAGGCCTCAGTGAAGAACTCAAGCCACTATCCAATGGTACAGAGCTGGTGGTTTTGGTGCAGAGTGCACAGAGAAGGGAAAACTAATTCACGCAGCTTCTGGCTGGCAGCAAATTAACCCCTGTGTTAACCCCAAGTGTCAGTACAGACATTATGAGAATGGGGCTTGCCTTCCCAGAGTGAGATCCCAAAGTAACCCCTCTGGCAGCAATTAATTATCTTTAGTTTAACATGCTGCTTGGGAATGGGTATGGTGTGTAGAAGGAAGAGAAGACAGCAAGGAAATCCCAGTGAGGTCAAATGTTTGTCACTCCATCGCCACTCTAGCCCTTTTGAATGGGTAAGAAACCCCAGGTTTTTGCTACCAACTGGGATGCATAAAATGATGCAGGTCACATGCTGCAATTCCATTATTTCCTCAGGGGAAGGGGATCCTTATTGCGCTGTGAGAGAGGGTGAATCTCTCTCATCTCTTGGATTGCCCTGCTTGCAATAGGGACCAGGAGACTCCCTGACTGCCTAATGGCAATCATCTAAGAGCTGTGGTGGCACCCACTTGTTTGTCTGCTGCGGTTCCATGCAGGAGACTGGTGCAGTCTGTGTTGGCTTCCCATTCAGGCTTGAACAAATTTCAAATGTTTCCAGTATTGCAGCAAGAGAGAAAGGGAGAGACATTCCCCCATGCCTTGGGCTAGACACTTCCATTCCCAGAAAGGATGCAATCAGCTTTTTGGTTTTCCTATTCAGCAGTGCTTTGTTAATGCAGCATGGGCAGACAAAGCTGAATAATGAACAATTTTTGATCAAAGATAACACTGTCTTTCAAATTAAATCCCTTCAAAAACGCAGAATTTTAGGAGCAGTCACTCGAGCTAAAAACTCACCACTGCCTCCTCTCATACAACCAGTTTGCATGACAGGAGACATCTGCTAGATGAATTTTTCATATAATTTCCCCTTTTTTGCCTTATCTTTTTCTGGTAAGGATTTTTTTCTTTTTTTCCCTGGGTCTCCAACTCAGGAAATAAGACTTATGCAGGAAAGGAATGCAAATCTAACTGCCTGTTCGAAGTTAAGCATAGAATACCGTATTTGCCTGAACAGAGACAGTCTTAATTGCATGGCAATCGGAACTAAGACCCAGGTCACTTAGGTGCTTCTTCTGTAGGCTGCCATTAAAGTAGTTGACAATTTACCAAATACGGATCTTTTTAAAAATAATTCCAATAGAAAGCACTAAAAATTATTCTCGGAAATGTTTCCACCAGAAACTATTCTTATCTTTGGGTTTGATAGCCAAGTCGTACAGTAAATAAACAAGTCAAGTTGAAGTCTTTCACCTTCAGAGAGCAGACTGTTGACTGCAGCATGCTGCATGAAGGAAAACAAATGAACCAATACCTACTTAAGCTACACTGACCTCTTGCTCAGACCTTTCCTGGAAGATAATGGCAGGAGAGACAATAAAAGGCTAACACAGTTGATTAGCAATTGCCAAGAAATGTCTGGTCAGTAGGTCATGACAGAGGTTAGGCTTTTTGCCTCTGTCTAGTGATTAAGTATCTCTGGTGTGTTCTTTTGTAGCACTAGTTGAGTGTTAACTCACAGTGTTGCAGTACTCAGGTGTCTGGGGAGTTTGGCTTGGCACAGAGAGCTAAAAAAATTATATATATATATATACACACAGGATACATTTTCTGACCAAAACACAAGATACTTCCTTACTGGAACATGCTTTACATTCCATATATCATTCTTATGATCAGAATTTTTAAATGCTTTTAAAAACAGTGCAGTCTTTATTCCAGTGGACCATTTACTTCTTATACATTAATACTGTATGGAGTGGTCCACTCTTCCAGAAAACTGAGCAGGAGGTTAGCATTAGTCCATTATTTAAAATGGAGAAAAACATTGATATATATAAAACATAGGATTTTGCAATATTTCAGAGGTCATTCAAATGCTATTGTATTGATGAGCAAAGTATCTGTTGAGTAGGCTAATTTTCTAGTACAAATACCCAGAAGAGAAGCTATATCTTCCAAAATTAAGTCCTAATTAAGCATTTTAAACACCTCTACCACTGCCAGAGGTGGCGAGCTCCGTCCGTTCACCCCAAATACACTGCATTCTTCTACTGTCATGAAAGAACAGTCTTCACAATCCATGTATTTTTCCACTGCAAAACAGCAGAAGCATCGTAGTCACCACAGCAACTTTTCAAACAGTTCTAACAGGGCTGCAAGAGCTCATCTGATCATCCTGTCATCATGAGTCATTAGGCCTGTTGTTAGTCGGCACCTGCATTACAAGAATGATTTAGAAGAAGACAGAAGTATTGAAAGCATGCGTTATTTGCCTTTGTATTTTGAAACCAGAATTTTTCTCTCATTATTTTAATCGGGTTTTCCTATGTTCCTTGGTCTCAGAGAACAGAAAGGTTTTCCTGTGCCGTGCCTATCAGCAGAAAAGCTCCGTATTCTATTGGCAGAAAAGCTCCATAGTACAACAGAGGCAGTTTAGACCTGAGGTTGTCAGCTGTCCACATCAGTGGTGCCTCTAACCAAGGACAGTGAGTAATACTTGATGTATAGCAGCTGACACCGAGCCAAGAAATAAACTACAGGCCCACTAGGATCCTAAAATCCAAGTGTACCCTCCCTTCCTACCAGCCAACACTGGACCTGCCTCCTGCAGCTGCTACCAAGCCTAGTAAGGTCTGCAGACACCTTCATGGTCCAGTCCCTGCAGCAACTTTCTATTCTCCATCTCACTGTTTGCAGTGCCTGAGGGTACTTGGCATCATGGTGTGACATTCTGCTGCTCTGCAAACACCAAGAAGGAGGTGTTCAGACCTGTCCAAGAGGAGTACCTGACTCTATGCACATGCTCATTCCTGCACCTTTGTGCATGTTTCTGCACTCAGCATGTGGGATACCATCCTTTGGGAGAAGGATGTGGTGGAGTTCCTTGCATTACATGGGAGCAGACTGAAACTGTCTGAACACATCAATGTGCTAAGGCTCTGTCCAGCCCCACAATGTGACTCTGTAGCTACCACCACCCCTACAAAAGACCCCACAGTCATAGCTTTCCTTGTCAAGATTACAATGGGAAGACTAGTTTGGTAAGAGGACAAGTGAGGGGACAGAGCAAGAGAGGCAGATCTCCTGCTGACAGACAGTGCCACAGAGTCAGCTATAATTTCAGCTTGTCAACTAAGCCAGAGGTAGCTTTGCACATGTACTGAAACTGAAGGGGCAGTTTCCCACAATGCATGAATAGTTGGCTGCACTTAAGTGGCTAAAAGTGGAGGCTGTATCTTTCATACACAGACATTCAGGGTAAATATCATCCAAGGAAGGAAAAAATATATGGTCTGACCAGAAAGGCTATACTAAATACACAGGTGTAAAGTCTACATTTTCAGTTTCTAAAATTTGCCAATCCAGTTCTGTTTCTGAAACAACTGTTTGCACTAGCCTCCTGGAAACAAGGCAGAGATTTATTACTAAGAACAGCTAAACCAAATTATGAGATGATGACTTAACCCAGAGTTCTGGAGCTCTCACTCCTGTTCCATCCAACTCCCAGCTCCAGACAGATGTACTTTTTCTGATCTTAAGGTCTAGATCTTCTCAAAGGTTCATTCGTGCTCCAGCTGTTGATCCAAAGAGACATCGTGTGTAGGGAATTTATCAGAAGGAGGCTGGACGCTATGGAAAATTCTAATTCTTGTAATTCTAAAAAAAGTTATTGCACTTTGGCCTCCCCTGTTACTGTGTCTAATGCTTTTTACACAATTCACTATGCTATGACCTTACAGAGATTTTTCTTCCGTTCTTGATTTGGGCATTTTTTTCAGTCTGTCCTGGAAACTACAGACTGCAGCCACTTGAAGTTTGTCATTCCTTCTCTTCAAGCTAGTTTTATAAAAGATTGATTTTCCTATAAATAAATCTTATTTTCATTGTGGGTTCCAAGACATATCTTGGGAAAGCTGCTTCGATTTGCCGTGGCTTACATTTCTTCATGAGCCACAAAAGCATGCCCACTAGAAAAGGCTCGTGATAATTAATATGCACAGCAATTTCCACTCAGAGATGTGGTGATTCATCAGTGGCAAAGGCCATGAGGAGCAACGCTGTCCTTCTGCTTTCTTCTGTTCTGCTGCGGTTTTTTACACCCAATGAATTTACAACAGCACTTTATTGTTTTCACTCTTAACATACATGTCTACTATACATTTAATCAAATGCTGCATTTACAGGCCCTTTAGAAGCAGAGCTCAAGCCTCTCCTACTCCGTTCTTGATGCTGAGCTTGCACTGCTTAGTTTCAGAAATGCAAAAATCAGTGCATCAGGGCTCTCAGCTATACTACACCTTTCCCAGGAGCAGTCATTGAGAATGCAGAAACCAACTTCTTAACCATGCCAGCTGTGAGGTCTTAGGTCTCTTGGCTTGCAACAGCACGGAATACTTTTCCAAGTTCCTTTTCACAAAAAAAAAATCACATGACATCAATACTGTCAGATCTATCAACATCAGCTTTCAATGCTGATTTTTCTAAATATATAATCATCACATGTCAGACAAGTGTCAAAACCAGACTGAAGCTGTGGCAGGAACCAGGGTAAGCTCTTCATCTAAATGGAAAAAAGCAAGCACCAGTGTTTGCACACTTCTGGTACTCTCTGGTACTAAGGTGGTAAACAGGAAGGTAGTCTGCTTTCTCAGAGGTTTTATTCTGCTCTCAGCTTTTATACGAGGACAGCACCTGGTTACTAAAACCCACAGAGATCTTGTAGCAAACTGGACAATAATTTTTATATGCTCTAATTAAATTTTGCAGTTAACAAAGAGTAACCACTTGAGTAACCATCATTGAAAGCTTCCCAGGAGGCTTGTAAATAGTATTATCCCAATGCTACATATGAGGAAACTGAGGCAGAAAGATAAACCACTAAACTTCCACTAGTGGTTTCTAAGAACTGGACTTGGAGAGCTACCCTCAGTGCTCAGGTGTTAACCCTCCAAAATGTGGCTTCTGTTTTCCCTCCTTACGGGAACTTGCTTTTGAGTGTTCAGTATTTATGGCATTCAGGTGGAGAAATGTAGGAAGCAAATTAAGGACTGAAAAGTAAATATTATAAATGGCTCTCCTCAGGGCACAGTGCAGAGTCAGTCTGACAGCAGATTCTGGCCACTGGCCTATACTTGTTCTTGGCCAAAAGCCACCTTGGCCAGCTCAGCAGCAAAGCTGCTGCTGAGGAGCATGTAGTAGTCACTATCACTGGCAGTCTGAGAAGCAACATTACCCACGGCCATGGACAGTTCACAGGATGCTGGGGATCCTGGCCAGGAACCACAGCCCCAGAGCAGTAGTAAGGGACTGAGAAAGGGCCTTTATCTTCAGGAAAATTAAGTGACAAACTTCTTCATTGCAGATACTTTGTGTGATTACTGCCTGGGCTAGGAAAGGCATTGGATGAATTATCTGCCAGCTGAGATTACCTCTTTCTTTGTCTCCTTGATCCTCTTTGTCCTCTTGTCTTCTCAATCTCCTTAGAGGATGGAATAGAACAGGCTGAGATTTTGGAGTCTCAGTACTTGCCTGCCACCCCAAACAACAGAAAAGAGCTAATAACAAGCTAATACATAAAAAGCCTGTCCCGGCTGCTTTCCTGACAGCTTTTGAGACTTCTGTCTCATCAAACGACACCTACAGCAGGTTTTCTGCAGTAGTCACTGAAGAACGACTGTTACTACCTAGGAGAGCTGGGGCCGTTCTCACAGAGAATGGTTTTGTTTCACATCCTCTGGCTGATCCAAATCGAAATGCTACTGCCCTCTAGTACTGCCTATAGAGGGATACAAAATACGATACATGAGGTCAGCAGAACCTTTCTTGGGCAGCATCCCTTGGCAGGTACCTCAGCACAGCACCTTCACTCAGACAAGATGGTGGGTGACAACCACTTGGGCCGGCAGACTGGTGTTTACAGGTTAACCACAGGAAAGTGCTGACCAGGCATGGGGATTGGCGCGTTCTCCATTTTCACACATGCAAAACTCTTGCAGTATGTTCCAAGTTCCTTTGTTCTTTTCCTTGACTTGCCTTTAAGAATTAAAAGGCCAGTGATAATGGTGCTGACAACTGCTTCCTGTGAGCCAAACCAGCACCAACTACTCAAACCACGCAGGCCACTGGAAAGCTGTAGGATGAGTTCAGTTCTTACTGTCACACTTTTATTTCAGCCAACAGTCCACTCTGAGAAGTTTCTTGTAATAATGTGACAGCCAGATGCACGCAGCCATGGAACTAAAATCCACCTTAATGTAACTCCCTCATTTAACATTCTAAAGTCCATAATCTTAGTTTACTAAATCAAATGTTGGGTTAAGTTCAACAGTTGGGCCGATTCAGAATAACAAGTACGAAAAGTTTCAATTGATGATTTAAATTATCCTAATTTAAAATGTGAATAAAGCCTAGAGACTTTTCTCTCTGTACTAACCTTCACTTGTTTATGATTTTATTTGAATATACCATTACACAAGTAGAAGCTTTACTTATCTTCTGGCCCATCTTATGAACTATGTGAGAACATGGAGCTGATTCTCACATTCACGTGCATTTTTTGCAAGTTTACATTCTGAAATCGTGACAAATTCTGAATTCCACATGACAGAATTTGGTGTTTGTTTTGTCTTGTTTTGTTTTGTGTTGGTTGCTATGCACAACCACATCATATTATTTAACTATGTAATAGTATTCCATTGATGGTTAAGTTGATTTTTCTATTTTAGACATTTTTCAAGAAAAAAATTAATTCCTCAGCTGCCTGACTCAGAGAGGTCAGAGATCTGTGTCAAAATGTTCTCTAAATAAAGACCTTAAAGAAATGCTGCCACAGGTGTGAACTACTTCCTTTCAGGCACATCTACCAACAATCTCAATCCTACAGTCTGAGAAACTGACGCTTAATCTATTTTTAAATATATTTTCATAACAGAAGTCATATCTCAGCCGAAGGGAGAATTTTTAGAGAGAAAAACATCCTGATGATTTGGCAACTACCTACATTTTGTCAAGAATCTGAATTTTGCTGGGCAGTATCTCTTCCTCCTGTTTACAGAAGACACCTGAAAGTGGCCAGCACTGACCCTTCAGCCTTTGAAATGCCACTGGCATGGTAGGATGAGCAGAGTTGACACTTCAAGGCCACCAGCACACGGCCATGTAATGCATTAGTGGAAATGATAACACTGTATGACCTCTCCAAGAGCCATGTCGCAACGTCAGATGGCTGTGATTATTTTCAGTGCACCAGGGTATAACCTCAGTGTAAGGACATGTATTTGTTCGGGCGTTACTTCTTTGTACTACAACCGTCCGTCATCTTTAAACGATTACCCAGCTTTCCCAGGCAAGTCTCCCTGAGCACGCTGTCTCATCTGTACAGTGAGTAAGGAAACACTGAATAAGAATACCTGGGGTGATGTGCTGTGGTTGGGTATTTCTGCTTTTGTTTTCAATGTTAAAGGAGTGTCTGCCAAATGCTGAAACTCCAGGAAGACAAAATCATCTGTCTCCAATCACCAGTTCATTTCTGCTGTGCATTTGGGGAAAAAAAAAGTCACTTTCTTTGTAAAAAAGCTGTTGCCTTCAGTTGTTTCAGTATCCTTCTCAATGAATTAGTAAGATGATACATTATTTTAAAATCAGAACTTGCTTCCTGAGGCTTACAGTTGCTACCTCAACACTCTGCAAAGAGGAAACGGCAGTGCCTGATTTGGCAGAACAGAACAGCCCAGCAGCGAAATGGAAGGAAAGCTGATGATGTGTTGAGCTCAGAGCCCCACGCGCCTATCCAGAGGCATTCTGGAAAGCTGCTGCCAAGGGGGACAAGGAGGAAGGAAGGAAGGAACTTAGTATCAACCACTAATTGCCAAGCTCCCAAGGTGAAGCTCACAACATGATTTCAGTTAAACCAAGAGCTACACGGAGTTATTCACAGTAGCTGTGAAAGAAACTGAATCCTAAGCGACTAGTAAATAAATCAAAATAAGGTATTCATGAGAGGTAGCAGCATGGTCTCTGACTTGATCTGATTATTTTCAAAAATGCAGGTTTAGGCTTCCCATGTATGACGAAACAAATAGCAAAATGCAGTTCCACTTTCAAACGGAAACCTGCTTCCAGGGAGGCAAGAGGAGTTTATTCCTCCATTTCCCACTGTCATCCTAACAATGACTCTCCCTTTTCTTTTGGATTATTGACCAACTTCTGCTGTGAACGTACACCGACTTTCACACTGCCCATTCACACTGGCCAGCACAGACCTCACTGGCTCAGACACCGCCTCAGGAATGCGCTCTGTATACATTTGGACTGTGCAGCATTGTACAGATGTGCCATAGGGTGCCAACACTGTGCTAACAGTTTTTACTTTCTGGGAACACTTAGCCGATTTAAATTAAGATCTTACTGGCAAGTACTCTTAAAAGCCTCCAGCAAAAGTTTAAGAAAGTAACCAATAAATACATTTATGAGAGAGTGGAATGTCACTGAGCAGTGGGGCACGTGACTGTAAACTGTACTGGGATTTAAAAAAGAGAAACCATTTAGGGTGTGATTTGTGTGGTTGGCTGAAACAGCAAAAAAAATGCAAATTCAATTATGCAAAATATTCTTTCACTTTGCAGTCAGCATAACTGGAAACACAGCTTGTGGAAGAAGCCAATGTTGCCTCAGACTGCATCCATCCTCTCCCAGGCTGCAAGCAAATCTTTTGCTATGCATTTTTCTTCCATTAGACCCTAATGGAACTAAAGCCCTCCTGTTACACAAAAGACACAACTACTTGTTCAACTGCAATTAATTTACTTATATCAAAGTAGCACCTAGACATTCCAATGAAGATTTAAATCTCATTGTACTTCTTGCTGTGAAAATACATTGCAAGAAATGCTACCTGTAATCTCAAAATTTAGAACTGAAACAAGCAAGCTATGCATAGAGTAGCAAGAGTAACAGCAGCAGGGAAATGAAAGAATTTGGTCAAGGTGATAGACCAAAAGTGACCTTGTCGGTTTCTTGGTTCAGCCATATGTACGTTAGTACCTTTCTGTAGTTGAAGATATGCTACCAGTTTGCAGTTAAGGACTGAAAAGGGTGGTATTCTCATGTGATCATCCATTAATGTGATTCATTCTGGTTTATCAAAATGGCTCAGCAGGAAATGAATCTTACAGGGTAGCAGGGAGTGGCTTTTCCTTTTATCTCCTTGTTTCAGATCCTCCAGCTGTGAAAGAAAAATGTTATTTAGAGAAATAAAGGTCAATCTATTGATTTTTGATATCCATGAATCAGAAAGAACATTTGCTGATAGAATGTTGTAAAATTCAATGTTTTTGCCATAGAACCATGGTATAAAAATCATAGAAGTCATGAACTTCATTCTCCATTGTCTTTTTCTTTATGTGAGTTCTGTTGAAACAACATTCAGGAATGAAATAAATGGTGTTTAAAATTACACTTTGATGAAATCATTCAAGTGTGAAAGGTCTGCTTTCTCTTTCTTAACACCTCTGATGGTTGTTTTCCCTGTAGCAATAAGTCTCCTGGGGCCTTTTAATTCTTTAATAGGCTGGAACCTTTCATATTGTCATTGCAATGCAGCAAGTAAGACTAGTGCCCTAGCTGTTTGATTTTCATAAGTTTATATTGTCATATTCTCATTGTATCTGAAAGTGACATTTCATCAGTGTGCTACAGACACCACATGTGCATGCAGTGCATGCAACTTCACCTTTCTCTCTGGGAAATAACAGGATGGATCTGTGAACACGTGCGCACCCAACCCTTCGTAGTGCTGATAAGCCCTTTTTAAACAGTCCCCGTGTTCCTCTGCATTTTAGCAGTGGAAAAATATAGTCATCACATGTGCATAATTCCTTGGACTTTCTCTAAGTATTAGCTATTTTTAAATTAATTTTAACAGCCCATACTTCTCCAAACACATCAGCAATGTTTATGAACTAAGAAATCCACATTCTTCCAGCAGTTACTATCCTTCACTCTTTCGAAGGATCTGTTACACAGAGGGCTCTCTAATCTAGCTGCAGAGCGTCTCTTACCCCTTGCCTCATTCCTATTATTATTTTTAGAAGCCAGACATTTAAACACATTCTCTAAGATTGCATTCACTGTAGGACAGTTACAGCAAAAATACAGCTGCTTACATTCTTGGATATGCTAGCGAGAAATCGCTGTCAGAGGCACACTTGGCCAGCCAGAATCAAGTAAGTGATGCAGCTTCCAATGTTCCAGTCAATTTTAAAATAACTTTTGTAGAGCTCTGGGGTGCTGTTGGACTGCAAAACATACCATCTGATAAGGGCAGCAAAGCTTTCAGAACCCTTTTTGTCTCATGTCACGAGAGCCTCAAGATATATTTATCATAAATTATTTGTATTTTGTTATTATTACAAAGCATTTTAAGCGTTTTTCTAAATATCTAAGTTTTTTAGAATTTGAAAACATTTTTTAGACTCATTTACACTCCTGAGTTGAGAAGAAAATATGAGAGCCCTTTGCACAATACTTACATAACCATTTGTATTCGAGAAGAGCATTACAAGAAGTAAAGAGGAAATACTATAATCAGCACTCACAAGCTTTCAATGATTTAAAGTTGAAAGTGAAAATAGAAAGACAAACATCTTTTTCCCCAAATATTTCTCATCCTCTTTAGGACAAACTCCAATTTATATCTGAACAGTATTTCCAATGTAGTTCAAGTGCTTTTATTTAAAAAAAAATTAAAAAAAAATACTTTATGTTCCCTGGTGCCTTTAGAAAAGAAGTTGCTCTGTCACAGAGTTTGAGGCTTAAGGCCAGCTAGAAAGTGTGGCAGCTGCTCAACAACTATTTGAGGTGAAATCTAGACAGAGGTACTTTTATACATGGGAATTCACTGCTCCCTTTTCAAACCAGAAAAATAGGCAAGATGCCAGGAGCTACATACAGGCTACGAGCATGTATCTGAAAGGGGAATTCACCTGCCAAATCACTGTTTCCCTGAGGACTGCAGGACCTTCCACACCTTCTCTTCCAGGACACACTGAAACAGCTTCTGCTGGTGTTGCAGCCTGGAAGGATTAGAAACCATGACCTATTCCCATGGTCCTTCCCTGGAGTTGAGCATGTTTTGTATCCTGCATAATAACTCTCTATGCACATACAGAGAGGTCTGTCATGTAGCTTCACCACCCACAGCCTCTCTCACCATATAGACTGAAAAGGTTCAGAAACCCCTACGACAGCTGACTACACTACACAGACTTCAGTCTGCCCAGAGCTGATACAAGACCCGATCGGGATGAATCAGCTGATGAAAAAGCTGGGAAGGCAGAATTCCTGCAACCAATAATTATTTAACCACAAACTTCAGATTAACATTTCCCTGTTATTTATCTGTACTCCCTATGCCAGAAACAGGATCATTTCACTGAAACTGTAGTAACCTAGCTACTGAAAACACTCCATCAAGTAATCTTACCTAGGTACAACCTGAGAGTGAACCACAAAACAGAGTGCAAAACAGCAGTTTTTCCTGTTTCTGACATTACAATACAAAGATGAAGTAGAGCATCATCCTCATCACCCTTAACAGTAAACATAACTTCACTGGTTTCACAACACTGTTAGGTTCATGGAAAGTCTGTGCTTTCCAGCCTTGCAATGGTATTGATTCACAGACTATAAATCCTGTATGTTGTAGCAGAGGGCATGGAAGCCAGGTCACCGACACAGAGCATGATCAAAAATGCAGAGTTAGTCTTTATAATGTAAAACCAAGCCTACACAGCATTCACATTTGGCACTCTTCCAAGCCAGGAGAAAAATGACAGATAACATTGTTTTGTTTTGCTCATCATCTTGGAATTGAGCAGTATTTTGCTCTTCCTGTAAGCTCAAGGAGTTGTTTGTTTTCTAAATTGTAATTGTCAGACATGGTTAGCATGGTTTTCATGAATGCAGAGTTGTTAGGGGCAGTCAAGAAGACCTGGAGTACTTCAGAGCAGGCTGGCTCTCCACTTCCACTTTTATGGCACTGTCAAAGCAACATGAGGTAAGATGACAAACAGTGGCATCTGAGAGATCTCTGGGATCATCAAGATGTGAGACCATCAAAGAAACCTTATGAAACAGCGGGTATTATTCCAGTGGTATCTTGTTCCATTGTAGCCCCCAAAACAGAAATCAGAATTATTCAGAAATGTGCTGAATATAAAGGAAAATGAAACATTCTTCCCAATCTCCTGGAAATACTCTAAAATAAATAAGGATGCTAAGTACTGGGCAGAAATACTGGAAGTAATTTTTTAAAATAACAAAAACACAGATGCCAATGGAGGCCGCTAGTCATCCTAGGCTTAGCGCTGGAAAGAAATTATGGTTTGAGAAACTAAATCTACAGATAGCTGCCAGATGGTTAATCATGGTTAGTGGAGAACACAAAGGGCTTTGCTTGATGAATGGGCTTAGCAAAATAACAGATGTCCCAAAAACCTGAAAATTTTATAGATTCTGAAAAGTCTGGAGTCAGTAAATTTGTACAGTCTGGCTCGCAAATTCAAACCCTTCATTTAAATGCATGTCAGACCCCACTTAAATGTTGATTGTTGCCTAGGAAATACAGGCTGCTAGGAAAAGCCTTAACAAACTTCTACCCAAGGGGAACAGTGCAGGGTTTAACTCTACTACTAGTATACCACAAAGAAGATGATAAAACTGTCAAATCTCATTCTCATGCAATTTGTTACTGGGCTAGGAAACATTTCTCATACCGACATTAGACAAGGCAACATTTGCTGTATCTACTGTAGTCACCTTGGGTCTTTAGATCCTTTACAAGAGTAGGCAAGCACTGTCTTCAGCAAGAATTGAAAGAAATAACATAGGAAATACAGCACATTAATAATAATTGGATAGATATGTTTGGTTTTCACAGGAGAGTGAGTTGTATGCCCATTTTAAACTTCTAACTGAAAACTGACAGAAACCCCCAAGATTTTAGTGCAAGAAATGACAACTGAAACACTGGAATTCAGTGGGGTTTTGAAGTGATTTATTGCCTAAAGCAACTTCTTTTCAGCAAATTGTAACACTCTTCGTATATGGTAAATAATAGAAGGTATATTTTTCTTTTTCTTGCAGAAGCTGAAGTTTAGACACTACCCAAAATAGAGGTGACAGAGCCACAACGTGATCTATATCTCTTCAATAATCTTTTCTTCCTTTTTTACCTTGACAATCTGTGGCGCTTTTCAGCCAACTAACTTTGCTGTTATTATCTCCAGTTCTTTTTTTAGCACTAGGGTTTGACTGAAATAGGAAGTGGATTTGCTATGTGTTTTTTTCCTTTCCTTTCAAGCTGTGTGTATGTCAGTCAGTCAAGCAGCAAGCATCCTGTCCTTGTTTTCTTGTTTTTCCATTTCACTTCACCATTATATTGGCTTTTCTTTTCATAATAAAATTGACACTGGTGCTGTTACCTGTGTTTCAAAAATCAAGATACGTTTCAAAAATCAACAGCAACTGAAAAGATGCACATCATATAAAATGTATTTTTAAAGTCTCAAAATGCAGAAAACCTCTGTTATCATAACTTATCTTTACATTTTTTGTTAAATCGCATTTATCTGGAAAACTGAAGGTGAAAACTGATCTTGTAAAAGACAACAGGAAAATACAACTTCAGTGAGATCAGCATTTCCCTCTAGTCCTTCTTTTGTACATTAAGCTCTTCCAAGAAAACTTTGTCTTTCAGTCTCCATTTGCACATGTCCACTTTCACAAAACATTACTTGGTCATTATTTATTTTGTGCACAGCAGAGATGAAATTGCCTTGCAGAAAATTAATTCTGTCTGCCAGAGGGATGTCACTTTTTGTCTGCATTTCAGACTCCTCTGCCAAAAAAATAGTTCTAAAAAACTAGCACATACAGATCAACCTCATTTAACGGAGACACACTGCATTAACAAAAGGTACTCTCACACAAGATAGGAAGGTTGTTGCTGAAGCAAGGATTTCATTTACCAGATCCAGGCTCTATATATCCTAGAACACTTCTTCTCCTCAGTTAACTTAAAGAACATGGGAGGGGGTGAAGAAGATACTGCTGCATCTTGTAATAACTTCACTTTTGTATAACAGTATTTTCTAAAGTTTCTAAATAGTTCAAGGCACTTCCACAGCGATGCTACATGTCTGTAGGTAATTCAAAACATCTTGCCTGTTATAATTGCAAATAAATATTTTCTTATTAATTTCTGGGCAGGAACCTGTCTTAAGAGCATAGTGACAGGCTTATTTCTACTCCTTCATGAGTCTGAATTTCATCCACCCTAAAGTTACTTTAGAAGATCATACTGACTTCATTTTAAGTATGTGCTATAAACTCTAAAATATTTTAACTTCTGTGTTAAGTCAAGTTGTAAGTTAAAAATGAAATAAGATAATTCTTATGACAATTCATATCCTTGAGTGTTTGACTGTAAGTCACTATAAATTTATAGCAGTCATCACCTGCGTTTCATATAAAAAAGAGCAGTTAGTAGAGGTCAGCAGAACTCTGCCAAATTTGACAGTGGGAGTCCAATCCAACTACTACTGAACTCTACAGCAAATTCCTATTGATTTAAATTAAATTAAATCCGAATTAAGATTTACATACATTCATACTTGTACTTGACTTTCCAACATTGGCTGAAGGTTTAATTCCTCAGAGAACATCCTTACCCTGCAGGGTGAAAAATAAAACACTTGTTAGTTTTGCTGGTGTAGAATTTTGTCGGTAAGTTTCACTTCACAGTTCAGGAACCAAATCAGCTAACCCTTAAGATGATGAAAACCCAAATATGATTCCTCATTATATTGAGATGACTTCCCATTACTACCAATGAGAACACTGAAAACATACTGGTCATGTTAGCTTTGACTAGTTTAGAGGGAAATCAAACCCAACAGTTCTAAGGTTATTATCAGCAGAAATTTTTCATCTAAGAGCCAGTATCCACAACACAAAAAGGCACTCAAAAATCTTGATTCAGTAATGCAGTACCTATTGGAATGTTATGTTAGGTTACATTCCTTTTCTCAAGAAAAGCATAATTGATTAATGGGCTGGCAAAAAGTTGTTTCTTGAGCTGACTGGAAAAGTACCTGACAGCATAGCACATACTCACAAACACTATAAAAATAAAGTATGTCATTTACCACTTTAGAGCTATCAAGCCTACGGTGTGTGAGCCAATAAGCCTAATCTTGATCTGAATCCAGCTTTGGATAATTAACTTCTTCCTGCCTGCAAAATTCCCCTACAGAATCAGCTGGATGTAATTTAAGGCTTCACATTATTAAACAATTGTTACATTCACTCCAGACACAAACAAGTTCAATCATCTGTAAAGGGGACTTCTTACAGACAAAAATGAGACTGAACTTTCTGTCTTCAAACCAGACTTTTTTTTTCTTTTTTTTTTTTTAAGGCTGAAGACAAAGAATTACTGCTTATAGAGGAAGGAACTGTGTGAACAGTGAGTACAGTTTCCTCTCATCTCTCAGATACAAGGGTCAGCAACTTGTCAAGGATTATATGTCAGATTTTATTTTTCTTTTCTAAGTCAGTGGTTGAACTTGCTGGAAGGAACTCAGCAGGAGCCAGGAACTGCTGCTTCCCAAGGGGCAAGATCCCATCACCACACAGTCAATAGCTCATCTGTATGTGAGGTACTAGTTTCTGGCCACCATCAAATCTTAACTCAGGCAGTAGCTCGTTAATCAACTCTCCGTTTTCTTCTATGTCTGGTTCTGCTCCTAGTACTTCCATCTGTGGCAAGGGTTCCCATAAATCACAGGCTGTGATACCAGCCTACATTACCAAATTTGTATCCTGACACTGAAATATGCCCTGGATGACATTAAATAAAGTCAGATGTAAACGTGAGGAGAAGCAAATGTAGTGGGTAAGCAAGAAAAAAAGAAATTAAAAAAAAATGCTCCAAAGGAAGTCAAGGCAGGAAAAGGAAAACCTGACACCTAAAACATTGCAAGACAGCACAAAAACAGCAACTACCAACTACAAGGTCATTCCTGAGAACCTTGGACTACAAATAACCTGCAAATGAACTTTAGACTATAACTTAGACAACATTTGAGGAGCTTTCCCAGGGGTGGAAGTGGTACACAAAGGCACTATTGGCCAGCATTTTACAAAATGAGATACAGATTAGATCTTTACACTAAACTTCATGGGTCCAAAGTAGATAGCAGCAATACATTGTGAACATATTTGCTGTATTTTCAGGCATTAATGGTCTTCTGAGTCTCTATAACTATGTATAGAATCACAGACTGATTTGGGTTAGAAGAGATCTCAAAGCCCTTCTCATTCCAACCCCCTGCCATGGGCAAGGACACCCTTCACTAACCCAGGTGCCCCGAAGCCCCATCCAACCTGGTCTTGAACACTGCCAGGGAGGGGGCAACCACAGCTTCTCTGGGCAGCCTGTGCCAGGGCCTCAATGCCCTCAGGATGTGAAAGAATTTCTTCTTAACCTGTAAGCTACATGTGCCCTCTTTTAGTTTAAACCCGTTACCCCTTGTGTTATCACTACACTCCCTGATAAACAGACCCTTTACAGCTTTCCTGTAGGCCCCTTCAGGCACTGGAAGGGTGCTATAATATCTCACCAGAGCCTTCTCTGCTCCAAGCTGAAGAAGTCAAACTGTCTCAACCTCTCTCACAGAAGAGGTGCTCCAGCCCTCTGATCATTTTGTAGCCCTCCTCTGAACTCACTCAAACAGCAGCACGTTTGTCTCACCAGAGCAGAGCAGAGGGACAGAATTTGACCTGCTGGCCATGCTGTTCTTGATGCAGGCCAGCACACAGTTGGCTTTCTGCCCTGCAAGGGCACACTGACAGCTCATGTTGAGCTTTACATCAATCAACACCCTAAAGTCCTTCTCCTTCAGGTTGCTCTCAATCCATTCTCTGCCCAGCCTGTATTTGTGCTTGGGAGTGTACCAACCCATGTGCAGGAAGCTTGCACTTGCCTATGAACTTCATGCAGTTCACATGGGCCTGCCTCTCAAGCCTATCAGGGTCCCTCTGGATGGCATTCCTGCCCTCCAGCATGTCAACCACACCACCCAGCTTGGTTAGTTGACAAATTTGGCGAGGGCACACTCAATCCCGCTGTCCATGTCTCCAACAAAGATGTTAAACAGTGCCAGTCCCAGTACTGACCCCTGCATAATGCTGCTTATCACTGGTATGCTCTGGGACATTGAGCCATTGACCACAACCCTCTGAGTGCAACAAGTCCACCCAATTTCTTATTCACTAAGCGGTCCATCCATCAAATCCATGTCTCTCCAATTTAGAGACAATGATTGATGTGTGGTACAGTGTCAAAGGCTCTGTACAAGTACAGGTAGATTACGTTTGTCACTCTTCCCTTATCCTCTAGTGCTGTAAGCCTGCCATAGTATGCCACCAAATTTGTTAGGCATGATTTGCCCATAGTGAAGCCATGCTGGCTGTCACCAATCACCTTCTGCATATGCTCAGTGATGAACAATTAAACTTATAATAAGGTATGCATATGCATAAAACTAACATTAAAAAGAAAAAAATTAAAAAGACCTGTTGAATATATTCCAGTGACCTTATAAGTACTGTGCATTGGACAGTACCTGGACTGATAGCCCAATCTTCAGTGATGAGCTAATGATTACCATAGAACTGTAAAGTAATTCAGTTTAGAAAGGTCTGAAGGCACCGTGGTCCAATCGTTCTCTCAAGGCTCCTGTTACCCACCATCATCTCATGGCAGAACAGTGCACTCAAGAGATCCAAAGATGAGATTGACCAACTCCACACCAATGTTTTTCAAACATTTAATTTTAAAGAACCTGCACGTACTATTGCTGCTACATGTTGACATGCATGTAATATGCAGCATGAAGTTGCCAACAGGAACCTACCAGGACACTGTCAACATAATCTCAGAAATTGTCAACAAATCCAGTGTATTTAAAGTAACATGTTAATAGTTCCTTTTGCCTCAAGCTTACCAGGCAATTAATGAGTAGGAAAAGAATTTGTAAGTATTTCTGAAATACATTTATTCACATTGATAACGACTCCATATAAGATATCAGGATAGTGAAAATTATAATGCCTCTTGTTCAACAAACTACCATTGGTGAACAAATTATTCTTTCAGTTGATGTTGTTTATCACCAACAGTCATATAATGAAATTTAAATACACTTTATGAAGTGAGAAACTTTGAAGCAAATACTAGCAAGCAGTTTTATAAAGGTTCTATTCAGAAAAGGTACTAAAATACAAACAGAAGCAGTCTATGTGTTTTATGATGTACTGATATTGACATGACTTCAACCCAATCTTGAGTACGTACACATGTCCAAGAAGATTCTCTTGCTGCTTAACTACAGATGAAATATGTTTAAGTCAATCTTTTACAGGCTGAATGACAAGTGGCCCAAATCACAGAGGAAAGGAAGGGCAAAAGAAGCAAGAAAGTGAGAAAGAAGTAGAAAATTATAACCTAAAGAGTGAGGGAGCACTGGTCTACAATTACAGTAGCAATTCAGTTGGTATGTTACATTAATTAACACCAACACTTTTCTGACCTTTTTTTTAAAGTTTTAGGATCCTTGATCCTGGGAAAAGGGTCACATTTTTCCACACACAGCAACACAATGAGCTCCTAGTCCAGTCTGCGAAATCTAAGTGCTGCAAAGAAACAAACAAACATAATTTTAAAACCTGACCAAATTCTGTTCTTGGAAGTTAAAGTGTGATTACAAATATTAATACCAGAATTTCAAGTAACAATGACAATTTCTAAACTGGGGCCCTGGCCTTAGAAACAATGCTTCACAGCTCAGTGACAGAGATGCTTTCAGGCTATGACTCATATCTCTCTGGCTTATCTCTTAAAGTAAGCTTTTACTGCTGTTGGCACTGCAGAGGAGTTTCAGTACTGAGAAATTTGGCTTGATTTTGCTATGCCTTATGCATGACCACCATCTTTGGGTTTTTTTTTTTCTAAATTCTGCAATGCACTTCCCGCAGATGGTGAGACAAGAGGATTAGGAACTCTGTGTAATTTCAGATTTTTGGCAGAATTCAGTAACTTATATAGTTGAGTGATAGTATAAATATGGCTGAGAACTACTTTAATCAAATTAACCTTCTCCCTAAGATGACCCTTACAAAGAATTATTCTGATGGACTGATTCTGGATCCAGTTGTGAATGCAACAGCTCTATTCAGGTAATAATAAATGGAGCAGTGAAAAGAGAAAAAGGTGTGAAAGCAGTGTTGGCAATGGAAGAGGAGAAAAAGAGCAGAAGGAAATAAAAGAAAGGAGGAAATCTTAATAAATAGTAAATAATAATGGTAAAGTACAGGAAAGGGAAGAGAAGATAGATCAGTGAGATTGGAGATGTAAAATGTAAAGCAGATCCCCAAAGGCAGTGAAGTATATGGGGTGAAGATCTTTATCTGTATCTTTGTACCATACAAGAAGTTGCAGTATGAATTGGCTAATACAAATCACTGTTGGTTCTTTTCTTTTCCAGAAAATGCATAAATTTCCTAGGTACCTAATTATACTGTTTATCCCAGATATTTAAGACCTGTAGTTGATGGAAGCTATACCACCATCTAGTATGTCTTAGCAATGGGAAATTATTACCAGAAGACTTAATTCTCTTTTGTTCTCTCTCATTCTGTTGCTTATTTCATTCTATATACAACCTTTTTGTCCCACAATTTCAAGTACAAATTCCTACACACCTTCCTTTATCTCTTGATTACATAGTGACACACTAATACACCTGGCATGCTGAATTTTGTTGCTGTTTTTTGAATTGTTCCTATTCCCAAGTCTTCATTCCATCATACAAAGTGGTTGGTTACTCTTTGTCATGAATGCACTCACTTGGTGCACTGTAAGTAAAATACTCGGAACTTACTATATTTTTCTATGCATAACCTTAGCTGCTCTGAATAGCACCAGCATTATTTAACCATAAGGGAGCAGTGAATGAGGGGTTCTCTAACACAGAACTGAGCTTCAGCTTTACTGACAAGACTGTCCCACGGCCGTTACTTGTAGCAACAGGTTCCAGCCTTTTGCGTTTTGCAACAGCTCAAGCAGAAAGCTTCAAGCACAAAGCTGTCAAGACTCCTTTTATAAAACGTGTCACTTCAAGGCAATTAACTATATATCATTGCTAATAGTTCTCTTCCTGGAAATCAAGTGGTATCTCACTGTATTGATTTCTGTCTAACAGTAGGTATAGCATGGAAAAATACGAGACGGGTTTGTCAGCAGTTTGCCTGTAGCAGATTTCCTCTCTGGTAAACTCCACATACACTATTTTTTACCAAATTTCTACCATCTTACTCGGAGAAGTTGCCATTTGTAGTATCAGAAAGCCAGTGTTTCAAACAGCAACAACGGGTTAATTCATACAGCATGGTACAACACAGCAGGTCTCCAGATACTGTATGTCACTCTGAACTGTGAACTCACAGGAAGCAAATGTATGGTTATTGAAGAAAGTCAAGATGAACTGTTTTTACTGCATACCACAAGCACCCTGCTGAGTACTTTCCAGTATCAGCATGACTAGTAGTTACGAAACACAGCAACTTAAAAGTATAATGTTGCCATTTGTTATTTTGTCTTCCCTTTGTGCACAGGAATGGGCTAGCTTGGGACAGTTACGGCAGTGTTGTGCTGTTCTGTGAACCTGTTTTCTCTATGTAAATTAAGAAATAACCTGGCACTTATAGGAATGATGAAAAGGTCAGCAGTAGCTCTTTGTCTATACAGTTAGAATCTGCTACTTAAGAGAGATTCTGCTACCTCATACAGACAAGTTTTAGGCTTAGCGTGGAGAGCTCCACTGTCTCATGGAGCAGCTGCTGCATGGAGTCCAGAATTGGGCACCACCTGAATTGTCCTTGCTACACTGTGCAGCCAAGGACCAAGACCATGTGCACCATGGGAAGTTCTGTGCCTTGTAAGCCAATCATCACACAACCTGAAGAGGCCTGGCGTGATTTTGTTCTGCACTAATTAGAACATAAATATAACACTGCTACAGCCTGCCTAAAACATAAGGAACACCTGTATAACCGTGGCAAGATACAATTTGATTAGGACTGTTCTTTGCTCACTGGAAGGGACAGAAACTGCTACTTAAAATGTTTTATAAAAGGTTGACATCAGAAAGGAATCCACAATTTCATCTATGTAACACAGATTTGCTGTGCACATACACCCTAAAACAAAGGAGACTGAACCATGGCCTTGAGTTTTCAGAAGGCCTTTTTCTATTGCTAGTATCACATCTATCAGCCCATATTCAGTCTTAGCTCAGCTGATCTTCACACATGACCTCATTTTGTCCAAATACTGCATTACCTTGGTAATGAGGGACTGACTGACATTTTGTGGCATAGTTGTTATTGATGTATTGGTCCTGAAAGTCTTTGTGGTCAAGTAGGAAAGACAATCCCACACAGTCTGAGGACATCATCTCTCCTTTTTCATTTTCTACAACTCCTAGTTGGCTCTTTTTGTTCACCGTCCCAGACTTCTGCCTTAAGCGTTTGTCCAAGGACACATCTACATTTTGTGCTGTGTGTGCAAAATCACTCCACAGAGTTTTCAGCTCTAGCAGCTGCCAAAAGCATACTAAATTCATGAGCAGCTCACACATGTGGTATAGGTGACTGTAGTATGTCATAACACCTTCTGCTCATCTTAGCTACACATCTGAATCAGCACTTCCTTGCAGTGAACTGCAATTTCACTGTATTACTCATACCAATTTAAGCATCTTCTATGTTTGATTAATTTAATCCTTTTTCATATTTTAATTTGATGACTTTGATTTAGAAGTCTTTTCATTTTTCTGGTCTCACTTTTGGCCTTGTTCCTCCAGTGAAGGTCAGACCCCTTTTTTTCTGATTGTCCTTCCCACTATCTTTTGGGAAAAAAAGCACCACCTAGTAACATGTTCCATTAGTCCAAGCTTCCATCTTAGGCCTAAAATAACATCAGCTGTACAATTTCCACCCCAAATAACAAGCACATTGCTAGGTTCCACCCCACTCTGTCAGATGTGCCATTATTTTTCAGTGGGCCATGACCAGTCTTCTTTCTATCCCACATTCCTTGCTACAGCTTTAGAGTGTTGCCATTCCCCTTCCTAAGAATCACAACAAAAGAATCAGGTCAAGGTCTCTTCAGTAACTTAAAGCTTCTCTGTCAAGCTTGTCATGTGTGGAGTCAACTATCCCCACTTTTAACTTCATCCAAAGATCACAAGATTTTAGCAAGATACTGTGTACAGCAGTTCTAAAGAATGAGGATAGCTCTGTTGCCATATGCATCACTCATTGCTTGGTGCAACATGTGCCATCAAGCATCAGGCCGACTTACTTTTTCCCAGGTTGTATATATCTGGTTGGTTGCAATAGTGGCTGCTTGGCTGAGAACTTTCACTCCTTTGTTACAAGGATCACAGACATCAACTAGGGAAAAAACAGTATCTCCAAACTCTCCCCATAGGATGCAATGAATTACAAACCCTGGGGGTTTTTTGCTGCCATTGAGTAGCTCATGCTTGTTAAGTTATAAAGCTAAGAAATGCTATAACCCTCATAGTTACATGTTTTTTTCCTTGTTGCTGCTTTGTCCCTTCTTCAGGGGACCTTTTACCATTAAATCATGACCTACAAGACTATGGTTTCACAAAACATGAAACATAAAATCTTGCTACTGGTCAGGCCACCTCAACAAAAGGACTAAGCCTCTCCGCTCTTAGGAGGGAAAAAAAAAAAGAAGTTACTCTTCCGATGGTTAAAGAATGTCAGGAGATGGAGATCCATCTTAAGTCTAGGGACGCTGAACACCCACATTTGTAAGTTCAAGTTCAGGACAGTGATACAAGATAACATCATCACTTCAGCAAGAGGTTTGGATGTGTCACTGAACCTCCCAGACAAATAGTGAGTCACCCAACACTCAGAAAATGCCTTTGACTTGCCATGGGCCAGAACACTGCCATTAAAGGTTCTTGTTGTTCAGCTTCTCCACGACTTCAAAAATATCTCTCAACCCCTGTTTTGAGAGCAACCCATCTCCAACAAAATCAAATATATCCAGGACAAAGGAATCTTTTCACACTCCTGATGTATCTACGGGATGTTTCATGTCCTTATACCAAGACAACACCACATTCTAAAACAAGCTTTTCCTCTTTGTAGCCCATCTACAGAAGGACTCAGTAGATTTTGCACTGACTGCAGACTTTGTCACAGCTTGCTACAAAACTGCTGAAAGGATCCCTAAAGAGTTTTAGAAGTTTGTTCCTAGACAATCTTTAACAGCATCTCTAAAAATAACTCTGCTCCCACAGCCAAGTAGCTACCCAGAAACCTCCACCAATCACTGCATGTTTTTTCAAGTGTTACTGTCCATTTCCATATATCCAGGCAACACCCTTCTTCTTGAGGTTGAAAACACATGCTCCACCTCCTTCTGTCCTAGCTGTGGATGATAGAAGCTTGGAAATGTCCTATATAGCCCTGATCTGGGCACTGTGCTGGAACACAAATTGCAGTGTAAATGTGCAGATAGGTAATTCATCACAAAGACCTTCAAATTCCTGATAATTAACTTCCTTTTACTCTTCCCTCATATATTGAGTGAGCTCAACAGATTAACCTATTTCATATAAGGCTTAATTCAATGTGCATATTAAAATGATGGTTTGCAGGAACATTTTTAAATTGTGTCTAGATTTTTTAATTTATCTGGGTATTTGAAACTTTAAATTACTGGTGCTTATAATACCTATATATCAGTACTACACTGCACTGACAGTACAGTATACAGCAGTATAATGTGAATCAGTAGGGAAGAATACAGGGCAGTAAACTAAAGAGTCTTTCAGGAAATAGTCCACCTGTGGAAAAGTCACTTCACAACATGCTTCAAGGGCTTAATGGTTTTCTTTACCTGGGATCACAAATGTCCTGAATCTAACACATGGCAGCCATAATGTTATTAGCTTCTTTTTACCTGCTTACAGCAGAAAATGTCTAATGACGTAAGAACAGCCAGATTTCCGGTGTGTTGTTGAAAGTACAGTCTGTATATTTTGAAAGACCACAGTCCAGACAATTTGTTTTATACTCCAGGCTACAAGACCCAGAATGTAAGCATTTACAGCTCCTGTGGACCATGCTGTTTACACACCATCAGAGGTTTTGGCCCAGTGTTTGTGACCACAGCTGAGTTTCACCTTCACCAACAAGATTCAAAATGAAGCTGTTACTACTAGAGAAGATGCTGACACAGAACTAGAAATCACTGCAACATACCCAATCTTCCTGTCAGACTAAAACCTTAGGTTTCGTAAGAATAAAAACAAAACTCAACTGACTGATGTAGCATAATTCCCCAAAACATTCAGGCCTGCCCATGAAAGAAGGAAAAGATTAATACGAACCACATTTGGGGTAGATGGTGATCATTTCAGAAATAGATATCTTACATTTAACTCCATCTAACTCCCATTTGCAACACAGATTTCAGATTGTTTCCTCTGAACAGCACAAGGCAAGCCAAACAGCAGCCCTGACTGAGCCTTGATTACTGGACTAACAAAATCAACTGTGTGATCAACAGGAGCTACTACAACTGTCTTCAGGTCACCCACAAGGATAGCGGGTGACCACTCCACCATCCACGTCACCATTGCAGTTAGGGCTGCTGGAAAATACAGTACTGACTTTGAGTCCGATGACTGATACCAAAGAGAAACAAGACTCTGTTTATAAAGCTGTTTCTTTACACTTTTGAGTGTATCCTTTCCATGCCTCTAGCTTGTGAAAGGTTCTGGAGGGGAGATAAGGTACATAGGCAAGCATGCTATCATCACTTTCCAAACCTAGGAAAAACCTCTGGGAAAACCTATAATCACAGAAGAGCTCTCACAATGCTGAGTAAATTACTGTATTAATGACAATTGGTGCCAGTACAGAAAAATTAACTGCAATTGCAAATAATGTTGTTCTTTTGTGCAACTTCAGCTATGTGGACATAGTTTTACATTGAGTCTATAAATAGTCTGTGAAACACAAGAGCTCTTGCTTATTTGAAGGGTTACAATACATGCCATATCTAAGTGGGGCCTAAGCTGGGATTGGTTTTGAAGGGGGGGTGTTGTTCTACAAGTTCTGGCAATAAACCAGGAACCGCTCCAGGCTATCGGATTTCGGAATGAGAATGTCACAAGAGGCTTTCTGTTGGGTGGGGGGAGGGGAGCAGAGTTCTGTGTCTGCTCCTGGGATGACCATTTAGCAGCAGAACTCTAAGGATCTTACAAGTCACAGAAGATACACTAAAACAAGAAGGAAATGACCACATTAATTTTGTATACCCACTATTTTGACCCTGCTGCCACTTAACCTTTTGGTGCTAAACACAGGTTTTTTTGAGGGTACTGTGCTGGGTTGACTTTGGCTGGACACCAGATGCCCACCAAGCCCCTCTACAACTCCAGTCCTCAGCAGGGCAGGGAGGGGAGAAAAATAAGATGAAAAAAAACCCTCATGGGTCAAGATAAAGGTGGTTTAATAAAGCAAAACCAAAGGTCACACACAAAAGCAAAGGAAAACAGAACATATATTCTCTACTTCCCATCAGTAGGTGATGTCCAGCCACTTCCTGTGATATCCTTATAGGCTGAAAATCCACTAATTATACAAGTTTCTCAAACTGCGGTCCTATGTCAATGTAAGTACATACACATCAACCTTTATCTGAAGGGAAAGCTCACCCAGAGGTGAGTTGTCCCCCTACTTGAAGAAGGGTTTCAACACCACAAACCCACTGGCATCAGATTGAAAGGACTGGGTCCACTAAATGTAGAGAGCACCAATGGAAGAAACAGCAATACTACAAGTGTCTGTGGTTGCCAGAAAGTGAATCTGCTGTGAGTAGGGGCATGAAGTAATATTTAATCTGCATGTTAGATAAATACCTACCTGACCTATTTAAGTATATAGCAATTTTTTTTCTTGAGAAAACCAGAGGAACTAAATGACCTCTGAAGTGCCCATCCACTCTG
This sequence comes from Gallinula chloropus, assembly GCF_964237585.1. Taxonomy (NCBI): domain Eukaryota; kingdom Metazoa; phylum Chordata; class Aves; order Gruiformes; family Rallidae; genus Gallinula; species Gallinula chloropus. The sequence goes on from NC_140089.1 coordinate 69,948,475, forward strand.
TTAAGTATAAAGTACGCAATATTCTCAGAGTTGGTAACAGTATTTTTGTTGGGGATATTAAGCCATCTCACAAAGAGCTGGAGACAAACTGTTTACAAAGGGGTAATAGGTTTAAACTAAAAAAGGGCAGATTTATGTTAGACATTAAGAAGAAATTCTTCCCTGTGAGGGTGGTGAGGCCCTGGCACAGGCTGCCCAGAGAAGCTGTGGCTGCCCCCTCCCTGGCAGTGTTCAAGGCCAGGTTGGATGGGGCTTTGGGCAGCCTTGGCTAGTGGAGGGTGTCCCTGCCCATGGCAGGCGGCGTGGAACTGGATGGACTTTGAGGTCCCTTCCAACCCAACCCAACTAAAAAAAAACCAAAATAAACCAAACATAATCAGAAACTGATACTAAACACATGAGTAAAAGGTTATCTTCCACTTTTTCCGAAAGTCTTTTCTCATTTGCAGCTCTTGCCAGGGTTTGAAGCAGGATACTGGACTAGATGCCCTATTTGTTTAGCCAATCTCCTGCTCCTCTAAAGACGTAACTAAAAATATAACATAGCTCATATCCCACTTGAGCCCAAAGATAAACTAATAAGTAAATGGGCAAAAGTGTGAAGCATACTACAGAAAGCAACTTGGGCACACATCAGTGGTGTCTGGTATTTCCCAGAAAAAAGCCAGCCTGCTTTGACACCCTCATGCAGCGTTAAGTTTGTGGATGTGGTACAGAACTGTGCTCCTTCCCTCCTCACTCGTGAATTGGAAAAAAACGTCTGGCATGAAGAGAGCATCTTTGAGCACATGACTCTTCCCCCATTTAGAAAAGTCATTTTTCAGGGCTAGTGAGTTAAGAACGGACAGCCATCGAGGGAACCCAGGGACTTCACGGGATGCTCATCAATTATCTCTGTGAAGGTCCCTTTCAAACACCTTTACTGGGGACTGCTCTCGGTAACCACGGTCTGCTCACACGGCCGCCGCCGCTACCAGCACTCTCCAGCCGCCCGTGCTCCCAGGGGAGCCTTGCGAAACTCTGGAAGGCTGCTCGCTCCTCAGGCCTGCCCGGGAAGACACCCCCGCCGCGCCAGCACCGCAGGCCCGTCCAGCTAAGAGCCGGTAGAAACTTCCAGAGGCCCGGCCGGCGGCGGCGCGGACAGAGGCCGGCTCGCCTCAGCCACCAGTACCGCGGCTGCCGCCCACCGCGCAGGTAGGAGCCGCAGCGGGCGACGAAGGCGACTGCGCTCTCCCCCCTCGGCGGGAAGCGGGGCGCCCCTCCTCTGTTCCTACAGATTCTGAGGAAAAAACCCTGCGGGGAGCGTTTCTCCGGCGGAGGGGCGAGGGCCGCCGGGCGCAGGGCGGTGGCCGGGAGGGGAGGTGGGCGCCCGTCTCCCCTCGCGGGCCGCCGCCCTTCCCCTCCCAGCCCGCCCGGCCCGCCGCGCGCGCCCCTCGCGCCCAGGATCCTGGCACGGGCCGGCGCGTTACGGGAAGCTCCGCCCGCCGCCCCCTTTCGGCGACGTCACGGTGCCCGCGCGCCAATGGCGGAGCGAGTCGAGGAGGGCAGAGCGCGGGGGGGTGCGGGGGAGGGAGTGTGACCGGGCGTGGGGCCGCGCGTGCGAGACGGCGGCGCGATGGCGCGCCTCGGTGGAGCCGTTATTTAGGGGCTGTCGGCGGGACGCCGGGTGCCGTGGAGTGGCGGTGCCGCAGCGGCAGGTAAGGCCAAGGCCAGGCCCGCGAGGCTTCGGGCCGTAGGCGGTTTTCCTCTTCGCCCCCCCTCGGCTTCCTCGCCGCCCTTCTACCCCCCCTCCCCCCGCCCACCCCTGAGGGGAGCCGGACGGTGGGGACCGGGTTGGCCCGTTCTTTCGCTACGGGCCGCAGCTGGGCTCGGTGAGTGGGCCGTGCGCCGCGGGTGGGGAAGCCGTGGCGGCCGGGTGGGCGTTCGGCCAGGGGTGACTGGCAGTCCGGGGCAGGATGGCAGCCTTGCGCCACTCGCTTCCCGAGCCTGTCCCTCCCGGGGGCGGGGGCGTCCTGCCGCAGCCTTCGTAGCCCGCGGCCGTGAGCAGCCCTCCTGTGTGAGGCGAGGCCCGGCCCGGCGCAGCGCTCGGTGAGGGGGCGCGGTGCCGCCGCCCGCTCCCCGCAGCGCTGTCTGGCCTCTTCTCGGCGGGTGCTGGCGGAGCGGGTCCGGCGACGGCGCTTAAAATGCAATATGGCCTCGCTCGCGGCCGGGCCGTCTGGGGCCTGCTCGGTTTGGCAGCCCGAGGGGCTGTCGGGTCCCTTCTCTGGCCGGCGCAGGTAGCACCGTTTGCGGGGAGCACCCCATCCGCAACGCGTCCCTGCCGTGGTGCGGTTTTACTGTCGTGCTGGCGTGGAGCGCGGGGTAAGACTAAAGATTATCCGGATTTTTCCCTGCGGCGGTGGTTAATGCCGGCAGTCGTTATTAATAAAGGCGCTGCTCCCCGCGCTGGGGCTCGTATTTTTCGGGCAATTTCAGCTCTGCGTAGCGATATCATCGGCAGGCCTTTCGTCGTTGAAAAGCGTTGCGTTTTGTTGCCCTCAGCGCGAGTGGTCAGTTCTCGTTGCCCGTGGAAAACTGCTAGCTTTGAAAGAAAGGCACGCTTTGTTTTACACTCGCCCAACTCCCGGAGGGATTCCCTGAGAAACTGGGGAGGAGTGGGTGCAGTGAGCAGCCTGGGTCATCTGCTAACTTCAGCCGGGTCCCGGGCTCCTGACATCCTCGCAGTGGGTCTCTGATGCCCTTCGTAAAGAAAAAGGGTGTCATTACTTTCATCTTTAAGATGACGAAATCAAGTCACAAAGGAAAGCAGTCTGCCAAATATGCTGGCTGTGGAGAGGAGAATAAATCCCCGTCTCATTTTTCATCCTTGTTCTAGGCTGACTAGGTGATTGCCAGCTGGTGGCTGCTTGTTACTTTTGAGGCATTTCTGAAGGAGGAATCTGGTAACAGAATGATTTGTGTGGTTACAGTTTTGTCATTAGCAATCTGCCTTGTCACTGAGAAGGGGGGAAAAAAGGGGAGAATCCCCAAGTCAGTAGTTTAGGAGTTACAGGTTTTTTTCTTACATGCTTTTTTCCCTTATAGAACATAAAGTTTATACTTTTCTTCCAAAATATAGTTATCTGTAAAAGGTATCTGCTAAAAGCATGCAACATCTTAACTCGAACTTCAACATCTGTATGTTGGTGCACTGGGAAAGTAGGAGAGGATGGTGAAAACTTGAAATTACTTCCTGGGAGTTAAGCATTAAACATAAATATTTAGATCTTTTAAATAGGTCTGAAAATATGATCTCATCCTGTAAAGCCTATATATACATTTGGTGGGGCAGGGAGGAGAAAAGATACACGCACACTTAAAACTCTGTATGCAACACAGAGATGCAGTCTCCTGTGCTGCTCCTCTGGAGGATTAGCACCATCACAGTTATGTGAAAATCAATAAACCTCTTGGCCATTTTTTTAAGAATCAGTCATGTATTAGGAAGGACTGTCTAAATTAGGGAACCAACATTGGTGGTTGTCAGTCTTGAAGGTTTGACTTGAAGATGAGAACATGGAATGCTACAACATTATTTTGTATAAATTAATTTGCTTGCTAGACTAAAGTTGCTTGCTGAAGTATTTCCGAGAAAGTGGTCTGCAGTTTAAGAAGGTACCAGAGAGAAGAACTTTATTCTTGCAAGCAAATATTTGCTGCCTCTAATGAGGTATTTCAGTCATTTTAATCTGTGCTTCTTTGTGTTTTTTATTGAGTGCTATATTAAAACCCCTGAAGTAGGGAGAGGCCTCCTTCTAGTGCAAAGGAAGGAGGAATGTGAAGTTGCTTGCCTGTTTGGTAGAAGAGAAATGTTTTGTGTATAAGTATTTTAAATATGAAAATGAAATTTGAAAACTTTTTAATATTTATATAATAAATGCTTTTTCATATAATGTGGTACGTTTCAAGTGATTCTTTTAGAGGTATTAGAGGTATTTGGGATTTTTTTAGTCTCATGAATATTTCCAAGAAGGAAGTAAGCTTGGAAGAGGGAACAATGCTTGCAGTTTAAATACTCCTTACTAGAATGTAGTTACAGTTTGAATAATCAAAATTCCTTGAGGAAAGTTACAGCTTTTAGTGGGACTTTAAGTACTACTTGGCTTGTAACTAAGCCTCAATCAGTAGCCGCTATGTGTGGTATCGCTTCTGTGCATTGCTTCCTTGCTCTACCTACCTGAGCTCGTGGATTCTTAAAGATTACCCCTTGAAGCTGTATATGTAGCTTTTTTTTTTTTTTTGAGGAACTTCTGGAAATACGTTTACCAGAACCCTTTTGGCTTTTCTGATTTATATGATGATGAACCTTAATAGACCTAAAACCTTCCTGTGGTGTTACCTATATTTGAAAGCTGGTTTTGCTGGAAAGTACTTGTTAGTGCTTTAACTGAAATTATAATATGTAAGTCCCATTGACAGTAATTGTCACCAGAAATGATCTTGTGATAACTCATCGTGTGAAATATACCTGTACTCTATTTCAGGTAGTGCTCATGATGTATGAAATAAGATTAATTTGTAAGACTTACCTCTGATTGGAATAATCAATTATACCTGTTTTACATGATGTTTCTTCAAAAAATGCTATTGACAGGTTATTCTTAAAAATCAGTGTTGTTGCTACTTTGGAATAAAGCTTGACTTTAGGGCCATTACTAGCTTCTCAGAGGACACTGCCTGAAGCATGAGTTTAAGGTTCAGGCATAAAGTGTTAGTGCTTTCAAGATGGTAGCAGGATGTGAAGAATAATAGAAGTCCCATATGATTTAGAGAGTAAATGGCATGATCTCATGGCATACGAGTTTTATATGTCTGTCGTTACTTGAAGTAACTGCAGCATTTTCACACGTTTTTCCCTCTTTGAGGTAATTTATGTACTGTAAGTTAAGGGCTGTCACCAGCAGCAGTTGTAAATTTACCATGTTTTTACTATGTAGAATTTTGATGGACTGATTCTCTGCCACTTTGGCAGAGTTCACTGTGAAAGAAACCTGACAAACTTCTAATAACCAGTTTCTTTCACTCTTTCGCTTTTATCTTCATGTAGTAGTCCACAACAACTACATAGGTAAAATGTTGATGTGGCTTTTTTTAAAAAGAAACCTATGAACTAACTAGGTGCTTCCGTGTTAGTTTAGCAGCAGGCTGAACTTTCAATTTAGACTCCGAATACCAGTCTATAAAACAGAAGACTTTGGGCTGTGCTGCATAATTGCAGAAACTATTCAGTTTCTGTTGTCCAGACTTGCAACTTAGCCTGACTTATAATAGCTACTGGTGGACAATTGATGTTTAGCAGCAATTCTTTTGAATTAATGCACTACATTTTTAAGTTTTGGTACAGCTTATATGAAGGGTTTCTGCACCTGAGTGTATTTATATGCTCACTTCCATGAAAACTGAGGTTTTCTTATGTGTCTCCCTCACTTTATTCTGAAATATGTCTCCTTGTAGTTTGCAGTCTCACCATATTTTTCTTTTTATGGCTTTCATCTAAGCAAGATGGATAGAAATGCCTAGTTCAAGTAGGTGTATCATTTTTCTGATAGAACTAAATTTAAGTTAAGAGTTAATCTTGTAAAAGCCAGAGATCTAATGTTTTTTAAAATAGCACACATCAGAGGCAATTGCAATAGCTCCTTTGTGAGCTTAGATGTGTGTAGCTTCAGTCTTCAAAAGTACATTGATCAGTAGGGGACAGAAGTAAAATCGGAGCAGCCTAAAAGCAGATATATGCTGAAATGTAGCATGATTCTGACACTGTATAGTCACAGCTGCTGATTTCCTGTACTATGGGTCGGTGGGCTTTCCACTTCCTCTTGTAGGTCATGGAGTATGAGTCCTTGGCTATCAGGAACTCAGTGTGGTGGAATAAGTACTGTAGGCTGTGGAGGCTTTCTTTGCTCTGTCAAAACTGATGCTGAGCCTTCCAAACTGGAAAGTAGAAATTTGAACTTCAGCTTCCTGAAGGTGACTTGGTAGTGTTGATTGATAAAGTTGACATCAGCTGGCAGTGTGCACTTGTGGCCCAGAAATCCAGCAGTATCCTGGGCTGCATCAAAAGTAGCATGACCAGCAGGTCAAGGGAGGTGATTCAGCCCCTCCGCTATGCTCTGCGAAGACCCCACCTGGAGTACTGTCCAGCTCTGGGGTCTCCAGTAGGAAGCAAATATGCTGCTGTTTGAGTGAGTTCAGAGGAGGGCCACAAAAATTATCAGAGGCCGGAGCACCTCTCCTGTGAAACTGGCTGAGAGTTATGATTTTTCAGCTTGGAGTAGGCTCCAGGGAGACATAATTGCAGCTTTCCAGTACCTGAAGTAGATCTGCTGGAAAGGGACTGTTTATCAGGGAGTGTAGTGATAGCACAAGGACTAATGGCTTTAAACTAAGAGGACAGATTTAGAACAGGTATTAGGAAGAAATTCTTCCCTGTGAGGGCGGTGAGGCCCTGGCACAGGCTGCCCAGAGGAGCTGTGGCTGTCCCCTCCCTGGCAGTGTTCAAGGCCAGGCTGGATGGGGCTTTGGGCACCCTGGGCTAGTGGAGGGTGTCCCTGCCCATGGCAGGGAGTTGGGACTAGGTGGTCTTTGAGGTCCCTTCCAACCCAACCAATTCTGTGTGATCCTGTACCGTTCTGCTCAGGACAACTAAAATGTTGCATTCCAAGTCTGGAATACAGTTGAATATAGAAAGGGCATTTATTTGAAATTATGAAGTCGTCTTATTTTGGTTTGGGTTTTTTTAATATACCTTAGAGCAAAATGTGGTAATTCTGTATTATTGCTTGCTTTAAGTTGGTTATTAAGTGTTGGCTTATACATTCCTTCAAGAACTTCACAGTATTTTTTTTTATAAACCTGAGCTGTACTTAATATGACTTCAACAGCAACAGTTCTTCAGTAGTTTGGTGAAAATACTGTTTAACCTGAAACACTTTATGACCAAAAAGAAAACCAGTAACTTTGTCATGTAATACTTAGCTTAGCTCGCACTACCATTATTCTAAGCATGATAGCAAATGAGATAAATGCGACCTTGAACATTCTTTAAAAAACTTTCCACTTTCCTTTCTTCATCTGTCACACTCTTTCCCCTTCAGTGTGGAAGCTGCTTCTGCTCTTGTTCTGTAGTTTTGGGTAATTAGCAGGGAAGCAAAGCTCCTACATCTTTCCACTTAGCTTGCAGTTGCCCTCGGGGTTTCAGATCTTCTGCAGCTCAAATTGTTCAACTTCAGTAGCTTTAAATGAATCTTGCTTAAAATAACAACTCTTAAGGTCTATCCTTAGAGTGCAGTAAGCTTTAGGTAACAGGCAGTATTACTAATAAAGAGTCAAGACTCTAAAATAGATTCTTGTGTGGTGGTTTTTTTCTCATTTTACTTTTTAGTGTCTAAAGACCTAAATCAAAGTAGAATGCTCCTCTGAGCTTGATTTTATTCACCATATGAATTTACTAATATTTGTGAAACCAATTTGGATTTTAAAACACAGAAAGGCATAGGTAGGTAGAAACCTTATTTTTCACCTATTGGAAGACTTTACATCGGTAATAAGCAAAAATAAATTGGTTTAGTTTTTCTACTCTATGCTGGTCATAAATGTGTAAAGATGCATTGCACCTAAAATTGTACAATGGTTTTTCATGTCCAGCCCAGTGAGAGTACCTGAGTGTAAATAACGTGGAAAAAAATTAATAGCTTTTTTGTTAAAACCCCCATATAACTACAGTCTGATTGTTAATAAAGTGTTGTTTTTAAGCTAAAAAAAAACCCCACAACCTTGAGTTTTTTAAACAAATGCTTGGTAATGTAACTGTCAGGTGTTCTAAATGGCAGTATTTCTAGCATAAAAGAAAACTTTGATAGGCTTTGAGTAGTGAACTCATGACTATAGACAGACATAAAAATACTGCTGAGCAATTCTGATTAAAATTATTGTAGTCCTGACTGAAACACATCTATGTTGGTGACCCCTACAAAGACTCTGCTGTAAAGATTTGAGATTGGCTTTAGTTTAGTTGTTTGTTTCCAATTACTGCGAATAGACATTTTCTGTACATTATACTTTTTACCTTTATTTGTAAAACAATTAGAAGAGAGGAAGAAAAACTTAGATGTGCTGATGCCTAAGGAATGAAGTTCTGAAGTAAGTTTTGGCAGGCTAGTGAAAATAAAAATTCTGAAGCACAGGCAGTCTCATCTCGGATCTTAAACCTAGAAATTCCGTGTAGAGGCTCTAGCTGTAAGAACTGCTCTAAGTTTGCTTTTAGAATCAGGTTATGGGCTAAGTTCTTTATTTAACTAAGTCAATCCAGCTTTTCCTGTAAAGATGCATAAATGTAACTAAAAAATAATATAGCTCATATGCTTACTAGAGAATGGTTACTTGCTCCTACTAATTCAGGTCTGCTTTATAACTGCAAGTTGAGAGAAATCCAGAAGATTCTTTGTGTCTTCAAAACAACTAGAGTGAAAGCTAGCCAGTTTCTCTAAACTGTTTTGTAGAATTCTTAAAATGGAGAACAGGTGATCTCTGCTGCAATAAAGAAATAAAAACCAGAAGAGTTTAAAAAAAAAAAAACAAAACTCTCTAACTTTTGAGGAATTATGGATTCCCTTGGAAAGCTTTGAATAAGTAGATAATGCTTTTTCTACAGTAGTCAACAATCCCTGATGGTACAATGTACAGCAGTTCTGTTCTTAATTGTATTTTAAGTCACTCTTGTGAGTGAGAATTGTGGTTTTTCTGGTGGTGGTCTGAACCTTGTGCAAAGCACTTATATCAGTGTTCTGAAAGCTAGGTAAGTATTGTAACTTAACTGTAATCAAATTCATAGGGTTCTATTTTAAATATCTAAGCCAAAGTGTGATGTTCTATATTCTGACTGAACCTCCCACAGAAGTAATAGTGAAGTTTGTTTCCATGTACACCACTAAAATCTTAAGCTGTTGTATTTCTTACATTTGTAACCAAAGAGGCTTAAAACTGTATTGGTTGTTTTGAGGAGACATTGGATTTTCTTCTAGCAGTGACTAAAATGGAAATAGTATGTCCATTCTCTCAAGAGTGAGGAGATACTCTTTTAGGAAAATAAATGTGCACAGCTGAGAAATTGTCATAGATCAAATAAAATTGAGTTTCACAATGATCTGAAGTGAAGAGGAATATTTTAGTTTTAAAAAAATCTTTCTCTATTACAGGTATTCTGTGCAACATGTTTTCTGTGTGGAACTGGGTAGCCCATGGCTTATATCTACTCTTGAGCATTTGTTCTGTTGAAGGTAAGACTTTTTCTGTATCTCAAACACAAGAAAATTGTAGAACTTTTTTAATCAGATGCTTGAAGCACGTACTTGTTTTTTGTCTAGATACTTGTGGGCAAAAAGCGTACATTTTATGAGAGTAGAGAGACCTAATCTGTGCTCTTAATACTATGAAATGGCCTGTTAAACGAATATTCGCTCAACTTCTTTTCATTGTTCATCTGTATGCAGATATAGTGAAGGCCAAGTTTTTTCAGTGGAAGGTTCACTTGGTTCAAATGACATTGCTGGAGCTGGTCACTGTAGCAAACAAGTTTAATTCTGATTGTGCCAAGTGGTATCTAAATTAAAGCATATCTTGGTCAGACTAAATGCTCTTAAAGCAATAAGCCTCTAGTGAACTAGTGTAGTAGTCTCTATGATCAAGCCAGAGCCATCAGGGACTGCTATTATGTAGCAAATTATCATCCCCCAAGATGTTTAGTAAAGCTGTTGAGTCAAGGTGGTATTTCTGTCATCTGTCACTCCCATTTATAAAAAAGGGAGCAAGGAAGACCCAGGGAATTACAGGCCGGTGAGCCTCACCTCTGTGTCTGGGAAGATCATGGAACAGATCCTCCTGGATGACATGTTGGAGCACATGAGGGATGAGTGAGTGATCTGGGATAGCCAGCACGGCTTCACCAAGGGAAGGTCGTGCCTTACCAATCTGGTGACCTTCTATGATGCAGTGACAGCATCGGTAGATAAAGGGAAGGTGACCGATGTCATCTACCTGGACTTGTGCAGGGCCTTTGACACAGTCCCCCACCACATCCTTATCTCTGAATTGGAGAGATGTGGATTTGATGGGTGGACCATCCAGTGGATAAGAAACTGGTTAACAGACCGTAGCCGAAGGGTGGTGGTCAATGGGTCTATGTCCAGGTGGAGGCCGGTGACAAGCGGGGTCCCCCAGGGGTCTGTCTTGGGACCGGTGCTCTTTAACATCTTTATCAATGACATCGATGATGGAATTGAGTGCACCCTCAGCAAGTTTGCGGATGACACCAAGCTGAGTGGTGTGGTTGACACCCCAGAAGGCACGGAAGCCATCCAGAGGGATCTGGACAGGCTGGAAAGGTGGGCTCGGGGGAACCTAATGAGGTTCAACACTGCCAAGTGTAAGGTGTTGAACTTGGGACAGAAGAATCCCAGACACAGATACAGACTGGGAGAAGAGCTCCTTGAGAGTAGCCCTGCTGAGAAGGACTTGGGGATTGTGGTGGATGAGAAACTTAACATGAGCCAGCAGTGTGCTCTTGCAGCTTGCAAGGCCAATGGTATCCTGGGCTCCATCAGAAGAGGGGTGGCCAGCAGGGACAGGGAGGTGATTGTCCCTCTCTACTCTGCCCTTGTGAGGCCCTATCTGGAGTACTGTGTCCAGATCTGGGGCCCCCAATACAAGAAGGATGTGGAACTGTTGGAGAGGGTTCAGGGGAGGGCCACAAGGATGATTAGAGGGCTGGAGCACCTGCCCTACAAAGAGAGGCTGAGGGAACTGGGCTTGTTCAGCCTGGAGAAGAGAAGGCTGCGGGGGGACCTCATTGCAGCCTTCCAGTACCTGAAGGGAGCTTATAAGCAGGAGGGGATTCAACTTTTTAAAAGAGCAGATAATGGCAGGACAAGGGGGAATGGACTAAAGCTAAAGGAGGGAAGGTTTAGATTAGATATTAGGGGGAAGTTTTTTACAGAAAGAGTGGTGAGGTGCTGGAACAGGCTGCCCAGAGAAGTGGTGGATGCCCCGTCCCTGGAGGTGTTCAAGGCCAGGTTGGATGGGGCCCTGGGCAGCCTTGTGTAGATCCAGGCCTGGAGGTTGGTGTCCCTGCCTGTGGCAGGGGGGTTGGAGCTCTATGATCCTTGAGGTCCCTTCCCACCCAGACCATTCTATGATTTTATGTTCTTTTAAACTTGATGCTTTTCTCTTTGTGTGCCTCCATAGCAATAGACACAACTTTATTGTGTTGGAAGTTCCCTTGTAAATAGAGTACTATCAAATGTGCAGAGTTCACTATAATTCCCAAATACTCTTACAGCATGTATACTAAAGCTTCTGAAATCGACAACTCAAGTATTTAACTGATGGCAGTTAAACTAGCCTAACATAACAAAGATGCACACTTATCCCAATTTTTTGTTAACTTTCTCAACAGAAGATACTTTAACTGCAAGAGTAACCTCAAGTATATTACCTTCCTCCTTCAAAACATACTAAACATTCAATCCTTGACTCTCCTTTCTCTCTAAAGGCCCTTATTTTTATTAGAGCTTTTCTTGCTTGGTAAAATGTTTTTGCAAAGTCTAGGTAACGTTGCACTGGTTTTGCCCCTTAAATCTGCTTTATCATCCACTAATTCATTTCAGTTTTATATCTGTCAAGTACCTAATTCATTTCCTGCTTGGACAGATGGTATTTTAACATTAGACTAGTGTTGTATCAGCAGTATTGGTTATGGAATGCTCTGTAGTTATTAATAAAGATGCAATTCTTTTTATTTTCAGGGGGACTTGTACTGTCATGTGGTCACATCATCCCAGAGTCTCCTGTATTGGCCCTTGGTTCCAATTTCACAGCACTATGCATTTTGAATGAGAGCTGCCTTGACTTTGGCAATATATATGCTAATCAAATTATCTGGAAAATTAAAAATACAGTGGTACCTAAAGAACAATATCATGAAATAAACAGGACAGTTTCTAGTGTCACATTTAATGACACTTCTTCTCTAGCAACTCCTCTGACATGCAACATTTTAGCAGATGGACAGATTGAGCAGAACATTTACGGAATCACAGTTACAGTAGGCTGTAAGTACTGTTTTTCTTGTCCTTTATTCTTGTCTGGTCATAAGAAAACTGCTTCTGAGAAACAGGGAGGAGAATGCAAACAATAGAAAGTGTGTACATTGAGATACTTATTCCCATTCCCTCAGTTCCTGCATAACTCTATAAAAGTATTGTCATTGCATGCCATCTGCTCTTTTGGCTGGGGTAGAGTTAATTTTCTTCCTAGTGTGGGTATAGAACTGTTTCAGATTTAGGATGAGAGTAATGTTGATAACACACTAATGTTTCAGGTTTTGCTGGACAGTGTTTACACTAAGTCAAGAACTTAACACCTTCACATACTGCCTGGCCAGCAAGGAGGCTGAGGCTTCATGAGAAGCTGGGAGGGGACACTGCCAGGACAGCAGACCCAAACTGACCAAAGGGATGTTTCATACCATATGATGCCATGTTCAGTATATATCTTGGGGGAAGATGGCTGGGGGCTGGACTGCAGTTGGGAACTAGATAGGTATTGGTGGTGTGTGAGTGGTGAACAGTTGTGCTGTGCATCGCTTGTTTTGTATTACTTGTCTTCACTTTGTCATATTAAACCATCTTTATCTCAAACTGTGCGTTATCTTTTTTCCAATTTCCTCATCCTGCTGGGGGGAGGGGGGGGAGAGGGGCAGTGGCGTGTGTGAAGTAGGTGGATGGCTGTGTAGTTGTCTGATCAAAGCTGATATATATGCACAGAATAAAGTTTCTAAAAATAGAAAATACTCTGGGGTATTTCTGTGCTGAAATAGGAAAAATACAAAACAGGAAAAAAATCTTGATGCAGGAAGATCTGAATTACAGAAATACATGAATTTAACTGAAACAGCTCATAGGAAATAAACTAACTTTCCTTACTGCACCCCTCTGTTTGTGTTGAAGAAAACACAGTAAGGTCTCATGTTCACTATGAAATGAATGTTTACCTCATTAATGGACTGAGAAATATTTAGTCCATCAGTATTACTAAAGCTAATCAGAACTGCCTTAAGGATGGAGCATACCACTTGGATTGCTTTACATCTATACATAAGAAAATACTTTTCACTAATTATAAACTTCCCTTGTGCAAGCATGATAGCACTTGCATTGATATAATCAAGTGCTCTCTGAGACAAAGCTAAGGTCTTGAGAAAGTAACATGAATAACATAATATACTGCTTCCTAATTAACTGGTGGACCCTCGACAAAGTGTTGATGTGCCCTTCACAGCGAAGTATGAATGGCTGATGAATCCTGTTGCCTCCTAGTGTAGGGAAAAGGTATTGCAGTGGTTGCATGGCCTCTGTTTAACATCGTTCTAGCCTGAGTTACAAAATGCTGTCCCAGAAAAGCACTGTTTTCTATTTTAACTTCTGAGGAGTAAATTTCTTGTCAGAAAAGATGTGATAGGTACAATACATAGAAATGTGAGGACAGATACACTATCTTAATATGAACAGAATGAGGGTACAGGTCCCGTTCTACAGTTGTAGAATGCATTTGTTTTTATAGCTACTGTATTTTCATACTGTCAGTTAAACAGAAAATCTGTAAACAATAACAGGTTTGAGAAAGCTTTGTTCCTGAATTGCTGCAATGTAGTTTGTAAGGCAGTTCTGCTTAAAGTAGCATTTTGTTTGAAAGGATCACACTGTTGCAAATAGTGGTGTTCTGACAGCTAGAAACAAACTTTGTATGCTATGATTGTAATATAAGTAGGAAAAGTAAATAGTTCAGCTGCACTCAGAAAAAGCCTCTTACATGTTAAAGTGCATTGATGAAGCTCCATTATCTTGTAGAAGTTTGCAGCTAAAGTATCCTCCTTTTGTATCTTGGGGAGTATAGACCAATCTCTATTGCAGTAGAGCTCAGGTTGTTGGCAAAGTCAACATAGGCCAATTCAGCTGTAGTGTTCATTAGAATTTTTTCTGTGTGAATTCTGCATCAAAAAATGAAAAATCCTTACTGTCAGATGCTTGTTCTCAGAGCAACTGGTTAAGCTTTTTAACTTTGATTGCTCTAGGGTATCGCCACTTTTGCCCCATTTTGTAAAAATAAATTTGTCCATAAATAGTACTTATGTTCATTGAAACTTCTCTAAAGGGACACTTAGCATGATGCTTATTGGATTTAAATGTGTATATAGATTAATTACTGCTAATTTTTTCTTTACAGTGCCCCCAGAGAAGCCCAAGAACTTAAGTTGCATTGTGCATCAGGTATCAAAGCTCACATATCCTATGACTTGTACCTGGAACCCTGGAAGGTATACATTCTTGGACACTTCCTTTAGGTTGAAATACAGATGGTAAGTAGCTCTCAGTAGAATATCTGAATAATTTTTAAGAGTATTTGTAGGCTAAAGGAAACTTCCTTGAAATTCTTTGACCCTTTTGGAGAGTTCTTAATTTAAATATGGTTTCCTGAAGCATTTCTGTCTGTTTTGGAGAGGAATGGAAATGTTAAAGAAGTTCACATTTAAAGTAATTCTATGTCATACTTGAAATTTTGATTTTTGCATTTATTTTGTAGTAAATGCTATCTCCTATTTCTCCATTTTTCAGATAAGATTCATGTGGCTTAAGTACAACACACCTAATCATTAGGCGGTTTGGCCCGTATTATGTATTTTACACTTTTCTGTGGTGACTGTTCTGTCCCATTCTAAACAAGATGATGTCCCTGGTCATTGTGGGAGGTTCAGATTAGATGGCCTTTAATAGTCCCCTTCCAACCCATACCATTTCAGTTCTAAGTAGGGAAGCCAACACAGACCAACTGGATTCTGAGGAGGTGTTAGCTACTCAGTACCTCCTAAGAACTCAGAATGGTGGTTGTCCACAATCAGCAGAAGTATTTCTGCTGTGAAAGCTTACATATTTTTCAAACCCTTCAAATAGTTTTTTGTTGTTTAAAATGGGGTTGAGAGAATTATTGTGCCACTGTGGAAGCGGGAAGGACTGCCCACAGCTTTCTACCTACACCATTCCTCTGAAGTGTTTTGGTAATGAGCGTAATAGAAAGTATGGATAGACAGAAAACCTTGATGCCCTGGAAATCTCCCGATGCCCTCAGAACCATGTTGTTAGTGTAATTGAAGATGGTGAACAGAAATGATGAATGTGTTGTAGGTGTGCCACTGTACTCTGGAAGGGATGTAGATAATATTGACTACACCTTTTCAGGCATGAGTATGCTTTTAGTTACTGGCCATCCCAGTTTTGGTGAAATGTATCAATTCTTGATCGTAGTTTTTTGCACTCACTCAGATTTTTATGTGTCTTTATAATTGCAGTGCTCTTGAGGATACGTGTCTTGAAGTCAAGTGATTTTATTCTTCCTTCTGTTCTAATGCGATTGTGCATTTGTGGCTGAACAAGCTGTTCTAGTCTCTTTGCTTTTTCTTCCTGCCTCTCTTAGTACAAAAATAATGGCAAAGGGGAAACATATGAGCTAATCTGATCACTTTGGTTTCCTTTAGAGAATATTTTTAAGTATACCAAACTTACTGCTTTATACCTTGTTTTTCCTTCTCTTTTATTTAGGCCACAAGAGAACTTTCCTGACTGTATACCAAAAGATGTAAACAATTCTTGTACCATTAGTGATGTTCAGTTCTTTGTTAACCTGGAGGTCTGGGTAGAAGCAGAAAATGCTCTTGGGAAGGCTGAATCTGATCCTCTTGTTCTTGATCCCATTGAGATTGGTAACTATTGCCTCTTAATAAAGCTTTAGTAGTACATAACTGCTGCTTCTGTGCATATTGCTGAATTGAGTTTGAATTAATGCTTCTTCACTATAAAAATTAACACTGCCATAGTAGTGCTGACTAGAACTGTGCTGGACAAAGGTAGGGAAGGAGAGAGATTTGAGCACAATTCAGGTAGCAAGCTCTTGTTCAGTAATCTTTAGAAATTCGTGTGAAGTAGCAGGAGTTTGAGTTATGGAAGGCTTTAATGGCAGAGTTCCACCATAGTATTCCGATTGCTTGAGGCATGATAAAATAGAGCTGTAGAGATAACTTTAACTCCTTCTCTTCTAGTTAAACCACTGCCTCCACACAACTTAACAGTCAACTCAGGAATACTGCCTACTGTTCTGAAGCTTTCCTGGGAGAATCGGATTTCAGCAGCTCTGATGAAGCTGAAATTCAATATTCGGTACAGGATCATGGGCAGCACGGACTGGATGCAGGTAATACCAGTAATGTCCCTTGTCAGTCTTCTGCTGTAACTCAACCATTTGTCGAACCACAGAAGTTTTTCCCTCACTGCTGCAATTTAGAGGATTCACTTAATTATTGTTCGGTCTTATTTGACCCCCCCATGGTGGTTATCTGGTCTGTATACAAAGGCTATGATCTAGAGGTTTTGGCAGAATCTTGAGTAGAGAGACTTTGTCTTTTCTTTGTGGACCTCTCTGTTGTCCTCCCCACCATGTTGCAGTATTATGAATTTTGAATTTTTATTCTATATATGCAATTTCTAGAACATTCGTGAACTTTCACCTTCTTATGCACATGCAAAACTACTGATCTAAATGTTACTGAAAGCTTGGGCAAGCACTGTGCAGTGCTGGGATGCCTTTTTGAACTTGCTATACATAGACTTGAGTGGGTCACAACAACCCCATGCAATGCTGGAGTCTTGGCTAAAGAGTGCCTGGAAAGCTGCCCAGCAGAAAAAGGACCTGGGGCGTCTTGGTCAACAGCCAGCTGCACACAAGCCAGCAGTGTGCTCAGGTGGCCAAGAAGGCCAACAGCATCCTGACTTGTATAAGAAATAATGTGGCTGGCAGGACCAGAGAAGTGATCGTATATACCTGTACTCAGCCCTGGTGAGGCCACACCTCAAATACTATGGTCTGTTTTGGTCTTCTCACTACCCAAGACAGACATTGAGGTGCTGCTGCGTGTCCAGACAAGGGCAGTGAAGCTGGTGGAGGATCTAAACCAGAAGTCCTGTGAGGAGTGGCTGAGGGAACTGGGGTTGTTCAGCCTGGAGAAAAGGAGGCTGAAGGGAGACCTTATGACTCTCAGCTACCTCAAAGGAGGCTATAGTGATGGCTGTTGCTAATCTAAGATAAAGGAAAGAGATTACGAAAAATAAACTTAGCAAAGGTATAAACTACTATAAAACAAAGAATTTTCAATGCCAGTTAAGAAATACTGTTCTGTATCAGTGAAAGCAACGATCCCGGATTCTCTGGCTTTTGAAGAGGTGTCTAGTACAGGTAGTTTGCCATCAGTCATCAGACAGATAATGCAGCAAAACTCTGAAATGTGAGGCAGGATATTACAGATCAGTAAGCGGAGGAATTGTATGGGAAGGAGAGAGATAAAGAAGCTAACTAAAAAAGCTCAGTTGTCCTCAGGTAGCTGTTTAACTATGCTAGTGTGTGTATCATATTACACTTGGCAAATGTATATACAGTTATGACTGACCCTTGATAATTGAAGCTTTTGGAAATAAGAGGTGAGGAAAGCTACGTTGTCTGTATTGATGTGTATGTGGTGGGGAGCTCTCTTGAATGGGAGCCGTTGTAGCACAGAGCTCATCTCTGTACTTCTGATCAGTGCCTCTCAAATCTTCTATTTATAGGTTCCTCCAGAAGATACAGCTTCACCAAGAACTTCATTCAGTGTTCAAGGTCTCAAACCCTGTACAGAGTATGTCTTTTCAATTCGTTGCATGAAGGAAGATGGAGTCGGATACTGGAGTGACTGGAGTGAAGAGAAAACTGGAGTCACCACTGAAGACAGTAAGTAATGTATGAAAGTAGGTCACTGACTTTCCAGTCTGTAACTGCTCGGTAGCTTGACAATAGCCAGCTGAAATTCAGTGTCCTTGCTTGAGTGGTATGATTATATATGCAAGAAGGCTCTCCTGAGTTACTCTTACTACTGACTGACTTGACCTATGCATTCTGAGGAGTATTAGAATAGATTCCCATAAAGCTAGCCTAGAGGTGCTCCCTGAAAACAGCTAAAATGTGAAGTAGGGAAGAGAAGCTTTCTTAATAGAAAGCTGTATTCTCTAATTCTTCAAGCCTTCATGCTCTTTTTCTATTCTGAAGGCTGTTCTCTGTAAGAGAAGGTATTCTGCTTGTTTGAAGGTTTTGTTGGGTTTTTTGGTAGACAGACTGTGTTTGTTTAATGGTCTTCTAAACAACAAGTTGTTCATAGGTAAAGTCATAAATGAACAAGCATCAGAAAGTGAAACTGCCTATTTTAGTCATAGAGTACTTAAACTTCTTCAAACTTGGTAAAACAATGATAAGAAATAATATGTGGTTATTTGACCCTGGCTAGAGGCCAAACGCCCACCAAAGCTGCTCTGTCATTCCCCTTTTCAGCTGGACAGGGGAGAAAATAGATATTGAGAAGCTCAGGAGTCGAGATAAGGACAGGGAGAGATCATTCTGCAATCAGCGTCACAGGCAGAACAGACTCAACAGGGAACAAAGGAAAGAAAACTCTCTAATTCATTACACAGCACTGCACACCCAGTGACACCAGAGTGGGGTAATGAGAAGTGTGACCAGATCTTAAAGCACCTCCCCCCACCCCTCCCTTCTCAGCAGGCTTCCCTTTAGTCATGATTTTACTCTTTTCTTTCCCCCCGCCATTGTGGCAGGGGAAGGGGCAGGGACTGGGGGTTTCGGTCAGTTCCTCATGAATTATTTTCCTTTGTGAGAAGCTGGGGAGGGGGCATTCCTCACACCCTTCCCCTGCTGCACTGTGGGGGTCCCACTGACAGGAGACAGTCCTCCTTCCACAACATGACTCCTTTCCCACAGGGTGTCAGCTCTTCACAAGCTGCCCCAGCATGGGTCACTTCTATGGGGTGCAGTCATAGAATCAGAAGTCTCTCAGGCCCAGACTGCACCTCCAGCCTGGTTCTCCATGGAGTCACAAACTCCCTGCCCCAGCAAACCTGCTTTAGTGTGGATGTGTGTCTCTCCCTGTGTCTGACCTTGGTATGTCTGCAAAGTTTCTTCCGTCTTCTCACTCCATTCTCTAGTGACAAAAAGAATCTGCTTGTGACTTTTTCTTAAGTATGTGATTCCCAGAGGTGCTGTGACTGTCACTGATGGGCTTTGCCTAGGTTGGCAGTGAGTGGGTCCAGCTTTGAGCCACCCCTGCAGCCCTCACACCCCCAAGGACCCAGCCACGTGAAGCTACACATGCGTATTGGAAGTGTAGCCTCTTATGCACCAACTCATCTAAATGAAACACTCTGGTTGCTCTTAACTTTTCCCAACATATTCTGCACACAACACTTTCTTGCTTGTCAGTCATTTCACAAAATCACAGAACAGTAGGGGTTAGAAGGGGCCTTTGGTGATCATCTGGTCCAACTGCCCTAATAGAGCAAGATGACCTAGAGCAAGCTGCACAAGAGTGTCCAGGTGGGTTTTGAATGTCTGTGGAGATGGAGACACCACAATCTGTATGGACAGCCTGTCCCAGTGCTCTGCCACTCTCACAGAGAAGAAGATTTTCCTCCTGTTTGGGAGGAATTCCTTACATTCAAGTTTATGCCCATTGTCTCTTGTCCTGTCACAGGACACCACTATAAAAGACTTGAGCCCAGCCTCCTGACACCTACCCCTCAACTGTTTATAGGCATCGATGAGATCCCCTGTCAGTCTTCTCTAGGCTAAAAGACCCAAGCCACTTAAGAGTTACTTTTGCACTGTCTTGTACCCTTTTTTTTTTAACAAATTCTGTGCACAGTAATCAGGATCTTGACTTGCTGCTCATCACTGATATGATTGCCACTGTGGGAGCTGTAAGAAAGAGAATATAAAATATAAACTGCTGGTTTTAAGCAAGAAGATAAGATGGCTATACTTAAACACAAAAGTAACTGTTACTTTTATTTCCCTTCCTGATTACACAATTATTAGAGTTATCTTGTAAATCTGGACTTGTAATATCCTGTCCCTTTGCAGTAGAACTGAGCACTGAATTACATGATTTAATGAGGAAAACTTACCCACATCAACTCTCTGGTGGCTGCATTTGTATCATGTTTAGTCTTGCGCAACGTGTTTTTGCAAGCAGGATAGATACAACTTCAAAGTATAAGCCAAGCATTAAAGATACACCAAAGTTGCAAACTAGTCAGTTAAGCTTTAAGGTTACAGCCCTGGGAGGGGAAAAAAACCCACAAACTAAAGAGTCAACTAGCTTCCACTGCTTTTTGGAACAAATTCTCAGCATTGCCAAGCTGCTGACATACACCAAATCTTTACGTGTCAACAACCAGCTCATCAGCCTGGCTGGCCTTTCAGCTGCTTGTGACTTCCAATCAGCTGTTGCGATGTCCATTTCCATTGCCCTGCACCATCTGGGCTGTGCGGCGCTGCCCTGGGCGCATTCAGCAGAACTGAGGCTGTTGGTGGACTCAGTGTTGTCTGAGATTTGTCTGCTTCATTCCACAGCACGTTTTCTAGCTTCATTGACTGCTTCTGCTTGCTCATGAGCACATGCATTGCTTGGTACTGTGGCATTAAACTAACAACAGTCCATTGTGTTGCAAATTAATATGCATCACAGCAAATGTTCATTGCAGTATTTCCACTCTAGAGACACCGTCCTGCAAGTTTTACATCCAGAGACTGTGCCTTCTGCCACTGAGTTGTGCCAAAATCATTTGTTGAGTAATTCTAGTGTTTTCTGTTACTGATTTGTATCACATTGTTTCATGACTTAGCAGTTGCAGTATCTGTGAACTCATGCAAAATAAAGTTGCGCAACAGTAATAGCAGTAAAATCAGCAGATTTCACTGACATTGAAATCACACCTATGCATTTGTTACAGCATTAAAATATCCTGCTCTCAAATAGCTGATTGCTTTCCATTAACAGAACAAAATCACATGGAGTGTATATACAAACACAGCCTCAACCTATGTCTTTGGCCCTTTAATTTGCTCTCTAAATAAAAGTCCGAGTCTTTGATGTGTAACTTGCCTTTCTGTGGTCTGGTTTCCTTTTGGTTTTGACCTGAATAGCCCACATAGAATAAACTGGAACAAACTTAATGCCTTTAATAGATGCTTCAGAGGTGCTGAGTGGTACCTTCTTGAATCTGAACCTCTGTTGGTGTCAGAACGCTTTACATTAGTGTCTTGCTTCTTGTTAAAGGTAAAATGAACTAGTTTCAGTGTGTAGTAACCTGTTGAGGAATACCTGTCCTATTGGTTGTGATGGCAAATGTAAACACAGTCTGGCTTTTCTGGTAGAACAGCATTTTAACACTGTTTTGCCTGCCCTTCCTGACAACAACAGTGAAGCTGTGCTTTGTCCTACAGTAGCAAAAAAACACTGATTAGTATGTACTGTAGCAATAAATTGGCAGTAAAATTTCCGATTCTAGCTTACCAGTAACTTCAGTGCTGTGGTCACCTCTTGCAAATGCTTCCATGTCCTTGCAAATTTGTAGGAGAGGGTGATAAGTTAAGTTGCAATAGAACTGATGAGGTCTGTAGTTTCCTGATCTTCTTCTGTCAAGTCTTGGGCTTAGATAAGGGACTTCAGGTTGCAATTTTGGCATAATACATACCAAAACTCTGTTGATCAACTTTACTGTACAGTTGCTTGTTGAAAATGAAAGAAGCAGACATTGGACACTTCTGTTACTTACACCATAACTGTTGCCCTCAATCAAATTATAAAACTGGCTTTTAGATCCTGTGCTGTGTCTGTGCTTTGATCAGAATATTGCATATCTGCTTGCTTTCTGCATTCAAAAGATTTGGCGTTTGTCAAAGTAGCAAGGTGCCTTTACCACTATTAGATCGAGGAAGACACTCTTCTTTATTGCCATATCATTTCACCCAAGTGCTGTGTTTCCAAAGTCGAGTGCTGTAACTATCCCGTGACATTTCAGTGGAATTCCGAAGTGCAGAGGCACAAGTAGAGTCACGATGCTGGAGAGTAACACAAGCAACTTTGAATTTTTGGCAATCATTTTACTACCTCATCCTTACCTGGAAATATTTACTTTCACCTCCAAACAGTGACTATAGCCAACGGTCTTTCTGCCTGGCAGAGCAGATTCGCTGCACTGCTGTGTGTATTACAATAATACGCCATGTGATTTCTGAGGATTCTAGAAGTGGTAATTCACTCTCAAAGGAATTTGATTTTTTTAAAAGCTTGTTTGGTTTCCTCCTCAATCATCAGTAGCAGCATTTCTGACTTTAAAAATAATTAAATGATATAAGGATTTTATGTCTGGGTTTTTTGGAGGGACTTTGTTATTATCAGTCATAAATACTTCCAATTCTAGGATTGTGAGGAATTAAATTACTTTAACAGGGTCCTGTTTGCATTTCATTTTTACTTTGCTAGCCCACAAGATAGGCTTTGTTTCTGGCCTAAACTTAGTCTATATGAAGCCAGTGAATGCACCTTCTGGTTGCATGCTTTATACCCAGTATGGAATCTATTCTTCCCTCTGACTGCTTGACTACTATAGGTACTATGTAGTAGTCAAGGTAACTGTGTAGCTTTGAAGTCAACTTCATTGATTTTTTTTAATATGCTTTAGCCTTTCCTCCTTGCAAACTTCCTAGTCTCTTTTCTGTAGTATGCTATCTGGTCCTTAGTGCTTTCCAAGATGCCCTCTTCTTAAATAGTTCAGTGCAGCATTTAGTACATGTCTTTAAACAGTTAAACCAGTACAGGTTTCATTGTTAAAACACCTGTGCTTGGAGTTTAGTTGCACTGGATCATAAAATCATAGAAAGTTTCAGTTGGAAGGGACCTCAAGGCCCATCCAGTTCCCATCCACTGTTGTGAGCAGGGATACCCTCCACTAGCCAAGGGTGCCTAAAGCCTCATCCAGCCTGGCCTTGAACGCTGCCAGAGAAGGGGCAGCCACAGCTTCTCTGTGCCTCACCACCCTCACAGGGAAGAATTTTTTTTCTTAATGTCTAATATATATCTACCTTCCTTCAGTTTGCATTCACTGCCCCTTGTCCTGTCAGTAGATGCCCTTATAAAGAGTCCCTCTCCATCTTTTCTGTGGGCCACTTCAGGTACTGGAAGGCTGCTGTAAGGGTCAGAAATGCATCCCCATTTCTCCTGATTGAGCTCCCAATAATGAGTTTTGACATATCTTATTTTGTGGAAGTAAAAACAAACAAGTACTTTATACCCATCTTGTTTAAACAAAATGGAGTGTATGTGTACATAATGACGTTGCTTCAGCTCTGCATGATATGTTCTTTCCCTTGGGGAGATACTTTAAAGATTCTTAAAACCTAAAGGCAATATGGTTTTGTTTTCTGTGGTTACCATCTCAACCTAAGCAATTTTAGGACTACCTGCCTATTTAGTCTGCGTTGCTGTTCTGCTGTGGTGACTGGCTATGCAAAAATACTGCATTTAGTGATTAAGTACCTATGATTTATTTTAGCCACAGAACAAAGGTGTTATAATAGGAAATGAACATGAGTCAGGTTGTGTTGCATTCATGATTTATCCTAGACAAGATGTACCGTTGCTCCATTTCATGTGAATCAAATCAGGGTACTCGAGTAAGACTGTTAAGAAAAGAACTCCTTTTGTCTCAGTTCCCCGTTCTTACTAAGAACCAAGATGCACACTGTAGACTTGATAATGTTTTCTGGAGATAAAACAACCAAAACCTCATAATGATTAATATAAAAATGGAATGAAAGAACTCCCAGTGAAAATACAGTCTAGGAACATTATAAATGTAACTGCATTATAAGATCATCTTTGTATTAGGGCTAAGGCCCTAAGAAATGATTGGCCACTTCTAATTGCTTTATGCACTGTAATAGCTTGACCTGTTCTACTTTGAAATTAAATATGTAGTGGAAATACTTGAATTTTTGGTTTTTTACAGTGCTGATACCAGAAAATATAGTATTGTGCAAAAGTACTGCAGTTCTGTTATATTCATTGGCATAAAGAATACAGGAAACTTTTAGAATTCTTGTTAACTTGTCTACACTTTCCTTTTTTAGGGGGTAGGGAGAGTCTTGCAGCTACATACCATAGCAAGGTTTACAGTATACAGACGTAGGTAGGGCTGTGCCTGTGGACACAGGCACAACTCTACAGGTTTGGTCATGCCTCACTCAGTGCTCTCATCTTTGGCCCATTGTTGCAGATGCTCTTGGTTGCAGATAGTGACTTGGCTATGTTGGTACAGTACACTTAGAGCAGAACTGGTGTTTGTCTCATCTCTTTAGGAAATCTTTCTATAGAGGTATGATTTTAAGAAGCAGCTAAACAAGTATCACAAATATATATTGTTTAATATACCAAGCATTACCATCTTTAAGGATCTGAGGAACCCTTTATTTAAAAAGGTGGGGGAACTAAGCATCTCATGATAGTCAAAGGATTAATTAAAACAGATTTAATAAAAATATTTCTGCTATTAAATGTTGTTTCTTTCATCAGAACCATCTAAAGGACCACCCTTATGGAGGATTGTTGATGCATCTCGCTCACCAGCTTCCTGGACTGTGCATCTGATGTGGAAGGTAAAGCAACATGATAAACTTAAAGAAATGAATATTCTTTTGAAAGCATGAGGTTTTAAGTGCCAAAACTTCTGAATACAGTGCTGCATATCTCCATGTACCAAACTGCTGATTAGTACAATGCAGAGAGAGTGAATGCAATTATGGTCAGTTTCCATCTAAGGCTTTTTTATGTCTGGAAACTTTGTCACATTTGATCTAGCTGTCTTTCTATTATTACCTTTCCCTATTACTAAGTAACATGTAAAGTTACTTGTCCATTGATATGGCATCATTTTCTGATGTAACTTGTATACCACATTCTTCTGACATTATGTGGTTATTTGACCCTGGCTGGAGGCCAGATGGCCACCAAAGTCACTCTGTCACTCCCCTTTTCAGCTGGACAGGGGAGAAAATAGATATTGGGAAGCTCAGGAGTCGAGATAAGGACAGGGAGAGATCATTCTGCAATCAGCGTCACGGGCAGGACAGACTCGACAGGGAATGAAGGAAAGAAAACTCTCTAATTCGTTACACTGCACTGCACACCCAGTGACACCAGAGTGCGGTAATGAGAAGAGTGACCAGATCTTAAAGCACCTCCCCCAACCCCTCCCTTCTCAGCAGGCTTCCCTTTAGTCATGATTTCACTCTCTTCTTCCCCACATTGTGGCATGGGGAGGGGCAGGGACTGGGGTTTTCAGTCAGTTTCTCACGAGATGGTTTTTCTTCTTAGCTGAAGGGGCTAAGGGCATGGGGGCATTCCTCACACCCTTCTCCTACTGCAGCGTGGGGTTCCACTGACAGAAGACAGTCCCCCACAAACTTCCCCAACATTACTCCTTTCCCACAGGGTGTCAGCTTTTCACAAGCTGCCCCAGTGTGGGTCACTTATATGGGGTACAGTCATAGAATCAGTCTCTCAGGCCCACACTGCTCCAGCCTGGCCCCTCCCAAAGTCATAAGCTGCCCCCAGCAAACCTGCTCTGTCATGGATCTCTCTCCCTCACTCATCTGTGTGTCTCTGTCTCTCTCCATGGGCTGCAAGTGCTGGCAGGGGCTTGCTCCAACGTGGGTCACAGCATCTCCTGTATGTCTCCACCTGCTCCATCCAGTGTGGGGCCTCTCCATGGGCTGCAGGTGGGGTCTCAGCCTTTTCCGTGGGCTGCAGCAGTACTCCTGCTTCAGCATGTGTTTCTCCACAGGCTGCAAGTGCATCTTTCTCTCCAGCACCTGGGGCACATCCTTCTCCCCCTCTTCCCTGGCTGTGGTGTCTGCACAGTTTCTTACACTTCTCAGTCCCTTCTCTGGTGGCTGCTTGTGTTTTTTTTTTCTCCTAAATGTGATTCCCAGAGGCGCTGTGACCATCACTGATGGGCTTGGCCTTCGTCAGTGATGACTCTGGCCGTGACCCAGCTGGTGTTTGCTCTGTGGGGCCTGCAGAGAGCTTCTGACTGCTCCTTGGAGAAGCCACCCCGGCAGCCCCCTCCTCCACCAGAACCCAGACACGCAAAACTACAACATACTATTTAGCTTAGAATTGGAAAAGTAATGCTGCTTTCAGTTGCAACCACTTTCTCTTCTTTGTCTTAAGTTTTTTATATTGTAAAGTCAGACACAATGCAGGTTTTATCAACGCATGTTCTGCAATCTTAATTACTTTTATTAATCTACTGTATAGGATTGTGAGCCAAAAAAACCTGAGGATTTAAACCAGAAGTAGTTCTGGAAGTTACTGTTTTACAGGAATGAATGCAGGTTATTTGTGCTTTCCCTAAATATTGATCTATATAGCTTCTCTTGCTCTCAGATGTTTAAATTATGCATCAAAACCAATAATGATTGTCACATTTGTTCTATGTCAGTCTAATTAAAGATGTATTTCTGACAGGCGTTGGAGCCATTTGAAGCCAATGGAGTAATCCTGAGGTACGAAGTAACCATCAGAGCTAAATCACCGCTCTCCCGTCCACCAGAGAAATACAGTGTTAATACCACCAACCTTACATTACACCTGCCAAATGGAACTTATGAAGTGACTGTGATTGCCCATAACAGAGTCGGGGCATCCCCTCCGTCAGTTTTACTTATCCCAGCGACTAATTCAAAAGGTTGGTGTCCTAGTAACATCTCTTTCAAATGCATCTGCATGCCTTTTCTTGTATGAACTCTTGGGTATTGTGAATACACGTTTTATGTGGACACAGAGTATTACTGAATGTACTTAGAGTCTTATGCCTTTTAATTGTGGTACCATTCATATCCTAGGGAACTTCTGGATTTATATGCTGACAGATTCATTTGAAGCTGTATGCTATTGTGCTGGGCTTTTTGATCCTTAGAGCTACCCTGCACTATATTCCCCGTTTGTTTCTTAGCATAATAGGCACTTTTTTGGGCACCATTTTTTTAATCAAAGGATTGGGGAAGCAAGGATTCATTACTTCATGTATATACCATCCCACCACCATTCTACGTCCTTCTGCTTTCTCATCTTCACTTCATTCTTCTCTTGTCCCAGTCTCACCCACCCACACATTCAATATTTTGCCAGGTTATTCTGGCATTTCCTTCCACTGTTTCCCTACTATTCATGTTTCTTTTTACTATGTGCCTTTCTTTGTGCAGTAGTAGTAACTACAGGCTGGTACTTTCAGCCTCCTCAGATGATCTGAACACTGCCAAGAAGGAAAGCAAAAAATAAGTATACATGCAGCTGCTACTTCTGGTGTAAAGACCAAGAGAGAGCCACAGGTTCTAAAACTATTAGGTGGACTAATTAAGGGAACATTTCAAACAGAGTAGCCTTGCAGCCAGGTGTAGTTGGTATGGTACATGAGCATGAAGATTAGAATGGTAACTCAGAAGTGACTTAGTTTGATTTGTCTCTGAAACAGACCTTAATAAAAGCAAGTGTAGAGTCTTGGACCTGGAAAGGAATAACTGCATGTATCAATACAGGCTATGGGAGAGGAGCTCTGCCGAGAAGGACATGGGGGTCCTCATTGATTACAGGTTGGCCATGAGCCAGCAGTGTGCATTGGAGGTTAAGAGAGCCAGTGGGATCCTGGGGCACATCAAAAGGAGCGTTGGCCAGCAGGTTGAAGGAGGTGATCCTCGCCCTCTGCTCTGCCCTGGTCAGGCAGTACATGGAGTACTGTGGCCAGTTCTGGGCTCTCTGCTATAAAAAAAGACAGGGATCTCCTGGAGAGAGTCCAGAGTCCAGAGGAGGGCTATGAAGATGATTAAAAGCCTGGAGCATCTCCCTATGATGATAGACTGAAAGAACTGGGGCTGTTCAGCCTTGAGAAAAGAAGGCTAAGAGGGGATCTTACTGATGTTTATAAATATTTAAAGTGTAGAACACAGGGGGAAATGGCCAGCCCCTTTTCAGTGGTCTGTGAAGACAGGACAAGGGGCAATGGCTGCAAGTTGGAGCACAGGAAGTTCCACACCAACATGCGGAAGAACTTCTACACAGTGAGGGTGACAGAGCCCTGGGACAGGCTGCCCAGGGAGGTGGTGGAGTCTCCATCTCTGGAGATATTCAAGACCCGTCTGGACGCCTATCTGTGCAATATGACCTAGGGAGCTGCTTTGGCAGGGGGGTTGGACCCGATGATCTCTCAAGGTCCCTTCCAGCCCCTATGATTTTGTGATTTGGTGATTATCTCTCTGCTGCACAATGAGGCAACTTAACTGTGTTTTGAGAACAGAGAAGCTGAATCTAATTTCCAGTTATTAAATAGCCAAATTATGCTTATTTTGGGGTTTTTTTTATACAAAGATTTAGATGTAGGCTTCCACATTTCTGAAAATGGCTTATTTACTTAGGTTCCATTAAATAGTCATGATTACAATAAAGTGTCTGTGTTTAACTACTAGTATCTAGTGGAAGTTCATCAATAGTTATCACTTTCCTATTTTTTTCATTACAGCTCCTGTGAAGAATGTTAGAACACTACCTAAAGATGGCAAGTTGTGGGTAGGGTGGACTGCTCCTAACAGTTACGTTCTGAAGTATGTGATTGAATGGTGTCTGGTGTCCAACAGCTCAGACTGCATCATAGAATGGCAGAATGAACCAGGAAATGTTCAAGGAACATACTTAAAAGGTATTTAGCTCAACTACTTTGTAGAACTCTATAAACCTAATAAGTACTCTCAGTGAGGAACATCCTTATACTGGCTAGAATTTTTATTGTAGACAGGAATCCGGGGTAATGCTGAGGGCTTTATCATGACTGTAGAAATATGTATTTTTGTGAAGCACAACACAGTGTCTAATCTTGCCCCTTGAACAAGTCAAGATTGGTTTTAATCTTCTTGTTCTTGGAAGCCATTAAAGTAGTGAAATGTCTGAGTTCCTTCAAAATCAAATTCTCTGATCCCTATTTCAATTCAAACAATGACACTTGATCAGCTTTATAGTTCTTTTCAGATTATGATTAGTAGCTCAAGTCAGTAATTTTGGTTCAGTGCTGCACCAGATAAAGGCCTTCTGTTTAAAATAAATGAAAAAAAAAAAAAACCCAACCAGACTTCTGTGAAGTCTGATTGTTAAATTTAACGTTTAACTGTGAACCAGTGTCCCTTTAGTTAATACTCTGGAGCAGCATATCAAAAAGTTCTAGAAAAAAATAGCTGAATTAAATACAAGTCCATCTAATAAAACAGTCAAAGCTCAGAACTCTTATCTGGAGTAAATGAGAAGGGTGGTGGGGAATTTAACTGACTGTGAAACAACACTTTTTTTTTTTATTAGGCAATATAAAGCCATTCAAGTGTTACTTGATAACTGTGTACCCTCTGTATGCTGATGGTCAGGGAAGCGGACAGTCTGTGAAGGCTTATCTCCAACAGGATCGTGAGTACAAAATAGTCATCTTGGAGCACATAAACTGATTTTTTCTTGACTAAAAATAACAAGACCTTTACTTTATTGTGGGCTACATAATGAAAATGAAAAATTATTCTAAACTTGAGGGTCATCTGACAGTTGATCTTGTTCCTTCTATTAACATCTGTTCCTCTTTATTTTCAGTATTTAGGTATTAAACAGATGTTTGTGGCTGACTTCTTGCCTTCTTCCAACCTTTGACAGATAATTTGGCACAACCTTGTTATTTTATTGGCATAGTAATTCTATCATTTATTTTTAAATATAAAGTATGAAGCCAAGACAATTAACTTCAGTTGAAGATTTGCTGTGATCTGCTGATTACTATTTGCTCTGTTGTCTGAAATCAATGCTTTGCAGATGAGTTAGTGCAGCTAGTCCATTGAAGTTTTTATGCAGTAGCAATTCAGTTCTCACTGATACACTGCTTCCGTTGATGTGAAGGTGTCCAACAGGAACTAACCTTCATCCCCTATTACAGGCCCTTCAAAAGGACCAACCATTCAAACAAAAAAAGTAGGAAAAGCTGAAGCTGTTTTGACATGGAACCATCTCACAGTGGATGAACAAAATGGATTTATCCGAAGTTACACCATATTTTACAAAACTGTCGATGGAAATGAAACAGGTACCAGAAAGAGAGGAAGTGCTTTGTGGCACTGAAGTATTCTGTCTGTCTCCTCACGAATACATGTTTGTGAAAAACACACAGAATCAAGTGTGATTGATAGTCTGTTCTGACGACATAAAGATGATGTGTGAGGCTGTCCTCCATACCAGACAGAAAAGTCCCTGTTAAATTGTTCAGAACATTCAGTCTGTGTATAACAGAGTTTAATTTCTGAAAGCTGATTTGTGGTATTGTGCTTCAATCTTTCTACTTAAATACAGGGTGAGATGGTATAGCAAGATGAAGCTAGGCCATTGAAGATGTAAAGGAGTTGATATTTAACTATGATAAAGCTTTAAAAGAAAAAGTAATCCTTCTGGAGCTCTAGATCAATATATTACTGATGTGGAAACATCTTGTGTGGAGTGCATTTTAATTCTCAGTAGTGTGTGTGACCCGCAGGCATAAGACAGGGAATGAGAATTATCAATGTTGCTTTTTTAGATTTGCTTAAATTGGAAGGGCCAGTTCTACCAACTATGCTACTTGTAATTTCTGGTTAACCATGTTTTTTCTGATTATAACTAGCCATTTCTAGGTAGCCATGTATTCTGCTTATCCAGAAGTCCTTAAGCCTTCAGCTTTACTACCAGTTTATTTTGTAGCTGAATTTGAGGGCAGAGTGGGGGATCCCACAGGAAATAAACAGAAAATATCAAGACACTGAATTCAAACATGCGTGTTCATAGTAGCTGGTATGGGGCTGTTGTAACTTTGTGCTGAAAACTGTATTGATAGCACAGAGGTGTTTTTGTTGTTGCTGAGCAGTGCTCACACAGAGCCAAGGCCTTTTCAGCTTCTTACCTTACCCCACCAGTAATGGGCTGGGGGTGCACAAGGAGTTGGGAGGGGACACAGCCAGGACAACTGACACCAACTGACCCAAAGGATATTCCATAACATATGGTGTCATACTCAGCATGTAACTGGGAAAGCTAGCAAGGAGGCACAGTTGCCACTCAGAAGGAGGCTGGGCATCAATTGAGGAGGGGGGTGGGGGGTTGTCCACAGGCGGTGAGCAATTGCATTTGTGTGTCACTTGTTTTACATACACTTATATGTATTATTATTGTTCTCTTCCTTTGTTATCCTTTTAAACGGGCTCTCTCTCAACCCACTTTCTTGTTTAATGTTCCCACTGCAAGGGTAGGTGAGTGAGCAGCTGTGTGGTGCTTAGTTACTGGCTGGGGTTAAACTGTGACAAAATACTTCAACAGAAACAAACAAATCTCAGCATTTTTTGTACAAATATGTAGTCTTTCTGTGTCTGTTGTATTTGCCATACAGCCATGCATTCTGCTAAAACTGTCTTGTACATCTGAAGACATGATGTCCTAATGCTACTGTGTTTGTGGAAATCTAATAAACTGTACAGAAAACTAGTATAATTTTTTTCCTCTCTTTAGCTGTGGCAGTGGATCCTTCCAAGACAGAGTATACCCTTTCTTCTCTAACCAGTGACACACTGTATACTGTGCGGATGATGGCATACACAGATGAAGGAGGCAGGAGTGGTCCTGATTTTACATTTACTACACAAAAATTTGGTAAGGAAGAGTGGCTCAATTAGTAGAAGTAGGAAGCAATATTGCCAGAGCTCTGTGCAAGATCTGATAGGACAGAAAGGTGAATTTATTTAAAAGAAAGTTCCAGTTGCAGTCATACTCCTGTAAGGGGTGTAATGCCCAGGTTGCCTACCTAGTAGTCAGTCACAAAGAGTAGTGTAGTCAGGACTTCTTCTGATTGTACAGAGGACAAGCTGTCCTCTGCAAGTCTCTGGATTGCTTTTTCGTTGCACACCTGCTGGTTTTGGATGTATGTTGTGTATACTTCAGGTTATAATACTCTTTTGCCCCAACTTTGTGTGAGTCCTTAGGATTTACTCAGTGCCCTTGTCTTCTGTTGGGATGTCTGATGGGTACTGCCTTGCTGTTAGAGTCTTTGTTTTAATCTGAAAGTAGGTTGGCCTTTACTGTCCTGACACAGGTGTCCTGAGAAGCTGCAGAGGTGTGCTGGGATCTTGATCTGTTAATCTAGATGCCAGTCAGGACATGCCACTCTTACAACCCTTCCCCAGGTTTCACATTATTATGAGCTAGATTGATTGTATGTTCCGCTTTAGAGACCTTCATATTTGCAATGGTAGGAGCAACAACATTAACTGAACATAGTTGTGGAAAGCACTTTAGATCTAGCAGGGTCTTGTTTTGTGGGGATTTTTCTCTGTAGTGTTGTTCTTCCCTAAGCATTCTGTAAGGTTTAGTTCAGAATGTGCATAAAATTGGAAGGAATTAATAATATTAATTATTTAATATTAATACTATTCTCCATTTTGTTCAGGGAAAGGAGAAATTGAAGCCATAGTAGTACCTGTGTGTCTGGCATTCCTTTTGATTGTGCTCCTTGGAGTTTTGTTTTGCTTCAACAAGCGTGACTTGTAAGTATAAATAAAGTTTTTCTCTTGCTTCTGGTATTTCTGGGCATAACAGATGGTGGTAGTTCAGTACAAACAAGTAAATAGTCTGCAGTTAGAAAAAGAAGTTAAAACATGCATACATTACTGAAAAATACTCCTGTTTTCCTGGAGAAATCAGGGCCTCTTGTAATACAAATTTCTTACTGTTAACAATTGGCACACAAACTAGGTGTTCTGTGACTGTCCTGCAAGAAAATTCTTGCTTTTCATGCTAGAGTTGGTCAGGATTAGTTTTGTTAGATTTTGATCAGGAGATACTATGTTGTTTTCTTAGTCATCATATGAGAGTGAGTGATGGTGCCTGGTTTGTGAAGCCCAGAAGATCTGTCTGCTGGCTGTATTTGAGCTATTTAATTATGGTGTTAGCAAACTTGTAGCTTTACAGCCAAAAAAATGGGTGTGATATCTTCTTTATCTACCTTATACAACCTCAGTCAAACTCTGGCTATTTATTATATGCTGGGAAGTACCCTGCCTCCTACCCCTCCCTCTACCAGAGAGGTCTTGTCTGTGGCTTTAGCAGAGAGCTGCTTCTTGAAGCTGTTCCCTGGCAAGGAGCACCACCTCTTCCATGTCTCCTCTCAAGTGCCCTTTCTTTCTAATTGAAGACAGCATTTTATGCCCTTTTGCTTCTGACCTCAATGCTGCTTCTAAAATAGATCCTTAATTAACATCGTTTGAAAAGCCCATCTTTCAATGTTTTTCACAGTTCTCCTACAGAAGATCTATTGTTGGAGCCTGTTTATAAAGAATAGGATAGGTGAATTAGTTTACAAGTTAGTCTGGAGTAGGGTGATTTATCTACAAAAGCTTTTAAGTAAGGGTTACTACATTGTTAAACAAGTTCAGAGTTACAAGAGACCAAGATCTGTCAAATATTTTCACTTTATTTTTAGCTGTGAAGTTGGCTTAGATTTTGACAGTTATAGCTATCTCAAAGGAGCAACTGTGTCTTTTTTTTTATACTGATGTGCATCATAGATTTCACCTAAGTAATTGTGCAATATGTTCTGAAGTGCTGTAAGTTAAAGAAATCCCTCTCTGCGTCCATTGATTGATTTACCCTCTGTTGGGTGGCCGTATCTAATGTGTGCAGAAGTTAGAAGTGCAGTGCTGTGTTTTGCTAGGTAGTATAGCTTCCCACAAAGATGTGACATGTGGGAAGCATGCCTATTTGGAAACAAATACTCTCATATAATTTCTCTGTAAGGGAATAGTGTCCTGGGTTATGCAGTACTTGATATCAGCATAGGAATTTGGGGAGTGCATCTTGTCATTTTAATCTGGTTTTAATCCTTTACAGAATTAAAAAGCATATCTGGCCTATTGTCCCTGATCCATCCAAGAGTAACATTGCTCAGTGGTCTCCTCAAGTTCCGCCTAAGGTAAAACTCATCTTTCTATATCCTGTATCTTCTTAGTCCACAAGGTTTAAAGTGAACTACCCAGAAGGAACCTTCTTTCTTATAGCACACAGACATTGTAAAGAAAAGAAAAAAAACAGCTGGATGTTAAGTTTCATGACATTGTGATACAATATGGTTAGAAGAATTTATTTAATCAGTGGATTGAGTGTTGGAAATATATGGCCCTTAGCAGATTTACAGCATAGAACAGGCTTTAACGTTGTGGATTATATTCATTTTAAAAGTTGGAATGGTCAGATCCTAGTTATTTACTCATTTATGGGAAATCAGGATTAAGTAAACAGAATTCACGATTCCCATTCTTAAAACCCTGAAGCGACTTGTTTGCACAGTTAAGTAATGAGTGGCAGAGAACGCTCTAAGAGTTCGTCTTGGCTGAGGAGATGGCAACAACCTTTAAGCCCCACGTGGGGTGAATGACACAGCAGCAAATGCTGTTCAGTAAACTGTGAGTGACTTCTGTGAAGAAACGCTGTGATGTTGAGCACGTTACTGGAAGTAATGTGTGTATGGCCTCAGTATAGAGTGTGTCTGTGCTGCACTGCACGCGGTTCTATGTTTACAGATCCTAAGAACAATTAAATTTAGAACAAAGCTTGCACACCCCTTATAGTTTTATAATAGCTGCATAATTAAGACTTTTGTGTTGGAAACAAAGCTATGTCCTTCATTTTATAAGATACATTGGAGATACTGTCAGACTTAGTAAAGAGAACATTTATATGGAGAAACTTGAAACAATTACAGAGTAAGAATTCAGATACTTAATGTGGTTTTTTGATTTGTAAGATAACCTCCTTCTTAGGCAACATTCATCTCTCTTTCAGCATAACTTTAGTTCCAAAGATCAGATGTACCCAGAAGGCAGCTTTACAGATGTAAGTGTCGTAGAAATAGAAGCTGATGACAAGAAGTCTTTTTCAGAACAAGATCTAAAACCCTTTGACTTGCTTAAAAAGGAAAAAAGTACTTCAGAAGGGCACAGCAGTGGTATTGGAGGATCCTCGTGCATGTCTTCTCCTAGGCAAAGTGTCTCTGACAGCGATGAAGGTGAAACTACACAAAACACTTCAAGCACTGTACAGTATTCAACTGTAGTACTTAATGGCTACAGAGACCAAACGCCTGTACAAGTCTTCTCAAGGTCTGAGTCGACTCAGCCAC
Source organism: Gallinula chloropus (assembly GCF_964237585.1). NCBI lineage: Eukaryota > Metazoa > Chordata > Aves > Gruiformes > Rallidae > Gallinula > Gallinula chloropus. Next base: position 69,983,772 of record NC_140089.1, read on the forward strand.
TGCTCGATTCTGAAGAGAGATCAGAGGATCACGCTGGAGGAGGTGACAATACAGCACAGAGGCAGCAGTATTTCAAACAAAATGGTGGTCATGATGAAACCAACACAGACAGGCCATGCTTTGAAAGAACGAAGCAAATTACTTCTGCTAATGAGGGGGACCTTGTTGGATTTGCACAACTGCAGATCTCAGGTCAGAGTTCACAGCTGTTGGGCCTTGGGCTGGAAAAAAATACCCAGGAAGCTTCTCTGTCAGATGTTTTACAAACAAGTACTGAAGGACAAACTGTGAGACCTGAAGCAGTGGAAGGAAGTCCACTGTCAGTTGATGAAATGCCAAAAAGTTACCTCCCACAGACTGTGAGACAGGGGGGCTATATGCCTCAGTGAGAGAAGAGACTGGCTCTATTTAGGCCTTCATTAGTGCCTGTTCACACTTTAGCCTGTGTTTCTGATAAATTAAGCTAGGTATTTTTATCTGAATACAGATAGAAATATTGAAATTAAGTGAAGAGTAATTTGACAAAGTATAATAGGGACTGTGGTTTTGGGGAAAATTTGCGGTCCAGACCTATTGGGGACTTTCTTTTATGCACTACATAAAAACTTAGGTCTGGATTGCTGAACAAGCCTTTGTGCTACCTACTTTTTTCTGTGTCTTGTCATAACCAGATTTACACATGATTGAAAATGGCAAGTTCCAATTAATCACAACAGCCAATAGACCTCCTGGAAGAAGTATTTTGATTTGTGACAGTGTACAAGCCTAAAAAGCCAGCTTTAGTTGCTTGGAGCATCTTTGTGCAAAAGTAAGACTGAAGCTCAGTATTCTAACATGGAAGAATGCTTGAGTCATATACTTTTCAGTAGCTTGATTGACTTTCTGAATTCTGACTTGTCTCAGCTTATCAGACATGCAAATCATGTTCATCCTGTTTAAAAATTATAAAAATTAAATACAACTTGCTGTGGTGTGCGAATACGAAAACACCATGATTGCTTGACTCTGAATGCTACTATAGTAATTGATATTCTGCCTACATTTAGATATGCATGCACATGAACTATGTAATAATTTGGCCTAAAAATGTGCCTTGCAACTTGATGCACAGCAGTTCAGTCTTGTGTTCAAAATTTTTGAAATCCAGATTAAAACACAGATTAACACATATTTAAAGTTTTTGTATCACTGTCCAGTTATAGTGTACCTCTCTAGTCTTATAAATTGGCTTTGTTTAATAAGTACACCTGTACAGCTTGGGAGGCAAGTAACAAGCCGTAAGTTTCTACCATTTTTCTAACTGCTCAGGAGAAAAGAAATATGACCTTCTTCCTGATTGACTACGATTAATATGCTGTAACCTCACTGCTAATGCTGCAGGACCTCCTTGAAACTGAAGGCAGCAAAAACCAAAGCATTGAAGTTGCTGAAGCTCTTGGAAGAAAAAACAAAACCAGTACCCAAAACTTGAGTGTTACTGTTAGTATGTATCTAGTAGCAGTCATGAGCCACAAATAACACTTGCATGGTTATTAGAGTTCCATGTTACTTTTCTTAGGTATCTCTTTTCCCATGTTCATACAGTTTTCATTTTACTGCAGAAGATACATTTCTTGGAGACTGTCTCTACCAGGGCTTAAAGAAAAAAGGAAATCACATTAAAATGAGCCCTTTCTCCAGTGATAACTATCATTTTTGTGGCACTCGTGTAGGGTTGTTTTGGTTTTTTACCTTAGTCTAGTCAGCTTTCTAATCAGACACTAATAAACCTTAATTCAAAACACTAAATGCTGTGTTGTGAGAATAAAACAAGGAGTTTATTTCTCCTTCAGCAAAAGAACTATGTACTCAAGACCCCCTGAAACCTTTTGTGCTGTGACCTCTGGTGCTGCTGTTCTGCAGAGCACTTGCTAAAGGCCCTGGGGAAGGCAGGTGTCAGTATCATTTCAATTCCCTTGTTTTTGTCTGACAGCTTGCATGGAAGGGCAGGTATACCTTCAAATGTTCACATGTGTCTTCTGCTTTTTTTACAAAGTAATTCAGTGCTAGAGTACATTCCTACCATTAGGTCTCAAAGTCAGACTATTTAAAGCAGATGAAGAATACAGAATCTTCAACATTTCAGTATTCTGCTGTTGCTCTCTCACAATAGTATTTTTTTGTACCTTGCACTTCTTAACCTAAAGGCTGTGTTGCAGCGTACTAGAACTACACATTTCATCAGACCAATCCCTTTCCTTTTCTCCCCACTTTCCACCTCAGCACCTTCAAGCTCCTTCCCAGAGGTCAAGCACATAATGAAACCTCTGCTGCCATGAGACAGCAGAGACCATCTTCGTTTTTTCCAGAGGGTGAAGGAGCATTCCTTTGTCAGAACACATTCCTCTTTGAAAATAACAGAAATTTAAAGGAGGATGGGTTGTCTTCTCTATGCAAACCTCATAGTGGTTGTAGAAACCACAAGCAAAAGGGAAAGTCTGTTTGAGCAGCATGGATGCTTATTAAACCTGCTCTCCAACCACGTGCAACTAAAACACCTTCTGCTCATCTCTGAAAGATCCTTGGCTGTGTCCTGGCTAATTAGTCTGAAAGTTGCTTCAAAGGCCTGGATGTTTTCAAAAGCATGGTAGCGATTTCTGTTTGTTGGTGGTTTTGTCACCTAGTGTTACAGACTTCTGATACCACATATTGTATTTGAGAGACAGCTTCAGTTATTCCTGCAGTTGCTGTTTGCCTTTCAGTTGTGTAAAGAGAAGGTGGTTTGTGCTGTTAATCATGGACTGTTTCCAACATTAAACAAACAGCGACTAAGAGGTTCTAATTTCTAAAGGTCTGTGCTATAAAGTTCTCTGGCCTGTTGCTTCTGGCATCTCTTTCTTTGCTCTTCATGGGCCAGTGGTAATAAAGAATTGTACAGGAGTCTGTCCTAGAGAGCGTTCTGGCTGGCTGGCAGTTACATTTTCTTTTTCAGGCTTCTGCATTTATCTAGGGTAAAATACTAAATAATAAAGTTTCAGCAGGAGGCACCAGTGGCTGAACAGCTTCTAGAAGCCACTATATATATATATGAATAACAGATTTGCAGCTTGTTCATAAGCCTATGTGCCAAATATTGTATTATGCAGTGTTCAGGTTTTAACTTGATTTTATACTTTGGATTATAACAATCTAATTGCATACAGTTTTTTAGAGTGTCTGCAATATAGCAGTCCAATGAAATTCTCTTAACTTGGCCCTAACATAACTAAAAAGTTGTTTCCCTCCTTCCCCTCACCTTAACTATGGTGCACTTTACAAAATAAAGGCATTATTAAAATAAAATCACACTTCAATATTGACACTTCCACGTCCACCTTGATTTCCTGGACTGGAATTTTTCAGGTAGGGGTGAGAGAATCATTATAAAGACCCTGTTACTTGAATGGCAGAGAAGGGACACTAGTAGAAATATATTTTTCCTGTATTAGCACGTTTGAAACATGTCTCAAGTGCAGGCTGGCCAACTGCTTCTCTGTTTACAAGAAAAGTGACTTTTTCCATAGTGCTGTTGTGGTGGTTCTGTTACAACTGGAGGTTATTGGAGTTGTTTCTGGGGATGAAGTTTCTTATGTCCTACTGTAGTAAACTAAACTGCCTTAGCCTGGCAGTGCAAAGCACAACAGAGCAAAAATTTTTCTAGACTTTGTTCTGGAGTGTCTGTGAGAAGCACGCGCCTATCTGTGCTATAGCAGCCTGGCAAAACGCAGATTATCAGGGATGGAAAAAACTTTGGCCCTGGGAGGAGGAGGGAGTTTGTGTGCGAGGGCTGAGTCCCATTCTTGGGCTTTGGAGAAGCCCCATGGCCTGGGTGGGGTTTGTAGCTCCAGCTTCAACTGTAAATTATGAGTAGTGCCAGGTGATTATAACTTACGTTAGCGTGCCCAATATGTCAGAGTCACCATGCTCATTTAACTTTAGTAACTAAATTTGTTTGATTAGTGCCAGATCTTGGGTACCCTAGACCCATAGCAACATATGCCTTCACCATGGGATCTGCAACTCCATAGGGTCTCTAAACTGTTCATAGTAAGCTCTGCTCCAGGACATACACATTATAAATTGTAACTTATGTGCATTAAATGGGACTAAATATACTAGTTTATTTCGCTGAGACAGTTCTTGCAATTGAGATTTAACTTATTTGGATACATTCCTTTAATGATGTTGAAAAGTTCTCCTGATTGATGGATTGTAAAACTTCATCAGTCCTCTGTAACCTCTTGTCTGATTGCTGGTATGGATACATCTAGCCATTTTAAATTCCAAGAGTTTCTCTCAATGCTGTTTCAAAGCAGTTTATAACGAAAATGTTGAGTCTTGTGATGAAATAGCCATTTAGGAATTACCGCCGGCCCCACAGTCTTCATCTTAGCTCTTGATCCAGGAAACTGCAGTAAAGTGAAGGGTATGAGTGCAAAAGTCTGGAGAAGGGTAAAGTTACTTATCTTGTATTGAACTTAAAAACTCCCATTTCTCTTCCTTAGAAGTGAAAGGATCAGTTTAAAGAAGAAAAAGACAAAGTTAAAACACGTGCATGTGTTTGCTTTCACTGTTGTTTCCTTTGTAGTACTTGTGCAATCTGAGCCGTTCCTAAAAATGAAAGCAGCACTGACTTAATGCACAAAGATGGGTTTTTAAGGCCACAAGATTTGATCTAAATTCAAATTATTGACTATGGGCCAGATCTCAACAATTGTCCACTTCCCCCCGCTCTTAATTTTAGCGCAGAGAGAAGGTGGGCAGTAAGTACCTCCCAGGATGCAGCCTTAGCCAGTGCTTGTGTTTACTTGCAAAGACAACTTTAAAGGGGATAGATAATATGCAATAAAGTCATTGATACTCTGCAGAAGCACACTTCTGTAACAACAGATGAAAAACACGTATGGCACAACTGCCGACAGATGGCTGGAAAGGTCCGTGTCCTCCTGCTCAGACTGAGGCGTCCTCTGCACCCCACACCAGCTGTGTGCCCCAGCGACTGTAGGTGCGGCAGATGAGCTGACACTGTAACACCCAATGCTTTTCTTCATATCAAAGCACACTTGTTAATGGACCCAGTCAACTTGCCGTGTCTTTTTAACAGCAATTTTGTTTCCAGTGTCACGTACAGCCTGACACTGCGACACAGCAGCGACGGATCGTCTGGTAACCACGTGCTTCTATGTGGGGTGAAGGAGTCTGTGGTTGAGGTTACTGGTCACAGAGGTTGCTGTGCCGGTACACACGCTAGGTAAGCAGAGGCGTTGGACATGGAGACCAATGTACTAACAAGGAAAGTGCCTTGACGCTGGATTGGATGGCTAGTGAATGTAAACATGAAGTTAGATTTTACTGTGTACTTTAAGTGTGGCTGATTAAGCTACTGGTTGTTTGAATGCCAGCTTTAAAGGGCTTGCATACTCCAGCCAGCAGTTAAACTTGTAAATTGCTGCATAAGCTGTCTCTGTATGGAAATGTGTTTTAATACCAGTACACTATCTTCATTCTCTTGCAAGCTGCATGTTTATTGTCATATAAACTCTGCTTTTACAATTTATTTTATGGTTAGTTTTGAATGTCTTTCTTTTTGTTACCCAACCGAGCCTGAATGTTGCACTTGTCTAGTACATAATATACGAAAACAAAAAATTCCATACTTACCTTGTGTGCTGGAGTCGGTGTTTTGTAGTAACCACAGAAGGAGAAAAGTCTGGACACTAGGCAAGAAAGGGAGAGACATTCCCTGAGGAGCCACAGCCATGGTATACCAGGACAGAAGGCTGCCTGGTTGGGTCTGCTGGCCAGTTCAGCAGCTAGTGAATGCTCTTTAACCCTCCCTTCATAGCTGAACCCGTAAATAGGTGTTACCTGACCTTGGCTTTGTTCCGACTGCTGGAGCAGGGTGCACAGGTTCTGTGCTGCACAATCTCATCAGGGAGGGGATGGCTGTGTCTGCCTGTGGCTCCTGCACTGAACGTGTAGGACTGGTGCTCCAGGCAGGCTTGTTGGAAATGGGAAAAAGTGCCCTAAACTCCAGTTCTGAGGAACACCATGGAAATGAGGAATGGGGTGTAATCCTGTCTACTCACGCTTACTTCCAACAAAGGAGTCCCAGATGTGCCTCCATCTGATACTGCCCTGGGTTTGGTTCTTCTGTTTCTCATGGGTGGGGGACCATCACAGGCCTTCAGGCAACTTCCATATCAGTACTGAAAAAGCACAGTTGGGTCTTCAAAGGCAGCTGCTGAGGAAAGACAGCTTCCTCTTCCTGGCTAAAATTCTAATTTGTTTTGACCCACGTAGAAAAGGAGGAATAGGGGAGGGATGAGGGTGTTAAATTATGTATCAGCTCCAGCATCAAAACTTGTTTCTGGGACTGGCACAGAAGAGTGAGTCCAGACACACTGTGCAGTTAACACCTTCGTGTTCTCTTCACCTGGGCTCCCAGCTGCTGAGCAGCAGCACAAGTGTGCTTCACAACTGCAGGACACAGTGCAGGCAGAAGGAGGTAGCAGAGCAGCTTCATAGAGTGCCTGACTGCTGGCAGAGCAAAATCCCTTCCTGTAACTGTTAAAATAAACAAAGGAAATAAAGCTGGACGCCGAGTGACGGGAATGCCCTGCGCTCCACAGGAAACACATACTTGTGCAGTGCATGCAGAGTGCCAGAAGCGGCCGGGCTCCTGGGAACTCCATCTCTCCCCATGGCTCGGGCCCAGCAGGGCCTGCAGATGAGCTGGGGGTGCACCGCTGCCCTGGGACAGCCCAGGCTTGTCCAGCTGGCATGGGCGCTGGGCAGCAGCACTGCAGATGAGCTGGGGATGCGCCGCTGCCCTGGGACAGCCCAGGCTTGTCCAGCTGGCATGGGCACTGGGCAGCAGCACCGCAGCCGTGGAGCAGCAGAAATGGATACAGCCCTGCCAGCCCTGTGCACCTCAGGACGATGTGCATGGAGGGCTGCTGGGTGATTGCAGCTTTGTCTCGACCACTGATACAGAAACACTGCATCTTACGTGTATTTTCCAGACATTTGTGCTGTTCATGGTAGAGCAGCCCACACCCTTCATGTCTTCCCAGCAGTCTCATTAACTAGCAGAGCCAAAATATCCCTCCCAGCCCCTGCAAATAGCTAGGAAATTCCTGGCTCTGCTACTGAGTCTCTGAACACGGATGACCCCTTGGGGCGGGACAGGACAAAACTCAGAGTAATCCAGGCTTGCCGATAAAATGGAAACATACTGCACTCTGGTGTGGGAGGCATGTCACTGGCTTTCCTTTTACAATCACAGGCAAGTCATGCAGTAGGCTATGGGCACTGAGCTGGGTCGGGGCCAGCTACAGATGTGGTGAGGGGACAGCTCCACGGAAGCCATCTACCAGCACTCAGCTGGACCTTTGCAAGTGGAGGCACAGTCCATTATCCTGAGCACACAATGCCCTGCAGCAAGTTTGAGGCAGCAAAATCGTAAGTAAAGCTCCTCAGAAAATGCTCTTCAGTGCTGCAAGTGCCTGGGGCACTCACTGGCTCCAGGAAACAGCAGCAAGACACCTGCCAGCAAAATTAACTGGGAGCAGAGACTCACAGAAACACATAGAATCATTAAGGTTGGAAAAGATCTCCAAGATCATCTAGTCCAACCATCCCCTTAGCGTCTATATTACTTGCTGAACCTTGTCCCTTAGTACCTCATCCAACCAGGGACAGCCTGGTGACATGGCTGTGGGCAGCAACCTGACCATCAGTGGAGGACCCAGAGCACCACAGATCTGTTGCTCTCACCAGCTCGGCCTGGCCCCTCTCCTGCCTTCCAGGCACGTTTTTAGGAGGTCCTGGGCAGCCCTTCCTGGGCCCAGCACCCTAGGGCTGTTCAGCCCACCGGGGACACGCCAGGAGATGGCAGCAGCATCTCGCCTCGACGAGCACACTACCACAACCCCAGCTCCTACACGTGGCCAAATTGCTCATGTATTTTTTAAATACTTTCTGATGGGTTAGCAAGTCCCCTTGGCTTTTCTCCTGCTGCTCCTTTTGGCAGCACAAGCTCTGACCCTGGTTTCGGGCTTCCATGGCCAGCAATCCTGTGTGGGACATTAAATCCAGAGCAGTGAGCAGGCCCAGAGCCCGCCTGCTGCCAGGCGGGTCAGCAACCCTGTGCCCTCTGGCACTCATTCCTGTTGGCTGGGCTCCATAATAGCCAGGCCACACGGAACAGGCCCAGATTACCGGCTCCTTGTCCCTGCGGGCTGACTAGCATGCTGGGATTTACTAATAGGAAGTCAGTTCTCATGCATAGCTGCTGCCTGAATCACTGCACTGCACCATCCAGATAAGTAATCCCCGCTGACCCTCGTTTGTTACCAATATACATTCCCATGCACTTTGGGAACAAGCACGGGGCTCCTGAAGACCATTGCTGGACAGACCTGTGACAGCGAAACTCTTCCTGCTTGGACGGATGCACCTTTTTCCCCTGTTTGGAGGAGACTGCGCCCTGGAGAAAGAACATGTGTGGCTGCATGTGCACCAAAGAGCCACGGGGACCTCCCCTCCATGCGGACTGCCTCTTGCCACCACTACTGCAAGACTTGGGCATGGATGAGGCAAGGGTGCTATTTTGGTACTAAGACAAATTTTCCTAGATAAGGGTACTTTAGTATTCCCTAAAGCATATTCCAGCTGCCATTTACTAGTGGTTTATGTAAAGCTTACCACATGTTGAGTCAGAGAGGTCTAAAGAGGCTCCGACTCTCCTTTCTTCCTTTCTCAGCTTCCTCTACCAGCCTTTTATCTAGACAAGCACTTGCTGTCAGTCCCAGGGCAAAAGCAGATGCCTCCAGAGCCTGCTCAGGGCACGGCTCTTTCAGCAAGTCCCTGCTCTTCTCTGTTTGCTGCATGCATTTTTACTTACCTGCTTGCTGGACATACCTTCCTTAACTGAAAATAGCAACAGTCCTGTCTGTCTGTGTCAGGTAGCCTTTTCATTTTACTTATTAACGTAAATTAATGCCATTTAAGTAGATAATGCACAGATAGATAGACAAAGCAAATTGAAACATTATGTGTGAAAAATAAAGGAAATCTTATCAGCCTTTGAAAGTAGCCTGAATGGAATGCAGGGAAGAGGTCAGGCTCTGTGAGAGTGCAGTGTGTGGAGTAACTTAAATAAGAATGTCAACATAGAAACGCCAAAAGTAAACAAACATTGCCGAACAAACATTGCCGAGCACAAACTCCTTTAAAGACAGTGAAACCGAGACTAAACCATAAAAGCTGGAGTGAATAGCGATACCTCATGCAACATGTTTCTGTCTAGAGAGAAACTCAAGTTAGTTGGCCCTAACATTAATGAAACAAACCCACTTCTTTCAAGACAAAAACCTCAGCGGTGGGAACAGAACAACCACAAAGCTGGAGACAACGAATCCAAAAACTGAACTGAGGACATGGCTACAAAAACCACTCACCACAAACTAAGCAGGAGCACGTGAGGGGTTTTCTCTGCACATCTATTAGATGCAGCCTTACCAACTCACCTTTACTGAGAAGTGAGTTATCTCACTCCGACCTTAAACTCAGATGAGGAACCTGGGCCATGTCTACACACTAGCAGACCAGATAGATACTAAAATCCAGGGCTCAGGAAACTTCACAGCAACTTTGGTGGTTTTGCATTGAACCAGTCACACTAACCACTGGCACAAGGAAATTAGATGTTCCTTGGGACAGGGGATGGGGAAGTGGGAATGTGCACAGGGAGGGAGAGGAGAGATGGGGAAAAGGATAGAGTTGTCTCTATTTGAGATCAAGCATCTCCCCTCCCTCACACCCCAGTATATCAGGAAGTGTGGTACACAGTTTATAAACCAGGATCATCCTTAACAAAGACAGTATTTACAGAGAACCAGCCCTATGGGCTTGAAGAAAGGTGAATACTAGCAAAATCTAAACTACCGCATGTCCATTTTCACCCAAAATGCTTCAATGCTTGCCTGCTTCCTTCCTTTCTCAACACAGACACTGTGAAACCTTGTTAGGTTCATAAACTGCAGATAACCTCCATCAGAAGTGTAAAAGCAATTAAGCGCTTCTGAAAATAAAGGCAAAACCAGGAGAAGGACACAGTCCCTAAAGACAAACAAAACTCAGGGGCTATTTGTTACCCAACCTGTACAAATGTAAAAAATATAATTACTGATGATGAAAGCAAACACAGGGAACATATCTGAAGGAGCTGTAAGCTCAGGGGAGAGGGAATCAGAGAATCACAGAACATTAGGAGTTGGAAGGGACCTCAAAAGATCATTTAGGGCAACAGAGAGCAAAGGCAGCAAGCCTTGAGTCAGCTGCATAGCAGCTTTTCCAGGCAGTGTGCTAGTTATAAATTTTACATTAAAAGCAAAGACACTATCCCCCGCTGTTTAATTCTTCCTGTGTTTAGAGAATTCTTAAACACATTTTGTAAATAAAACCATCTGGAGTTCAGAAACGATTGATGCTAGCATATATTTCTACTTCAAAAGAAGGCGGGGGAGGGGGAGAGACTGAAAACCCCAAAACTAAAAACCAGGAAAAAGAACCTAAACCTAAACCCCTTCCCAGCTCAACTACCCTCCCCTCCACCCCCCCAGTTTAACTGAGTTAAAGATGGTAGCAGAGATAAAATCTATAAGCCATGCTCAAGACTTATCAGACACTCACTGTGAGAAGATGTGTTTCAGAACTGTGCTGTGCTCATTTGTTAGAATTAAGGATAAGCAGAAATTTCTTTCATTCTCTTACATTAGGACATAATTTGCCATAGGATCATTCTAGAAAGCCTATCAAACTTCCCCCCTCCCCCACAGACACAGAAAAAAATTGTTGGTTTTAACTATGTGATGTTCTAAGTGGATATCCCAGAGCATTTCCTCTGTTATGATCTTATGCTTTTTGTTTCTGATATCCCTGAGTACTATTGAGTAATCTTTCCACGATTTTGAAATGTGTTATTCATCAACCTCCGTTAGACATACATGCTCATGTAATGGTGAAAATTCCGCAGAAGCTGCTCTGGGTTAGGTCAGCACTGTGCTCTGAGGACAGCAAAGACAGAAGCAGGAAATCTAAAACTGCTTTTCTGAGAAACAAGTACTCAGTTCAGAGCTGCAGCTCGATTGAGCCACACACTGGAATCTAGACAATACAAAACTTGGCTGAGCAGGCTTTCAGTAATGATAAAACACTTGGAATCATAGACTGTGTAAGGTTGGAAGGGGCCTTTAAAGGTTATCCAGTCCAACTCCCCTGCAGTAAGCAGGGACATCTTCACAGGTTGCTCAGAGCCCCATCAAGCCTGACCTTGAATATCTCCAGGGATGGGGCCTCCACGACCTCTCTGGGCAACCTGTTCCAGTGATCCACCATGCTCATAGTGAAGAATTTTTTCCTAATACCCAACCTAAATCTCCTCTTTTTGAGATTAAAACCATAACCCCTTGTCCTATTGCTACATGCCCTCAAGGACAGTTCTTCCCCAGCTTTCTTATAGATAGCACCTTTCAGGTACTGGAAGGCTGTAAGGTCCCCCAGGAGCCTTCTCTTCTCCAGGCTGAACAAGACCAACTCTCTCAGCCTGTCTTCATAGGAGAGGTGCTCCAACCCTTTGATCATTTTTGTGGCCTCCTCTGTACACACTCTACCAGGTCCATCTTGTGTTGAGGGCTTCAAAGCTGGACACATTACTCCAGGTGAGGTCTCACCACAGCACAGAATCACCTCTCTTGATCTGCTGGCCACACTTCTTTTGATGCAGACCAGAATCTGACTGGCCTTCTGTGCTGCAGATACACATTGGTTGCTCATGTCCAGCTTCTTATCCTCAAGTAGTGTAATTTTGCGTGGCTGGGTCCTGGTGGAGGAGGGGGCTGCAGGGGTGGCTTCTGCAAGCAGCAGCCAGAAGCTCTCTGCAGGCCCCACAGAGCAAACCCCAGCCGGCTCAAGGCTGGACCTGTCACTGACCAAGGCCCAGCCCATCAGCGATGGTCACAGTGCCTCTGGGAATCATATTTAGGAGAAAAAAGCCGCTGGCAGACACTTTTTGCCACCAGAGAAGGGAGTGACCAAGTGTAAGACACTCTGCAGACACCAAGACCAGTGAAGAGAGGGGGAGGAGGTGCCCCAGGTGCCAGAGAGAAAGTTGCCCCAGCAGCCCAGAAACCCATGGTGGAGCAGGTGTCACCCGCAGCCCATGGAAAAGGATGAGAAGAAGGGAGGGGTGGGGGGAGATGCTTTAAGATCTGGTCACTCTTCTCATTACCCCACTCTGGTGTCACTGGGTGTGCAGTGCAGTGTAATGAATTAGAGAGTTTTCTTTCCTTTGTTCCCTGTTGAGTCTGTTCTGCCCATGACACTGATTGTGGAATGATCTCTCCCTGTCCTTATCTCAACTCCTAAGCCTCTCAATATCTATTTTCTCCCCGTCCAGCTGAAAAGGGGAGTAATAGAGCAACTTTGGTGGGTGCCTGGCCTTCAGCCAGTGTCAAACCACCACAAGTACTCCCAAGCCCTTTTCCTGAGGGCTGCTTTCCAGCACACCATCTCCTAACCTGCATGGGCAAACAGGGGCTGTCCTGGCCCACATGCACGACCCTGCATTTGGCTTTGTTGAACTTCATGAGGTTCACCTAGGCCCACTTCTCCAGCCTGTCCAAGTCCCTCTGGGTGACATCCCATCCCTCTGGCACATCAACCTCACCACTCAGCTTGGTGTCATCAGCAGATTTTCTGATGGTGCACCCAATCCCACTGTTAATATCATTAATAAAGATATTAAACAGCACCAGTCCCAGCACAGACCCCTGAGGAACACCACTTGTCACAGTCTTTCATATGGACTTGGAGCCATTGACCACCACCCTCCAGATGTGACCTTCCAGCCAATTCCTTATCCACTGAACAGTGCACCCATCAAACCCATATCTCTCCAACTTAGATAGAAGGATGTTGTAGGGAACTGTGTGAAAGGCCTTGCAGAAATCCAGAGAGATGACACTTGTAGCTCTTCCCTTGCCCACTGATGCAGTCACTCCACTGTAGGAAGCCACTAGATTTCTAGTCAAGCAGGACTTGTCCCTAGTAAAGCCATGCTGGCCATCTCGAATCACCTCCCTGTCCTCCACGTGCCTCAGCATAGCTTCTACGAGTATCTGTTCCTTCATCTTCCCAGGTACAGAGGTGAGGCTGACAGGCTGGTAGATCCCAGGGTCCTCCTTCCTGCCCTTTTTTTAAATGGCTGTGATGTTTCCTTTCTTCCAGTCACTAGGGACTACACCTGACCGCCACAACTTTTCAAATATCATGGAGAGTGGCTTGGAAACTACACCAGCCAGTTCCTTCAGGACTCTGGGATGCAGCTTACCAGGTCCCATGGACTTGTGTGCATTCAGGTTCCAGGTCATGAATCTTATCTTCACTTAACAATGGGAAGGACTCTGGTGCCCATCTTGCAAGCCATCAACTCAAAAGTGGTGAGGGGAGAGGTTGCCAGTGAAGATGGAGGCAAAAAAGTTGTTGAGAACCTCAGCCTTTTCCTCATGTGTTGTCACCAGTTCACTGTTACCACTCATCGGGAAGTACATTTTCTTTAACCTTTCTTTTCTGGTTCATGTACTTGTAGAAGCCCTTCTTGTTTTTCTTGGCATCCCTTGCCAAGTTCAGCTCCAAGAGTGCCTTGGCATTTCTGACCTTATCCCTACACAACCAGGAAACATCCTTGTACTTTCCCAGGATACCTGTCCCTGCTTCCACTGCCTGTGTAGTTCCATCTTACCTTTTAGTTTGACCAGTAGGTCACAACTCAGCCATGCCAGTCTCCTGCCTTCCTAGCCTGACTTCTTACACCTGGGGATCGAAAGCTCTTGCAGTCTCTTGAAAACATCCTTAAAGATGTTTTCAAGATGCCAGCTCTATGCCAGCCCTTTGTCCTTGTGGGCCATTTCCCAGGGGGTCCTATTGATTAGCTCCTTGAAGAGCTGGAAGTCAGCTTTCCTGAAATTCAGGTTCCTGACTACACTTGTAATTTGGTTCATACGCCTTAGGACGGTGAACTGCACCAGTGCATGACCACTGCAGCCCAGGCTGGTGAGCTCACTCGCATTGGTGACCACTTGCAGCTCACCAGCAAGGGGCTGAGCAATGCCTGAAAATCAGGACAATGAGAAAAATGCTTGTGGTGGACATTCAAACCTGGAAGTGTTGACCTCATTACTGAGGAGGACTAGTCAATGTTAAAACAGCACTTTTCAAATATAAAACACCACGTAAGAGCATAGTTTCTTTGACTGTTAGAAATGGGACACACAAGCCTCCCACAGTTTTACATGAATTGCTCTGTTACCAAGCATCCACCAGGCAGCAGTGACTCTCCCAGCACCCTCATCCCACAGCAAACGAGCGGTGGGGTAACCCTCCACCCTCCCTCACGCTCCCAAAACTCACCTAAATAATCCAGGACCCTGGGAACAGACATTACTACGCTATAGTTGGGGCAGTTCAGGGCAGCCTGCCCTGTCAAACACATTTACATTCATGACTGGTTTGAAACTATTCCCTTTTCCAACTGGGGAGATTATTTCTACAAATTTGTTGTCTTTTAAGAGCTGAAGAAAGTAGAGTATAGGAATGGGCAGCGTCAAATAACCACCATATGTTTACTTCCCAAGAAAATTTACACCATATGTATGCACATCTGTGTCTGTTCATGTTTTGATATTCTGTCAAAATACCATCTATGTCACAGAAGAACGTTGATCAAACAACTGTTCAAATTTTTGGATCGTCATTCTTCATGTTTTCAGTCCAGAATATCTACATAAAATGGAGCTGGGAATGAAAATTTTATTTACTCTTGGAAAAAAGAGCAAACAAAATAATCATAGGAAAGTCCAGGAAAAGTCAGCAACCAATCCAAGTTCACAGGAATAGTTACATTTTTGTCAAATAGTGAAAAAATAGTGACTTTCTGGAAAAAAAAGTAGTGATTTTCTGCTAAGTAGGAAAACTGTGAAGAAAACTGAAAGATGTGAAGAATTAAAAGATAGTATTTTGCTTAGATCCTCCCTCCTAAGTTATCAGAAAGGGAAGCACATGTACAAAAAAGGGTATGGTTTATGTTTTGTTATAAATATCACAGAATCACAAGGTTGGAAGAGACCGCCAAGATCATCAAGTCCAACCATTCCCATCCTAAGCTAAACCATATCCCTAAGTACCTCATCTACCCTTTTTTCAACACATCCAGGGAAGGTGACTCCACCACCTCCCTGGGCAGCCTGTTCCAGGCCCTGACAACTCTTTCAGTAAAAAACTTTTTTCTAATATTCAATCTAAACCTGCCCTGGCACAGCTTCATGCCATTTCCCCTTGTCCTATCTCTTGTCACCTGGCTGAAGAGACCATCGCCCACCTCTCTACAACCTCCCTTCAGTTAGTTGTAGGTGGTGATAAGGTCTCCCCTCAGCCTCCTCTTCTCCAAGCTAAACAGCCCCAGCTCCCTCAGCCAGTCCTCATATGATTTGCCCTCCAGCCCCTTCACCAGCCTGGTTGCCCTTCTCTGCACTTGCTCAAGGACCTCAATGTCCCTTTTATGGTGAGGAGCCCAGAACTGGACACAGTACTCAAGGTGTGGCCTCACCAATGCTGAGTACAGGGGAACAATTACCTCCCTAGACCTACTGGCCACACTGTTTTTGATACAAGCCAAGATGCCATTGGCCTTCTTGGCTGCCTGGACACACTGCTGGCTCATATTCATCCTGCAGTCAACCAACAGCCCCAGGTCCTTCTCTTTCTGACAGCTCTCCAGCCAGTCTCCCCCAAGCCTGTAGTGCTGCATGGGGTTGTTATGTCCCATGTGCAGCACTCTACACTTGGCCATGTTAAACTTCATCCCGTTGGTCTCAGCCCATCGGTCCAGTCTGTTCAGATCCCTCTGAAGAGCCTCCTACCCTCAGGCAGATCAACACTTCCTCTTAGTTTAGTGTCATCTGCAAACTTACTGAGGGAGCATTCAATCCCTTCATCGAGGTCACTGATAAAGATGTTGAACAAGACTGGACCCAGGACTGAGCCCTGGGGGACGCCACTCGTGACCGGCTTCACTAAGGGTAAGTCATGCCTAACAAGTTTGGTGGCTTTCTGTAACAGGGCTACAGTGTTTGGATAAAGGAAATGCACATGATGTTGTCTATCTGTATTTGTGCAAAGCTTTGACACTGCACCACACAATATCCTTCTCTCTGAATGGGAGAGACATGGATTTGACAACAGACAACTCACCAGGTAAGGTTGGCTGGACCGTCATGCTCAACAACAGGGTTGTGGTCAACAGCTGCATGTCCCTGTGGAGACCAGTGATGAGTTGCGTTCCTCAGGGGTCAGTATTGGGACCAGCAGTGTTTTTAACATCTTTGTTAGAGATGCAACATGGGCAGTGGGATCAAGTACACCCTCAGCAAGTTTGCCAGTGATACCAAGCTGTGAGGTGCGGTCAACACGCGGGAAGGAAGGGATGCCATCCAGTGGGACCTTGACAGGTGGGCCCATGTGAACTGCATGAAGTTGAACAAAAGGACAATCCCAAGCACAACTACAGGCTGGGTGGGGAATGGATTGAGAGCAGCAGGTTGAGAGAGGTGATTCTGCCCCCCCGCCCTGCTCTGGTGAGACTCTACTTAGAGTATGGTGTCCAGCTCTGGGGTCCTCAGTACAGCAAAGACACAGACCTCTTGGAGTGAGTCCAGAATGAATAAGACCTGGCCCTGAAGACTTCAAGAAGGTAGGGGAGAAGGGCCCTCCACAACTTCTTTGTGCAGCCTGTTCCAGTGCCTCACCACCTTCACAGTAAAGAATTTCTTATTAATATCTAACCTAAACCTACCCTCTTTCAGTTTAAACCCATTACCCTTGTCCTATTACTCCAGGCCCTTGTAAACAACTCCTCCCCAGCTTTCCTGTAGGCCCCTTTGGGTACTGTTAGGCCACTATAAGGTTTCCCTTCTCCAGGCTGAACAACCACAACTCTCCCAGCCTGTCTTCACAGGAGAAGTGCTCCAGCCCCCTGATCATCTTTGTAGCCCTCCTTTGGACTCCTTTCAACAGCTCCATGTCTTTCTTGTACTGGGGACCCCAGAGCTGGATAAAGTACTCTTGTTACATCAACATTTATGGGATTCCTGTTCAAAGAATTAAAAATTCGGGGAAGTTCAAATGAAGTAACAAGAGACTGGACATTTAATTTAGCTAAAAATCTGGTAAGTGAAAAACATGACCTATTCATAACTTGTAGGCCATAAACCTTAACATCAGAAAGCAATTACTTATGCAATACACAGAAGAATTACAACTGTGAAGATGCATCAATATCTTCTTGAAATTATGCCACAAGCTGATGTCTATTAACCTTGAAAAGACCCATATATCTGAGAGAATAATTTTTGGCATTTTAAGGAACTGTAGAAATGGGGATTTTTACAGATCAGAGATAGTGAAATGAAATGAAATCTAGTAGGAATGAAAAACACGAGTTGTTCTATTAAGAAGTACCAAAAATATTAAAGTATTGTGATGTTCAACTTGTCATTGCCACTTGACATTGCAAAAGTGGAAAAACACCTATTTGTGTATCCCTCTCAAAACAGGATCACATTTCTAAATTAACATGAAAATCTGTCTGTATAAATTGATAAAAACTTTTTCATATGTTCTCAGTTTTATTTTTTCCATGGTTCACAGCATTAGTTTGAAAGACAAACTGTAAAGGGTTTGAAAGAGTACAACTGTGAATACAAAACAAATCAAGTCCAAGAACCTGGTATCCCAAAGCATGGGCAAAAGGCAGCCCTAATTTATACTGAGCCTACTTACTGCATTACTCAGAGAAAATAATGGGCAAGGAAATTAGAACTGAGGAAACACAGAATAGTAACAGAAAAGGAAATAAAATGAGGGGGAAAGCTAAGAGATGTTACTGTGAGATCCTACCCAAACCACTCTCTGAAAGGTCACATTTTTTTCCACTGCACTCAATCATACAACTCAGCTTTCATATGGCTGCTAAACAGTTCTGTCCTGATTTTGGCTAGGATAGAGTTAATTTCTTTCTAGCAGCTGGTGGAATGCTGTGTTTGGGGGTTGGGATGAGAGCTGTGCAGACAGCACACTGCTGTTTCAGTTGTTGCCAAGCAATCAGGGACTTTTCAGTTGTTCCTATTTCCCTGCTAAGGCCGGGTGAGGGGGACACACACTCAGGAAGCTGGGAGGGACAGGGGACCTGAACTGACCCAAGAAGGTATTCCATGCCAATTATATCATGCTCAGCATAAAGGGAGGCTGGTGAGGGGAGGAGCAGGCAGCCCCAGGAACACACGATTTTTTGGGGATGGTCCAGGTACGGGATGGCTCTGGTCTGTATGGTCTGAGTTGTGCAGTTCAGTGAGAAAATGTATTGTCTATCACCAGTTTCATATATTTTGCTATAAAGTCCTGTTATTATTATTGTATCTATCTCTCTGCTAAACCAGTAAACTATCCCTATCCCAACCTGTGAGGTTTTGGTTTCTTGGGTTTTCTTCTCCCTCCCACAATTCCCCTTGTCCCATCCTGTCCCCCCCTTAAAGAACAAACGGTTGTATGGTGCCTGGCTCTCAGGTGGGGCAAAACCACCACAAATTCCTAGATAGGCCCCAAATTATCTCTATATCTGTTTATTTTAAATCTACTCATGTTAAAACAAATACTGAAATTTAAGGGGAAAAGTCCTGGTGTACTGAGTCAGTGGCTTCTGAGCCCTGGGAAACAGCAGTGTAGCTGTGAGATGTCCAGAAGCAAATGATGCAGCAGGAGCACTGACCCAGCCAAAGCTGTGTCCTATGCTCATTTCAGAATGTGACTTAACTAAGTAAGCAAGGGCTTCCAAGAATAAACTCACATTTATTTGGCATTGTATAGCATCGCGGTTGAGAAAGTGAGCCAACAAACTCAGGTGGGGGCAGGAACCATTGCTGTACAAGGAACATTTACAGAAATCATTTTCTCATCCTTTCTTGCAAACTCAACAAACTTTGCTATTAGAAAAGCAGGTTCCAAAGTACAGATGAAAAGCCTAAACACAAACTTTACCCTGCCTTACCCAACACAAGTAATAGCCAGTACATGCAGGGTAAGGCTTAGCCTCCTCATTCATGCTGAACAATACATTTTCCATTCTCTTGCTCCTCTTCCTGCACAGAAAGAGGAGAAAGGCTTTCCATTCATATTCACGTTTGTCTCTCCTTTTTCTATCCCCATGACTCCTGTATCTTTTTCATCCCCAGAGAAGTCTATATTTATGCGTAAACAAGACTGTTGACATCAAGCCTTTAAATACAGTGAATGTGGTTTAAAGTCTTAAAATTACTATATGTCCTATGTGCCATACTGAACAACCCCCTTTTAACACATTTTACTTAGACCTGACTCTCCATCTCTCTTATTTAACTTGTCATTTAAAAGAGTAAATATGTCAGTAAGAATTTTAGAGTAACAGCTTCTTTCCTGATTAAAAAAAAAGTGATGGAGTTTCCTGCTTAACTTCTGCTCTATGAAGTGGAAAATACAAGTAGTCTTACGAATTATCAAAATCATAAAACAAATTGCAGAAGTTACAGCCTTCGTGTGGAAATCTCTAATCCTTGATCGGTTACCAGAGGGTATCTGAGGATATTTTGTGGACTTAGTGTTTTTCAGTACATCCCAGAAAAGTAATTTCCTAAATATAAAATCAGTGCCAAGATACTATATTTAGCTGAATTTTTTTTCAGTACAAAATATCAAAACATAACTGCAAAACCATTTTTAAACTGGGAGAGATTAGAGACAAAGGACAAGGAAGGTATGAAGATACCCCGCAGCAGAGAGTTTTAAAAAGCAGCAAACAAGGAGCAGAGAGAAAAAGCAGCACATAATGCAGAGCATGATTAAAAACACAGGAGAAAGGGAGGAAGCAGGAATGAGAGCATAACCCATAATCCAAAACGCAGATCAGTCAATACACAGCAAATGCCCTTTAATTGAAGGCAAACTATGAACCAAACCACTGATTCAGGATGCAAATAGACAATTACTGAAATTTACCAAGTGGTTGTGAAACAGGAGGAGCACTCTACAGAAAACCAAATACGAAACAATCGAGGGAAATAAGAACAGGAAAGTAGCTCTACTCCATGTGACGTAAGGAAGGATTCAGCAGATCCTGGCTCTGTTCAAGTCAGTCCACATTTCCCAGCAGAGCTCAGCAGTAGGAAGTGGTTGCATGGGGAGAAAGCAGTGAGCTGCTTGTACTGCTGGATGCTCTTGCAGGAAAGATCCGTTTGGTTTAGAGACCGAAAGGGAAGGAGAAATATGAAAAGCTGTCTCCTTTGCCTCACTACCAACACATTAGCTGGTAAAAAAAAAAACAAACCAAAAGAAAACCCAGAAAAAACCAACCCCACCCCACACTGCAAGTGTGCTCTGACAGGTATCAACTCAGTGCAAAAACACTGCTCCACAGCTCTGCAAAACAACGGGGTGTTTTCATCCAAACTAAGTGAGATCAGCCTGGATAGACTGTACAAATACACATGAGCAGCAGTGCCAAGATACACCTCTCAAGGGGGCTTTACAAAGAAAAGGTTTCTCACACTAGTGAGCTGAGGCCAGTCCAAACATGTCCAGTGTTACATAGGATTGTCCTGAGACATTTTGTGGAAAAGGAGGTAAGAGAGCTGACTGGCTTTTGGGTTCAGTCTTACTGTGCTCTGGCAAACTCTCAGAAACGAGAAATTCCCTTGTTTTTACAGAGTTTTTAAGGTATGGATTGAACAGTGCTTTCCCACTGAAATCTTCCAGCTTTAAAGCTTCATCATCGTGTTCTTCGTTTTTAATCGAAGTCTGTTGCAATTCACATAAATCATCTTCCAGCATTTCTGTGGGTTGGATTTCCTTTGCTGGCATCAAAGCTGAAGGCATTTGACTACTGACATCTTGATCGTTAATTACATAAGGCATGGATGGCAAAAAACATTTAGCAACTTCATTTTCTTCATTGCAGAGTATCTTTTTATCCCCACTAATCATGCCTTTTGTATTAATATCAGCACATCCGGAAACACGGTTTTCACAATTCACGAGTAATGATTCTTCCTGGCTCTCTTCAGGAAAACAATCTTCCAAAACACTTATGTCTTCAAAATCTAAGTTTTTAGCCTCAGATGTTGCTCCCTTCAAAAATGAATTATTCTGTCAGTACAAAGAGATACATCAGAAAGTTATATAGGTTTGGATAATATATTGTTTATTTCTTTAATATATAAAATACTGCCATTTGCACTCTGTTTGATTCTTTTAACTCTTTGAAAGGTCATTAATAAAGAGTTCATCTGTGTTTCAGTGGGGATGCAGTTATATTTGAGTGAGTACTAAAAGTGACAGTTATTCTGCCCATTCATTACACACTTTCCTGTTAGGTTTTCTGAGCTTGATAAAATAAGACTTTCAGTGAAAGTGTGGAATCAAGCTCTGACTGTCTGTCTTTCCCACTCTGACTAGCAATTTTTCAGACAAAATTTTAAATCCCATTCTGAACATGTCTACACTTCCTATGGGAATCTGATCAACTCCATTCATATAAACATCAAAACTTTGATAAGGAATAAGTATCACCCAACAGTAAAAAAATACAGAAGTGTCAGTACAATAACATACCAAATCTAGATGCATCTTTTCTATTAGATTGGAATAAAATCAAGAACATTTTATAGCACTTAAGCAGAAGAATTTTATTAAGTCATAAAATGACTGTCAGAGAAGGACTTCTCTCCATTTGATCCCTTTTTTAACACATAAAATTGCAGTAATTACCATGGATGCATCAAGAGGCCATTCCACTGCTACGCTCTCTGCAGGATTGGGTATATCAGGCCAGCATACCTTTTTAAATCTATCATTGAGAAAGGAATTTTAGTCAAATGATGGAAAAATAGATTATTAAAAATAAAATTAATAAATCTCCAGAAAACCCAGATACTGCTAGAATACCCAACTTTCACAAAGGAAGTCTTTCCTGTATCAACACAGGTTTTAAACAAAAACTGTTTTCCATCATGTTGCTTGTTATTACAAAATATCCCAGCAAGTAAAAATCTTTGGCTACAAAGACATCACAGAAAACTTTACCAAATGCGCAACAACAACAGCAATAATAATATTTAGTAGATCAGAGAGTAACATGCCAAAGTAAGGCTGTATGCAAAACCTGTTATGATCATGTATCAGGATGGTTCAGAGAAAACCAACCTCAGGAAAACTTTCTCTAGGGAAGTGTCCCCATCTCCACACCAAACT